>NC_087269.1:21928532-22562699 GCF_015220805.1 Pogoniulus pusillus | reverse complement strand
AGTCATCTGTTATTTCAAAGTTTAACGTGGTCTATACTGTAAGAACTGTATGCTCACACTGTGAAAGCACCAAGTCTGTATACTTAAAAAGGAATGAAAATTCCTCAAACATTCAGTTCTGCACCAATTCAAAAAGGTACCCCAAAAGTACACCTCCACAACAGTGACACAGGTCATAGTGAAATAGAAAATTGTTTAGGATGGAATTTCTTCAGCAGCCTTCATCTGGAAGCATACTGGAGGAAGTAGAGCCTTATAATAATCACTAAAGCCAGAGATACATGAATTCTTTTTTGGTCAGCACAGAAGTGTGTTCCTTATTCCACATGTGGCTGCTTTCTCGAGGAGCACTTACAGGAACTTTTTATAGATGCTGCCCTCACCCAGAGTGAAAATGTCAGTTCTGTGTCCAGTGAGGTCTTACTGGCATGGTGGTATCTCTTAAAAACCTCACACAGAGCTAGGTAATGTGTTTTGGTTTTTGGGTTTTTTTGGTGTTTTGTTTGTTTGTTTTTATGGTGAAGAGGGGCTACTGCCTCCACTAAAGACAGATCTTCATTTAGGCTCCGCATTCTTTAGGTCTGCATTCATACATTGGTTAGGTTGCTCGTTTCTAGTGTCAGCCACCTGCTGGCTGCTCAGCTCAAGCAAGAAGTCTGGTGAACTGGATGTACCAGTTTACCTGAGCTTGAAGTTTAAACCCACTAGCTCACCTCATCTCTGGTGCAGTAGTAGTAACTGAGCAGACAGATACATGCAGCATCTCACCTTAAATATTTTTAAATTGTTACACTTTTGAAAAAAATCTGGGATAATCAAAAAATATCTTTCAGTAATGGCTTGTTTGTAGTAAAGAGAGGTACATACCTGTACCTTTATTTTAAACAGTGATTATGGTTTTAACAGCACTGGTCTAGATTCTAGCAAAAATTATGACTAAGTGGGAAAGAACAAACAAACAGGGGTTTATGCTCTGCAGAATGGACACTTGCTCAGAACTGGCTAAGCCTGCAGAAATTGGCCAAAGTGAGTGACACAGGAGAACAGAGTTTTAAGCTGCACATTCACAAAATTTGTTTGCCAGTACAGGATTTCTCTTTTCTTAGATAAATAAGCATTTAAAGACACTTTTAATTTAGTTCACAAGGAAAGCACACCTTCATGGCATGACGTAAACTCCAGGCATCATAGTAGGTGCTAGGCATGAAGAGGGCTAGAATCAATTCTTCCACGTTTCCACTTAACTCAGACTTCAGGTCTTTAATTAAATCCTGTTGAATTATAAACACAAAAGAGACTTTGGAAAATGTCACAAATGCAGATTACATGCTAAAAAAACCCAAACCCAAACAACCAAATGTGTGACTGATTTCTACCTTTGTGCTGTTCTTATAAATCACTTCCCTCTGTCCAAAACTTTGACAGCTCAGCTCTTCTCTATTATCTCCCGACTAATTAGCACCTTGTCAGGTCCTGAAAAACGCTACAGCTATAAAATTCCACTTTTAAATTGCAAAAACGGCAGAGGGAAGAAATTAACATTATCTCAGCCTTGTATTGACTAACTAATCCTCAGCCAGCTTCTCAGTTTATTGCTTCAGACACTAATACCAGGACAGTTTAAGGTTGATTATTTTCTATCAAGCATTACAAAAGCACAGAAGCTTCTTGTTTAGTCAGGGACAGAGCCAGCCTCAGACCTTCCCCACCTCTGCCTCTTGCCAGCTATGAGAACACCACCATCTCACAACATCCTGTGAAACACCAGACGTGCCCTGGCACACGAGAAACACAATCAAAAGAAGATCATTTTAAAAATGCCCAAACCGTTCCTCAGGGCTCAAATGCAGTACAGCAGTTAAAGCAGCAGATGAAGGTTTGCTTTTGTTTACTGATGCAAAGAACTAATGAACATACCTTGCCATACATGGTCTTGAAAGCTGCCTTGATTTTTTGCCTTTGATCATTGGAGCGGTTAGCAACGACATTTATGATAGCCTGCTCATCGGTTCCTTGGAAACAGAAGGGCAGTTTCATGTAAGAAGTCATAACAATCTCTCTGAGGATGCATTTTATAATCTTGCATTTGGGCACAGTTAAATAATCATTGACTGCCATCTGAGTCTATATCACATTTTCTATGTAACTTTATTGAACTGCCCAAATAATTTTGAAAGTGTGGCTTCTGAAAAGCCTGGGTGTAGAAAAAAAAATAGTTAAATAGAAATTGAGGAAAAGGACAAAATGCAATGAAGAAGTGAAGTTAGCTCAATAGAAATTTAGGCTTCTATTGCTTACTCACCAAACCCTTTCATTGCTTTGCGTAGTATTTCTGCATCCCTTCCAGCATCGAAGTTTGGAGCATCTTGAATTGTGCCCTGGGTACCCTGAACCACTGCTGCAGGCTGAAAATGAGTCACATGTAACTAGCCATCCTGCACAGTATAAATTAAAACCACAGCTTTGGGATCAGTGCTTCAGGAGTTGTCCATTGGTTCCCCATCTTTCCTCTAGCACAGAATCAGTGACATTTAGTTGTGTCAAAGAGCTTTGACCCACTGATGCCAAAGCTTTGCTCTTACACAATTGTGTGGATGAAGATTTCCTTGTTAGCAAATATACAGAGATACTGAATTATGACTTTGTGCAGGTTGTACCCTGAATTACGCAGGAACTCTTGATGTACAATACACTGTTAATTGTCAGACACCAGTTGTAAAAACATTAAAACCAAAGAAGATTGATTATAGAAGATGATTCTGCACATACCGGACCAGGCATTGGTGATGGTGCTTGTCCACCAGGATATCCTACTGAAAATAAATCAGAGAACAGGATAAAAGGAATTAATTTGGTCTCTTATTATGTGAGCACTATCTAATCTGAAAATAAAGCCATTTACAGGCATACCACTGTATACAACCTGTTTCCTAAGTAATGATACCTATCATGATCAGTAACTGTACTTCTTGCCCTAGGGCATGAGGAGAAGAAGCAGACACAGATGCATTCTGGTACATACATGAACAAGGCAATTCTAAAAATACAAAATTTAACAGTGCTGTGGAAACTGGAAGGGTCTTTCCCTACCAAGTATCGCCGACTTTGATGAAAGTCAGGATAGCCCATGTGAATAAAGAACACATGTCCTATGCTCTCTTTAAAAGTCATACACTTTAAAATATCAAGCTTATAAATGATACTTATTAAGTGTTCATTGGTGCGAAGAGTACTGAAGGAGTCTCATCCTGTGATGAAAAGCACTGTGGATATAAAAGCTATAACTGCATTCTTTTTGTACTAGAATTTTATTTTAGTCCATAACATATAGGTACAATTGTTATGATTTTAACAGCAGTGCAGCTATTAATACATTTAACAATCATTTTAAAAAAAGGGGGGTTGGTGCTCTGAATTTCTTGCAAACAAAACTGACACATTCTTGGACTAAAACTGTCTTGTTGGTAACTGACCACTCAAAGCATTAAAACATTGAGCTGTTTTTAAGCGATTACGTTCATTCTCCTTTCCACTTCTCCCACTATGCCAGGGAGCACCATGAACACATAGGTGTGAAAAATGCATTCCATTCTTTGATGTGAACAAAACAGCTAGATATTGAACATGCAGTCTAGATTTCACAGTTCTCATCAGCTTGAAGAAGGCTAAGCACTTAAACCACTACATCACAACCATTAATCAATGACAGCCATCCCTTGGATGCAGCATCTATAGACATAATTCAGCCCTTCAGTGGTCTTATCAAGAAAGGTGGTGGTAGGTGTATAGCACACAAATCTCAATAGATAAAGGTAACAATGCTAAGGGCCCCATTTGTTAGTACTTGTACTAAGAGCTCTTGGTTTAACTGTGGATGCTAAATGTTTCTTACATATGACATACCTGGAATCTGTGCTGGCCCACCTCCAGCATAGCTTTGTGCAGGAGGCTGTGGGTAGCCACCAAAGCCAGGGCCAGGAGGAGGCACACCAAAGCCAGGGCCTGTAGGAACTAGGAGAAGAGAAACACTTAAGCATGCTTAAGTTGATTTCTGAAACAACATGAGCCAGGTCATTGAGCAGAGTTACGCAAGAGGTTTAACTTCTCTGTGACTGCGCAGTGGCCCAAAACCATGAAGACCTACCCTTGGCATGCAGGTATTTACTGCTAGGTAGCAACCCGTCTGGCTACTTGCATGCTGCTGCCTGAATTGATTACTGAACAAAGCTGCTCTTCTTTCCTACTACTACCAAGCGCAGCGAACACTTACACCAGTAACCACTCTCAAGGGGTGCTCCAACAAAAGTTCAAAATTACCTCCAGGATAAGGTGACATTCCTCCAGCCTGGGAAACTCCAGGGTAGCCCCCTGGTGCAGGATATGCTCCTGGATACCCAGCATTTGGTGGAGCTGCAGGATAGGTCCCTCCTCCTGCTGGAGGGTATCCTCCAGGAAGAGCAGGAAAGGAGTACTGACCCGCTGGTGGATAGACAGACTCCTGTCCCGTTGGCTGAAACAGAAATGGGCTGTCTTAGGATGGCCTCTGATCCCATCCACATTCAAAGCAGGGCCAGCTTCAGCGTTAAGTCACACAAGGCCTTGTCAAGTTTTCAGTATCTCCAAGGAGTAGTAAATATGCAACCTCTCTAGGCCCCCATTTCAGTGTTTGACTCCTCTCTTAGTGAAAAATGTTTTCATCACATTACAAATACCACAGCTGCCCTTTCACTGTGTACCTCTGACATAAGTCTGGCTCAAATGTCTCTATCATTTCTTCCTATGTAGCAGAAGACTGCTTAGCTTTCTTTTCTCTAGGTGAGCAGCCCTCCCTGGACACACTCTTGTTTGTCCATGTCTCTGTTGTACTGGGAGACCACTACACATGGTACTCCAGGAATGGCCATGTGAGCACTGAGCAGAGAGGAGTAGTAATTCCCTCTAACCTCCTGGCTTTGCTCTTACTAAAGGATGGTACGTTATTAGCCTTCCTACCCAGGCACATGCACTGCTGAGCTACATCTGACTTGTCAAGTACCAGGACCTCAGGTCCTTTACTGGAAAGCTATACGGCTGAATGAGCTGCTTCTCATCCACATAAGTAAAAGGTGAGCTCAGCTAGGCTTGCTCTCTATGAATCATTAGGCACTCCCCTGTTTTTAGATTAAAGAGCTTAGTATCTTTGAAACTTCTGCCTCTCTTGCACAACCAGTACTTTCAAATGTTGTAAGAACTTAAACAAGAGGTGAGGGGGTTTGAGCATTTCCTTTGGAATTTAGGCTACAAAATCAGGATATTAAGTGACTAAATTTGAACAACTGAGTCTGAACACTTACTACAAATTTTAAATAAGAAAGTGAAACATCTGTATGCCTCTATTAAGACTCGTTGGAATTTTTAGTCCTTTCAGTCATGAACTGAGGATGGAACAAAGTTCTGTGGCTAAAGGATAGGGGGTCAAAGTCAAGATACAGTGTAGTTTATCCTCAGAAAAGTAGCCCAGCATTCATACAACACCAAGTAAATATTTAAGTAAAGCATTCTAAGCTCTTTGTGAGGGTAATGTCCACTGAAGTTTGTTCAGCATCTCTGTAAATCCTGGAATACAGGTACATGGAATATGTGGTAGAGAGTCAGAGATTATCTCTAATCCTGTACATACAGACCCTCATACTTGTGTAAGAGTTACTGATAGTTAAAAAACTGATGTGCTGAGATAGTTATATAAAACCCAAATAAACTCGCAAGACAAAGATAAATTGAAACAAGACCAAAACATTTTTTTTTTCTTCAACAATAGGGTAACATTAAAAAATTCAAAATCCAATACATCTTAAAACTTCCTTTTTGGAATTCTTATGATATGACTGTAAAGACATCCTCAGGGATACACAGACAAAAACAAAGGCCATGATCTCTAGAGAATACTGTTATGTGAACTGACAGCTACTATTTACACACAGAAAGTACAGGAAGAAGGACTACTGACAGAATATAAATACATTAGGAATGCAATATATTTAAGAGCCATACTTACAGGATAACCAGGGAAAGCAGGGTAGCCACCAGAAGGGGGATAACCTGGGTATGCCATTCTGTGAAGAAAAAAGAAGGGGGAAAAAAAAAGTATTTTCACTGCCGAGGCACTGGAACCAAGTTTGTAGTAGTTACTCACTTGCTAATTGTCAAACCACTTGAACAGTATGTTTAGGACGTTTAGAATTGTTCAGGGTGCTTGTCACCCATAAAACCTTTCCTTAGCAAGCAGGATTCAGAAGGGAAGCATCTTAAAGGTTGTAATTAACTACCACTCTTACTTAGCATCAGATAGACACTGAACCATTTTAAGAGGCTTCAACCTCCCAGATGAATTCTGAAATGCCAGCAGAAAGGGGCTGAGCCCTTTGCCAGATTAGAAACAGAAGGGCCAGGCTTAGCAAGGGCCCCACTCAAGCAGCAGACCAAGCAGCCTTCACTCCCCCTTCACGGGGGTAGTTTCTGTTAAAATGAGGAGCACCATGTGTAAAATGAAAATTTATTGGAAACATTAAATTGCATTAATTCATTTGTGCAGAAGATTTCTGTTCTCCACCAGTAACTGTTTATTTTAGTGTCATTTTTACAGAGTAGGAACAGAATAGGACATAAATCGTCCCCCATGTTGCCAACCAGTTGGGCAGGAAGTTTTGAGGCCATCAGCCAGGTTACAAAATGGCAGGGGAAATAAAAAACGCCAGCCAGCTAGGCTCCCTGATCAGGACCTTGAGGTTACTCATAGCATGTTTCTAAGTATGCACTTTAGCTGCAGAAAAGGAATTCCATCAGAAATAAAAAAAAAAAAAGGAATGCAACACAGCAAATAATTATTCACAGTTCTAGGTATTCACTGGCTGAAACAAACAGATTTGAAAGCAGAGTTTTTACTGCATTGGATCATTAAGGCAGTAGGTGGTCATACAATTAACCATCTGACAATGTGGAAAACATCAAAGCTGTGTAGCTAGTTCACAGGATCACAGGATGCTAGGGGTTGGGAGGGACCCAAGGAGATCATCGAATCCAACCCCCCTTCCAGAGCAAGACAATACTACTTAACACAGATCACAGAAGAACAGATCCAGACAGGCCTTGAAAGTCTCCATAGTTCAGGTAAGAGCCAAAAAGAACTTGCAAAGAAGCACAGATATGCAGTCTCACACTGGCAAAACTTGGATCATCATTTCCAAATAAATAAAAGGGAAAGAACAAGATGAGGTGTATTTGGTAAATCTGTGCTTTTACCATACACATTGTGAATGGATGCTTCTTTCCCTAAGAAACACCTTGAACCAGTACTTGCACAGTAGTTATTACTGACAGCTGTTTGAATGGACTACATTTAGTTTTCAACGGCATGTTTCTTTTGGTATTTCTGACTTGAACACTAATTATAACTCCTTTCAGGAACAAGATGACCAGCAAAACGTGCCTTTTGATTTTAGTTTCACTCCTAATTACAGGAAGATATTATGTTAGCAAAACAATATTAAAAATCAAACAAAAAATTCTTCAGCTTTTCAGCTTCATGTAATTCAGCTACATATACACCATTAACAATACAGGATTATAAAGTCTGTAAAGCTTACTGGAGTGTGTGGAGTGTGCAGTATCATTTCCATTCTACAACTTGCTACAGTTATCATGATGCAAAATCAACAGCTAGTGATGGCAACTCAGCTGTTTCAACAACTGTAAAAAGTTTAATTTGTACTTCAGTTGGCACCCAACAATATTTTAATCAAAGTACACCAAAGTTTAGACTTATTAGTAAGATATTTTAGTTTTTTTCAGCTATGTATCTGATTTACTAGCAAACACAAAAGGCCTGAGTTTCCATCATCTCACTTGGAAGCAAACAAGCCTATCCAACAAGGCCATGCAGTATTTTTGATCAGCAAATTAACCACCCATGTAAATCCATGACTTAAAGTGTACCAGTAAATTGTTTAACGCTTTCCTTACTTTTGTTGTATTGGTTCATTTTGTTGGACTTGATGATCTGTGAGGTCTCTTCCAACCTTGATGATACTGTGATTTTCCAGCATTCAATTTGTGAAGCAAGGGTTTTTTGGGCCAAGCAGTGGGAATTGTGGTATTTCAATTAATCACTGCGCTCTTAACAAGACTTTGATTCCTATTTGTCATTCTTCTGAATTACCACAGCAAAATAAAAATGTTTTCTTTGCATTTATTTGATGTATTTTTTTAAATTCTATAATAATAGAGTAATATAAAGGTCAAGTAACAACTGCTGCTTCAGTTACTGTGGACCTTTTATAACTAGATGGGTATGTTCAACTATGATTTTAGGCTAGCTTCTGACACCAGTTACAAGAGTCTCTCAAAACTTACTATGACCACACAGCAGTATTTACTAATACCCCTTTCATGTACACAAATATTTTCCAGGGAGCAAATGAAGTCACTTACACAATACTGAGTACTTAGTAAACTACGCGTCTGCTGGCCTCACTTTGTCTCAAGCGCAAGCATCCTCAAATAGAATAGAGGCTCTGATAGTGCTACTTTCAAAACAAAAATAAAAGATTTTCCCCATCAGATCTCCACCCCGTTTTACCCGAACTGGGCACAGGGTGAGGTCTTGGCTGGAAGCGCGTTAAGCTGCGGGCCGAGCGCTGTTAAAGCCCGTCCGGGGATGAGTCAGCGGAGGCCCCAGTACTTGGCAGCATCCCCGAAGGGCGGACCTGGTTTTGAGGGGTAGGTGCCGCTCTGACGGTTTAACATGAGTGGATGCGCCCAACCTGTCTTGCTGCACAGCAGCTCAGCACTTAACAGAAGTTTCGCTGCCGCTGCCCGGCCCCTGCGGGACAGTTCCAAGCCCAGCCCCACACAGTGGAGAACCCCGCCCTGATCGACGCCGACCCCGCCCCATGCACACCTGCGCCCCCAACATCCCACCCGCCCCCGGAGCCTTTAATGGACCCCAGTGGGGGTAGTGCCACCATTCCTCGCACCGTCGGAAGCCGGTCCTGCTCGCTGGGACAGCCACCACCCAGTTCTGCTTCGGGGCGGGAATGGCGGTCACGTATCGTCCTAGCCTCTCAATGATCTCGCCCCGCTCCCTCAGCCACCAGCCTTAGGCCGACGCGGCAAGCCCTGCGGTGACGCGCGGCTGCAAGCGGAGCCTAGTATTAGCCTCCTGACTTCACCTGAGGCGACTGGGACCTCGTTCCCGCTCTGCACCGAGTGGGCAGGCCCTTGGCCAGGGAGATACGACACTGTGGGGTGCGTCTCAGCCGGACACCTGCCAAACCCCGAGCTGGCGGCCGGCCGCAGCGCCAGGAGTCCTGCCCTCTGCGCGCTCGACTCGTCTCGGGCCCAAACACGCCCGTGCCGCAGGGCGCAGCGGGGCTGAGGCCGAGCCCCCGCAAGGATGCACTGTGACGAGAACCGGCGGGGCTGGGACGAAAGGCGCGAGGGTCACGGCGGCCAACTCCTCCCCCTCGCCCCCTCCAATTGCCTCACCTGAAAAGAAACCTGTGCAGCCCTCAGGCTCTCTCCTGCAGCTACACCGCAAAATGGAGGCTGTGGGGCCGAGCGGCACCCGCCCCGCCTCCGACACCGAGCCCGCCCTGGGCCGGCCCACGGGTCCTGTTCCCCGTGGGCAGGGTTGCCGTGCCCGGGTCTCGGCAGAGCCGAGGCGACCCCGCAGCGGTGCCCGGTGGCGACCGCCCTGCTAAACCAGGACCACTCTGCAAGCTTGCCCCATCTTGCTGAAGGAAAACTGCAGTATACCCAGTTCTGCTTCAAAACGGCTGTGAGGTAAGTGCAGAGAGACTCAAGTGCCACAGAAACGCAGAGCGACTTGCCAGTGAAGTTGTCAGGGGAAGCACTCAACAAGGGAAGCTCCAGGCGACGCCATCCCGCTGGGGTCCTTAGCCACCCTCCTGGGAAGGGAAGAGAGAAATCCACACTGCAGCGTCCCTTACAGCACTGCTGCAATAGAGTTAGCCCTAATGCACGTAGCACTAAATCGATTCTGTTATCCAGTAACACAAAACATTTTATATTGAGATCATTATTCAGAAGCTGGCAGGTAGTCAGCCTCATCATCTAGGCCACCAAAACAGTGCGTAACAGGCAAGGTATGTAAAAGACCTAAGCGGAGGTGGAGAAGTTACTTCTTTTTATGTAGTTACTCAAGATCAGGATTTAGGTCCCAAGAAGGCATGAAGGTGAGATTGTCCTGACTACTACATACCTTCTAGAAAGAAATCTTTATTATAGTTATTTGTATGCAGTTGTGGGAAGTGCACTTAGTGTTTTGTTTCTGTCTGTTGTAGTACTTATTACACCTAGAACAGGTATTACCTACACATGGTCCTTCCTATTATATGGTGGTTAATTATTCTGAATAGATTCTGACCAGCAAGATAAAATTTGTGAAGGATTCATCTTTGTTATTATGCACCAATTAATTGAGATTATTAAAAAGTAATTTCCTACTTTATGATAAGCATGCTAGCAGTGCAGAAAACACTAAACCACAATTTTTCTACTGTAACCTGATGCAGCACTTGAGCTCCAGATAAAATGACAGCCACTGTTCTGTCTATTAAACAGCTCTAAGTGCAGGCAGCAGAAAATAGGTGATAATTTACCATGCTTGCCCACTTCAAATGTAAAGCAGTTAAAGCCACATAAAGATTCCAGTAAATTACTTATCTACAGCAAAGCTGAGTTTGTTCTGCCTTGTTTTCCCAGACCACAACAAGAGGCACTTGAAGAATTTAGTCCTCACAGCATTTTTGAGCTGACAATCCCAGTGTCTGTCTACTTTATTTCACCTCTGTTAAGTACATTTCTTTCAGGACAGGTGTATATTTAAATCTCTGTTTCCATGGGAACCAAGTAAATTTTAAAATACACATTTTTTAATCTCTTTAGTGGACTGTTTGTCCTTGAGCTATTTGGGAAAAGAACATCTGTTTTCACAGACAAGTGAGGAAAGAGCAAGAGAAAACATTTTAACAAAACAGTGTATGTCTGAAGAATCTGTAAAGTGCATTGCATGTTTATATGTAAATGAGTATCTGCAATGACTTCTTCAAGGCATGGAATTGAACCGTTGTGGTAATCTAATTTCACTCCCTATATTTAAGGAAATCCCTTGGCTTGTTACTGTACATGACACCATACTACCTTAGGAATATTAAGAATATATAATCTTCATAGAATTAACTGTGTAACAACAAGGAATTGTAACTGGGCATTAGAAAGACCAAGAACAACAAACCTGTTTGGACTAACTCTGTGGTCAATCTGTCTTGTCTCCTTTTACAATAAGGTGACCCATCTAATGGATGGGGGAAGTGCCATGGACATTGTATGCCTGGACTTTAGTAAAGCCTTTGACACTGTCTCCCACAGCATTCTTCTTCAGAAACTCATAGTATAAGGCTTGGATAAGTGCACTTTCTGCACCCAGAAACTGCCTGGATGCCTAGGCCCAAAGAGTGGTGATGAATGTAGTTAAGCCTGGCTGGTGCCCAGTTATTAGTGGCATCCCCCAGGGTTCAGTACTGAGGCCTGTTCTCTTTAATATCTTTATCAATTATCTGGATGAGGGGATTGAGTGCACCCTCAGTATATTTGCACATGCCACCAAGCTGGGTGGCTGTGTCGATCTGCTAGAGGGTTAGAGAGGCTTTGCAGATGGACCTGACAGATTAGACTAATTGTATGAGGTTTAACACGGCCAAGTGCCAGATACTCCACCTGGGTCATAACAGCCCCATGGCAAGCTACAGACCTGGGGACATAGGGTTGAAAGCTCTAACTCTGAGAGGGACTTGGGGATTCTGGCTTGACAGTCTATTAAATATGAGTCAGCAGTGTGCCCAGGTGACCAAGAAAGCCAACAGCATCCTGGCTTGTATTAGAAACACTGTGGCCAGGAGGAACAGGGAGGTGACCATCTTGCTGTAATAGGAACTGGTGAGGCTACAACTTGAGCATTGTGTTTGGTTCTGGGCCCCCTCACTACAGGAAGGACACTGAGGTTCTGGAGTGTGTTCAGAGAACGGCAACAAGGGCCTGGAACTCATGGCTTGTGAGGAGTGTCTGAGGGAACTGGGATTGTTCAGTCCAGAGAAGAGAAGGCTAAGGGGAGACTTTATTGCTCTCTACAACTACCTGAAGGGAGGTTGGAGTGAGGAGGGGACAGCCTCCTCTCCTTGATGTCAAGGACAACAGAAATGGTTACAAGCTGTGCCAGGGGAGGTTCAGGCTGGATGGCAGGAAATACTTCACACAGAGGGTTATCAAAAATTGGAGTAGTCTGCCCAGGGCAGTGGTGGTGTCATCATCCCTGGAGGTGTTTAAGCAGCCTGTGGACCTGACGCTTGGGGACATGGTTTAGTGTTGTCCCTTCAGTGCTAGGCCGAAGGTTGGACTGGATGATCTTTGATGTCTCTTCCAACCAGATGTTTCTTGTGATTCTGTCTACCATGTCAGACAGCTTAGAGAGCATGCACAAAGTAGTTCAGTTAAAGGCCATATGGAGGAAGAGAACGGATGCCCCAAATGACCATGAGGGGACCACCCCTCAGTATATAATGTGCATGCGTCTAGATTTACAGATGTAACTTATTTCATGAGCTACTATGAATATGCTAATCAACTCTTAGACAAATTATTATGTATGAGATGTAAGCATATGTTCTCTCAGTTTTACTGGCTTTGATACACTTAGCAATCCCCTATGTGTCCAGCACCAAAATAAATAGCTTCCTAATACTTCATTGTTCTTAGGGAGTTTTCTTGCTGTACTGGTAACACCAACATTTTAGGAAAGCTTCTAAAACCACTTGCAGAGTCAAAACAACTTCTTGCTACTAGAAAATTCAACTTTAGTGAAGCTGGGAGTTAAATTCTTGCTCCTTTATTTGTAATATCCTTGCATCTTCTGCTAAGACATAATACTGGACAGAATTCTGGTCTGCAGACTTGACTCTCAGCTACATAGTCATGCTAACTGAGTGCTATTGTTAGAGTTGAAACAACTTCCTTTTTTTTTTTCCTCAGTAATTTATCACTTGTTACATAGGTCACTAGAATGTTGCTGCTACTTTGTGCAGTGTATCCTGGTTTAATGTTATTTCCCACTGAAATAACATGAAGCATTACTTTACAGTTAAATATTTTTTTAAAGCAAGCAAAAGCCCCTTTTTCCCATATTTTGTTGTAAGAAAAATCTGGCTGGCTTCAAACCATAGGTCAAAGTATAATAAAAAAAACAGATACTGCAGTCATCCATGTCTAAATTATGTGCTAAAAATACTTTTCCTGTTACATTGCCTTGTGACTACAGTAATTAAAATGCAGATAGTCAGTGAGCTGTTGAATTAACGTTCCCTGTGCAGAGGGAGTAGAGCAACTTCAGTTCACTTCAGGATTCATTTTAGGAAGAGCCATGTGTCTGGTCAGCTGCTTAAGTGAGAGCCACTACCCAGTGAGTCATTAGGGCTCCACCCACACTGTACTCCAGACATTTCACAAACTTTACAACTAAGTTGCCACCAGGGTCTCTGATTCTGTTGTGAGGAACAACATTAAAAATAGAAACTTCACACTTCCTCAAAGCACAGGAGACCAGGTTGCTCTGACAGACTGCTTAAAGGTGCAGTGTGTCCATTGTTTTTCATTGCAAAGTATTTAATCCTTGGCATTAAACTCCTGCATTTCAGAAACAGATGGTTTGTGTCCACAGGTTCGAAGTCACACACCAAAAAAATATCTTTGCTGCTAGAAGTACAGTGTTTAAGTATCAAATTGCACATAGCAGAATAAAAATCTTCTTGGTATAGTTGAACAAACTGCTAAAGGTAATGTTATTATCTGACTATAAAGTTACAGCTCAGGGTAGCTGTTTCAGCTAGAACTCCTTTTAACATGAAATTGGTTTGAGGGAGAAAATAGAAGATTTCTTTCTATTCACATAATTTTAGCAGTACAGAGTTATGAACAGAAAATTCCTATGTGACGACACTCAACTTATAACCTCAAAACTGAATATAATTTTCCTGTGCTTTTCTTCTTTTGCAGAAATGAAAACACAATGTAGCCACACTTGTTCACCCACAAATGCTTTTCAAGTCCTTTTAACCATGAACTCAGTTGCTAGTTTAATTCTCTGAATTCACTTTGAGAGGTAAAGCTATTGACCTTGATTTCCTTTCTCAAAGGATTAGATATGTATAGACACAATACCATCAACCCTGTCAATACCCTGCTGAAGAAGGGCATATACACAGAATACACTGTAGTCCTCCATGGAAAAGCAGATTACATGCAACACGAGAAGCCACCTTTCAGGGTGCTTTCAAAGTTCTGGAAAAAACAACCTGCAAAGAAGTCTGCAGAAATGAAGTTAACTTGCATCCACTCCCCTTTTCTTCCCTGATGCCACATTACACTCTCCTTTTTTCAGTGGATTCATTATACAGTAAATAAGAACAGGGCTTTTTTTCTGGATAGAAGGCATTCCTGCCATTGCAATGGAACTTTTATTTCAAATACATTCTTACAATAAAGCTGTATTTTGTTATACAAGTAGATAAAGCCAGGAGACAAAATATTCATGTGTTCCATTTTAAAATACCAGGCTCAACTAAATTGCAACCATTTCCTAAACCTAAATGTCAGGGATTTCTCAGGGCAATGAAAAGATGTAAACCAGGTCATAACGTTACGGTCTGAGTAACACCACAGAAAAATCCATGTACTCATTCTTCAAGTTCTTTGCAGTGTAGCATGGCAGACATATCTTTATAAACTCAGAAGTTTTTCATTGAGAGCAATTTGTGACTGTGTAAGGTTTGCCAAGTAGGTTACCATCAATAGATCCTGAAAGGGGAAAAAGCAACAACCCAGTGATCACAAATATTATAAGATAGTAGCCTATTAAGGAAGTGAATTTTTAACACCTTGAAAGCAGTTTACAATCAACTACAGAAACATTGTTAGTTGTTAAGTCCTACGCTGAGGAATGCTTCCCTTGCAGGGACAAGAGTTTGGTATTCCAGGGTATGAAACACTGCTTGTGAAATTTTAACTCATATTAACCAGGCAAGTCAAAGAGTATAAGCAAAATTAAAAATCAGTTCTGGTCTTGCAGACTGTAGGCAAACAACACATTCAGAAACTTGCCTTCTGCTTTCTAAAATTCTGTTACTGAAATAACATAGTGCACTAAAACTTTGTTCATGTCTTAAGAGTTATGCCTGGATAGAGAAATTCAGCTCAGGTAAAGGAAGCTGGCATGTCAGCAGTTATCCCTGAAATCCATACTGCTTTAAGTTTGGTAGTTAATATTGTCCAATTGCTCTGAAAGAGTAATTGATCCTGGCTTACAGATTACTTACATGATTAATGTAATGCAATTTCTTTAAAACTCATTTGCAGTTGCTTGCAAAATTATTATGCTGAGTTCGTTAATATATCTTCATCTCTTAAAACCTCAAATTACTGACAAGAAAGGGCTGTATTTTCTATTAACATGCTTATATAAAAATGTAAGATTTTTTTCTTGCCTAGAAGACTTTTTTTTTTCAAAATCACTGGTAATATACTAAAAAAAAAAAACAAACAGATGACTTACATTGATATTGCTGTTCAACATTGTCTCAAAGTCCTCTGGTGAAATCTTTGGCACCTGATTAATAAGATCCATCAGAAAACGCCCAACAGTGTTGTCAGCAGCCACTTTGCCGGACTAAGCATAAGAAACATATATTTTAATCAGTCAAACTCAGAAAGTTTATGACCCAGAAAGACAGACGAAAAATAAGATGTACAAGCTCACATCAAGCTTGCTTGCTGGCTCCTAAAAAGCTGGCCTTACCAATACATCCTCTGCATACTGCAGCACCATGGTGAGGGTATCCTGAATCCTGGCTGATGCTGCCCCCACCTGCTGTAAGTCACTGGATAAGCCAATCACTCGGTTAGGACTAAAACAAGTCTTCATGATAAGATCCACTGAAAGCAAAACAAGGATCAGTTTAAAAACTGCCACAGAAACCAGCTTAAATCCTTAACTTGCTGAAGGTTTTTAGGATAGCTTCAGTGAGACAGTGTAATTCCCAGTAGAACTGACAGAATGGCAGTCTTACCACGGTGCAAAAAAAAACAAACCAAAGCAACAATGTCACAACATGTTTATCACCAAAGTAGAAAGAAAACATTCACCTCCTATCCGTTCTGTATCATAATAAACATATTTCACTGTTAGAGGTGTGAACATCACGCCCATAGTTTTACCAGGGACTCCCATTGGGGCACTAAAATAAACAGACAAAAAAGAACAATGTTTTCAGCATGGACATACTTAAGGCATGAAGTAATAGATTTCCATCTCAATGATCTCTGTTAGCACTGAAGTGTGAACATGAGCAGGTTACTCATTCACAACAAAATCACCAATATTAAGATCACAGCTAACTAAGGACAGGAAGTAAGTGCTGGCATACTATTCATTCCTTATTTCCACTCAGAATATTCCTATCTGGTCTTACATTTGTCATCATGAATGCAAGAAGGGATAGGTACTATCTTCTTAGCCACAGTTCTTTCTTGCTCTTAGAGCAGGTATTTTTTCTCTCTTGAAATGCTCCATGCTCTTTGATAAGTCATTTAAGGAAGAGACACAAGCATGACAAAAAGTACAAAGCTCTCTCTGCAACTTTAGTGTTTCTATTATTCAAAGTAATTGAACTTTGTTTATGCTTTCAAAAAGTAAAGTATCAATGGAACAGCTTCCCTTGTGAAGATGCATAGTAAGTAAAGAAGCAGTAGAAAGGCTGAGGTTTTACCCTTAGAGAGGTGAGCTCTTTAGTCAGTACCAGGAAGAACAGTGAAGTAGTACGGTTTAATTTCTTAACACTTAATCTCAATTACTAGTTAATAAAAATGGAAGAGGTTAAGGGAAGTAAAGACTGATCCAGAAGATGTTGTTTCAGTTGCACTTTGAGTGCACTAATCCTCCAATCTGTATCCAGCGACTACAGGATAGCATTTAGACAGTGTGGTGGAAGCCAGTGACATGCTTAGCTGTAAGAATCCTGTGAAATGTCATGAAGATAATAAATGTAAACAATTCTCTGAATAAGTCACAATTCCCCACTCCAGCGAGGTACCAGCTTATGAATGGTTAGTTTTTCAACTTACTTATGATGGATAAGACATTCCAATGGGAAGTCAGCTAAGCATAGTATTGTCTAAAATGGGACACTGCAGACCACTCAATTTCTCCCTACCCTGAAGTGGTCTCTCTCAGTAACTTAGCTCCCCTCCCAAGAATGGAGCCTCCCAGAGTACCTGACATAGGCTTTAATGCTCATGCGTGAATTCTGGAGACTCGTGTCTACAGTGAGATGGATTGGATTGTGTGCTTCCCGGCTGTAATACTCATGGATCAGGACAGAGTGTTCCGTGATGTCATGACCTGTTGCATACCTTCAAAAGAGAATAGGTTGAGAAACCATTCTTCTGACATTCAAGTACCCAGCATTTGGTATTGTTGGTATTTAACATGTTTGTGTCCTCAAACACCCATTTCCAAGCACTGAGCTGCAGAAACTAAATACACTACATACAAGTGTTTTAACTAGTGAATTTGTAGTTTTATGGCCAGCTGTCCTAGAACTGTAGGAATAAAGGGTTGAGCACATGCACACCTAAAACATGCACAAGGGTAGTGTTATACTACCAGCCATAAAGAATCAGTATAATTGGCATCAGACACCCAAAATTCAGCTACATGTCACTATATTCTCAACCAACTCCTTATTTCTGCATAAGTTGCAGCATACCAAACATATCCAAGCCAATTAGATTTTTCCACAAATCAAACATCTCTCAGGAGGTGTAACCTGCTCATCTAGCTCCTTTATCTGCTCTGAAATTAACTTCTCAAATACATAGGAAAACTGTAGAACTTTACTTTGCTGTGCCAGTAGGTTGTTGAGAAGTCTGCTCCACAGGCACAGAACTAAGGTACTTTGTAGGATCAGAAATGCATAAGAAGACTAAGACACAGACCAGACTCTCTTCCTGTAACACTCCATTGATTTTGCTTTGCAACCTACACAGCTATTTCTACCTTTTCTCAGGAGAGAAATTCTGTGTTACCAATTCTTCTGAGGCGTTTGGTGCTTGAAACTATTTGTGCTCTATCTTCTTTGGAAGGAGTCCAGAGGACATCCAAGATGTGGAGCACCTCTGCTATGAGGATAGGCTGAGGGAGCTGGGGTTGTTCAGCCTGGAGAAGACTCCAGGGAGTCTTTTAGCTGCCTTCCAATACCTGAAGGGAACCTACAGGAAGGGTGGAGAGAGACTTTTCATAAGGGTGTCTAGCAATAGGACAAGGAGTAATAGTTTAAGATGAGGGAGAGTAGATTTAGGCTACATCTTAACACAGCACTCTTCAGTATGAGGATGGTGAGACTGGAATAGGTTGCCCAAGGAAGTTGAGTATTTCTCCTTCCTGGAGGTGTTCAAGGCCAGGCTGCATGAGGTCTTGAGCAACCAAGTCTAGTTGAGAGACATCCCTACCCATGGCAAGGAGGTTGCAGTAGGTATCTCTTAAGATCCTTTCCAACCTAATCCATTCTACGATTCTTTCTCACCAGTTATCTTCAGTGCTGCAGGTGCTATTACAGGTGATAAGTTATCCTAGAGTCATGCAAGCATTCTCTGAATGATCACTTCCTCTATGATAACCTTTGTTAGATATAAACTAAACCAAAGCCTGTAAGTCTACAATATGGTCATGCCCTATATGAACTGCCAGAGCTTTACAAGTGACTCACTAACAGAGCTGAAAGATTTTATTGTCACAAGCATTAGGGCTTCTGTTTCTCAACCCGTGACAAGAAGAGTTAGTTATTTTAAATAGCTGGAGGGACCAACACAAATGCTTTCGTGTTCTTGCAGAGGACTTACCATCCCAGGATGATTTCACTAGGAGATACCTTCTTGTGCAACTCGTACATGTTTTTGGCAAATTCCATATCGACTGCCACCTGAGAAACGGGACAGGACCAAGTAAGCTGGTTTCAGGGATGCTTACCCTCAGTGGAGGACAGCGGGGGCGCAAGCCGCCATCAGAAGGTGCACACGGGCCGTACCCTTCAGTAGTCACTGCCCAATGGAGAGACCCACCGCCCGCTATACAGCATAGCCCGCATAGGCTTGGCGGGAGCCAGCGCGGAGCCGTGCATCACGCGGGCCCACACGCCCTCCGCCCGGGTCACCTCCGACAGCCAGCGGGCGGTCCCGCATTCCGTACCTCATCTTCGGACTCATTGTGAGGCACGGAGAAGCAGTTGGTGACCTCCACCGAGTGCTTGTCCACGGTCCCTGTGGGGGGGCAGTGCAGTTAGTGGGCACCATGGAGAGAGCCCCCAGGGCTGGCAGTGGACGAGGCACGGCGACGGCTCTTACCCAGCAGCGTCCCGATTACACGCGCCGCGCCCTCGTTGCGCCGCTCGAAGCTGTCCACGATGGAGGCGAGCACGACCGGGTGCAGTCTCACCACGCGGCCGCCGGGGAAGGGCCCTGAGAGCGCGGCCGACAGCGGCGTAACCGCCGGCGGCGCCGGGGTGGTGGGCGGTGGGGGCGCGGCGGGAGCGTTTCCTGCCGGAGTGGCAGGCGTTGCCGGCGGGTTCTGCGCCGGGACGGTCGCAGGAGGAGCCGGAGCCGGAGCCTGAGTGGGAGTTGTCGCAGCCATTTTGCAAGAGAGAAGGCTTGAGGGAGGGAGGGGGAGCGGCATGCCGTCAGTAATTGGCTGATCCGAATGCTTGTTACGCAGTGCTACCTTCCTATTGGGGCAGGGAGTGTGCTACGGCCCTCCTGCCATCTGCTAACCAATCTGAAGAGAGTGGTGAGAGAAGACGCTCTGGAGGAAGAGCACACTGCCTGTTACTGAAGCTTATTCTTGTTCCCGCCCTCTGGGGACGGGCAAGTTCGTCTATTGGGTTTTCTTATTCTCCGCCTCCGTGCCCTTCTGCTCTCGCATTGGCTGCTACGTCTGTCTGGCAAGGGCGGGAAGGCCTTGTCAGGAGCGCTTGTCTATGGAGAGCTACTCTGTTGGTTGCTATGATACTGTTGCGTTTATTATAGCTGTCTCTAGACCGCCGAGCGCTCGTCCGGCTGGTCTGGCTTGGCTATAGCAGGCAGCGCTGGCGGTACCTGGGGCTGAGGGCCCTGCTAGAATTAGACAGAGCTGTCCTTAGGCCTTCCGAGCTTCGCCGCCTCAGTGGTCTTGGGATATTGCTCTACCCCTTGGGCTGCATCTGGCACGGTCCTGGATGCGCTTCAGGCCCGTCTTGCCGTCAGCTGTGGATAGCCGCTGAGGTGGCAGCGTGGTCCTGGTCATGGTGGCAAGGCTGCCGCCTCAGCCTGCTTGCACTGAGATTAGAGGCAGCAGCACTTGTCCTAGTGCCCTACAGCTGTACCGTGATGTAGTAGACACCGCAGCTTGCAGGCACAGCACCAAGCTGCTACTGCAGTGAAAAAGCTGATTTTGCAGTGTTTTAGAACATTGGCACCGTGAGGCAGGGGCTGTTAGCCCTGTTTTCCAGGTGTCAGTTGCCGACGAGGCGCAGAAATGCTTTCTGTGTTTTGTGTAGAGGGCAGATGCTGGTTACCTCTATCCAAGATTTAATGGTTGCACAACAAACTGATTTATTTGATGTAACTTAACTGTTACTTGTAGTGTCCCATACATTCATTCTCAAGTAACAAGCCTATGTGCTATATTTGAGACAACTCTTTCAAAGCTTCTTTGTTTTTTGACCATATGCTTGCAGCTGCTATCATAAGACTTGTAGTAATCTAGTAACAGATTTACTGATAAGTCTCCTAGTTCAAAATCTTTTATCAGAGTTGTCAATATTAGTTTGATAGGCTCTGGGGGAAAACTTCAGGTATCACTGATATATTCAGGGGGGTTTTGATTTTTTATTTTAATGGTTTTAAGATGTTCTTTTCCTACAAGTAGACTGTATTTGTGTGTATATATACACATATAAGCTTTGAAAGATCCAGAAGTCTTACCTTTTGGTAAAATACTTAGTATGATGAAACTATGCCAGTTAAAAATTCATCAGTACACTGGTGCCATTCTGTGGGATGGCTGTTTGAATAATTGAGAATGTTTCCAGGTAGTTGTTTCCCATGTGTAACAGAGAAATTGCAGTTGTGGTTATTTCATCAGGTGCAATCATCTCTATTCTTGTTAGAGGTCCACTTTGGGATCCTGACAGTTTCCCCCATATTTGTGTTACTAGCTAAAGTAATTTTAATATAACCTCCTGATTTTTATCATGACTGGTGGCTTTTGGAGTGTTTTCTGCTTCATTAACTGATGAACAGTTTCAGCTCTGTTATTGAAGACAGACTCCTGACTGTAAAAGGAGCAGCTCAGTAAAAAGATAATACATTCTGCTCATATGCTAGTAATTTGCTTCTTTTACATGAATGTGGAGCACCTGTCAAAGCTACAAAGGAGAGCTAATGCATGGGATGAGGAACAGATTTTATCTTTTCATAAAAGCATTTCCTAGTCTATCTGTATGAACTGGCTCTCCTAATCTTAGACTTTCACTGTGCAGGTTTCATTTCTTGTAGGTATCCCTCAAGAAGATGTAGCTTTAAAATGTTTCTGCTCCTGAAGCCTTGATGTGTCATTGAGGTGCGACACATTCCTTTGATCATCATCTTGTTTGCATCACACTCTCCTTGGTACTTAATTTGACATAGATTCAGGTGAAGCAAGCAAGACTCTTTAAGACTTGCCCATTACGGGGTTATGTTACTACCTTAAAAACTGGACAGCTTAATAATGAGCCAGCATTGTGCTTCAAAAATGGCAACTGTGATAACCTTCCTTTAATATACTGATGGCAAGCTTCTAGACAGTATACTGGAGAGTGGATGTAGTAAAGATGGATAGCCTGTATCTCAAAAGTCAAAGATCAGTGGTTGGCTCATGCAAAGCCCACTTGATAAGAAAAGCAGTCATGTGATCTTGGAGCAGATGTATCCAAGGTACAAAACTCCTTGCTGAATGACTAAAGAAAAACAGAGAACTTCATAAGGAATATTGTTTCAAAATATTAATTTACTTTAAAGTAGGGTGGTTACTATCAATGCATGTTAATAATGCCTGTCGTTGCAAACTTGGCATCCAGCTAGTGATATAAGATGTTTGACTACTACCCCATTACAGTAAAATCTATCTGCCTAGAGGAGAGACAGGATCATAGAATGGTTGGGACTGGGAGACCTTAAAGAGTGTCTAGTTTCAACCTCCCTGGCATAGTCAGAGACACCTCCTACTAGACCAGGTTGCTCAAGGCCCCATCCAAACTGGCTTTGAACATTTCCAGGTTTGGAGCCTCCATAACTTCTCTGGGCAATCTGTTCCACTGCCTCAACACCCTAATGGTGAAGAATTCTTTCCTAATGTCTTCTCTAAATCTAGCTTCTTCCATTTTGAAGCCACTACTCATCATCTTACCTCTACATGCCTTTTTAATTTGTAGGTCCCCTTCAAATACTGGAAGGCTGCCATAAATTCTCCATGGAGACTTCTCTTCCCTAGGCTGAACAAGACAAATGGGCACACAAACACAGATCAGTGTGGTAACTCAAGGCCTGATTTTACAGAACCAAGCATCTGATGTGATGCATGGTTTCTCTGCATCTGATTTTAATAGTAAATATCATTAGCCTCCTAAATCTTCTCTTGTATGATTTCTCTTTATACTCCTTATGTGTTACTGAGTCATTATTATTGCATTTGCTGTCATGTCAGCTGCATTTTCACAGATGCTAAATAATTTCTTTATCAGTAGCTATCCTCTCAGCTTGCTTGTATTACTGGAAGCAACGTATGTCTTGCTCTAAGTAAAAAAAATTCTTGCATTGCACTACAGGTAAAATCAATTAAAATATGTACAATTTGTTAGATTTGTTGCTTCAAGACGTAAAATAAGCTGGTTGATTTCACGGGATCAAATCCAGTGTTTTTATTCCATATCTATTTTGCATTCTAATAAGTTAGTAGAGTCTTTCAGTTATTTCTGCCACGATAAAATCCGTCACTGAACCTAATACTTATTTTGTATTATCATGCTTATTTTGGAAAAAAAAAAAAATATCAGGTCTAATTTTCCAAGTAGACTTCTGTCCTTTGACCTAAAAGTTATTTCCTTGTTTGGAATTTCAAGTCTGTGTCTCCAGCCTTCATTTTGCTCACATAGCTCCCTCTTCACCTTCCTTCACAGCCAAGTTTTCTACTGGTTATCTGTGTTTTTCAAGATCCATGTGTTCTGCCTTCCATCCACAAATTTTATATGATGTGTTAAAGGGTTTTCCTTCCCTGTTATAAAAAGTTATAAAATGTTCTCTTAGTCTTAATGTAATGGTTTAGATACTCATCTGTTTCTTGTGCATTTAGGATTGCCAGTAGATGAAAGATAGTTGTTGGCAGGGGCAAATACGCAGTGTAATGTGTCAGCTGATTCAGCTTCATTCCTCCAGGCAGGAGAGATTCAAGGCCTTTCCTGCTTTTGCATAATATTTTTCGGGGTTGCCTTTATTATCTGAGAAATAACACTGGCATATGAAACTACTGAGGTAATGCTTAGAGTGAAAATCCAAATGCTGTGATAATAATAATGTGACATAGCATTAATTGCATGCCACACAGATAAAATAATATACATTCTCTAAAGTTATACTGTCAATGGAAGTTATTACATGTTCAGAAAAAGCATATAATGTGATTTTTAGTCACTATGTGGAAATACAGAGATCCAAGCTGCAGTAAAAGTAACTTCACAGAATAACTTGCAGAGGAAAGTGACAGAAAAACATACACAAGCAGGCATATTTAAGGCAATAGATAATTGCAAGGGCAGAGTTTTAAACTCTCTGAAGAAGGGAGAAGAGACATGGACTGAACAAAGGATGGCTATGGAAATAAAAAAAATACCCACAAACCATAGCAGACACCAAGTGGTACAAAATACTTGGCTCAGACTAGTATTGAAAATCCTAAATTGTCAGAAAATATTTTTATCCCCAAACTTATTATTTAGCTGTTCATAATTCTTTGATGGACCAGTTCCATTGCTTCTGATGACCACTGAGAGATCTGTCAAAAATGAGAGAATTACTTTTAAAAGCCTTGGTAAAAGGCACTTTGATCTAAAAGGAAATTTATTGTTGCAGTACTGTAACCCCTCAGACTCCAGTGGGAGTGTATCAATAGTAACTTGGAAAAAACTTTTCCCAGAGTATGAGTTTGCTGCTTTTAGTTTTATTTTTCCCCCTGTCTTTTCTTTATTTTTCATTTTCCTCATTCCCCCCCTTTTCTTTCTTTTATTTTTTAAATTATTTTTCCCCCTTTTATTTTTATTGTGTGGTGTGTTTGTGTTTGTTGTTTATCTTTTTTTTCTCCTGCAACTCAGTGCATACTCTTGGAATCAATGGCTAACTGCATTTATTCAAAATGCTGACAGGATATTCTGAAAGAATCTTCTGCTGTCTCAGATCAGGCCTCTCCCTGTTTTCTCAGATTAGTTTAACCTACCAAAAATCCTCTCTCTAATATTCTGTCTAAAAGCAACAGTGTATTTTATTATGAAGTCTGTGTCACACTTTTATCTCGAAGACGGTGACTGAACTCACAGAAGCCCTTATAGGATTCTTGTGGGAGGCCAGCATAGGCCTAAACATGTCCTGGCTTGTCCAGACGTATTTTCTGCTCTCTCCTTCCTTCTGATTTTGGGGGAGGCCACCATGGGAAAGGAAGACAAAGGCTTGGTGCCACCATGTCTCCTTCTCTCTGATAGACAGGATACCTGCATGTGTTCACACACTTGTGTTCCACCCTAAAACGGTAAAAGTAATCCCTGACTTTACCTAATACTGTCTAGTTTGGCAAACTGCCATTCTCATTGGGTAAGCTCTGTGGCCAAAGAGCCATTAGTCTCGGGATGAATTGATAGAAGGAGATGAGCAGGCAAACACAGTGTGCTTCTGCCTTATGGTGCTTTTGCCTCATTGCTCTCTGTCATTGTACCTGTCATATTCTGCCTGCTACATAATAGCAAGGCCTGATACTTTGGTTTTGTCTACCTGGAAACTTGCCATGCCTCAATTTTACCAGGAGAAAGCATTAAGTGCTTCACAACATGGTGAGAAGTGCCACCAATGTTGTGCCTGTCTGCACCTCTGCGAGACATCCTGCCTGCACCTCTGCAAACCTCTGTGCTGATTCTGGACTCATCCAAGAGGAACCAGGATCAGGTCAGAGATTGTCTGCCTCTCTCCCAAAAGCCTATTAGAGCCTGCAAAGATCTAGAAGCCTCAATGATTAATAAGACACTGACAGAACTCCCTTCAAATGTGAGTACCATCTGGAAACTACAACTTTGCCCTAGAAGTCCAGAAATAATATTTTTGTGAGTAAATATTAAAAAGCCTCTCTGTAAGAAATTCTCTGTGAAACTTCGTAACTGAATCCAAGTGCCTTCTGCCTTAAGCAGAAGGAAGCTTCTCGAGTCCCTCTAGCGGGCAAGCGGTGTAATGACCACAAGGACCTCTCCAATTTCAATTAGTTGAATTAATATCTGTTATATTTTGGTAGTTATTTCTTAAGTGTTCTAGATTCTCTTCCTCTGTGTAATGTTTTTCATGACTTTGCAAAGAACCTGTTTAAAAACAATGCAGTAAAATTAAATATATTAATATTTTTTAAAAATTATATTAATTGTATTAATTTAAAAAATAAGTCCCTCCCATCACAAGAATTTACACTGTGAGCATACACCCTATGCTAGATTATTTCTGCAAAAGTTCATTTCAGCTATTTTCAGAGCTGGGTTGAGGTCATATAATTTATCGATTATCAGTCCAAACTGCATAAAAAGGTAGTTCTGCATCCAGTTCTTTGTACTCTCCAGAAAATGTTCAAGGCTGCTCAACTTTGCATCCTGGCCTGCATCAGGAACAGTGTGGCCAGTAGGACAAGGGAGGTTATTCTTCCCCTGTACTCAGCACTGGTCAGGCCACACCTTGAGTACTATGTCCAGTTCTGGGCCCCTCAATTCAAGAAGGATGTTGAGGTGCTGGAACATGTCCAGAGAAGGGCAACAAAGCTGGTGAGGGGCCTGGAGCACAAATCCTATGAGGAGAGGTTGAGGGAGCTGGGGTTGTTTAGCCTGGAGAAGAGGAGGCTCAGGGGTGACCTTATTACTGTCTACAACTACCTGAAGGGGCATTGTAGCCAGGTGGGGGGTGGCCTCTTCTCCCAGGCAACCAGCAATAGAACAAGGGGACACAGTCTCAAGTTGTGCCAGGGTATGTATAGGCTGGATATTAGGAAGAAGTTCTTCCCAGAGAGAGTGATTTGCCATTGGAATGGGCTGCCCAGGGAGATGGTGGAGGCACCGTCCCTGGGGGTCTTCAAGAAAAGACTGGATGAGGCACTTAGTGCCATGGTCTAGTTGATTGGATAGGGCAGGGTGATAGGTTGGACTGGATGATCTTGGAGGTCTCTTCCAACCTGGTTGATTCTATGATTCTATGATTCTATGAACTACTGTTTGAAAGTTTACAAGCCATAATGCCAGTGCAGGCATTGCAGACCCCTGCTTTTCTGACCAACTGTATCTGAGGCATTTTTATCATTTTACACATTTAGGAAGAAATGACTTACACTGTCTCAATTGTCATGAATGCTTCAGACACACATGGATAAAAAGACATGAGAAATAGAATCTTACCTGAAGTGTACTGTTGTTGACATCTTGATTTTGAACATGTAAAAAAAATGAAAGAAAGGAAATGAAAGGATGAAATAAGAATAATCACAGAATTTCAGAGGTTGGAAGTCACCTCCAGAGATCGAGTCCAACCTCCCTGCCAAGGCAGGATCACCTAGGGCAGCTTGCACAGGAATGCAACCAGGTGGGTTTTGAAAGTCTCCAGAAAAGAAGACTGCGCAACCTTTCTGGGCGGCCTGTTCCAGTGCTCCATCACCCTCACCGTAAAGAAGTTTTCTCCTCATGTTGAGGTGAAACCTTGTCTGTTCCAATTCGTAGCCATTCCTTCTTGTCTTACTGCCGCTGACCAGTGAAAAGATTGACCCCATCCCTTTGACACCCACCCTTCAGATATTTTCATACATTGATAAGATCTCCTCTCAGTCTTCTATTTTCTGGACTAAACAACCCCTGATTTCACTGTCTCTTTATAGGGAAGATGCTTGAGTCCCCCAGTTGTCCTTGTGGCTCTCTGCTGGACTCTTTGCAGGAAATCCCTGTGTCCCTTGAACTGGGGAGCCCAAAACTGGACACAATATTTCAGGTGTGGTCTTCACTAGGGCACAGTAGAGGGGAAGAAGAACCTCCCTAGACCTGCTGCTATTCCTGATGCACACCATATATACAGGATGTGGAGAAAAGGACACTGGTTATCAGTAGTATCGTTTGGGAATGGTGAAAAATCCTTGAAGCAAGAGATTTTTGGCTAACCATAGATGTTGTGGTGGCTGCCAGACAACAGACCTGCAGTAAGCATTTTCATGCCTGAAAGACAGTCTGCTTTTCTTTCTGTCGAGATCCATTGTTCAAATAAAAGGTACTGCCACTCCTGCCAGCCAGAAGGAGACCTCATCCAGACCTTTTATGAAAGGTCGTCTTGTGCTGGCCCTCAGGAATGGATGCTGGAGTCTTCTGTCTGTCTAGCCGGCCTTTAATGACCGAGAGCCAACCGAAGGCCTCCTCAGGCGGCGGGGCCAGGAGTCTGTGGCCGGCCCCCGCCAGGGGGCGGCAGGCGCACGCGGACGCCTGACGCGCGCCCGGCCCGGGCCCCGCTCCCGCAGCTGCCGCGCCGAAGCCTCCCGCTTTGCTGGAGCCGCTCTTTGAGCCTTGATCTGCCTCTCACACACTGAAGAAGTTAGTCACGGTACACACCGCCTCGTTTGTAATCACCTCATGACAATTAATTAGTGACTCACCTCTCACCTCTGCCTCGTTTGAAGTAAGTAGCTTAAGTGGGAATTTGTGCATAGTACTTCCCCCCCCCCCCCCCCCCCCCCCCCAGTGTTTATTATTTGACTTGTTAGTGTTTCTTTCAAAAGTTAATAAAAGTAAGGTACAATCAACGAAGTGGGATTCATTAATTTTACCCGAATTCTTCTGTGCTATTTCACACAAGAATGTCACGGAGAGATTTGCTTATGGATGGTTGGTTGTGCAATCCTAAGCTGCGCTGTACAACCCTGAATTCTACTGAAATGTATGGCAGTGGAAGGTGTTTGCATCTTTGATGAAAGCACAAACTCTTCAGCCTTTCAGGACATTGTTCTCCTTGAGCATCTATGATTGTGATTATTTTCTGCTATTGACTCAAACCATGTTCAAAGTCTTTTTCCAAATGAGAGGCACTTGTACTTCAAGACAGAATGTAGCAGCTAGGTTGCAAGGCTAAACGTTGTGTCATTATGTTATATTGTATTATGTTATACTCCTCCTGCCTACCCTATGCATGAGGACTGAAGAAAGTGGAGAATCGGCTCTTGATTTTTTTTTTTTTTTTTTTATTTGCCTGGGGGACTAAGGGGCAGAGGTGTGGCAGAGCTTTCCATGGGATCAACTTGAGTAAGTAATCTCTGAAAGGCAGCCTTAACACAGTGTCCCTTTGTCTGGTAACTTGCTGCTGTTGTGCTTGACTTTAAAGCGTTTTTAACAGAGCAGTTCTGTGTCCTTGAATACCTACTGACATCCCCCAAAAAAGTGAAATGTAACATCACTGATAGCAGATAAGTATAAAAGTTCTTGTGCAGTCAGATAATGTTAAAATTTTCTATCAGCTAATAGATCAGTGTACTATTTGTTGGGAAAATAATCTCTTCTTCCAGTCCCTTGTTCTTATAAATCACTCCACAGCTTTACTTCTCTTATCAGTAAGCATGTAGCTTCCTTTTTGTCCTTTACAGCACGGGACAGAGATGGTTGTCTGTTGGACTCTATCTAGTAGTTCCCTATATCTCTTCAGCTGGGGAGCCCAGAACTGTACATAGTACTCAACAAGGCAGAGTAGTTTTGGAGGAGAACTTCCTTTGATCTGCTGTCACATTTTTCTTAATGCATCCCAGGATGCCATTGGCATTCTTGGTCACAAGAGCACATCTCTGGCTAATGGTGAACTTGTTGTCCAGCAGGACTCCCTTATTCTTTTATGAGGAACTGCTTTTCATCAGGTCAGCCTATACTGGTGCATGGGGTTATGTCTCTCCAGGTGCAGGACTCTACACTTGTCCTTGTTGAACTTCATTATGCTACTCTGCACCCAACTCCCCAGTGATACTGTGATTCTTTGTTACTGAAGACACTGCACAAATTACAGTAACTGACTATATATAATCTTTACATCACCAGAGCCTGACAGTGTTCCCTGTCCTTTTACAGCTCTGTGCTTTTTTTCTAGTACGAGGTAACTGTATCATGATGTGCTAGATGAATAAAGAGGCAGTGAGGGAGAAGGTAGGAAGCTAATGATTTACATACAGAAATGGTAGCTGAAAAGGAACAGCAGTAATAAAATCTAGGGGCCAACTTATGTGTAAGAGCCTAGTCCACTGAGTTTCTCTTACTGGCATCTTTTGATGATGTTAAGGCAAGTTGTCGATATAATGAAGTAATGACAGAAACACACTTTGGGTAGCATTTTAGCTCTTTTGATGTGATATGTTTGATAACAACTAGAGAGTATTATTATACTATCTGTGTCACTGACTTTAGGGAAGTCATATGACATTTACATCTCAATTTTCAACTCCTGCAAAATATGACTAATGATACTATAGTGTTGTACTATTGTAGAGTTGTCTACTCTGCTCTGGTAAGACCTCACCTGGAGTACTGCATGCAGCTCTGGAGCCCTCAACACAGGAAGGACATGAACCTGACGAAGTGGGGCCAGACTAGGACCATGAACGTGGTCAAGGGGCTGGAACACCTCTCCTGTGAAACAGGCTGAGGGAGCTGTGGTTGTTCAGCCTGGTAGAAGTGAAGATTCTGGGGAGACCCAATAGTGGCCTTACAGTACATGAAGGGGGCCTACAAGAAGGCTGCAGAGGGACTGTTTACAAAAGCCAGTAGGGATAAGACAGGGGCAATGGTTTGAAATTAGAGGAGAGCACATTTCATTTGGATGTTAGGAACAAGTTCTTTAAGATGACAGCGGTGGAACACTGGAATGGATTGTCCAGGGAAGTAGTTGAGGCCCCATCCCTGGAGATATTTAAGGTCAGGCATGACAAGGCTGTGAGCAGCCTGATCTAGTGAAGCATATCCCTGCTCTCTGCAGTGAAGTTGGACTAAATGATCTTTAATGTCCCTTCCAACCCAAACCATTCCATGATTCTGAAGAGAGACTGTAGCCTTTGAGCTTTTAAAGGAAGCTGAAGATTGTATTTTCTGACCCACAGACTGTGTACTTTGGAGATGGAGAAAGTGTTCAAGTAGCCTAAGCAACAAGAGAACAATAACTGTCTCTGTACTGTTTTCCAATAATTATAAATAAAATTAATTATTTAGCTGAGGTGAGCTCTCGCTGCTGAGACCTCAGGTGTAGCAGCAAAATTTCACTGCACTTTATATTAAGCCTATTCCTCATAAAAGCTTATATACTATAGTATTCGCAAAGGCTGCTTTTGCTAAATGCTGTCCTAGCCAGATTTTCTGTAGATTTTAAATGCTCCAAGGACCGACATATAAATTCACCTTATTCTGTTTGCCGATCTGCCTTTCTGCATCAGAAGGCATGACACAGTACTGGCTGAGTGAACTGCATAGGGCTGTTTGAACTTGTCTGCACAACTCAAGAATTGATGCCAAGCTGCCCAGTACTCCAGCTGAATCACAAGTCTTTACAGCTCTGCTCAATCTGATTTATTGTGGCAGACAGGGGAGTACACAAAGACAATTATCTAGGTTTTTCAGGTGAGATTTTAACCTCCCTTCTGAAAAGTGAAATTAATGTTTGAATCTACAACTTCACAACTAATTTCTTTCACCCAGTGTAATTTGACCTGAAAACTTAAGAATTTCTAGAGATGTTTTCACATGTTCCAGGGATTTTATATTCTAATTCTCTCACACATTTGGGATTTGCTACTTGCTGTTCTGAATGTCATGCCTTTAAATCTCTTTTTGCACTGGAATAAATAACAAGAGCTGATCCATCACTTAAATATCATTCCAGTCATTTGTTTCCATAGCTGCCAGCAAGGCTGCTTTCTGTCAATGGCAAAATTTATGAGATATAATTCTCCCCATGCCCAGTCATCTTTCTTTAGGTAGTACTGTCTAGAAACATTTATTTTTTTCAATGCTTTTTGATTGTTTTTTTCTTTTTGGTTGGTTGGTTTTGGTTTGGGTTTTTTTTTTTTGTTTTTTTGTGTTTTGTTGTTTTTTTTTTAGTTTGTTTAGTTGGAGGGTTTAACATTTACTTTAAATATCTCTTAATGTTCTCAAAGGGTTACAGTTTTAAATGCAGAAAACATGTTAAATTATAGAAAATAGAACTGTATTTATGAGTCTAAAGAGAGTTTGCAAGAAACTCAGTTTGCAAGCAGAATTTGGGTCATGACACCCTAAAGCTTCAGTAGCTTTCTTGAGTCTGGAACCTCAATTTATGGCAGTCTGGATTATTGTTTCTGCTCAGAATTAGCTATACACGTGGAAAAAAAAAGATATATAGCTCCTAAGAGTTTGCATTTCAGATAAAAATCAGCATAGTCTGTGGTTTGGCTGAGCTTATTTATGCCCTTAGGGGACAGAAGGGAGAATCCTAAATACAATTTGTTGTAGCCTCTGGGCATGAAAGTGACTGAAGCCTTCACAGTTCTGCCCACAGCTGTTCTGAGCCCTGACTCTTTTTCTTGTGTAATGTGTTTGGATAATAAATCTTATGAGGAGCGACTAAAGGAGCTGGGGCTGTTTAGTTTGAAAAAAAGGAGGCTGAGGGGAGACCTCATTGCAGTCTACAGTTACCTGAAAGGACGTTGTGGAGAGTGTTGGTGCTGGTCTCTTCTTAGAGGTAATTAGTGATAGAACAAGAGGGAATAGTCTCAAACTGCACCTGGGTACATTTAGACTAGACATTAGGAAAGTTTTTTGCCCAGCAGGAGTGGTCAGGCATTGGAATGGGCTGCCCAGGGAGATGGTTGAGTCACCAACCCTGGATGTGTTTAAAAGTTGTTTGGATGTGGCACTTGGGGATATGGTTTAGAGTGCACCATGTAGAGTAGGGTAATTGATTGGACTTGGTGATCCTGAGGGTCTTTTCCAACCAGAATGTTTCTGTGATTCTGTTATTTATACCAGAAATGTGATGCTAAACACATCATTTTGTTGCAAGTCTTGCAATAAGTTCTGGATTTGGCTTTGGGATTTGTTTAATTTCTTTTTTTTTTTTTTTCTTTCATACAAGTCGCTCTAGTCCCACAGTAAGTGATAATATCAGCTTTGAGAGTTTTGTGTTGTATTTTTAATTTTCAATGTTACAAAATAGAATTATGACTACAGGAATACTCTCTCAAGCAAATGTTGTTTTGTCAATATGAAAAACTTTCACCCACTTTCGCAATTTTGGGGGATTGTTAGGCAGGATATTTGAGTGTTGAAAGTTGATGGCAAACAACATCACTGCCAAGAAGAAAATAATGATTAAAACACAAGCATACATATGTTTGTGTTATATATGTCAGAACAAATACATTGTCAAATACATTGCAATGCAGACACTCAAAGTAGTTTAGGTACAAGAAACCCTAAGGCTGTGTTACTACAGCAGCCTCCCTGGACTACTACACTTTTCACAGTGGGGCCATGTAATTTCTGTGCTCAGTAAGGTATATTGTTTTCCATACCTAAGCTGTCTTCCCCAGATACTACAGCTGTCACTGTATGGTGATGTTTGTAACACAGGCATATAAATTCAGAGAAAGACAAGCATGAAGGAATAAATAACATCCCTAGCAAAGATCCCAGGTTCTCAGTCAGTATGCTAAATTTTTTTAAGGAAATAGCATTAGTGATAGCCTCAATATACAGTAGGGTATTCATTATGAATAATGGTAGCCTGGAGCCAGCTAGGATGTTTTCCCTAAAAAGCAGATGTTGGACAGATGGTAGTCAAATGATCAGTCATTGCACCACCTACAACAAGTCTGAGCACTGTGGGGATAAAGGTAGTGTGTGGAACATACTTGTAATTTCTGTATGAGCCTTATACTTTTAAACCAAAAAGAGGGGAGATATAGGCTAGATAGAAGAAAGACATTTTTTGTGTTGTAGGTGTTGAGACACTGGCCCAGGCTGCCCAGAGAGATGGTAAATACTTTCCAGTTCAGGTTGTCTGGGGCTCTGAGAAATGTGCCTTAATTGAAGATGTCCCTGTTTACTGCACGGGGCTTGGATGAGGTGATCTTTAAAGGCCATTTCCAACCCAAACCATTCAGTGATTTTTTGAAAGGCTCAGAAATATTTAAGTTGTTGATTAAGAACTTCAGAGATGTTGATGGTTTGCTACAGCGAGTTAGCAAAGCTCCATCTTGATGTGCTTGTTCCTCTTGGGCAGTTGTGAGTCCTGTAACAGAACTCTTCAAAGATGATGAGACTGCATGCTAGTTGGGGCTTTGCAGAAGCCTTTTCTAGCCTGGAATAGTTCTTATCTTTTTCTTCCTTTTCCTTGAAAACTTTTGTATACCTTGCCCCCCCCACCCCCCTTTTTCTTTTTTTCTTTTTTCTTCAGCCTGCTTTCGCATGAAAGCACTATACTGTTGCATTACATGTCAACAGCATTAGCAGAATATCTCTTCAACTGGAACCTGCAGTTCAGTATTCTGTTGCAGCTGAGGCACTCAAAACAAATGCAACTGCATGTGTAGACAGCAGCCTGTAGCATAGCCCAGTATTTAACAGGGTTTATGTAAGGTAGTGTTCCATCTTTATCAGCTTTGTTCAGCATGAGAACTAGAATTGTATTTCCTGTGTAATAGCAAGCCTTTCCTAAGACCTAATTCTGGCTGTGGGTTCATAACAATACTGATTTTCATTTATCTTAATTGTTGCTAAACACATGTGTTTTGTCAACTGAAATCAGGTCACAGGACACAAGCTATGCAAATATAACATGGCCCTTAATTGTTTTAAGTGGTACATCCAATTTGTGTCATCATGAGAGAAGTTCTGGGTTTTGGATAGAACTTTTGCAAAGGCTCAAGACTGCTCTATTAAACTGAAATATTTGATTTCCATTGCCTTTTAATCAAATGCAAACCAGAGCTTCCAGGGATTGTAAGGGACTGCAATAATGTCTCAAGTTGAATTTGGCTCTTTTGCAGCCCATCAAAATAAGTTGTCCTTGACAAAAACAATATTTTAAATATCTGCTCACAAGCACTGGAGCCAAAAGGTTGCTGTTTCATTTGGCAAAATACCTTCCCAAGAACAAGACTGAGACCTGAAGCTGAGCCAAATAAGCTCTAACAGATGCTTAGCATAGAGAACACTGGACTGAATGGCTAAAACTGTTGAAAAAGTACACAGGAAAAGAGAAAGGCAGCTAGCTAGTTCTGTTTCTGACTTGCTGTGTGGGCAAGATGCATCTTTTCTGTCCTATTACTCACTTCAGCTCCTGGGATTTTATCCGTTTCTTGCTGTGATTACTGCTATAGTCAGTGATAGACCTTCTGATCACACTAGCTGAGGAGTGTAATCTTGCCCTTTCCACATGGACTTTGTTTAGATTGAATAGCAACCTCTATCTGGATCAAGAGGCTTTGTTATGGCCTTCCATTCACATTCTCCATACTGCATCTAATACCTGGGGGAAAAAAAAAGGTTTTAGATGATATTGCTACTTGAGAATTGCAAAAACCATACTCCTGTGATGACTGAGTTTGATGAAAGTAGCCACAAATTCCTACTTTCCTTCTCATTTGCTGGCTCTAACCGTTATCCGTTCTCATTCAATGATGTCTTTGCTATCAGATGTGGTGAGAAAGGTAACTTTCTTAGTGTTTTTTCTGTTAATGCAGAGAGGGACTGTGGGACTCAAGGCAAGGAATAGAGCAGGAGTATGGTGGCCAGGAGTTGGATTGGTTCAGGTTATTGTAAAAGTACAACCTGATGATGGTGTTCCATGAAAGTTTTGTGAAGCTACAGCTTAAATACTTGATAATTCTCCATATCCTAGCAGTGACAAGAGATGAGGACAAACAAGCCTAAGCAGCTTCCCTGGGTTACATTGATGCCTGATCCATAACCAGAATTGAAGTCCTGGGTTCTTAAGTCAGATTTTAATCAGATATATCACCAGGATATTTTCTGGGAATAGCCTAGATGTCTCTGTTGAAGAACATCAGTGCTGAAGCGAAAACCTAAATAAATGCTGGTTGTGCAGCAGTAGAGGTTGGGACAGATTCTTATCTCAGTAATTTTGATGCATGTCTGGAAAAGGACTTCTGGTATAATTGATACCAGGGTGTCTTGTGAAATGAAACTCTCTAGACCTTGAGGCAGAAAGTGGCAAGGGTACTAACCTCATTCATAAATCTCTTAAATTCAGAGAAACAAGTGTTATACCAGGAGTACATCTCAGGACAGAGCACTACCAGAAAAATCTCTTTCCTGGTATTTCCCAGGAGTCAGTTTGGCCAGGCCCTGAGCAAGATTGCTTGGTTTGTATGGCTTGGCCAAAGTTTATTTGGGAGACATTTGAGCTAATGTACTTTGATTCATTCATGGATCCAGACCTTGCGAAGTCTGGTAGAAGAGGCATTTTCCCTCCTGTATTTAAAGAAACCTTAGTGAGTTGGTGTAAAGAACTGGGGTACTTGCTTTAGCTTCAAGTTAATGATAGCATAGCAACATGCTGTGGGATGCATTTGACAGTGAGTGGTCTAGGACGTTGAGTAAGCTATTCAGGTTCCATGTAGGAGAAGCTAGATGTGCGTGCTGTAATGTGTCTGTAAAGAACCATACCTTGACAACGGGGCTAAGTGTAACCTTAAATCAGTTTTCTCTCTATAAGCATGGACAAAATCACACCAAGAAAGATGTGGTGATCATTGGCTAGAAAATAGCATTAAACCAAATTGGTGGCTCAAGGAGCAGCCATGTTATTCTCTGAACTGCAAAGATTTTTTTTTTCTAATCCAGTCTTATTTGACCTCAGATTGTATTGTTCATTTTGTTTTCAGAACTGATGAATTTTAAGTCCAGGACACTGTATTTTAAATTATGCCTGTATCATCTATCACAGTTTTTTTTTTTCTCCCATTCATCTCTGACATTGTGAAGCACTTCAATTCAACAAAACCTGAATTGCTGAGGTTAACTTCTTTGGTGCATTTGTGAGGTTTTTGAACGATACCGTTAAGAGACCATTTGCAATGCCCAGAACACTGATGCTGCACAAAACCAAATTACAGTGTGTATTCTTGAGCATTATTAATGTGCAATATTTCTGGCTCATAGGAAATCTTAGCTCAAGTTTATCCCAGCTCAGAATGAAGGCCCTGCGTGCAGTAATCTGCCACTTTGTAGGTAGCCCCTTGGACATAGTACTAGATGATTGCAATCACCCGTTTGCTCAGTACACAGAAGTGTTGAGCAGTGCAGAACAGATTATTAGAATCTGAAAGCTTTGAGGTTTCTAGCACAGAGCCTCTGCTTTGGGAGTAGTGCCGAAGCCCAGAAACTCTGTTCTTTGCCTTGAGTTCTTTAGGATTCTAGGTTACCTTGGGAAAGAAGCCTAAAAGCCCTTAGTGTCTTTAGTCCTGTTGAGTGCACTAGATTCCTAGACTGGTCACACTAGACTAGAAATCAGAGTAGGTAGAGTTTGAACAAATTTGATTTCTTTTAAATTTTTGACCAGATCTACCAGTGAGGTCCTAACCACTGTGTGGTCCTTCAACAACTGGTGAAACAGAAATATTGCGTGTTCATAGAACTATAGCAGGATGTGTTCTGCTGTCTAAAAAGATAACATAAATTGTTGTGGTTGGTTGGTTTATTTGTTTGTTTGGGGTTTTTGGGTGTTCATTGGTTGGGTTTTGATCCGCTTGAGTTCATAGGAAGGCAATGTGTGCTTACAAAAGTTAGTATAACACAAATTATATAAATTTGTTTTTCATTTAAAATAAAGCTAATGTACTATGAGTATTTTTTTTTCTGATTATCTTAATGCAATTTTATGGCTGTAAGTCAGAGATACCTACATTAGTTGTTGTGGTGTGAATAAGACACTGTAGCAGTCTCTAGTGCACTACCACCTGATCTTCGTCCAACCAGTAACAGTTTCAACTGCTTTTGGTTCATTGAAGATTCGCCCCTTGTATGAAAATGGATGCATGGAAGTCTCCAAAACCTTTTTTCTGAAGTGTCCTGTTCCAGTATAAGGAATTTTGAAGGCCTGGGCTTACTCACCTGAATTGTCTAAAGCATTGGTCAACATGTTCCTGGAGCACTAACATAATCAGAAGTGTACAAGAGTTCTCTATGTAAAACTGCAAGTGTGTTTCCATGAAAAGCTATCACACCTCCACCTGGCTATGTGAATGTGTGAGTACAACATCAGGGTAGGTCAGCTGCTGGTGTTGCAGTGAATAATGATTTTTAAAAAGCTGTTTCTTAGGAAGAATTTTGACATTTTTGTAACTTTTTTTTTTTAAATGCCATTGTTTGTGTTGCAGCCTTCTTTTTAGCTGACATTTCTTGTTTTCAGTTTTACTGATGAACCTCAGCAATGTTTCTGTCCTATAGGGATCACTTAAAGAGTTCACTTTCCTTTATGTTACAAGCCAATAGCCTCATGTGTTGGCACTCAAAGTCACTATTAGTTGTAGTAGGAAAATAATGAGAGCTGTATATCAGCTACTGGCCGCCTGTCTGTGCAACTGAATTAGATCAAAGCTGATGACTTCATCACTTCAGGAATTATTTGTGAGAGTGACCTTCTTTTTTGGAATTTCTTGCATTTGTCATCTGTAGGCAGAGCAAGCAAGTGAAGAGGAACTACCATGTTTGATTGGTTTGAGATTACAGGCCAGCACTCTTGTCTTCAGCATTGCCTTACTAATATCTCTTCTTCCTTGGGAGGTACATATTTGCAGGTACATATTACAAAACATCATTCATGTGCTGCAGTCTACAGAAACTCTGGTAAAGTGATGACTAAACTTACAAGCTACAGTGATTCCACAAGTTTGGGTTTTTCCTATTTAACTATTTGCAGAAAATTGTTGAATTTTATTAGAAAAATTCATACCACCTGTGGATTTTTAAATTTCCCTCCCACCTTGCCTTTCCTTTTTCAGAGGGAAAAAGTATCTGGGACTATTGAGAACATTTATGACAGTTAGTTATTGATATTCAAAATCTCCTCCCATTTTCAAAAATGATGTTTCAAAAAACATTATGCAGCATGAATTCTAACTCGCTGGTGGGCATAAAATGGCCTGGTTCCCCTATGATAGGGAGGAGTTTCTGCATAGTGATTTCTACTGTTACTAGGCTTTCAAATGTTTCTCACAGATTGAGAAGAGACTCCACAGAGCCCTAAAGTGCCTATTTTATTTTTTGTGCAGGGATCAAACACTTGTCTTCACTGACTAGTTTTATGTGGAGAAGGAAATTGAGGGGGGAGAGGAGGGGGAATATTAGCTGAAAATATTTGCTATGAATTGAATGTCCAAAATTATACCAAGACTAAGTAATCTACTATCCATTTTAGATTATAAATGCCATTATTTTTGTAATGAAATTAATCAGGTCATGAAGCATTATCTTGCTGAATTTGCTGGCAACTGCAGAATAATATCACAGCATAAACACACATATTAGTGGTTGGCACAACAAAACTGGTTTGCAAATTTTATAGCTCATGGAAAAACTATATAAGGAATAATTTTCTTTTTCTTTTCCCAGTTCTGCAGAACATTTTTTCGTTTCTGCAGTATAATTTAAGTTCTTAGGTTTTGGTATTTAAAGGATTGATGGCTTTGTGTAAATTCTGAGCCCAGAAATGTTGCTTTTGGAAGGCTATCATAGTTGAAATTGGAGAGGTGCTGAACTAAAAGAGCTATGGCAGACTAAAAAGGAACAAAAGTACTGAACCTTGGATTTGTTAGTGTAGTTTCCACTCCATGAAAACAGAGCTGTCCCAGAAACTTAACTACTGTTCTGAACAGACTTCACAATGGGTTCCCGCAGCTTTAAGCTGGCCAGCATGAAAAGCCCTCTATTTTAAAGGATATCTCTTATTCATATGCTAAATGAATGACTTAGCTATTGAGTAGCGTGAACTCTGCAGAAAAACACTAAGAAATATAGTTACTGAGCACAATCCTTTCTTAGTGTCAGTTTCTGCCTGAGAAAGGCCTAAGGTTGATCTTTACAAAGTTAACTGTAGTAAGTTCACGTATTCCTCTTAGGTTGTCTGAGGACTTTGACTTAAAATGATAGAAATTGTATGGGGGTTATAAATCCTGTGTATTTGAGACTTTGCCATTAAAATTACAGGTCAGGATAATGTAATCTTTTGTATGTATCACCCAGCTGAAGACAGGCCACACTGTGTGAAAACTTCTAAAAAGATTCTTTAATGAGTGTTGAAGCAGCATCTGGACACTAATATGTCTTAAATCACATTTGGTAGGAGTTTCTAGGTAGAGTTCTTCTGAAAAACCTTGTCTGTATTCAGAGGATATCACAGAGGAAATCTTTACCTCTATGGGATTTGTTGGTACAATGCTGATATTAAATGGAAAATGTTCAGGGTTAAGTGATAGAACTGGGAAGTGAAATTGCTTCCTCCAAAGCTGAGCTGAGAGTCAGACTTGGAGGATGCTGAAAGAAGCAGGCTTTGTAAAAGTTTTGGAGTGATGGAAGTACCAAACGCTTAATATCCCAAATAACTTCTAAATTATGGAGCTTGTCTAAAGGCACTTCACTGTGTTCTGAAATTATACTTAATCTTGATGGCTTTAAGTATCTCGAAATGATATGTGTATATTGTCTTCATCCTCCTTTTCCCCCCACACCCATGAGGATCTCTTAAAGTCTGTAAGTGGAGGGATTTTGAGTGTTTTACACTGGTTAGAAACATTTTTATGCATTGGAGAAGGATGTTTGTGGCTAAACACTTTGAGGATTTCTAAAATGACAGACAAACTGAAGTTATGCTAAAAATTATAATTACTGAAAAAATGGGGCAAGTTCTAATTTTAAGACTGATAAATGTTTTTTCTTTCAAGACTGAACTTCAAATTAACTTCACTTTTAATTTAAGCAGCCTTGTGAAATTGATTACAACATTTTGGAGTGTTATAGCTTTAACAGTTTAAAATAATTTATCACTGGAAGCAGATAAAGGCACTCAAATTGGAATAAATGACCATAATTATCTCAAGGGGGTATATTTGCTATAAAATATCCCTTAAAGAGATTTAGTAAGTTTAATTTTAAATAAATGTGCTTATAGTAGAACAACTTCTAGTGACTGACCTTGATGTGAAGCCAGACTTTGGTGAGCTCTCTGTATCTTTTGCTGTTCCATTCTCTGTCCCATGCACCTACAACCTGTAAGATTGGTAGCAGCTGGCTGCAGCTTTAACAGGTTGTTGTGAGGTGCAGGTATGTCTTGTCCACTGATGCTGATTCAAGAACGAATGAGTAGGGAAAGTAACAAGTGACACTTTGTGTACTCAGTATCACAAATACTGAATCTACTTGCTTCTTTTAATTTGTATTTTAATGCACTACTAAGGTTTTGTTTAAAATATTTGGATTTTCATCTTAGTAATTAAAAGGAGCAGTATACAAATATCACACCACACCCTCCCCCCCTATATAATCCCTGTAAAACAACCCAGCAAGTAGCACTTTTTATCCCAAAAATAGGAATCAATTAGGCATAAATTGATAGCTTATGAGGTTTGTCAAATGTGATGTGTGGCACGAACTGGAATATAAACCATATGGATTAACAATTCCATTGTCATAGAAACTTCTCCTGAAACTGGAGCTGATAGTTGCTAAAGAAGGCAGCCTGTTATCTGTAAGTCTTTATATATAATTTTACCTATAACAACAGCTATGTGATGTGATTTTTCTTTTTGTCCTACTAACTTCCATTAAAAATGGAAATGAGTCAAATCTGCAGTGATCACTCCAAATCCTGATTTTGCAGGTATCCTGTAGGGAATAATAGGCTGCAATTGCATATCTAGTATTTGCATCCAAATGGCTGTGGTAGTCAAAAAACAACTTCAAGCATGTGCATACCTAGCAGCTCCATATATACTGTCCACTCCTTAAAAGTTGTATATAGTTGAATTTACCAGCTTCTACAACTCAGCTCCTAAACTATAGTTTATACTATAGTTTATAGTATAAACTTTATATAGTTCATGCATAAAAACTCTTGGATCTGTAGTGACCCTCTATGCAATAACAATTGACCGATTTGAGTGGTGGATGGTAGCATGTGGACAAGCTTTTAATTTTTGGCGCTTTATTGCTCTCACCTGTGGGTTTGTTCAGCTCAGTACATCTGCAAATGAGACATCTATAGCTTTTGAGAGAGACTACCATTATAGAAGAAAGAGATGTTGCTGAAGTTCAAGTCTGCATTTATATCCACCAGCTTGGTCATGGTTAGGGAGATGAAAGGCTGCTCTGCTACTCTCTGGCATTGTGTGCTCTCTGTAGCCAGGTGTTTTGTCTTCAGAGCTGTTAGTCCAGTTACTTCTTGTGCTAAAGTCACTCGAAGTAGAGATTTTATTGAACTACTATGATATAAATCTAAAATAACTTTGAAATTATTTACTGCAAGAGAGGATGTCAAATCCTTCTTCAACTGAAATTGAAGTGATATATAACAAGGCTTTAAGTGGACTTTAAGTAAAGCAACAACCATCCTTAGTGATAACTTTGTTCAAAATTGTTATTCTGCAGTTTTGTTCTGGAGAAATCTGAGTCTTGGAATGAAAAGAAACTACAAAATTGTTAAAGGATAATTAGACAGCCAGGCCTGGCTAATTGAGATAGCTTTCGAAGCCCCTGTTAAATAGAAAAGCCTACATTGTTGACCTATTGGTTTACTTACACATTAAGCCTTTGGATACCTAGACGCATGGATGAGGCATCTATGAATTATTGATGTCTCTGTATAGTAATAGCTAACTGAATCCCTCTTTAACTTTTAGCTTGCCATTTAACACACATTTACAAGGTCTCAGTGCTTTGTACTTGACCAAAATATAACACATACTCATTGCTGTTAATCAATGCAAAATTATATTTGAAACAGTAGCATGTCATGCACCTTGATTCCTCAATCTATTTGAGTCCTCCATTTTCAGCATTTTTACAAGTTGTAAGATCTAGACATTTGCTGCCATTTTCAATCTTTTCCTCTTTAGGACCACTGTCTAGATTTGAAGTATTTATAACAGCCCTGTGATGTGCATTTTGGCTGTTCTTACCTCTTACTAGAAACAGACTGTACTATTATAAAGCATAACTGTTGCATGCAGTCTTAGACTGTATGTCAAAATAAGGAAGGTAATGGGGGGAAGGAGGAAGTAGGAATAACTGGAATGAAAAAGGTCGTGTTCTCAGAATAAGTGGCTGCAACTTGGCATACATTTGGAAGTTACATCTGTTTATGCTAGCTTTCGTCAGTCTAGAATTTAGTTCTGTAGCCCTTCTGAATATCATATGAAATTCTAATCTTGACCTTGCAAGTCTTGTTTCCTTTATTTCTCTAAAGCTGATGGATTAATAAGGTTGTCTGGATAGGTCAGAAGAAGATTTGGAAAATTATTTGTGCATTTAAAGGGGCTGAAATCGTAAAGACTCCTAAAGTGAATGCAGTTATAGTAAGAACCTGTAATAAAGAGCTTGTGAAATAATAATAATAATTAAAAAAATGTCATTAAGGCTTAGTTAATGGATCTAGTAGATAGAGATATCAGCCTCTTTTGAGGCCACAGTTCCACCTAGGACTTGAATCCAGAAAAAAAGCAAAGGCCTCTGCTGTGTAAAAAAATGATGCAGTTGAGTCTTTGATCCTTAATGGAGCCTTGCAGAAGATACATGGTTTGCAGGAGGGAGACATTGACTTCTTAGTGTATGAAACTGTTATTTTGATGGATCTGCTGATCTGCATAGCAATAACAGTGAGCACTTATGCTGCTGGAGTTAGGAAGTCTGGACTAGTTTATTGTGATGTAGTGCTGCTGTATCAAAAGGAGAAGATTGAAAAACCTGTATACTTTTATTTGTCTGTAATTGCACTTTTTGTTTTTTAAAGAAAATCTATTTAATTGAGAGCCCAGCTGCAGTAGATTCCATAGTGCCTAAAAGCTAGAGAATTGTTTCTAGAGTTTATTTATACTTGAATCTTTAGCAGTAGTGAGGTCAGGGGTAGGGGAGGGTGTGGAGAACTAAATAACTGTAAAAACAAATGTAACTGGAGTAACAATTCTTAAAATTATGAGTGAGACCAGTGGAAAACTACAGATAAAGAATGGCAGGAAATGTACACAAAGCCTGACTCTGTGGGAAACACTTTTCACAGCTCTCCTCTTTTGACAGCATGTAAAAGGCCAGATCCTCAGTTGGTGTTAGTTATCCCTCAACTGAGACAAAACAGCTGTAGTGATTAATCTGTGACACAGCCCAGCTGACTTCCAGCTTGCATTTGTGCATCTGATAATATTTTTATTGGTGTAGGATATAAACATATGCATGGCAGAAATAGGAAAATAGGAAAACCTTTTTTCTGCAACAATAAAAGCCAACAAATACTTGCACATCCCTCCCTAAAAAACAACCCTAATAACACTTGAATCTTTGTATTTTTATTAGTATTTATCCATGCAAACCTTTTTCTTACAAGAAGGGTTCTAGAAAGAGAAGGCTAAAATTTTTGCAAAAAGTGCTCGTGTGAGTACTTCTGCGTTGTTTTGTGTAGTCACTCTGTTTGGGTCACTCATTGAGCCACAGATTGATACCATTTAGAGTAAGGGAATGAACACAAATAGTGGGTGGCATAAAACTGGCAGTTTTCTCATGCTATTAGGAGTTTAAACATTAAGGAGCATACTATGAAACTGAAAGCCTGGTCAAATATTTTCCTAAACATTTCATGTTGTCATAAGCAATTATTTACTCAGTTGTTATTTTACATCAATTTTCACAGCTGCTTTGCAAAATTTATTAGAACCTTGACTTCATAGAAAAGCACACTTAATAATCTGAATCAACTTTTGCAGATAGATTTATACTCATCCCCAGTACAGTTCACCACTTTTCAGGAATGAGTCTACTGAATTCAACATGATCATCTATGAAATAATGAAAATATAGTTCAACGCTGAGACTTCGCTAAGAAAATGTTTCAGATGCTGTAGCTAAATGCGGATGTGCAACGACAGGCTGTGACAAGTGTTGCAGATGTAAGGGGGTGCGGATCTGCTGTGGTCATTGCATCCTCTAAACTTAGTACAGTTTAATATCAACTCTTTCAATCCTGTCCATGCTTTTGACATAAAGCACCTTCTAGGAATAACGTTATAGACTTGCTGCTACTTTGTCATAGGATCTTGCTTCCCAGCTTTAAGAATCAGCTTTTCTTTCTCTACAGCTGAATTTAAGGAGCAAATATGTCTGTCTTTGCCTAGTCATAAAATATCTGTGCCCAAAAGAAATACAAAAGCTTTGGGTAAAATCTTTCTTACCTCATTGTGATTCCATGAATTTAATTTGTGAGGAGGTTTTTGCAGCTATGAATAGGAAGCCTAAAAAGAGGATCATGTTGTACTGCAGAACAAAGGCAAAAAATATTTCAAAATGAGACAACCTGTGAAAAATCAGGGTGGGTTTTTTTGTTTGTTTGTTTTGTTTTGTTTGGGTTTTTTTTGTTTCCTCTTACAAGTAGGTATAATTTTAGCAGAGGAAAGGATGTCTCTTTTCAGTGATAGCCAGAGATAGGACGAGGGACAACTGACATAAACTTAATCACTGGAAATTCAATCTCAATATGAGAAGAAAACTTTTTACTGTGTCCCGAGTTTGGGCTGATCCCTCCCCCGGGAAGAAAATTCACAACACAGACCCCCCCGCCCCCTTTTTTTGAAAAGTTAGGGAAAGATGAAATTGTATTTTCTTATAGTGTAAGTATAACAATGTAAAGAGAGATAATAACTAGAGAAGGAAGGAAGAAAAAAAAAACAATACAATAACCTTAAGGGAGATGGGGGAGGGGTCAAGCGGCGGCGAAGCAGCAGAAGCAGCAGTAGCCAAACAGCAGCCGGGGAAGATAGGCGAAAGCTGCAGCAGCAGAAGCCAGAGGGAGAAGGAGAAAAACAAGCTGTGCTTCTACACATTGAGCTCTTGATGCTCCAATGAAATTATATTAATTTATCTATTGTTGCTATTATTTGGCCTATCCCTGGAATGTTCATCTTTCCCCTATGTCTGAGCTAGAGGATCAGCTCAAACGGCCACATACTGTGAGGGTGACAGAGTACTGCAGCAGGCTGCCCAGAGAGGCTGTGGAGTCTCCTTAATCTTCAATACCTGCCTGGACACATTCCTATGTGACCTGCCCTAAGTGGTCCTGCCTTGCCGACGGTTGGACTCCATGATCTCTAGAGGTCCCTTCCAACTCCAATTCTGTAATTCTGTGTAGGAGACTAAGAAGTCCACGAGCTTTCTATAGTACTACCTAATGCACACAAAGTGGCAGTGACTTGACACCTCAGCAATCCTGTTGCTGTATTGCTCTAGTGTTTTCAAAGTTTCTCAGTCCTGCTCTGCCTATGGTTTTGCAGTGTCATTCTTTGTGCACTCTTGCATAAGTATGACCAAATGCATAAGGTTATATGAGTGTTGCCTAGTAACAATAATGCACAAAATAACTATCAGAATGTTCTCTACAGGGATTGCTTGCTTAAGGCATACTAGACTGAGAGAACACTTAAAATGAATATTTAAAAATACATGACTACATTAATATGCTTACTCACTCCTTAACTTCTAATGTGAGGTAAGACTGCAATGCTGATAAAGCTGAGATTGGCCTCATTACCTACAATACGCCACTCAGACTGGCTCAGTATTAATAGTCATTATATAATGATCTGTAATAGAGGTGAAACGATGGCCATTTTCCAATTTACCTTCTATTTGCAGAAGATATTCAGGCAGTACTACTGATGTGAATGTTTCACTGTCTTGTAGAATTGTCACAATGCAATAGACTTAAACCTTTTACTTGTATTTTGTAATGTTTCAAATGGCACATCCTTTGCCTGTTAAATGTATTTCTGAGTGTACAAAACCTGAAAAATTATTCAAGAGTAAAATCCTAAATACAAACCACCTTAGATTACCAGGTTCCTTTTGTCTAGTAAGCCATGTTAATCACCATGTACTCCAGGACTATCTCTAAAGAAGAAAATTGACTTAAGCATTTTGCCCTCAGTGAGTTGTTAAGACCTGGCATATCATGTGTAATTGCATTAAACTACGCTTTGGGTAGAGCTTCTGAGCAGACTGCAGTGACTAGTTTAATGTTTTTAAAATGCAAATGAATGGAAAGCTTCTTACTGGTCTCATGAAGACGTAACTAAGGATTCCAAACCTTAAGGAGAAAGTTCAAAAGACAAGTAATGAATAGACAACGTCACTGTATTAACAAACAACTAAGCCAACAAAACCCCTAAAACTATGATGCTACTCTGTGCATGGGGATATGCAGTCAGTAATGTTTTCTAACCTAACATTCTTATTGGGCACTTGTTTTGTCCTGTTGTATCCATTTTGTATACTGTGGGGAGAGCATGGGAGCTGGAGTATTTGAAAGAAGACAGATCTTAGTTTGTATCTTGCTTATGCAGCTGAATTTATCCCCTGATAATAGTAATTAAAAGCAAACAAACAAACAAACAAAAACCAAACAAACAAACTAAAAGAGTTGCACTTCAGCTATCTGTCAGGGATCCTAGTAACTGCTATTAAAAGTATAACGATCTGAATATGGCTTTCTCAGTAAAGGTCTGAAATTTTCCACATTAAGTACAAATCCAATGCAATTTGAATAATGAAATATGCTTGAGGTTTGTGGGTTTAGCTGAGTGAAATAGCTTGTGAGTTTAGCTGAGTTTTGGCAGAGTGAAATATCTCAAAAATGAAAAACAGCCTAGGTAGCTCAGGCTGATAGTTGTGCTAAGTGGAAGTCAGCAATTTGAGCTAGAGATGATAGGTAAACTGCTAATACTGTGGATAAAGAAACAATTGCAAAGTGTGCCTAAAGTGCAGTGAAGTTTATGTAGTTTGACATCCTTATATCAAAACGGGCTCTCATTCTGAAGTTTTAAAATTTTTGAGTCATTCCCTTCCTCATTTTCAGTAAGGAGTGCATGGTATTGAGTTGGAGTCATGGAACACCCATGTCCTGTGTAACAGTGCCACCATCAGCAGCAAGGAGATGAGGGAAAGTGAATTGCTGAAAAAATAAATACTGGGTCATGGTATACCAAAGTGGTGGTGTTGCTTTGCTTTGGTAATTTCTTTTGCCTAGGCTGATGCTATTCATGGGAAATTGTGCATTAATCTTTTCTGTAGTTTGCCTCTAGATACCTAGACTGTTTCCTCCTGCAGATACTGATCTTCTGCAGTCTGAAACATAGGAACTTGGCATACCTTTTGGAGACAGCATAAGTTTTTGTGTGAATGAGATGCACACTAAGGAGGTGTTGGCTGTCAGCTGTCAATAACGGTTTGTAAGCAAAACCAGCAGACCAGAGGAGTCAGTCCTAAAATGAGGAATGTCATGGCCTTATGTGAGTCCTCCCTCTGAGGATGGGGAGGAAGCTGTTTAGGCAAGATAAGCCCTGTGCCTGCCTCAGGCTGTACTGTAGTTGAGTTTAGACACAGAGAGGATGGAGTATATTATAGTGATAAGTTTCTTTTATCTGCCTTCAATGGGAATAACTGAACCCTCTGATAAGGATACTAAGCTGACTTTTGGCCCTCTCAGGCAATAGATTCTGACTCTCACCCTCGCTCAGACCATTTTGACAAGTTCAGCCTATTAGAAGAGATTATGTTTAAACTGGACATAAAGACTTTGCCTGCTGTCGCTATGTTTTGCCTGCAATGAACAGCAGTCCTGCACAGAGCATATTTTCATTGTGCCTTTTCTGAAGTGAGATCACCTTTGTTTCACCCTACAGTGAAGAATGTGGCCTTTTAAAATACCTGATGGTAACAGGGTCTGTTTCCCTTATCAGCACTTTCATAATCTTTAGCACTGTCGGCCATTTTCCAAATACCATGCACATGGATATATTGTTTCAAAGATGATAAATTTACTTGGGGAACTACTTTCAGCCCAGATCACAGTGCTGCTTTTATTTGCTGATGGGCCTCTGTATTTCTTTGCCAAAGCTCCTACATATTTCTGGTTCTATGTTTTAATTTTTTCTAATGTTAGTTTCATTAATCACACTAAAGCTATACAAAAGTGATTTGCTCATATTACAATAAATCTCTTACAGAGTGTGGACCTTATTTTACTTCTGGAATATATTATAATATCTTAATTAGGCTATGTATTAAATAACAAAATATTTGATGAGATAATTTATTATTTTTGTCTATGGCAAACTAGTATCTGCAAGCTTAACCCTAGAGGCTAATTTTGGCTAATGATATAGTGCATAAATCATGAGTGGCCTCAATGTAAGCAGCTTTGTAATACCTCAGCCTCTCAGCCCTGATAGGACTCTTTCCTAGAGGACAATTCAACATCTGGTTATTAAGTATGAAGAGACAGAAGTACTTATGGTAGATACATTTCTCTCCCTCTTAGCAAGCATAAAATGAGCTGTCTAGCTCTGATTTTTTGGGAAGCTGGTCTGTGACTAAAATATGATTGGGCTTTCTTAGTGTTTTGAGGTTGAAATGCACACAGCAATCCCTACAGCAGAAATGTATGTCAGTTATAATTAAGCATCATCTATATGTGTATGTGGAAGAAAAGGACCGAATTTGATGATTTAAGAGCAAGTTCCTCTTACACTGCATCACCTAGTGAGAATGGGATGAATCTTGCTGCACTACAGTGCTTTTAATAACTCTTCTGTTTCTGAGGACTCAAAAAGGGGTCAGGAAACAAGTGAATGCCTGAAAGGATGGGAATTATAGGGAATGGCTCTAAGGTGGACTTGTCCCACTCAGTAAATATGTGTCAGTTTTGGGACTGTGTATTGGGAAGATGGCTGCTGGTATTTCAGAAACCAGCCCTTGTTGAAGAGGAAAGATTTCTTATGCCAAATTGCATTTTCTGATTATTACTCATTCACCCTTGTTTGAGGTTCATGCAAGCAGCTTTGGGGAGTAAAATACGTTACTTATGAATGCACCTTCTTATACTTGAAGAGTATGCCTGCTAGGTATTTTGGAAGGGGGAAGAAGGAACATTGAGCAAAGGATACATTTTCTTCCCGGCACAAAGCCTTGAGCACTGGTGTGGGTTGTACATACTGAGTTCTGTGCGTAGCTACTGAATGTGCTCAATACAGCTTTCAGGAGCACAGAATAAACACTTCTAAAAATTTACTCAGGAAGAGCCTGTCTGGCAAGTAGAGCTACCTCCCTCCTTGGTTGTGTTTATGAAAACATTGTTTAAATGGGCAGAACAAGAGAAGAGCTGATTCCTTGACCTGCCCAGCACTTCTGTCTGCAGCACAGCCACCCCTGCTGTGTGGGATCCATCACATGATGGAGACATTCTTCTGGGAGCTGTTATTTTAAAATATTGGCAGCACATCATGGGGTGGGACTGTCCTATCTCGTATCTTCTTACACTCTCCTACTTGCTACTTTTCCTGATTTATACGTGCTCTTTCTCTGACTGTATCAGCTGTAACAACATAATTACTGTTTGTCCTCTGGGTGACTTTTTTCATACACTTTGGAAGAGCATTGTTTAGTGGATGATGTGCCGAGGGCCAGTCACCAAACCCAACACTTGTGAGTCTCTGGAATCTTGGTGAGGAAAGAGTTACTAGTGTTTAAAGGGCATGGATGGCTTTTGACACTGTATTAATGCACCTGCATGGGCCAGAGTCTGTCTGTGCCCAAATGTACAAAGAGGCAGCGTTGTGTCCAAACACAGACTATCTGTGCAAGGCACGATAAAAGTAATTGTGTGTGCTTGCTCCCTGCTACAGAAGTATAGCCAGAACTACAGTCTAACTGCTCGTTCCTGCTGTGCATTTTACAAGAGCTTGCACTCATCTCTGAGCCTGACTTCAGGAGGTCCTGTCTGACATTATCCTGTTCCATTCACTACACAGCAGCCTCTTTCCCTTTTATTGTTTGGGACAGCAGTTGTGCATAGGGAGAGTGAATGGCAGAGAAGTGCTATAACATATGTGAGTCCTCACATTGTGTTTTTTTCACTATCTTGCTGTTTTGAATAGCAATTAATGATATTTGCAAAGCTCCTTGATGTTACACAGGGTTGTTCCATTCCAGCGAGGAAGACCCTTTGCTTCTTGCTACATGTTTAAAAACAATGAATCAGTGACAAAAGGATTTTGCTTTAGCAGTTGTTTCCGGTGGCTGGCCTGCTCCTGATAATATCTCCTCCTGCTGTGTACAAACACTGCTTGAGCTAAAGGCTTTAGTAACTTGCATGGTCAAGATTTTGTTTTAAAGGGTGTAGTAGTTTATTTTTGGAAGGAACTGAGGAGTGGCCACATGGCATTGAACTCTCCTATCCTGTTTATCACCCCCAAGCCCATCCCTTCTCCCAAAATGGGTTTTCAAGATGCAGCACTATGCTTAACCTCAAGGTAAGATTTGGCAGTCAGTTTTCTGCTTTTGGCAAAGTATTAGTTGGGACAAGAGTTTGAAAATAGAATTTGCTCAGAGATAAACTACTTATGCTCATTCACATCTAGAATAATGCCAGACATGATTGGAGTTCCTTTACAAGTGTTTTTTTTCTCTTTTCCTCATGTGTTTTTTTAAATAATAGCTCACACAACTGACATTATTTGGATTTATGCAAAGTAATTGACACCATTCTGCATGGCATCCTTGTCTCCACATTGGAGAGATATGGATGTGATGGAAGGCCCATTCAGTGGATATAAAATTAGCTGGATGGTCACGTGCAAAGAGTTGCAGTCAATGGCTCAGTGCCTGAGGTGAGACCAGTGATGAGTGGCATTCTTCAGGGATAGATGTTTGGACTGATGCTGGTTAACATCTTTGTTGGCAACATGAACCGCTGTGTGGTGTGGTCAGTGTGCTAGAGGGAAGGGATGCCATCCAGAGACACCTTGACAGGCTTGAGAGGTTGGCCAATATCAACCTCATGAAGTTGATAAGTGCCAAGTGCACATGGGTCAGGACAATCCCAAGCAGAAATACAGGCTGTTTGTTGAGTGTATAGAGAGCAGTACTGCAGAGGAGGACTTGGAGATACAGGTTGACAAGTAAATCAACATGACCCAGCAACATACATTTGCGGCCCTAGCTTGCATCAAAAAATCCACGACCAGCAGGTCGCGGGGGATTTAATACTCACCCTCTACTCTGCTGTGGTAGGATCCCAGATAGAATACTGTGTCCAGTTCTGGGGCCCTCAGCATAAGAAAGACCTGGGCCTGTTGAAGAGAGTCCAGAGGAGAGCCATGAAGACGATCAGATTTTAATGAGACTAAAGCCCCTTCTTCTCAAGTGTCCTTGAATTGTTGTCTGACTACTCCAGTACTCTCTAAAGCAGTTGCATCCATGTCAAGAGAACTAAGAAAACTCAAACTGATGAAGGCCCTACAATCTGCCTGGGTTAAGGGCAAGTGTTGAGTATTCATATTGGAGAGCTGGACAGGAGATATGGTGTATAGAAGACTGTAGTGTGTTTCGGTTGCAGGAATTGCATCTTTAAAAATCTTACCAAAGTTCCTTCCTATCCCTTTGACTGATCAATAGAAATAGGGTGAGCCTTTTTTTCTTCTGAGTGTCACCCAACCAAAGGTAACAGGGCTTCTCTTTATACAGATATACCTACATGTGCTTAGCTACAGGGTTTAAAATGGGTCTTCAAATTTTAGAAACAAAACCATGGATTCCTGAGAGCTTCAGTCATATTCTGCTTCCCTTCTGTGGAAGATCTTTGCACATGTATTTGAAAATATAGTTGAACATAGAGCTCTGCCTACCACTGTAACTGTGAACAGATGTTATCTAGTGAGGTTCTGAATTAATTGGAATGCTCCCTGGAAGACTTGCATCTTACAGGGCTGTTTTCTTACATGTAATTGAGTGCTGAAAGAAGATGGAAATAGGGTTGGAGACAAGGTTAGGTGTACAGAGAACACTGTAGTTTCCCAGTTTTGTGGCAATCTGGGCTAAGCTTATCCCAGAAAAAAATTGTATGTGGCTCTAAAAGTCATCCAAATGGTTGCTGACCCATTTTTCCAGAACTTGGGAGCAGTGGATTTTTTGTTGTCCTGGCCTTGCTAATTTTCCCAGCTGTATTTTGTATAGCAGAAGCTGAGGAAGGAACAGCTGTAACTGTCTTGTGCTACAAAAGGATTCCCTCTCTCATGAGAAATCCCCTGTTGAGTGGATTCACGAGGTTGTAAGCCTGCTTAGTACAGAGTGTCAGACATGGGACAGCTGCTAAGAGCTACAGAACTGAATCTTGCAGAGATAATGCTGGATATAGAACAATCAACTTCTGAGAATTGGTGTTAGAATACTTTTTCTGATGATCACCTCTAATTGATTTCACTGTATAGTTCTTGGGTGTCCTGTTAGGCAATATGTATGTTGTTCTCACTAGTTAGCACAGTTAATCCATAAGTCTGAGGTTTCTGGGCCTTTAAAGTAGTGCCATCTTTGACAGTAATGCTCCACTGTCCCCAGAAAGAGCTTATCCTGCTGAGTACTGTATGAAATGATAGCCTCTTCCTGAAACTGTTTATCTAATGTTGTAGTGGTTTGAGTGTTACCCACTCTCCCACACTTTGGAAATCACCCAGACTAGACTCAGCCGGCTCTGGAAATTGAATGAAGCTTATATTTACAGCTTAGCACAATATACAAGCAGATGTTTACAGTTATATACAGAAATATACAAGGTAAAAGGTAACACAGAAACACAAGACCCCTCCCAGAAACCTGAGTCTCCAGGAGGGGCTCCCAACCACCCTCCCAACTTCTCCCACCCTTCAACCTTACTCCAGATGTTGCCTTGTGACCCAAGGAAGAATGGAGGGTTGGCCAGGTGACTTAGGAAGCAAGTGGATTAATCAGAGAGACAGAAGGTGAGGTTAGAGAGAAATGCAGCCCAGAGCCCAGTCAGTGCCCGAATGCCTTATCTATGTTTATACTCTTGTTCTTATACATCTCAGCAAGCCTATGAGGGAAGTAGACATCACCGTTGTTTCCCTTTCACAGCCTGTGATCTAGTTCTTCTCACCAAAACATTCTAGCTAGCTTCAAACTAGCATAAATGTGAATAGTCTCTTTCAGTAAGTTAATGTATTCCCTTTGCCTTCTCTAGATCCCCTGTGGCCATCTTACCCCTAGCAGTGACATAAGTAGCTATCCACCTCCACTATGCAGGTATTTCATCTTACTCTATCCTTTCTTTAATCTAGTGATATCTTCTTTATTAAAAATAAATAATTTTGGCTGTGTCTGTCTCACAAAGAATTAGAAAGATGACCAACAGAAACTAAATGCAGAAGCAGCTGCTGTTTCTTCAAAAAGACAATTTGCCTTGCCAAAAACGAGAAGCCTCTAACAGTACCTCTATATCCTTGCTCATTTGGAACAGATCTTTGGGCTTAAAAATGTCTAGCAGAGGCTTGATATTAGGTTAATAACAACTGTAATGAAAATAGAATATTACGCAGACTGGAAAATGTTTTAACAAGTTTACAGATTCTAGAAGACAAATCACAGTAACTGAACCAGGTCATGCTAAGTACTACAATTTTATTCTGTTTCAAACGTCTAACATTTTAGTGAGTGTTTGAATACACATCATGTGTATAAAAATTATCACCAACTTTTAATTTCTTTTAAAGAGGTGAAATAATGCGGTATCTGCCTCAGCCAATACTGCAGTAGTTCCTTTTCCCCCTAGAGATTGTCTTGTTCCTTGAACAGCATTTACTTAAGCACAGAAAATTCTATGATGTTTCCTGATAATTTGCTTGGAAAGCAGTCATAAAAACTCAGTGCAAGCCACACATAGTTATTGTGGTAGTAAACTGCAATCTGATGCCCACACATTTTCTGGTATTTCATTCCTGTAAGCTTTTGCTATGAAACACTTTGTGATGCAGATCAACACATGCTAGATCACAGGTTTCCAAACAGACTTTTGCTGTGATAACATGTGGCTACAGAAAGTTACTTAAAATTGTGCTGGCCTTGCACAGTGTTTCTGAAACATTTGAAAGACACTGTGCCAGGCCTGGTCCAGCTTGGAGGTCTTAAGGACAGTAATTATCATCCCATCTTTTGAACTATGGAAGAGAAATAAGCATGAGGCAAAGGGACTTGCCTAAAATCAGACAGCAAGCCAATGACAACAGGGGAATACAATATGTGATGGTGGGAGGATTGCAGTGAATTGCCTCTACTGCTAGCTTATCTGTAAGGTCCTTTATGACTGTGAGGGAGCAGATGGGATTGCTACAAAAACACTGACTGCCCAATTACCCAAATGAGACAGCTGCTGCAGAACCATGCAAGAACAGTATGTACAAGATCCCAGCACACCCATTTGAAAGAAAGGCAAGGTATTGTTACTGAAGGCTTTATTTGGACTGTATCTGTGCTAGCAAAATAGAAAGTCATGTTTCTCTTTTAAAATAGCCCAGCCAGGATTCCAGGTGTTCTTATCACCATAGTATCTAACATAATTTACCAGTGTCGTTAAAGGCAACAAATGAAAGATTGGCTGTGGTTTGAACTCTTATCATTGCCAGGCAGACCCAGGGTCATTTTTGCTGGGGAAAGCCATTCTCCATTGCCTCCTGGGACATGCTGCAATAGGAAGAGATTTCATCTCTGGAATTCACATAAAAAGACTTGGCTGACATATCTTCATCAATGCTAGCAGTCTTATGGTGCAGTGATTTACTGCTTTGAAAGCCTCAGATAATTTTAAGATGAGATTGAATGTGCTTATTGGCAAAATTATATAAACTGTAGTGGCAAAGTACATGCTATCTATGCTGTGAATTTCATTACTGCTGAAGTTGCTTGTGTGTGGACAGATTCCTAAAAGTTCTATAAATAACACAGCTTTCAATGGGATAGAGCTGATTTACAATCCCCAGGGGTTTGGTTCTTTTTGTCTGTAAATCAAGCAAGGGAGGCAAGAGACCTGCATAGTTACAATTCTGTAAAAAACTCAAATGGTAGAAGGAAGTTCACAGAATGTGGAAAAAGGGACTGGCCACTTTGGAGGAATACTGGAGTGTTGCCAGAGTATGTAGGGATGTGAAGAGGAAATCTAAGGCCTTCTTGGAATTAAATCTGGCAAAGCACGTAGAAAATAAGAAGGGCTTCTTCAAGTACATTAGGAAGAACAATATCAGGCAAAATGTGGGTCTGCTGCTGAATGAGGTGGGTGACACAGTGATGCAGGATACAGAGAAGGAGGGGTTACTGAATGCCTTCTTTGCGTCAGTCTTTACTGCTAAGAATGGTCCTCAATCTCTGCAGATAAGAGAGAAAGTCTGGAGGAAGGAATACTCCATTAGTCAAGGAGCGCTGATCACCTAAACAAGCTGGACACCAACAAATCTGCAGGTACTGATGAGATACACCAATGAGTGCCAAAGGAGCTGGCTAAGCTTATTGCTAAGCCACTCTCCATCATCTTTGAAGGGGCATGGAGAACAGAGGAGGTACCTGAGGACTGGAGGAAAGCCAATGTCACTCTGGTCTTCGAAAAGGGCAGAAAGGAGGACCTGGTAAACTAGAGGGCAGCCAGCTTCAATTCCATCCCTGGAAAGTTGATGAGATACCTATTCTGGAGGTCAGCTCTAAGCACATGGAGGAAAAGAAGATTATCAGGAATAGTCAGCACAGATCACCAATGCATGACCATCTTATAGCCCTCTATGATCAAGTGACCAGCTGGGTAGATGAGGAGTGGATGTTGTTCACCTTGATTTTGGCAAGGCTTTTGGAACTGTTTCCTGTAACATCCTCTTAGGTAAGCTTAGGAAGCATGGATTATATGAGTTGACAGGCTCAATGACAGAGCTCAGAGGATTGTGATCAACACTGCAGGGTCTACTTGGACAGCTATGGCTTGTGCTGTTCCCCAAGGGTCAGTACTGGGTTCAGTTGTGTTCTACATCTTCATCAGTGACCTGCATTAAGGATCAGAGTGTACTCTCAGCAAGTTTGCTGATGGTACAAAACTGTGAGGAGTGGCTGACAGACCATAAGGCTTTGCTGCCATTCAGTGAGACCTCAACGACCTGGAGAATAGGGCAGAGGTGAACCTCATGAAGATCAGCAAAGGGAAGTGTAGGGTCCTGCACCTAGGGAGGAATAACCTCATGCACCAGTACAGGTTAGAGGTTGACCTACTGGAAAGCAGCTCTGCAGAGAAGGACCTGGGAGTGCTGGTGGAAAAATTCACTGTGAACCAGCAATATGCCCTGGTGGGCAAGAAGGCCAAAGGTATTCTGGGATGCATTAGGAAGATTGCAACCAGCAGGTCAAGGGAAGTTCTCTTTCCCCTCTACTCTGTCCAAGGGAGGGCACATCAGGAGTATATGGTTCAGTTCAAAAGGGACAGTGCACTAACGAAGAGAGTCCAACAGAGGGCTATGGTAATGATTAGGGGACTGGAGCATCTCTGTTACAAGGAGAGGCTGAGATACCTGGGGCTCTTTCACCTGGAAAAGAGAAGACTGAGAGCTGATCTTAAAATGCTTATAAACATCTAAAAGAGTGGAGCTCATGAGGATGGGGCTGGGCTCTTTCCAGTGGTGGCCAGTGATAGAACAAGGGGCAACAGGTACAAACCAGAATATGGCAAGTTTCACTTGAATCCACATCCACATAGAATCAACCAGGTTGGAAGAGACCTCCAAGATCATCTAGTCCAACCTATCACCCAGCCCTATCCAGTTAACCAGACCATGGCACTAAGTGCCTCATCCAGTCTTTTCTTGAAGACCCCCAGGGACGGTGCCTCCACCACCTCCCTGGGCAGCCCATTCCAATGGGAAATCACTCTCTCTGTGAAGAACTTCTTCCTAACATCCAGCCTATACCTACCCTGGCACAACTTGAGACTGTGTCCCCTTGTTCTATTGCTGGTTGCCTGGGAGAAGAGGCCAACCCCCACCTGGCTACAATGCCCCTTCAGGTAGTTGTAGACAGTAATAAGATCACCCCTGAGCCTCCTCTTCTCCAGGCTAAACAACTCCAGCTCCCTCAACCTCTCCTCATAGGATTTGTGCTCCAGGCCCCTCACCAGCTTTGTTGCCCTTCTCTGGACATGTTCCAGCACCTCAACATCCTTCTTGAATTGAGGGGCCCAGAACTGGACACAGTACTCAAGGTGTGGCCTGACCAGTGCTGAGTACAGGGGAAGAATAACCTCCCTTGTCCTACTGGCCACACTGTTCCTGATGCAGGCCAGGATGCCATTGGCTCTCTTGGCCACCTGGGCACACTGCTGGCTCATCTTCAGCGTACTATCTATCAGTAACTTAAGGAGAAACTTCTTTGAGGATGACAGAGCACTGGAACAGGCTGCCCAGAATGGTTTACAAAGTGTCCCTCTCTGGAGACTTTCAGACCCCTTCAGTAGGCATTCCTGTGCAACCTGGTCGAGGTGTTACCTACATTAGAAGGGGGGCTGTACTCGGAGGTTCCTTCTAAACCCTGCCATTCTGTGATTCTGTGTGGAAGACAGTGGGCTACAATATTTCCATCAGAAAGGGAGTCTCTGTTTATGGCAGCTATGTTTGCTTGAGCACTAGGAGGTGGCAAGCAGTCACTTAATAGGCCCTTGAGTTGCTACAAGAAGCATTTATGAAGAGGAAAACTCTGAATTTGCCAAACTGCAAGATGCACACTAACCTTTACTGTGCAGCCTGCCCTCCATAACTGAGGCTGCAGCATTAGCATCTCACCACTCATGCACTGACTTGGGAGACAAGTTTATCTTGTCTCTCTGCTGGTTCTGAAACAGATTGCTAGAGTTCATTCAAGTACTACTCTCTCATTCAGGTTGTGACATTCCCAGAAACTTGTAACAGATCCAAATTTGCAACATGCATTTTCCCCCTCCCTAACCAGCAGTTGCAGGAACAATTTTTCTTGTCAGATTCTGTACTGTGTGGATCAGCAGAAAACCGACTGGTGCTTGACCTGCTATTTATTGCAACTACTTTTAAAGGAAATTTGTGCTTATTCTAAGAAGTGTCTACTTTTTCATCTGTACAGTCCAGTCTTTAGGTGCTGTTTGAAATGTAAAAACGTGCATAAAAAACATCCTTCCCCTCAAACAAGATTTTATTTTAGATATTTTTGTTTCCCACTCTATTTTATTTGAGGGACTTTCATTCTTTATATAGCAGTTAATCTGAATGAAAACAAGGCATGCATCTGGGAGATAACAGGAATGTGTGGTAACAAGTTACTGGATGACTTTGCCTTTGACATACAACTTTTAAATAGATGAAAACAGGTTAGCATTGGAGCTTTCTAGCCTTTTCTCATCACTTGCCATAAACCAGGAGTTGATTTTGTGAGACATACACTCTGCTTTGCGATTAAATGGCATTTCTGGAGAAACTTCATAGAATCATAGAAGTGTTTATTTGGAAGAGACCTCTAAGATCTTCCAGTCCAACCATCAAACCAACACCACCATGGCCACTATAGCATGTTCCCAAGTGCCATGGCCACATGTTTCTTGAGCACTTTCCAGGGAACTCCACCACCTCCCTGGGCAGCCTATTCCAATCCCTGACCACTCTTGCAGTGAAGAATTTTTCCTCGTCTCCAACCTAACCCTCCCCTGGCACGATTTCAGGCCATTTCCTCTCCTGTTACCTGACACTGGGGACTTGAGACAAGCTGCAAGTCCATGCCAGCCACTTCCTTCCAAAAGCCAGAGCTAGGTCCCTTCGCTGCCACCACGAAGTGTGCTCCACTCACTACAGATACAGCTTTGTAATGTGATATGAAGGCTGTGACAAGGAGAGCTTGAACTCTAGCCCTACCATCCAGGCAGGGCTTTTCATGCTGCCTGCAACACAAAAGCTAATAGAAATTATTTCCTGAAGCATGTTTTATCAGCCTTAAAACAGAAAGAATCTGTGACAAGAATACTGTGTGAGATTAAGCTCTGCCCACGGAGGGGTGAATGGAAGGAAAAAAAGGTGTCTGCTCAAGTGTTACAAAGGAGGAATGTATCTCAACCAGAACTGTGCAGAAGGTGAATCAGGGAAGGGCCAAAAGGCAGTGGCAGATCAGCTTTATTTCTCCATTCCGTGTTAGCTGTGCTGAACCTATCCTTAGTTTGTTTTATGGTGATTTAATTGAATAATCAAAGAGACCAAAATATTCCTGAGCTACAACTAAGTAATTTCTCTTTTACAGAGAAAGTAAAGAAATAAATGACAGAAATTGCTGAAGACAGCTCCACTGATGTTAGAATTGGAAAAAAATCCCCACCCAACATTCAAATGAATGTTCATTCTTAATATATTTAATTACAAATCCATATAACTTTTGGTATCAGAAATTATGCACTTGTGAGGACAAAAAGTACAAGCTGAAGAAAATTCAAATCTGACACCTGCAAACAGCAATCATTTAAACCAGTTTTTACTCTTCTGCTGCTGTCCTCTCTAGTTTTATTGCTTTTTGTTACATAATACAGCTCTGTTCTCAACTTCCTGCATTCCTACTGTCATGTAAAAAATGCTACAGGACATGTTTCCACCTCACCACATTTCATTTATTTGACATTTATGTCACTGAGATACTTGATTTGTGCATTTGGAGTGTCAGCTTTAAATAAACATCTTTCATTGTAATACTTTGTAGGAATCTGTGAGTGTTGTAAAAGATCTCACTCGCCAACACCGATTTTTTGGAAACTACAGTCATTGAATTATTCTGATATGCAGTTGTTGAATAAGGGAGCCTGATGGGTGTAATGCTTTTTAAAAAAATATAATAATAATAATAATAATAGTAGCAATTATAGGTTAAAATTTACACTCTGCCTGTATATGCTGGCCTGAAGTTCAGTCTAAGCAGAACCTTCATGTTTTGAGGTTCATGATCAGACCTCAGATGATACTTGTTGAATCTCTGCTACTTAGCAACTGGCTTTGACCAAGTCTCACCTGTCTCATACAGGACTTTGTGATCTATCAATAATTAACAGAATCTTGCCTTATCTGTTATTGGGGGGGGGGGGGGGGGGGGGGAAGCCAAAACAAACAACCAAAAACATTTGTAAGTTGAAATGCTGTATAGGCTCTACTAGTCTTGAGGTGCAGAACTAAGTAGCCTTGATAAGAGAGATCTACAGCATTGGCAACTTCTGAAAGAGTTAGATAGGAAGCCTCTATGTGATAGATCACTGCTTAGGTTCACAAAAACTACAATTACAGAAAATAAGGAGCAGGGAAGATAGACAGACTTACACTTTCAGGCCAAAGGACCTACAGGATCTTCCCTCACCGAAGCAGGAGGAAGTAAATAGTACATGCATCCCCAGGTTCCACAGTTCTTGTGGTTATGCTGATTACGGCATGAGTTCTGACCACACCTCAGTATTCCCTTATTTCCACCTCAGTAAAGGAAAAATGGTAGTATGGCACAGGAAAATGAGATATTCTGTCTCATTTTGTCTTGAAATGGCAATGCTTCACTTAAGTAAATAATGTTTGTGACTTGCAGGGCTTTGAAAGAAAGCATTCATTCCACCTGGCTTCTAGTCTTTTAAACATTTTCCATAACTGTGCCCCAGTGTGACAAGAGGCATGATTATTTCTGTACTATTCATGCTGCTAAGTTTGATATAGAAGATGAGGCCAAGGCACATGTTTCAGACTTTGATAAGAAAATGCTGATGTTGGGAGACTTCAGTCATACCATGGCATGTTCACAAACACTGTTAAATACCACTGCATTCAGCTGTCAGCGCTTTGGGTATCTTAAACTTGATGAGTTGACAAAAAGGACAGCCTATGCCAGAATGCCAGTAAGTGTTGTCGAAGTTAACCAAAATCACATCAACTGTCCCAGCATCTTTGCATGCTCCAGCAAGATAATTTTCATGTGTTTACAGAAATAGCATCATTCATGCTGTATAGGGTTAACACTCCTGGGGGAGTGACCCTGAACCTGACCCTAGGGGTCTTGGCCCCTCCTCAGGGGTGGGCCACACTCCAGGTGATGGTTAGCCCACTCCCCCCACTTCCTGCGGTATAAAAGAGGAGCACTTCCTGCTCCTCGCTCTCTTGCCCTTTTTCTCTCTTCCTGCGTTCATGATCACACACACACTGATACTGCATACCAGCACAACACGTGGCAGCCACGAGGCAGAGACACCATCACACTACTCGGGTTGTATCCATCCCTGTTTGTATTTTGCTGTTTTCCCTTCCTTATCCTTTGTAAACTCCCCTACCTCCAATCCCTTTTTTCTAAGTTATTGTTAAACTTTTCCTTTTTAACTTCCAAATCGAGTGAGATTGATTTATTTGGGTGTCCCTACCTTTATCTCTCTCCCTGTCTTTTGGGGAAAGGAGGGGGAAGAGGGGAGGGCGCTCTATAAATTCTATAAATTGTCATTGGGTCTACCAAATTTATAAGAGTCTCTGGGAACCTGCCTTTGAACCCAAGACACATGCAAAAGTGGAGACTGCATCATTTTGGAGGATTGGAACACTAGGGATTATAGATTTAGTTTTGGGTGTGGGGAAGATTTAAGGGGGCTACTATGACATGCTGTGTATTCTCTGTAATTTCACTGTATCTTTCCTTTGCAAATAGAATTCTATTTTCTTCTCCAATTAATCTGAGGGTCTCATTCTGTCAGATCTTTAAAAAACGCAACATGGGACATAAATGATACTGTCATGCCACCTAACACCTCTTACCTGCTAGTGACAGCCCCACCTTTTCATGGCCTACCGCCTTTGGATAAGCATATGCTTCACATCTATGTCCTGACCTTTTCATGAAGTAACAGAACTGGTTTGCCAAGACTCTTCACGCTAGTTTAGATAGCTTAAGTTTGCTTTCCTTTGTCAGGCATAGACCAAGAAAGTGCAATTTAAATTTTGTAAGCTTTTGGTGAGATTTGGATCAGGATTTTGTAGACCTTATGATTTGTGACTTTAGCTGCTTTTTGGTCCCATTAGGAGACACTTGCTCTCAAATGATTCCTGGATTTTATAGTCTACAACCGAGAAAATAATTAGCCATGCCCAAACTCCTGTCTGACACAAACTCCTAATAACCTATGGAGGGAAAATAGTAGCTAATGTTTAGATTGACTTCATGGATACATAGATTGCATTAGAGGTTTTGGGCTTGCACTGGCTTTTGTATGAACACTACACAGCATTTGTGAAGGGCTCAGCCTCAATTTGGACACATCAAGTAATCAAGGACCTCTTAGTTTGCTAGATCTTTAATAATACTTGCATGGTCTTTGCAAGTACTCCCTTGTCCCACACATAAATAAGACACATGGTCTCTACCAGGACCTAAATAAGTTAAGATTTAGGTTTGCAAATCTGTCCTAAAATGATGCCTATTTGGAATATCGTGGAATCATTCAGGTTTGAAAAGACCTCTAAGATCATCAAGTCTAACCATTAACGCATCACTAGATTTCCAAAAGCATACCCTGGTGTCAGTCTTGGATATTTTTTATTTTCTCTCTTAGGAATACTCTGTAATTGTGGCAGATGGAAAATATTCTACATAGTGATAATATCCTTAGTGCGTAAAATAAATTAAAAGCAACTTGGTTAACTTAGTAGAACTAAGCTTTGCATTTGCGTTCTGCACTTTGTGGTCACTACCTTTCAGAAAAACAAACTGGATTATCCCTTAGGCATTCTTAAATTAATTCTGCCAAGTCAGACTATCTCCTATCATCACTACTGATTCTGCACACACAGGAAGCAGAACTTAGATGTGAAGCCTGGTTCTTGAAGACAAAGGCAATCTGCAAATAGCACTGACTTCAGGAGAAGAGGCAGGTCAGTTACTATGAGAATCAAGTCTCACAAATCTGGGTCCATATGTATGCAAGGCAGACCTAAGCAGTGCTATCAGAAACAGATTTAGCTTCCTCAGACAGCAGGTCCCTGGGAATAAATTTCCTCAGTGAACTCCTGGCAAGAATAACTTTGATACAGAAGTGAGTAGTCTGAACACGTCCTTGTCTTACCCCAGACATTATTCTCCACAGCTATGTTACTAGTAGGTTAAATGGCATATTTAGAAGTTTGCATCAGGGTGTCAAAGAAGGTAAATCTACAAGAAATGATTGAGTGTTTCTGTCAAGGATTTACAAAGCAGATACAACCGTAAGCTTATCTGTTCTTTCTCAACTGTATCAGTTACTTAACTTGCCCCAGAGGATTTTACTAGTAACACAACATAGCTAGAATTCAGTGAGAACTACCCAGCCTTGGTCCTAGTGAGGGATACTGTCATTTTAAGCAGAGATACAAAGTACTAAATTTTGTTGCATCAGATTGATTTCCCATGACCTTTGTTTGGCTAACATACTTGGCCATTCACTGCTCTTCCAGTGAAAGTTTTTACTATTTTCAGAATAGAGCAGTTAATTATTTATCCAAGTGGGAAAAAAGCCCCAAACCCCAACAACATTGTTAAGGTAGTACAAGCTGGACAATTAGACCCAAATTGAGTCATGTTTCGTTATCAAAAATAACAACTTTGGTACTCCTAACAAAGCCAAAGGAGCACTTCCCTTTATACTGCTAAGACTCCAGGCACTATTTAATAAGATATCTGACTTCCTGTGCCTTTGCTTTATTCTACCAGTGTTTATCTCCTTATTTATCTGCATTTTTCAATTTAGACATCATGTCTTGTAAATAGGAGGAACTTCTCTGCCAAAATTAAACTAGCTCCTTAACTGTCCTCCAAAAGCCTTTTCAAAGCTGATCTCAGCTGCACTGCCTATAAATCATTGCCACCTGGCAGTCTTGAAGCTGGAGGCCATCTGTGACCATGATGACTGCTGATTTATGAGAGCACACCCATCCTTATTGTTAGGCATACCACTTTCTTTCACTCATTTTTTTGCTTAGTCACTCAATTTCTTGTCTTGAGATCATGGAGTGCAAAGAGTCTGGGGTGGGAACTGCCTAAAATGATGGATATAAGGTGCAAAATTGACATAGAGCTTTCTAGAAAATATATTGAGAAATAATATGTTTGGAGTCCATAATTGTGTTACAAATTATGCAAACTTAATAATCTGTATTAATTTTGATATACAGACGAAGATTGTTAATAACTATGTAAACTATTTATTAACATTAAATCTCACAAGAAAACTTATTTGGAAGGTTTGAAATGCATGGTTTGGCTAAGCTGTCAGCCCATGGCTCAGCCCATGGCTTGGATGGCAACACTTTGTGCTGGGTTAGGAACTGGCTGGAGGGACGAGCCCAGAGAGTGGTGGTGAATGGTGCCACATCCAGCTGGCGGCCAGTCACTAGTGGTGTCCCTCAGGGATCTGTGCTGGGCCCCATCCTCTTTAACATCTTCATTGATGATCTGGATGAGGGCATCGTGTCAGTCATCAGCAAGTTTGCAGATGACACTAAGCTGGGGGCAGATGTGACTGAGTTGGAAGGCAGAAGGGCTCTGCAGTGGGACCTCAATCGCCTGGACAGATGGGCAGAGTCCAAGGGGATGGCGTTAAATAGCTCCAAGTGCAGGGTGCTGCACTTTGGCCACAACAACCCCATGCAGAGATACAGGCTGGGGTCGGAGTGGCTGGAGAGCAGCCAAACAGAAAGGGATCTGGGGGTGCTGATTGATACCCGCCTGAACATGAGCCAGCAGTGTGCCCAGGTGTCCAAGAGAGCCAGTGGCATCCTGGCCTGTATCAGGAATGGTGTGGTCAGCAGGAGCAGGGAGGTCATTCTGCCCCTGTACTCTGCACTGGTTAGACCACACCTTGAGTACTGTGTTCAGTTCTGGGCCCCCCAGTTTAGGAGGGACATTGAGATGCTTGAGCATGTCCAGAGAAGGGCGACGAGGCTGGTGAGAGGCCTTGAGCACAAGCCCTATGAGGAGAGGTTGAGGAAGCTGAGATTGTTTAGCCTGGAGAAGAGGAGGCTCAGGGGTGACCTTATTGCTGTCTACAACTACCTGAAGGGTGGTTGTGGCCAGGGGGAGGTTGCTCTCTTCTCTCAGGTGGCCAGCGCCAGAACGAGAGGACACAGCTTCAAGCTACACCAGGGAAAATTTAGGCTCAAGGTGAGGATAAAGTTCTTCACTGAGAGAGTCATTGGACACTGGAATGGGCTGCCCGGGGAGGTGGTGGAGTCGCTGTCCCTGGAGCTGTTCAAGGCAGGATTGGACGTGGCACTTGGTGCCATGGTCTAGCCTTGAGCTCTGTGGTAAAGGGTTGGACTTGATGATCTATGAGGTCTCTTCCAACCTTGGTGATACTGTGATACTGTGATACTTATACATGCAGGGAACAGGTAAAACCAGACCACTTTAAGAAATAACTAGCAAATGCAAGCATTATACTGGAAGAGAAGGTTCTTGTGGTCAGTATACCACTTGTGATTAATTATACTGCTTATCCACTAGATGGACTCAGGAAGCTCCTTTCTGCTTACAGCAGAAGGAAATAAGTGAATTACAAGAGGCTTTAAGTATTTACTCACAAAATATTATTTCTCAACTTGCAGGGCTAGCTACAGCTTCAGACAGTACCCAAATGCTTTCAGAGAATTCTGTTACTGTCTTGTCAGCCACTAAGACTTCTGATTCTTCCCAAGGTGCTGGGGAAAGGAGGTAAACTATCTCTGACATGGTCCTGGCATCTCTGGATGATCTGTTTCCCTTCCAGGGCTCCTATTCTTAGCAGGTGTAGGCATGCTGTCTTGCAGTGTGCAGTCTCAGCACAATGTCATGCTGGCTATGCAGGCTGATCACGTGGAGGCCTTTAGAGCCTGTTCCTGGTATAATCAAGGCAGTGGAGTTTCCAGGCAGTTCAGGATGCAGTGAGGCAGTGAGCATTAGCAGCAGGCAGTAGCAAGCAGCAAGGAAGCGTGAATACAATGGCTGAGCACATTGTGTTATCTGCTTATCTCTTTTTATCAATGCAGCCTGAGATTAATGGACCTTTGGACATAGATTAGCCAATCAGAATGGCACTTTTCCAAGTTTGACCATCTTAGGTAAAGACAGAGCTTTTGTTTTCAGTTCCCACAGTTGCTTCCCCCAGGACAGAAGGAGAGGGAGCAGGGAAACGTGTCTGGCCAAGCCAGAGTCCTTAGACTCAGTGGCTCCAGGTTCTTTGTCCTCTTTCCCACAGTTGCTTCTTCCCATAGCAGAATGAGGGAGAGCAGAAAAACACATTTGGGCAAGCCAGGACATGTATAAGTCTATTTTGGCCTATCCAGGCCTACTGTGACAATTTGTCAAAAGAAGATTGTACCAAATATAATTGCAGAGGAGGACATATTTACCAAAATACGTAGGCCAGAATTGCTGATCCAGCCAAAGACTGGAAGGAATTCAGTGACTTAAGTCACCCACAGAGTTCAAAACTAGACAAGCCTCCATCTAACTCAGAGTAACCTTCAAGCTTTACTGAACTTTCTTGACTTCCACAACTCTCGGGGTGCACCAGAGCTTTGATATTTTGGAGACTTAGCCTCTTTAATATGACTAAATCCTCAGCACTGGTGGCTGAGAAAGGGGATTGGTGTGACAGAGACTTTTTCTGGTAGACTTATTCCATGTGGTATTCCTCTCTCACATAGGCTTCGCAAGGAACACATCAGGAAAGCTTTATGGATGCCATGTGTCTCTGGAAAGATGTTTACACTTTTATAAAAATATATTAGGGCAAAGAGAAAAATACTTGAGAAACATAAATCCTTGTGAAATGTGAAGAAAACTTATTTTGTAAATTAGAAAATACACTGGGAAAACCTGTGTCTAGCAAGCATAACATTAATTTAGTTGGAGCCTAGCTAGAATGTTTTGATGAGAAGGATTAGATCACAGGCTGTGAAAGGAAAACAATGGTGATGTCTACTTCACTCATAGGCTTGCTGAGATGTATAGGAACAAGAATCCAAACATAGATAAGGCACTTCTGCTTGGGAGCTCTGGGCTGCATTTCTCTCTCTGGTCTCTCTGCTATCTCTCTGATTAATCCACTTTGCTTCCTAACCCGCTGGCCGAACCTCCATTCTTCCTTGGGACTGGGGTAAGGTTGAGAGGGGTGGGAGAAGGTGGAAGGGTGGTTGGGAGCCCCTCCTGGGAACTCAGGTTTCTGGGAGGGGTGCTGTGTTTTCTGTATTACCTTTTACCTTGTATATTTCTGTATATAACTGTATATACTGTAAATACCTGCTTGTATATTGTGCTAGCTGTAAATATAAGCTTCATTCAATTTCCAGAGCTGGCTGAGTCTAGTCTGGATGATTTCCAAAGTGTGGGGGGGTGGGTAACACCCAAACCATCATAGTGATCATTTGAACATTTTAGAGAAACATGCTATATTTAACAATAGGTGCCCAATCTTGTCATCACTGGAGCAATAGTGCTGTCGTTAGGACAGAATTCCCAAAGTGTTAAGTGAAGATTAGTTTTTTCTCACGGACATAGATGACATTGGCCACATTGTCCCTTCTGCATTTTCACGTGCCATAGCAGCAATCTGAGCATCAATGACCTTGGAGAAAGCTGCCTTATCTATGCACAGAGCTTTACTGCAGAATCAGCCTAGGGGTTTTGATTTATTTTCCAAAGCTCTTCAGCATGATTCCTGTCTTAATTTTATTATTTTATTGTCAACATGATTTAATGAAAATCTCTGGGGGTAACTTGTGCATTATATGAAACTGGGGTTTGATTTGTATTTTTTTTGTCAGAATAGACTTTCAAGAAAGAGCTTCTGTTTGTGGAAGTGTTTTATGTTACACACATTAATAATGTCAAAATTCTGACAGAAACATCTCCTGAAACAATCTAAATCTGCCCTTTGCAGAGCAATTTCTTCACAATTCCCTGTAGTCTAAATTTTTCTCCATTCCTTGCTTCACCTGATGAACTGTTTTTTTGTTTGAGACTTAGTTGATTAATAGCTTTATGTCAGTACTGTAATTTGAGCCTGATTTGCTAGCAAGGTGCTGAGCATATTTGGTGAGTCAGTGGGAGTGACTGGTATTCAGCACTTTTGTAAACCAGGACACTTACTTCAATGCCTCTGTATGGGTTCAGGACCCTGATATAGACTCTTATTTTTACAAATCAGAGTCATGACATCCAAATGTATTGACTGATGTGTTCCTTGAATAATTACAGCTAGTATTTTTTAAAGACGATGAAGTCACTTAGCCAGTTTTTAGTGGGATTGGGTGTCCAGTGCCTGAAGCTTCTCTGAAAATATCTATCCTATCTCTTCTGTTCATGATAATTCTAGCCCAGGAGGATTTTCTTTCGTCTATGTATCAGCTTTGTTGAATATGTGTTTGTTTCTCCTGCTTGCTTGAAATTGCCATGACAGTATAACTGGGACATGGTGACTGACCTAATATGGCATACATTCAAGATGCATAGAGAACTGCAACTCTGATTTCAATACATAAATGTACTGAACACGTTTGAGGCTGTACACAGTGAACAAGGAGGTAAAAGTAAGCCTCCATGTTAAGCATTTCTCCAATGGTCCTGTGAATCTTTGGTCCTACCAAATCTCTGTGATTGCATAAAATGGCTCTATGAACATGTCAGATCCTGAAACTTAGCAAGCATTTGCAGGTGGTGTCTGAAGTGAGCTGCAAAACAAGACAGCCTTTAATAGATGTTGTGAATTTGTATAAGTGTATGAGGAAATGCTCCCACAAATCTCTGTGCTGCCACAGTGATTTATTACATGTGCAAACCTCAGAACATCAAAATGGAACTATAGCTGTGCTGGCTACCAGCTGGACCTGGAATGAATTAATACAATATCATAATTCACTGAAAGAGCTCTGCCCATGTCACAGAACCAGAGAGAAGCATATGAGTGTTTTATCACTCTACCAGTTACATGCAAGCATATAAAGAAGTATATAGTATATACTGCTATTCTAACCACAGTCCTGTGCATTAAGACATAATTTCTCAGATGTAATTAATAAATGCAATTCAGGTAGGATGAGAGAGATCTGGTAGTACTAATTCATGCTTTAACAGGATAATTCTTTCAAAAATAATGTCTATGAGTTTTCAAGCTTACCATCCCAGAGCTCTGCACAATGGACAATCAGCAAGTAAATGAAACTCTTTAGCTTCTGACAGTGCTTTCTGCCCTGTTACCCAGAGTTTTCCACCTTGTTTTCTCTACCACTCAGGCCACTCTCTTGTGAAATTAGACCAAACCTGCACTGTTCCTCAGAACCAATGTGTGCCTGTTCTGCTGATAACTAGGGAGACTAATGGGTCTCAGCCTGGGAAGTCTCTTTTGTAAGAATGCCCTGCCCCACATTTATATGTAGGCACTACTCTCCTGAGCTACTTCAATCAGTATGAATGCAATATCACAGAGAGGAGGTAGTACTCAAACTAATGAAAATATGACCCTCATGAAGCATTGTTCTCCATTAGGTACAATTTCAGAAAAAGCTTTCACTAGAGCGTCTGCAGGTTATCCTGGCTGAGAGGCAATGGATGATTCCTTACTGGAATCGGAACAGCTTTTGCCTCTTACCTCAAAAAATGCTAACTTAAATACTGTTGACTACCACAACTGTTTAATATGTTGAAGAAGCCAAAGAGGTAAAAACATGCAGCAAATTGTAAATGTTAGAAAGTAGGTACTGCTTCTGCCATTTTCTTTAACTGTTTTATTGGTGGGTTTTTTTGGTTGGTTGGTTGCTTTGTTTTGTTTTTTTATTATTTCCTATCATTTTCCCTGTCTGAACTTACTGATGCACAGGGACAAATGAATGAAAGCCTCTTTCTCAGGTATGTATCAGGAAAGTTGCACAAGGTGGATTAAATACTCTGATACTGTATGCCTCAAGCTCTGGAATTGGACAGCATCATCCTTCTTTTCATAGCCACTAGCAGAGACTGAGAAGTAATCTAGGTTGTGATGTACTGAGAAGCTTGCCTGTATTGAGGTGTATATCACTTATACATGTTGCTGTGATCTGGAGAGATTTTCGGGAGGAGAAAAAGGGAAATTCAAGTTGTGTGAAAGTTTCTTTGCTTATTTCAGGTTAGTTATAGTCTTCCTCCTTCAGAAGGCAGACTGCTTCAGAAAGGATTACATTTTTTTCTCCTGAAACCCATCTATGCATTGGACAAGATGAGTAACTGAATGGTGCCTGGTGCCACCATCCCAGAGAAAACTGTGGATTCAGGAGGGAGTTACTCAGTGTTTTGTACTTGGTCCAATCAGACATGAGAAAGAGATATTTCAATAATATTTCCTTCTCTCTTTCAAGGGTGTCCAGAAACTGGCCAGCAGCAATTCAAGGTCCCTGGAGTAAAGGCCAGAGGACTGATTGCTGCTTTCCAGTTTTGCAGACTGAAGCGGCTAGGTAGGGTGGGTGGCAGTACCAGAGGGCTGCCCTGGGCTGCACTGCTAGTGGTATTGCAAGCCAACTCAGCACATGTGAAACCTCATCTTTCTCCCTATCCACACACAGAGGTAAATGGAAAAGAGCCATGATGACAGGATTAAGTCCTTGATCAAGACAACTTGAAAATTGCTGATTCCCAGCCTTTTGGCTTAGGCTAATATATTATTTTGTCCTATATTTTCCTCATAAGGCTGCTGGCATCTTGTGCAACTTCAGAGGCCTCTATTTAACCCTCAAGAAAGACCCAGTTCTCAAATATTAACACAAAAGTATGCCTGAATCCTACTTCTGTTGTCAGTTACGACATTTGTATCACAGTGCATGTTTTTGTGCACAGCTCTGTGTTCTTGTACATATATCTCACATAAAATTTTTAGATATTTGCAGGTAAGAGATACAATCCACAGAGTAATGCCACAGAACTCTCTAGATTAACATAAGGGATAATGTTATTCTTATTTTCCTCTTTATTTCTTTATCAACTGTTCCTTGAAGCTTTCTCTAATAGTCTAGTGGCCTTGATGCCAGTTTGAGAACTGCCTGGAAACCAGTGCTTTTCCAGACATGATATTATTCATTTTTATTGCATTATAAATCCTGGTTGTAATATATTTGCTTAATTTGTTTTTTCTTGATTTTAGGAGTAGGCACTATCTCTTAATTTACCCTTACAATTAGTCATGAATGCATTATCAAAGTTGAGGGATGCTTTCTTCTCCTTCATTATGTGCCGCTTTCAAAGACCCCCCCCATGACTTGGGCAGTTAATTTACTTCTCATCCTCCATTAATCATTGCCATGTGTGCCTTGTTTTGCAGCCAATACTCAGGACCACTCGTAGCTGTTGAGCAAATGGGCACACACAGATGAGTTGCTGGTCATGCTTCACAGATTGAACAGACCACACACAAACACAGTCTCCAAAGGCTGACAAGTCAAAGGCATATGTTAAGTCAGAGCAGATTTTTACAGTTAGGGAGAAAGGGGGAACACTGACTTTTGTTTTTGCACAGAAATTGATTATATGGTGATTTATTTTAAGAGAGAGATCGAGTCAGATCTCTATTGATAATATACTCCTAGGAATCTATTTTAATATGTATCCGGCTTGAGGTTAACTTCAGCAGTTTAATTGGAGTTTCACAAGACAAGAATTTGATCTATTGTTTTTTAAATAAAATGTGCTTCACATAGGTGATATAAATCTATTTGCACATCCCAGGATGCGTGTAAATAATGTGTAGATGCTTTAAGCCATTCAGATGATTCCATCTTCCAAGTTGCTTAATTGCATGGTTCAGTAAAGATGGAACAACAACAAAACACAAAGAAATGTGATGATGTAGTAATAAAGGATGGGTTTTTTTTTTTCACATAGCATGTAATTAAGGAGTAGAACTTACTGTTAACAAATGTAATCAAGGCCAAGAGTTTAGCAAGATTCAAAAAGACACTGGGTATTTATAAGCCACTCCTATAATTACTCTGGATAAGCACACTAAAGAAAAAAACTAGTGTTGTGGAGGCAGGAATTAATGTGTGGCCGAGTCGGGAATTTTATACAAAAATAGTTATTTTATTTTCCCAAAAACCCGCCCCCAAAACTATATATACAAAGATTAATTTAGTTTAATTAGCATATTCAGTCACATGAGAATTATCTACAGGGATACCATCAATAATCTGACTATTTTGGAAGTCAGAAGTTGGAAAAGGCTTTAGCTATTAATTAATAGCAGTTTTCTTACTAATAAAGTTGAGCCAAAATAACTAACGATCAGGCTGGCTTCCTGGTGAGGTTTGTCTCTCTCGTTCTCCTGCAGAAGCTGTCAGAGAGTCGTTAAGAGGTATTCAGCTCTTACAAAGGTGTCAATGGGGAAGCAAAAGTGAGCGGGGGGGGGGTAAGTCTCAGGCAGACACGAATGTCTAGGCATGGATGAAATCCAAGGCAGGAACCCCCAAAGGCGGGAAGCCCCCCAATTTATACCCTCACTAGACAAAGGGCAGAGTTACCACACCTTAGGTGTGAAAGCGCACAGCCGATCCCAGCCAGATCCCAGCGCGGGCACTGCACGGGGCACTCCTCATGCGGGCAGGACCCCTTTGCTCACCCCCTTCATGCCTGCGGGGCAGGCGAGGGGGGGGAACCAGGAGGCTTTCCCCCTCCCATTCAAGCCACGGAGAGAGAGGAATTTAGGGGTACACAGGACTTCCAGGACAACTAGACCTTATGAAAAGTTCTGGGCTTCATGATGAAGCATTACCTTTGTGGCAATTTCAGGATGTTAGCTAATAAAGACATTAAAATCTAAAGTTTCTGCTAGACCTTGCCATGGTGTCCATAATGGCTTGCCTAAAATCCGAGTCCTGGTACCATCCCTGTACTGACTGTTTATCCTGTTAGCACGTCCCACTTAGTTTTTATTTTCACATGCTCATTTTCCTGTTTCAGGGTTTCTTAAAGCAAAAGCAATGAATTGTAGTGAATTAATTTTTCTATGTAATAATAACTTGACTCCTCTTTCTCTTCATAACAGTAGTAGCCCACATTGGTATATGTGTAAGAAAGAATTGTTGTGTTTCAGGAGTATACACTGCTTTCTAAACATTTAAAAATGCTAGAAAAAGAAATTTACAGAAGTGTACAGCATAAAATTAATTAGGAAGCATATAGTCTTCAGACTATGCTTTGCATGCTATATGAGGGCCCCTGGGGCAGTGCAGTTCAGTGTTGACAAGCACTTTTGGAGAGGCCTTTCTCAACACATGATCTTGAAGGTGGAGGAGTCTCAAGTGCATAAACCTATCAGGGTCTTGTTCAGCACATAGTTCATATAATGCTTTGGGCCAGAGCTGTTGCTAGCTTCATGACAGAGGTTTGGAAAACTTGTTGACTCCCTCTTCTTTCCTGCTTCTAGTATGAGCCTTGAAATGTTTGGCAGCAAAAACTGCTCAGCCTACAATCCTGCTGCTGTGACTCAAAGGTATGACAAAACATTTCAGTGCATAAGCATTAAATGTGTTGCTAGTATCAGGTTTCAACATGTTCACAAGTATTGCATCATCGAAAATGCTGGCATCAATGTCAGGAGTTGTATCTTGAAATTGAAAGCTCATCTACAGAGCAGCCATCAGATCACCATTCCTTTTGCTAAGATGGTCCTTTTGCACTGCATTTTCTTGTATGAACCTTTGAATATTAATCTTGTGAACTGCAGTGTAGCATGATTTGTGTCACTGACAATAGTCCATTATCATCTACTCTAGTAATTTCTACTTACATGAAAAGTGCATTCAAATCAACATCTGCCATTTTATGCAAACAATATACAATATGACCTCTTTCTGATTCTGCTGCAGTAGTCTTCATTGTACTCTGGTCCTTCTGCCAAAGACTGTATTTGCCTAGCCATTGAAGGCATGGGATGACTCAGTGGGTATACCAAACTCATGAAGGGTTGTGTGTCTTTTTAGTTTTCTGAAGCACTAGGAAACTAGTCATAGTCTTTCTCTACTATATGCAGTTCACTTACCAGGTCAAGCTACAATGAAATAATGGATAAATGGATTCAATTTTCCAAGACCACATTCATTATAATTTGTTTATTACAACAGCTAACATTCAGGCAAATGATCAATGGAAGACAGAGCAATTTCTTTAATTTGTGTGGCTTCAAGAGTCAATGAAAGATGATGGTGAGATTGTAGCTAGGGGGGTCAGTGTCTTCTCCCAGGCAGCCAGCAATGGAACAAGGGGACACAGTCTCAAGTTGTGCTGGGGGAGGTACAGGCTGGATGTTAGGAGGAAGTTCTTCACAGAGAGAGTGATTTGCCATTGGAATGGGCTGCCCAGGGAGGTGGTGGAGTCACCATCCCTGGAGGTGTTCAGGAGAAGACTGGATGAGGCACTTAGTGCCCTGGTCTAGTTGATTGGATAGGGCTGGGTGATAGGTTGGACTGGATGATCTTGGAAGTCTCTTCCAACCTGATCGATTCTATGATTCTATGATGTTTACAAAGTGTCATAATTTTCATGTAAAGTGTTGTGTGGCATGTGAACAAGAATACACTTATGTATATACATACAGTGCTTTTCAAACAAGAATGTACCTGGCAGGCTTCTATCTGTCCATGCTTTCACGTGTGATTGCGTTTATAAAACTTACTAGTGAGTGTGTCCTTATATCAATTACAGTAAACTTCTTGTTGAAGGAAGAAAACAGAGCACACTTGTACACAGAACAACAAAATGGATGCTCTTAAAGTGTTTGCCACAGCCAGTAAAGTGGGAGTGACACTGGTGCCCTATCTGAAAAGATTTATTAAATCATACTTTAGGACCGATAGTTTTAATACTTGTTAAACTTGCATATATTCCTTTAGTTAATATGCAGAGTACAAAAATCTGTCCCCAAGCTTCTGGGAAATAATGGCAATCTGACTGACTTTGCACAGGAGATTCATCATTGGCATCCAACATCTAAATCAGTACCCCCAGGCTTTTTCCCAGTAGTCTCCAATGTTGTTATCCTCTCATCATTTCTGGAGAGTGTGTATTAAATGATTCTTAGTCTCTTTTTCTTTGTCTATCCAATCAGTGTTAGTCAAGCAAGGTGCCAGCTAAATAAAACTGTTTATTTATTAGGTATAGGTCTCCAAACAGTCTGAGCACAAAGACAATGTTTCAAACACATCACTGAAATACTCCCATAGTAGTAATCTCTGTCACTGTTTAACCCAATGAGGTTTCATATTCATAATCCTCAGGGGGAAGCTTTGTGTATCCATCCTTCAGCTGCACCATATTACCTGTTTTAAACATTTACTGATGTATTTGTCACAGATATGGATTCTATTGATAAGCATTCTCAGACAAATGCTTTTTTTACAGATAGATTTCCTAAAATACTGTGCAATCCCAAAGAAAAGCTATAGTTTAGCAACCAATGGAAGTACTGGCATTGCAAACTAAAATTGTGATTTTTTTAAGACTTAGACATAATGAAGGGAGTTTTCAGGGTAATTCATAGATATGAAAGAACAGATTTCTATTCTGGAGTCAACACTAAGCCTATTAAAAAATAAAAATAAACTTAACACCCCAACACACACACACACACACAAAACCCCAAAACAACAAACAAACCAACCCAAAACCCAGAGAGAGATTCAGAGATTTAGATTGGACATAAGGAAGAAGTTTTTACTATAAGGAGGGTGGAACACTGGAACAAGTTGTCCAGGGAGTTGGTGCAGGCCCCATCCCTGAAGACATTCAAGGCTTGACGGGGCTCTGAGCAACCTGATCTAGTTGGGGATGTCCCTACTTACTGCAGTGGGAGTTGGACTAGATGACCTCTGGAGGTCACTTCAAACCCAGTGCATTCTATGGTTCTATGCTTACACCTTGCAGTCAGAGTCCCATGATGGAGGTGGACGCACAGAACCTCAGACTGGGAGTCAGAACAGTGGGATTTCTGTCCCAGATCTATAGGTTGGTGTTAGACTATGCACCAGTCATTTAAATTTCGAAGTCTCCTAAATAATAAACTTTACTTTCTACCTGAAACTGCTTTAAAAGCTACAGAGGAAAGCTGACACCTAGCTTTGTCATTAAAGGTATTCCAAATGAAAAAGAAGAGACATTTCTGTATGATAATAAGGTATCTGTCATAAAAATGTGTCTCTCAGATCCTCTGTGTTTACAGTATAAAGCACCAACACTCCCAGAATAAATGCATAACAGAAAAGCCTGGTGTCTCTAGGTAGATCTTTCAGCAATTCTCTATAATTTGTACACATTTATTTCAAACAAAAGCTAGCACAATAACTTGATGTTATCTAAACATTTCAGAACATTAGGTGTTCCACATACACATTCATCAGTTTTAAGCCTCAGACTAAGAGAGACAAAATAAGTATCAAACAAACATGTGAGGACTCATGAGTTTTAGTTGACTAGTTGTGATACCTTGTAAAACAGTACTGCCTCAGTTTACCTTTTTGCCTCTTAATTGTTATTGTTGAAAAACCCAACAACCTGGAGTTGCTACTTTATTCTGTCCTTGCCATTATACATATTTCATGTTAAATGAAGTGGATAAGAGGCTGCTCTGGTAGGAAATAGAGTATTTTGGAAGCTTGGGACTCAAGAGTTTTAACTGACTAGTTGTGATAACCTGTAAAACAGTACTGCCCCCAGTTTTCCTTTTTGCCCCTTAATTGGTATTAAACATCCTGTCAAAGGGGCTGTAGGATAGGATGTGTGCTGTGTCCCAGCATCTTTGCTTAAGTCACTTAGTAGACCAGCTGTTGGGAGGCAAACTCATGGCTTGTAGACAGTACTTCATTCACCTCAGTGGGATGGTGACTACTTTTGAGACCAGAAAATTCTGATTCTCAGAGCACAGACTACATCAATAATTTTGGGTATTGAAAGAGAAAAGGGCATTACACGTAAAGCTGATGTGAAGTATGCAAAGGCCTTGCACTAAACTTGTTACTAAAAGCAGGTTACCCATGACAGGCTGGAACTCAGGAGTTAACATTCCCAGCTTAAAGTAGATGGGCCATAAGAAAAAGACCTGGAGTTATTATTCTGTCCCTGGCATTATGCAGATCTCATGTTAAATGTCCACCTATTAAGAATTAGCATAAGAGTCTGCCCTGGTAGGAAGTCATCTTCTGGAAGCTTGGGAACAGAGAAGGACCCTGCAGCTCAAAACAGGTACCCACAGGATGTTTTTGAGTTTGCCTTTTGAGTGGAGCTTTCCAGATTAGTTAAATCTTAAGACAGACAGGGGAGTACTCAAAATTTTTAAATTCAAATTCTGAAATAAGAATAATTTATTATTATTATTTTATTCCTTGATGAAAAAGAAAATTGGGAAAAAAAACTATGCTATAGCTGGACTGTAAAAATCACTTCAGTGATGCTCTAAAAATGCCTTTAGAGTCTTAAATGGAAAGCAAGGTTGTAGTCATAGAATCATTGAGTTTGGAAATGACCTTTACAATCACTGAGTCCAAGCATAAACTCAGAACTGCCAACCCACAACTGAACCATGTCCCTAAGCACCACAACTACACATCTTTTAAATAACCTTTGGGGATGGTGACTCAGCCACTTTTCTGGGCACCCTATTTGGTGAAGAGATTTTCCTGATATCTAATCTAAATTTCCACCAATGTTACTTGAGGCCATTTTCCTCTTGTCCTATTACATGGGAGAAGAGACCAACACTCAACTTGCTACAACCTCCTTTCAGGCAGTTATAAATACCTATAAGGTCTCCCCAGCCACTCTTCTGCAAGTTTGTAGCATCATATGGAGATGTTGTGACCTAAGTGCAGGACCTGGCACTTGGCCTTCTTGAACCTCATACCTTTGTCCTTGGTTTATTGCTCCAGCCTGTCCAGATCCCTCTGTAGACCCTTTCTACTTTCAAGCAAATCAACACTCCTTCTCAGCTTAATGTCATCTGCAAACTTACTGAGGATGCACTCAATCCCTTCATCCAGATCATTGGTAAAGATATTAAAGAGAACTGGCCTCATTACAGAGCCCTGGGGAATACCACTTGCAGTCACAAGTGGTAGCCATCAACTGTATTTAACTCCACTGCCTACTGCTATTTCAGCTTGGCCACCCAAGCAATTTTTTACCCAGTAAAGAGTATGTCCGTCCAAGCCATAAGCAGATGGTTTCCTCAGGAGATGCTGTGGAAAATGGCGTCAAAGTCTTTACCAAAGAGTAGGTAAACAACATTCACAGAGACATTCCTTTGTGCTTGAAAAGTTTGTTTTTTCTTCTCTTTTCTTTCCTAGGGTGGATGGAACAAGAATGGGCAGAGGAACATTCTCAGTTCTTCCATGAGCAGAGGTGAATAAATTGTCCAGAGCCACAGACTATTTCTGCTCTTTTAAGGTAGGAGTAATATCAAATCTTGGAAAGGGGGATTACAGGAAAGGCAGCTAATAGGAGGAAAGTATTTCTTTAGATAATCAGGGGCATTGCATAGTTTTATTGATTACTTAGCATTTTCTTCACTGTTTACTTTTACATGTAGAGATATATGGGAAAAGTCTCCTTACTGATGAAGCTTCTTGTTCTCTAGATCAGATCTCATCCCTCTTTAGGGATGGGACTAGAGATGAGAACATAACAATGAAAGAAAATAATGTGGTCTGAATTGCTCAACCCAAAACCTGAAATACACCTGGGCCATTGTTTATACCCCTTTAATGTCATTATTAGATCATAAACATTTTCATCTGTTGTCAGAACTACTCTTCATAACAAAACAGTTTCAGTAGCCATTATAACGTGTTTATGGAAAGCATTTCAGGTTCAGAAATCATTACTCTTATGAAATCACCTAGAGTAGACTCAGATGACTGGAAGTTAAGGAATGAAGCTTTATATGTACAGCTTAGCACAATATATAAGCAGATATTTACAATATTTACAGCTATATACAGAAATATACAAGTTAAAAGTAATACAGAAACACAGTACCCCTCCCAGAAAGCAGAATCCCTAGGAGGGGCTCCCAACCACCCTTCCACCTTCTTTCCACCCTTCTATCTTATCCCAGAGTATGCCTTACAGTCAAGATGAGCTGCAAGGATCGGCAAGGGGGGTTAGTAGCATAATTAGTTAGGTTACACAGCAAAGGCCCAGGGAGAAAGCACAGACACTGACAGACACACACACACACATGCTGTCTTATCTATATTTGTGTTCTTGTTTTTATACATCTCAGCAAGCCTATGAATGGAGTAGGCATCACCATTGTTTTCTTTTCACAGCCTATTATGTAATTTTTCTCACTAACATATTTTAGTTAGCCTCAAACTAGCACACAAAAGTTGTATTGCCATCTTCTGCCTCAGTTTCTCCACAGGCAATTTGTTAATTCTGCATTTGTTCACCATGGATATGAATGTCTGTGGTGTAAATAAGGTGGATTCTGGCTTTTAATTTTTTTTTCTGTATGTGTGGCTTGCATTCTTGATAGCTTTTTACTTCATGCCATCATTTCCGCTCTGCACCTTTCATAGAAGACTAAGTGGGAGAAAACTCCTTCCTTGATGGTAGCCCATGCACTCTAGCCAAGATACAATGCTAACAGAGAAAGCAGGATGGTGAAGATCCAGGCCATTCATCCTGACAGCAGAAACAAATGTGTCTAACTTTTGCTCTACTATTTACTCAAGCAGAAAACAAAACAATAGAGATGGGAAAAGATCTGAAAGAGCTGTCATAGAGCAAGTGCACCATGCCAATAATTTGAAGGATTAAGGACCCCGAGCTGCATGTACTGACACAATAGCCAGGGCCATCCTGTTCACTGGCTTCATGGATTAAAGGGATGTTTCATATGATTCTGGTTTTCTTTTCAACTCTGGTTAAACAAACATAGCCTGTGTGCTTGCAAATCCCTTGTTAGCAATGCAAAAAGTCAGTACAATTTCCCTTTCACTACACTCTATGATTTTACCTTTGGAAAATGTTGCAGTTGCTCTGTCTGGATGCCTTCACAGAATCAGCATGACTTTGTGTCCGGTTTAAATAGTGTGATGGCAACTGGTGGGATCTTACAAGAGGGGCCTGCAATCAGTATACCTGCATCAAGGCTGTGACACTGAAAGACTGACCTCAGTTACCACACATGATTTTTTTGCCTAAGCTGCTGTCTTAAAAAGTGAGGTAGTTCACCCTGTAAGTGCACTTTTACTCTAATTATGGCTGTGGAAATGGCAGTGCTGTGGAAGGTTTACCTGGGTTTGAATTAACTTTAATTCCTCTCAGATCCATGCTAGCATGCCGCTAACAAGCTCTCTCCTATCGAGTTCTGGTGCCACCTAACACAGGAGATCCCCATTCCTGCACTAAATGGCAGCAGTCCAAAGATCTAATGTGTGCCTCCTCTAACATAACCTAGAGGCACAGCCTGGCCAATATGATAAACTCATGAAAGATAATCACAGAAGTCACACAAATTTAAGTAATCTAGGAGTATTTGTGCCTGTATGTTTATTACACATAAACATTTTTCATTAAGAGTCTAGCAAGCTACATGGTTCGTGGGAACACCAAAAAATTTCAAGACAGGTATCACAGCTCCTGGAACAAGCATTTGGACTCAAATGCTAACTGTCTAGTGAAGCATCACTCTTATTTTTTAAAACTTGCAGTTCACAGTTTCAGTGGAAAGGTGGGGGAAGCCAATGAGCAGTGTATTCAAAGTCTTCCTAGTAAGAAGGATGCTGAGATACTTTTGAGTGCTTTTTGTCTGGCCCCCATAATATATTTATCTCTGTTTTCTCACGGCAGTTATTTAGGCATTACATTTATCTTGCTTCAGTGAGGGTGTTTAGATTAGCACTAAAATTCCATAGAACCAGGGTAATGTCTCAGAGTTGTAAGTGTGATGCAGTCTTTGTATTTGCACACAGGACAAACCCTTTAAAGAGAGGGATGCTTGTCAATTGATATCACTGAAGGTTATTAGGCAGTTGTTCTTAGAGGCCTCTACCTGAAGTATCAGCAGTGCTGGCTTTCTTCTTGTACTTCTGCTCATGAGACATCATTCAAGAGAACAAAGTCCTTACTTTCTGGGGCAGTTTGCTGAAGACATGATCTCTGTGGGGAATATTATCTCATTCAGCCTGAGCTGCCTCTGCATTGGATTCTAATCGTAAATTTGTGATAGAACATTTGGTCTCTCTGGTAACACAGACCCTTGCAGGAAGTGCTGAGTTCACTTCCTAATGGAATGACTGCCCCTGCTACATACTTGTGTTCATGCTCTCAAGCTCATGCATCATCTTAGACTGACTTATCTTACTAGTGTGGCTGCTAGTAATATAACAGTCAGATATTTGGCTTTTATTAATGCAGCAGAGGCACGAGGAGGAAGGCTGGCTTCCTGCTTTGGAGCAGAGTGGGAAGATGGGGTATTTCAGGAGACAAATGCTTGCTATTTACACAAACATGTGGCAGATGGACATCTGTAGTCACCTGCTGACAGCAGTAAGATACAAACCCTCTCCTTTTACAAAAGAAATGCTGGTTTCTTGCAGATAGGCTGAGTATGGATTGATGGAGTTTTTATCGGTATGAGCCAAATGGTGCATGCTTGTTTTCAGTGCAGTTTTTGAAAAGTATTCGCTCTTACTTAGTGGATCTTCAGGAAAGCTTGACAAGTGTTGAAAACTGGGTTGTGTAAGTAAGCTTTCATTTTAAATCAAAGCTTCTCCACAGTTTGACTTGCAGTTGCGTGCCGCTGTGAGTGGGACTACATTGCTGGCCATCTCAATGATAAACCTATACTGTAACAGACCTGAACCTTTTGTTGCAAGCAGAAAAGATCTTCATTCATGCATTCCCTGTGATCCTGTCTATTCATTTGTAGCACTGCACAAGGTCCATAAGCAACTGTATAATCTTTCTAAGGATAACAGGAGTAGCATTTTAACAGTACAGATAAAAATACAGAATCATAAAATTATTTCCATTGGAAAAGACCTCTAACATTGAGTCCAACTGTCAATCTAATACCAACTTGACCATTAAACCACGTCCCAAAGTGCCATGTCTACTTATTTTTTGAACATGAGGTCTAAGACCTCTTGTACTGAGAGGTGCTAATGTGATAGAAAGGTCACAGCCAGCTTTGCTTTGTGCTACTGGTGGATCTGCCTGATAGGGCAACTCATCCTGCTAAGTATCTGTGTGTTTTTTCAATGTGAGAGCCTGGAACAGAGCAGCTATTCTAGATTGGTGGATTAACATTCCTGGCTCTAGGTACAAACTAGCAACTCCTCAATCCACTTAAATTAAAGATACTCAAGTGAGTCCTTATAAGCATTGTTTCAAGAGCAAAGACAGGCAAACAACCCTTACAGACCATGAACAGGTCAGGAGAGATCACAGCTAAAATGATGAACAGGCTGTCTACATACATTGCATTTTGGGCTCTGCCTCTTTTGCATGGAGATGTATACACACACTCAGACACACATTGTGCACTTCAGAAAGCCTCTAAATTGAAATGGAGCATTTCAGCTATTAGGTCAGCCCCAAGCCTTGCTTTGAGTAATTCTCACAGACTGCTATTCTTATTATGCAGGGTTTGGGGTTGTTGTTGTTTGGTTGGTTTGGGTTTTTTTTTGAGGGGTAGAAACACCAGTGAATAAAATCTCAACCTTTTTGGTTTTTTCTCTCCTGGATGCCATTCAGCCTGGGTAATACCAGGTTTTATGCCTAAGTGGGTTCAATGATTTTGGCAGGATACCATGAATTTTATCACCCTTTTCTTTGTCAGATGAAAGAGAAACAAACATGTGGGTTTGGTAGGCTTTTGTTTGGTTGGTTGATTGGTTTTGGTTTCGGTGTGTTTTTTTCCCCAGCCAAGCTGGATTTCAGGTTTGAGATTGCCTGTCTGTCCATGCTGCTCTGAGATGACGGTCACGTTCCTCTCTCCTGGGGACTGTGAGAAGCAGAGGGCTGCTCGAGATCATTGCTGCAAACTTCCGGTCCCCATCTGGAAGGCAGCTACCCTGCCTTTTGTATGTATTCATCTCTCCGAAGGGAAGGAGGCTTTCCCAGCTGCCGTTGAGATGTTAGTGTGCCTTTAGAGGGAGTGAAGTTTGGTGCTAAACTTCGCTTGTGTCTTCTGGCAATTTGAGACAAAACATACTTGATCTTTTATCAAACTTAACTCACAAGCTAACATCTAATTTATATCTTTTGGCAATTGCTTTGAATTATTTGGTGATACTTCTTACTTGTGGGTAGTATTCAAATAAAGGCAGATAAACTAGATTCCTATGGCTATCAGTATATGAAGGACAAAAATAACTTTGAAAGCGAGAAAGAAAATATTGTTACAGCTGAAGACAAAAAAGAACACAAAATGTCACGACAGCTCCAAAAGGATGAAGTTCTCTTTATGTCCACCGTGTTTTCTCCTTACACAAAGACAGCACAGTCAGGCCTTCTATGTGCACTGGTACCTTTAAATGTTTTGCGCAGACTGCTGAGTGCAGACTGGCTTTCCTCCACTTTTGTGGGGCACCTAAGCTGATCCAGGAGTAGTACCCTAGGCGTTAATGAAACCAAAACGGCAACAGTAATTCCATGCAAGGCAAGGAATGAGACAAGGATTTGTTAGTGATTTCCCCTCTCCTCTATTTGATCTTTGCCCGATGAAGCATTCAGTGATTTAGAAACCACAGTCGTCTCTTCCTCTTTCATTCATCTCTTCCTCCTTACTTCCTTATTATTTGTATAGCGTGCAATCGGTACGACAATGGCTGCACTGAAAATCCCTTCATTGACCGCTTGCCCAGCCTGGTACCTATCCGCACCGATGAACGGCTTTCTCGGATCTTAACCTTCAGCAAATTCCACCACCCCGGGTGCCAACAACGACCCACACACGCAACAGGTTGGACGAGGGGCTGCCGCATCCCCCCTTCGGCGAGTCTGCTAGTGGGGCGGTCGCCGCTCCGCTCATTTCCCTCCTCGGGGCTGGGTTTGATTATATTACCCGACCGGGAAGCGCAGGCCTGTTTTTCTCTCGCTTTTTTTCTGTCGCGCTGGCGAACAGGGCTCGCTAGGAGCCGGCGCCGAGCGGGTGGTTCCCGCGCCGCTGCCGGGCGGGGGGCGGTGCCCAGTGGCGGCGCCCAGTGGCGGCCGCCGCCTGCCGGGTGAGCCGCGGCGGCAGGGCCCGGGCGAGCCGGGCTGCGGCGTCCTGTCTTGGCGGGCACGGAGGCTGCCGCTACCTCCCCAAGGTAAGCTCGTCTCCGCGTTTAACTTTTAGGAACAGCCGCGGCTTCCGCAGCTGCTGCAGCCGGTCAGTTCTCCCCGCCTTCCGCAGTGAAAATCGCCTTGGCTCCATTTTATTCTTGCAATTATTTATGCCCATAAGGACGAGGTGTTCTTTAAAGGGCCATTATGCCGTGGGATATTAGCGCCTCTCTGTATTTTTTTCTAGTATCTGGAGATGCAGTCGATGTTACACTACAATTTTTGCAAGTTTTTATTCAAACCTTGTTATTTGCAGGTAAAATAGATTGCACATACAGAGAAGTAGATTTAGGAATGAGTTTCTCGTGTACGTAAACAGAAATGTTGTTTTTCTGTCAGTGGGAAGGGGGAGCAGAATACAACGTTGCTTTTGAAATGAGAGGAAATGCACACGGGCATTTTGTGTATGCTCTGGGACTCAGCAAACTGAGCGAATCTGGTGTGGGGAGTCTGTATCTCCTTATCCCAAGAGAGCTAAACCCAGGATGTATGCATTACGGTTGTTCATTCATCAGTGGCTTCAGATAATGCAATTACCAAGTCAGCGGCGCATGGGTGCTGCCCTGCGTGTGACATGCTGAGAACACTGTACTTTAGGAAGCCAACACTTGCTGTAGTTCGAATAAAACAGAATCTGAGAATGGCAGGGGTTGAAACTATTGGGGCTTTAAGTGGAGAACAGGCTACTGGCTAGTCTCGCTCTGTCGTTCGAGGGTTTGTATTTTGTGTGTTTCTTTGCAGAGGTGTAAATACCTTGTATTCTTTTAATAGGAAATTCAGGAGTATAAAATAATTGGCAGCAGCTTCAGCTATCACGAGTGCCTGATGAATGTTAGATGGCTTAGATGCCTGACAACTCATGGTAGTTTTAATTAAATCTTATCACAGAAAGGACTTCATTTAGGTTTCAGTTTTTTATTTACAGATCGGATTCTGCAGCCCTGTTATGGCTACATCTCTCCAAAGGTTTCTTGGAAAGGGAGGGGAGAAAAAAATCACCAACGTGATTACCATGGACACAACTGTATCTTATTTATTTATTAGGCTATTAGGGTAATTAAAAAAAGCTATGCATGCCCTGCTGTGCAGATCTCATTTCAGCAAAATTGCTCCTGCTGTTACCCATGTTTGGTTTTTAACCAGTAAGTGCCATGGTTGCTACATCTTCTAGCTACATATCCATTCATTGTACCCTTCAAATGAAGGAGATCAGAGTGCAGCCCAGATGATTGTTGGTGGAATATGTTACAAGCAGGAACTGCTCTTCACTCTTCTACCTAAAGATCAGTGTTTGCATACTTGCAGTTGCTTAGTTGCTGCTTCATTATTCTGCTTGGTACTGCTGTTTCTGCTGCTGTTCTGGAGCAATATTTGCTATATTAGTGTTTTATATCTATGGATTGTGCTACTGATTTTTTTTCTGATGTATTTGTTGCTATCATGTCATAAAACGTGACAGTATCTGTCCCCTATCTAGAAAGTACAGGAAGGCAAGGGGAGGCTTAGCTTGCTCAGTGTTCATATCTCTTGACTTCTAAAGGTTGGACCATGTTGGTTCTGCTGGATGTATACACGTACAGAAAATGTGTGTCATGTTAGTGTAGCTAAAGACTCCCATTTATTTTGCACTCTGTCTTACTATTTAGTAATTATTACCTTCAAATAGGAGTAATTATTTTAAAAGATAATCCTGTTCTACAAAGTAGATATTAACTGATAATACCATTTAAAAAAAGGTGGTGTTTAGGCAGTCAAAACACAGCAAGGGTGCCATTTTTGGAATACATCAGATGTTTTGTAAACAGAAGCACGCATTTACACCCAAGCCCAAGTCAAAACCATCTATGAGAAGAAATAAACAGTGGCTAATAAATTTCACATGCCCAGAAGGCTGTCTTAAAAATCAGGAAGAGTTCCATGCTCTATCTTCAGTACCTGTGTGTTTCAGAGAGTACAAATATAAAGATACCTCTAAAGGAAGGTCATGTGATAAACAGGTATTTTCTTGGTTTTTTTTTCTGTTTGTAGGGGAGGGAAAATATTTGGGGAGGGGAGGGAAAATATTTGGGGAGAGGAGGGACAGTGGAGAGCTCCGAGAAACTTTGAAGTGCTCTGCAAATGTTGAATTACAAGTTTACTGGTTTTGTAAAGATTGAATCAATCTGAAGAAACAGGAATGTTAAACCTTTGTGCAAATTACAGGTCCTATTTTTTAAGTATGTGGTCTGTGTATGTGTATCTGGGCACGTGTGTGTGCAGACACTTGGGTCATTATTAAGAAGTAGCAGCAGATGCTGGCTACAGTATTTATTCTGATGTGTTATGGTATACAATGTGCTAATTAATTGATGAAACTACTACATAATGCTTTGCCTCAGTGGTATCCTGCAGCAGAGAAAGACACTGGTTAATTATCTGTTCTTCTATGTTTCTGTGGTGGTTTTTTTTTTTTTGCTTTTTAGTTTTCTGATCCTTCACTAAATGCCTTTTTGGTCTGTTACAGAGCAGGGCAGATAGGAATATCAAAGCAGTGATGCTGATGCTTTTGTGTTGTTTTGAGTAATGTCTATAACATACATCTCTCATGGTGGGTGTTGTGTTTTGTTTCTTTGATGAAGCTTTTTCAGTGAGCCAGAGAGGTTCTGTTGGCCTGATCCTAAAGTCTTCAAACCCTTCTGTAATCCCATTAACTTCTGTGGAGCTATATATGTGAATGAGCATTAAGGAATTAGGTTGTACAATATGTTTTGTTTGTGGTGCAAGTGTTAAGGGTCAGCACTTTCATTGCTTAGTGTAATTTATATGAGTAGTGGCTATTCATATGATTACAGAAACTGCTTCCATCTTTAAAAGTGGAGAAGTTTTCAGAAGAGATTTTTTTTTTATTATGTATTTATTCAGCACTGGGAAGTGCACTGGAAGCATAGATAATATTCTGTTTTCTTTGAAAACTTCTTAATTGAGGCTTTTGAAGTCCTCAGTCATGGGTAAGTTGTTTTATTGTGTAAAAGAGTATGCTAGGGCTTTTACATGTTACTCAAGAGTTCCAAAGTAGGAGCCTAATAAAAGCATGAGGTTTCAACAGTTCTGGGTACCCCAATGCTTTCCTTCACATTTTCCATTTCCTTGGGTGATTGGCACTTAGTCTGTGTATCTAAATAGTGATTTGTGAACTTTATCTCCAGCTTCAGTATGATTTCAGCCTTTGTTCCTGCACAGACTGTACTGTGATCCTTGTATGTGCCACAATATAAGGAGGTTTTGGACTGACTTAGTATTTCAGGAGAAGTTTGGGGAGTGATAATGTTGTCTTCACAGTCAGCTAAGACAGTTCTTAGTCAAGTACGGCAGTAAAGGCAAATGTGTTGCTGGAGATGTCTTTCTTTGAAAGTGTCATAATGATGCCATACATGCTTGTGTTCTTCAGTACTTCACAGTTCTTTTTGCATGAAAATTGATCCATACCAAAATGCATCTCAAATAGTGATGGCTGGACACTCTGTAGTAACTCTGCTAACTAGATGTAGTTGTGTCTCATTGTCTTTGTTGTATATGGCTGCTGAGTGTTGCTAAAACAGACACTGCATGCCATCCCAGAGAGAAATGCTGTTTAAGTACTACAAGAAATAATAGCTTTATGTATGCCTCCTCATAGTTTAAGATATCATGAAGCATGTTAAATAGTTTTGGATTCCTACGTCATAGATGCTCTTTGTTGGAATGTGTTTAAAAAAAACAAATAGTATTAGATTAGAATAATTAAGTAGAAAAACTGGTTTATGTGCTTCTCAGATCAGACACTTCATATCTGAGTTTGGGTGTGTAAATGCCTGCACGCCAGTCAATATTTTATTCTCTCTCTCTTCTGTTTTACACCACTCTAATGTGTATAATGTAAACTTAGGTGTTTGGTTTTCCTACCCATGCACAGAAAGAGCAGATGATTTGGACTGAATTTTAGGCAAGTTTATTCTGTATCCTCTGTGAAGCCCCCTTAGCAGCAGAATTACAGTGTAGCACTACGTCAGCTCCTTATATATGGATGCCAGCATAAGCAGGCAAATTTGCCATCAGCTGAAGGAAATGGTTGATTCTAGATAGGTTGGACTAGATGATCTTGGAGGTCTCTTCCAACCTGGTTGATTCTATGATTCTATGAAATGAAATGTGGAGAGGTAAAGCAATTTCTGCAATTTATATGCATAGCCAATCTTGTAACACATTGTTGTTGTTTGCCCCATTATTTACAAACAATAAATATTTAAAAATAAGTACCCTTATCTTTGAAAGCAAACTTCTGCTAAAATTATTCTTTGTTAGGAAGGCTTCTGAAATAATTCCATTCCCTCTTATCCTGAGAACCAAGCAAAGATTAGTCAGTACTGTAATGACTGGAGGGTTTCAATGCCTCTGTCAAAATGGGAAAACTGAAAACAGCAGCATATGTGAAAACATAATTTGCCTACAGGTTTGATGCATAGCTATTCTAGTCTTTAAAAGAATCAACTATATACATCATATAAATTCAATGCATCCATATTTTGTTTTTGAATAAACACTGCAACACTCATCCATATAAGTAGAAGTTGTGTTTTTCCTAGATCATAATGAGCATAATTAGGATGAAGATGACTGTGTGGAAAGGGAAGATGATAACAGAATATTAATCTGTGCTTCTTTCTTTCTGTGTATGTATTGATCCTAGCATTTGAAGGTTGAAAGTAGCATTTGTTCAATTAGCAATGAGTTTTGTGAGTTTCGGCCCACTTGCCAGTGCCCACCAGCATTGTTATTACATGAGACACTAGTGGTGCCCTTGCAGAGCCAGGCCTCATAGTCAAATGCCTTGTGTAATTATAGGCATGCATGGTTCTTCTCAGTCTAGCAGAGCCAGTTTATCATGTGAGGCCTTAAGAAAGAAAGGTCAGATTTAGGGACTGTGCATTTGGAATTTTGCCCAGCTATATCACGAGCAGCAGTGACATGTAAGGTGGTATTAGCCCTCCCTTGGCTTAAGGTCACAGTTTGGAAGAGCTAAGAAAAAGCAATGAGGCCTGCATTGGAACAGAATCTTATTTGATGTAATGTGGAATTACATCTGCCATTATCCCAAAAATATTCAGATCAGTTCACTGGAGAGTTTACACAACATTTATGGTAGAAAATGAGATATGTACAAAACTGTCCCTGTCTGGGTGAATTTATAGATATCTATCAATTTATCATTTATTGGTGTTATTTAAGCAAGGGATAGTACTGGATTTTACTAGGTGTGTTTCTTACTCCCTGTGTTCTTCTTCATAGCGTGCTCTGTGAGCTCTCTAAATACTGTGGTGATATATTTGCAAGTGATTGCTCATGCTAGACACATATTTGCAGTGGTGGCACTTGTAGTTCCCTTTTATTGGTTGATTTTGTAGAATTTCATGGAATACAGAGTTGGTTTTACAAGTGATTATTTTTCTGAAAACTTTGGTGATGTTTGTTTGCATGTGAAGAACCTCTAATCCTCACTGGATGGAAAGCCATTCTCATGTTCTGGGGATAAGTGTGGTGGAGGGGCAGCAGCCTCAAAACTGAGGCTTCACCATGCCTCTACATGCCCAGACATGTTCTTCTGCCAGGACCCACGAGGCAGTAAACAGATTGTGTAACACACACACGCCCAGCCCATGTACCCCTGAGGTCCGGGCAGGTAATCCCCATTGGGAGGTCCAGGCATGTCTCTATTGCCTATTGGGGCAAGGTTTGGCTTACGGCCAGCCTGATTGGTCATTTTAGATGTCCAACAAGCCACAAATCTCGGCCCAGAGCCTTTAAAGATGGGTGCACAGCAGCACCACGTGTTCAGTCCTGTTCAGTCCGATCAGAAGATCCAGCCTGTTTACCAGTTCAGAAACTTAGAGCATTTTAGACTCAGCTCTGATCCACAGCAGCACCTTGCTGCCCTGACCCGCTTGCATTGGCCTAGACACAGGATCAGGCCTTGCTCACTTGCAAGCATTACAGAGGCTTAGACCTCATGCATTGATCTCAAGGCGCAGCCAAGCTATCTGCAAGCCCTCTGAGAAGCAGAGCACATTCATGCCTGCACCATACATATATGGGGAGCGGAGAGACCCCCTGCCTAAAGCCTAGAGCTATCTTGGTTTATCTGCGGAGATTTGCCAGTCCAAAATGTAAGCTGTTCTGAAAAAGCAGACAGACGTGCCACTCTGAGCTCCACAGGTACGGATGCTGAAGGTGCGGTTGACAGTTTTTCCTTAACTCTGAGTTGGGATGTGGATGGTCATGACAGGGGGAGCTGAGATGGTGCTCAGTAAGAGGGGGAAAAAGCCAAAAACTAATATGATCTGTCAGTGTCTACCTTCTGCCTTAGAGAATGACCCAGGTCCTAGGTATTAGTAACAGCACCTGACATCAAAGTGTCTGAATTGAGCATGAGTTCAGGCTGCCTAAGAATGCTACAAGTCCTTGTACCAGGCAATGAGAGACAGGGAGGGTATTTTTAAGTGATCCCCACCTCATCATGCCAACCTGAAATCATCACTGCAAGGGTAGCTGGCATAACTAGAAGCTGTACTGTGTAGAGTCTCCTCGCAGTGCTGACTGTGTCTAAGCTTTTCTCTGGGATGCCTGCAGGCTCACTGAATGCCTATCCTGAGGTTACCTTACAGGAAGTATGTGGATTCACTCTCCAGACTACAAGGATACAATTTCTGTCTCCAGAAGCATTAGAGGAGATTTCTGAATTACAGTGGAGTCCTCTCCATTAGGTAGTGTGACAGATACTGCTTGTGATCATATGCTTCTGCATATGATCTTATGATCACGTACATATGGGCATAAGTCAGCAAACCTGGGAAAGAATCTACCACATACACAAATGTGTTGGGTGACATTTAAAAGCTGCATATGCCCCAGAGTTACAGCTTCAGTGGAGAAAAAAAAAGGTATTGTAGTTTCTCCTGATGCAGTGTGTCATTTGAAGGGCTAGAAACAGCACTCTGCTAACACGTTTTAATAGGTGACTAGACACTTATTTTTGTTTCTTCTGTTGGAAGGCCTGTGTTGTCAGTAGCTCTTAAGCTGATTAATTATTAAAATAATCCACTAAATATTTTAAACCTTTTTATTTTTTATCTTTTAATCTTATCTATTGATACTTTAATTCTTATAAAACAGCAGAGGAAAAAGTAATCACAAAATATGCTAAGAAATTAGATGATTTCCTGTGAAAATTTTAAAAAGAACAAAGATTGCATAATTATTTGTTTCATCACTATCTTTGCTTCACTTTCTCCTTGCTTTCTCTACAGTACCTCTCTGAATCTATTTTGTTGAGTAACTAAATTATTTTATTACATTTTTCCCTAAGATTTGTTGTACATTTGTGTCTAGCAAATCCGTGCTCCCATTGCACCAGTAGTAATATGAACGTAGAATAAGTGTCAGTGTGGCAGAAAGTTTGATTTCTGGGTGAGATGTGCCAAGCAAGGGTAGCACAGTGGTGTAAGCCTAGGGTAGGCATGCATTCATGAAGAGTACATGGTTTGTGTCCTGCCTTGCCTTATTCTTAGGCAGCATCTCTTAGTGTACCTGTGAATTAGGTGTCTTTACAGCCAACTACACAAATGTACAAAAACTCCCCAACAGTCGTAGAATCAGACTGGAAATCATGTGAATACACTCGCATATGAACTTAGGATCTTGAGCACGTTAACACTTGTATGGTCTTTGCTTGCCATTCTAACATCTAGATGTTTTAAAGACCTATATAAACCATGTTGTGGTTCTCCTAAAAGTGGTGCATAGTCACACTTGTGACAGTGCTTCAATATGAACAATATATTATCATTCTTGACATTTTTTCCCCCAACAGATTCTATTTTATTACCTGTATTCAAACAGCACCAGCTAAGATCAAAGTCCTCACAATAATAGGCCTTGTGCAAATATACCAGAGACAGCACTGACCCAACACACTGTTGGGCTAAGTAAATGAGAAAACTCTGATCTGTAGGACTAGGAGAGACAATGGGGCTTAGTGATGTTGACATGGATTCTTGTTTGAGGAATCAGGTGGGGCCTGGTGGGCGGCTACCTTTCCCTGTCCTTAGATTTGTAGGTCAGCTTTCGTCTGTGATGTGGCATTATTGAACAGTTCACACATTTGATAGTGAGACCTTTTGCACCTCAGGCAGGTATGAGACAAAGCTAGCAGCAGAAAACCCACAGACTTTGTAACCTGTCATAGCAGTCTGCATAGTTTGGTGAGACTTCCTCTGTGCATATTTGAATGAATAAGACACTATTCAGTCAATCATGCAATGTGTTACCCATATTAAAAATACTTGAAAATACTTAAAAAATACATAAACTTAATAACATCTTCGCAGAGAGGTGGCTGTCTTACTCTCTGTAAGACTGTTACTCAGATCTTCAAGCCTGGGTATACTTAATAAGTTTTTTATATGTATTATTTACTGCTTCAGTTAGCTAGGTGGTTTCTGGACCACTGTTCTAAAAACAAGATAATTTTTGATCACAAGACTGTGCTTATTTTATTAAAAATTATTTGTACTCAGAACAACAAAATAAAGCTCCTGAAGACTCTTCCCTGTTACAATTTATGAGTCACTGTACCACATTGAATAATAAATGGTTAATGAATAAGGCAAATGACTGACCCTTGGTCTTTCTGCTTATGCTACTGAATGAATGATTATTAGACTTGAATTATGTTGCTCCTGGTTTATTTCTTATTATCTGAGAAATGTGATGCATGTATCTTTATGTGATGGTCATAATCTCCTATAAAAATGCTAGTCTGTATCTTGGTGCTAGAAACAAGCAGTAAGAAAAATAGTTTACCAAGCAAGAAAATTAGCTGGAAATTCATGTGTTAGAAGTCAGGGAGGGACAGAAGGGAATCTTGTTATTTAGCTTTGATGGGTGGAAAGTGGGATAAACTCCACAGTCAGACGTTCCATATAAAATCATTCTGTTCAGTGCAGGAAATGAATGAGGCAAAGATATCCCTTCTCCCTGCAGCTGGCTTTGACTCTGGCACTCCTGCCAGTAAGTCTTTTTCCTCAATCAATGTATTTTGCATGAGTGTTTCTCTTTGTGTGGAGATTTGATTAAAAGGAACCCTAGTCTCTTTTTTTTTTTTGCGATCAGATTGCTGGCAGGAGTAGAAGCACCTCTGTATCTCCACTTGTTTCCTCCATTTTCTCTCTTGGAAGAGGGATTAAAAGCATTAATGTCCTAATGTGTACATTCACAGGATTGGGAGATTGCCTCTGGAGTATCACCTGCTATGCTGTGAGACTCATTAAAGACAGGACAACAATCGTTTGCTGTCTCACAGCTTTCACTTTTTTTTCTTTCTTGCTGTTTTGCTTTATTTTTTACTAGAACAAACAAGCTATGGAAACACTCAGATGTGCGTATTTGTGCCTGCTGAAAACCATAGCGTCAAGCATGCACTCATTGTGTTGACCCAAACAAATGTTCTGCTGCTGATACTGCACTCACTACAGCTCAGACACAGTGTGAGCTGTGGTATTTTGTGACTCATGTTTCATCAGGCTGTAAGTGTTAGCTGTGTTCCAGCCCTTGTCAGCTCAAGGGACTCAAAAGCTGATCCAAACTTACTGAACCTGATGGAAACAACCTCATTGGCTTCAGTGAACTAAATAAGTCCAGAAAGGTTGTGCACTCAGTTGTCAGGGCAGGATGTTAAATATTTTCTCCCTCTTGTGTGGTGTGGTTGTTTTTTTTTTTTAATTTAAATAAGTTGGCCTGGAATTAATAGAGAGTGAATGTAGAAATACTGCAAATGGCATTGTAGCTCCTTGTTATTTCTAAGCAACACTGTAGGCTCAGTTGGCATGATTCACAGCAGCTGCTAAAAGCTCCTATTGAACATCATGCAGTTTGTCCTGTGATTCTCCCCACCAATACAGAGATTCACTTCCATGAAGAGATGATATTTGGCAGCTTCCAGAGACCAGCCTGCAGGAAAAATCCAGTCATGAGCAGTTCGCTTTACTGATGGTCTAGGGATTGTAAAATTCCCCAATCTCAATGTGTTTACGTGAACATTTTAATTTACTATTTGGTTGTCTCTGGAACTGGGTGTTTTGATTATGTTTTTCATTAAAAGTGACATTTCTCCTCTTTTTTGCCTTCTTAGGTGAAATAGTGTGTTGTAATCTCTTTGATAAATAGTATCATCTGGTTTAGAGAGCCTGGTGTTCATAAAGGCTGTGACTGGCTCATGGTAGGCCCTTGTTCTAGTATAAAAGCTTGTAAAACCTTATCTTAAGAGAAATGGTGGATGTTTCTACATACATAGCTTCATTTTTTTTACAAGAAGACCAAAATCTTACGATAAATGATTTCATGCCTATCTGTCCTAGATCATAGATTTTATCTTTCTACTAGTATTTTGCAGTACTGTAGCAGTACAAGACCACCAGGTCTTTCACCTTTGTGATGAAGATGGGAGAAGTCTGTAGGAATTTCAGGCTGTTTACAGGCTTTAAACCACATGCTCTAGTACATTCCCTGCTACATGAGCTAAAGCAGAATCACTGCTAGTGGATAGTGGCTCACTGCTCAGCAGTTGGGTCCATTCCAGGTTATATACTCTCATAGTGAATTTCATGAAGTTTCTTCAAGTGAAATCTAGCAGTTTAATGAAAAAAAGAAAAATCAACCATCATAATTTTATATGGATTCTTGACCTTCAAAAATACCATGCTGCTTCTCTGGCACATCAGGTAAGACAAGAATTCAGTCACCTGGCAACAGAAGTCCTTAGTGAGTCCTGAGTACAAGGACACCCTAGACCCTCTGCTCACCTCATAGCAATGGGTGACATGAGAGCTCTTCTGCCTGAGGTACTGGGTGTCACAGACCTCTTTATATTAGATGACTTCTTGATGCTGAACTAGCATCTGGTTGAAAGTTACCTTGTCAAACTGAACTTAATCCTTTTGAACAGTCTGTTTTTTTGCAGGATTGGTGTTGTGCCAAACTGTGGACTATCCTTGTATTAATTCTGAATTCTGTTTGTAATGGCTCAATAAACTAAGGCCAAACTAGTTAATAATAAATATTGTATTTGGGAAGGGTCCCACTGAAATGAAGATAATTTGAATTGAATAAGGAGCCTTGGAATCACTACATTTATTTATTAAGGCTTTAGTAGAAGCAAGTCACTGTTAGGTTACCTCCTCTTTTCATCAGTTAGGTGAAAACAGAATGATAAAATGTAATCTCCTGCAAGCTGGTGGCTGCATACAGAGTAGAGAGAGGGGAAAGCATTCACACATTAACAGATTGCATTGGATTGGAAGGGACCCTCAGGGGTCATCTTGTCCAACCCCCTTCAGTGAGCAAGGATACTTCCAACTACATCAGGCAAGCTTAAATGAGACTGTCTCAGCACCCTTCCTTGCCTTTCTGTGACATTATGCCCACATTCTATCTGACGCATGCTTTGGAACAGGGCTCCATGAAGCACCTGTCATGTCTCTTAATGTGGTGTCTAATAGGGGAAACTTCTATTTCCAGCTCTGTTACTGATATAGAGCAGAGTAATGGGTGAATTGCACGATGTTCTCTTATGCTTCCACTCTCCTGTTGATATGGCTACAGGTTTTTTGCTCTCCAGTCTGAGTTGCCTTCTGCTGTACATGAAGAACCCTGGTTTATTTGTTATAGTCTTCAAGGTGACTTTTTGGGTAGGAAAGGGATGTTCTGTCCACATCCAATATTTTGATGTTCATAAAAACATAAATGATGCAGGACACAGTGTTGATGACTGTGCAAGGCAGTTCTGCTGGGTGCATGCTGATTGTGATATCATCCATGGCAAATTAGTTAGTGGACTTGTAATAGAAAATGTGAGCAAGAGTTCTGGCTATCTCTGCGTGACGCTTTGCAAATGTAAAGAAATATGAACTCTGTCAATATCCCCTTATTTTGGACATGCTGTAAAGGCATGACACTTTGCAAATGTAAAGAAACATGAACTCTGGCAATATCCCCTTATTTTGGACATGCTGTAAAGGCACAGTTCTAAGGGTCTTTTGTAACCTACCTTAGAAGTGTCTTGTGTTCCCTGGAGTGAGAACAGGAACTTTCACTGTGTGTGGTTTGTGGGAGTGGAAATTACAATAGATGTGTGAGATACTATCTTTGTGGGAAAATAAAATTGTTGCTGAAGTTGACTTAATCATCTCGGCTACCATAACTTTCCACTCTACTGGAGCTTCCTACGTTTTCTTTCATTTGATTGGTGTTTTGTGCATGTCTATAAGGCACAAGAGTTTCAGAAGTGTGATGTATGTTATCTTTCAAGTCTGTTTTGCTTTCTTCTCCATGAAACGTTGAGATAAATACATCTACAGCCACTGAGTGGTTGTGGACCATATGTTCCTGTAAAAGCTGTAACTTCCCACTGATGGCTTTTGTTTCCATTAAACTGTTCTGTATGTGTGCTGCATGCTGTAATAGCCACTGACTTGAAGAGCTGCATTGTAACCCCAGCTGGGCATATAGCTCTTGCCTGATGCTTAGACCTGAACTGAAAGCATAGCTGAAATACTTGGAGCCTAACCTGAGGCCAGATCTGAGTCTGAGAGAATTTTTTTTTTCAGTTGTATGCAACAGAGAATAAGAGGAAGAAGTGTCCTGGTATGATAAAGAGTTGCTTGTGTTGTTTATGTGCCCACAACAATGATAGCACAGAGGACTCTGAAGCAGACTAATAGAGAGGCATCTATTCAGTCACTAATAATTCAATAGTCACACATAATTCCATTCACTGTGTATCCTGGACTTTTGTTCTTTTAAGGTACTTCCCCCAGATCGTTTTGTGTGCCAGACACTTGCATGACTTACAAGTCACATAAAGGTAACGAGTACCATAGGTCTTCCCAAGGTCCCAAATGGTTCCCTTAGAAGATCCCTTTTCCAAGAATTTCAGAATGAGTAATGCTGAGTTCACTCAGTATGCCACAGCATTCACATGCTTCTGAAGTCCCCATGTAGGTTTTTTGTTAGCATTATTATTAGCATTATTTGATTAGCATTGTTAAGGATAAGCAGCCTGTAGCTAAAGGGTATTTAGCTCTACCAGTTTCCACCTGGCTTTTTTATTTTTAAGGGTCAGCTCAGAATCAGGCAGGAATGTGGGCATGGCAGAATTAACTGCTTGTTGTTTTTTGTGGGTTTTGTTTTTGGTCTTTATTTTTGTTTTGTTGTGGCATCTACTGGCGTGGGTTGCATTACCACAGATAGGGTGTTACGTTGAAAGCTCTACACAATCTTGACTGCAACAAAATAAGGTGAACAAGTCTCTCTGCTGGGAGTTGTGCTCTCATGGCTGGGAGTCCCAGTTGTGGACTGGGAGACTTTTGTGCTGTCCCAGCCAGAATAAAAGGACAATCTGGATATCAAAGCATGGTGGAGGTACAGCAGAGTGATAAAAGCTGTGTCTTTTTGTTTTGTTTATCCTTCTCTGGTTACTCCAGACAATGAGTTATCCCAACTCCATTTACTGTAGAAGACTAGTCCTCAGTTAACTTTTTGATGGCCAAATTAGGAGAGCAGAGGAGCATTGAAGAAAAAGAAAACAAATACAATTTGTTTGCTGGAGGCACAAGAGATTCAGCACACATACTCCTGTCAGATGGATTCTTATGCAGCAACTGCTTTCCTTCATTAATCTAAAAAAAACCAGAACCCAACCCTTTCTAGATTTTAAAAATACTTCTTAATTGAAAGAAATTTAATTTGTTATGCAAATCTTATGATAATTTCCCTTCCTGACACTTTAATATTTAAAAAGAAAATGTAACTTTGAATTTAAATTCTGTTTCTGATATGATTGCAGTTAAGTGCCTGCTAGATGGTTGTCCTCAAGCAGAGGGCTGTTAATTTCTGTAACCCCCACACTATTTTTTTTTCTTTTTGGTTGGTTGGATTTTTTTTCCTTCCTGTGCTGTGTAAAAACTCCCAAAGGGTCCCTCTGTTTTCTGCTTTCATTTTTTTTTTCTCTGAAAACAGCGTCTCTTGTTTCCTTTTTAAAAAATATTTTCTTCCAGACTATATGCATAATTAATGAACTGGTAGAATTATCTCAGGAATATTATGAGAATGAAAGATGAGAATCTGTCCAGGGAAGAGGTCTTTTTATTCTGATGGCTTAAAAAGTTTAAAACAAACAATCAACTCCCCCAAACTTGTGAACACCTGAATAAATATTTGGGATAAAATTTGTTGTTTGCCAGGGTTTAACAGTTTGCTCACACAGACAAGAGAAGGAGCTTCAAGTCTGTGTCTAAGGTATTTAAGAAAACTACAGAATAAGACAACATGATGTTCTAAATGAAAAGAATGAAGGAGGGGAAGTTCTGAATACAGCTTTTTCTCCTTTCAAACAATTTTCAGGCCTTTGAGATTTAAAAAAGAGGGCGCGGAAGTGGAAAAGTAATCTTTTAGATGCACCATGCGGATCAATGTTACATAAATTAGACTGAGAAGCAAGTTATTATTTATACTATTAACTATTAATTGTGTTCAACAAATAGTTTTGTTTGAAAATAGCCAGGCTGCCACTGTTTGCTATAAATGAAAAAATCCCTGAGTTGCAATTTTTTCTCTCTCACCTGTCGTACAGAGAGCTTCCCAATTTCTGTGTCGCTGAATATGGACAAGTGTAGAAAACATTTTAGGTTGAGCATTAGCAGTTACTCTGGCTTTGTGGAATGATTTTTTTTTTTTTTTTCATTTTATCAGGGCCTAATTGTGCCACTGCACCTAGCTTTTTAAAAGATGGCTTTTGATAAAAGGTCAGTGTTGATGAGTGTGTTACTGGGGATAAGGGAGATGCACAGGACTGAAGTGGAAGGAAGGCTAGGAGGGCTGCTAGGCATAATCTGTCTGTCAATAAAGGTCAGGGTAGTTCTCCCTTCCTAGAAAACAAGGTAAGTCATCATGTCACACCCTGTCCCTCAGTTCCAGACAGAAAACAAACTGTAGACTCCTGTTCTCTCTTACTTAGCTCTGTGTTTCTTGTTAATGGTATGTATGTGTGTCTTCTGGGAAATGTTTTTCAATTACCTGATCATAGCTCGCCAATTTAATTGATTTGATTCCATGAGAAGCTTAAGGGTGGTATAAAAAAAATCAATCTTTTTTCTTAAACTAATTCTTATATCTGAAAGCATTTCGCATTAGATGTTGTTTGGGATTATGAAGTATTCTGCTACTGCTCTGTGATGGGCTGGTTTTGTGCTTGATTTATATGTCTGTATACTCAAGTGTTGTAGGATAAGTGATAACTTTTAACTGTTGCCTTTGGAGTAGCTGGAGAGTACTGGGAAGCATTATCTCTTTGAGGGATTTCTGCTTTTGGAGAAAGAACATATGGTTGCCATCCTTGCTGAGAGCTGCAAATGACATGAGTACTGTATCATCAGTTGAGCCACAGGTAACTCACATGTTGTTTCTGTAGTTGAGAAAGTTCCACAACTTTACTGCTTTAAGGTGGTTTATAAATACCTTGGAACATGTCTTTCAGTGCATCTGTATGATGGCAACCATGAGAAGACATTGAGAAGAATGCAAAGTGCAAATGGAGAACCTCAAGCTCTTTCTCATGTTGTTGCTGTTTTGTTTTAGGAAATGGATGAGGTGGTGATAATAATACTTTGTTTTCCTGTACTGGTTTACCTTAAATTCAGGCTTAGGTTCCAGGTGAGGTTAGAAATAGAGTTTTGATACTCATTTGAACAAAATGCTTTTGCTAGAGCTGTGTTTGTTTACTCCAATACAGCTTTTTAGGTTTTGATGAGCACGCCAAATTGGGCAAGACAATTTTTCAGAGCTAATGTAGAAGGACAGCAATGCCTTCACTGGGTGAAATTCACCATGCCCATCTGCATGCCTGTCTGTAAAATCAATATTGCTGAAAGGAAAGGAAAATATTTGAAAAAGAAAGCAAAGTTCTAAAGCAAGCCCTGTGGTGTGTACCACGTTAGAATGCTGTCAAGGCTGGTAACTAGAAAGTCCATCCTTGCTCATGGCTCAGTATTTTTCTAGGTAGTCCAATATAGTTAAGAGTTCCAGCTCTCTCTTGTCAAGATCTATAGGGGTAGCAGAAGAGTACTTTGAGTGTAGTTCAGTTGACCATTTTTGGCTTTAAGGGACATGATCATCATATATTTGGAATTACCACTAATGTGTGTTTCCATAGAGTTCAGTGCCTGTCTGTTTTGTCTGAGGGAAAATGTCTTCACTTATTTTTAGCTGCTGCTTCAAGGAACTTCAGTATTCTACACGGAAATGAAACGTTGTTCATTGTTCTTCTAAGCCAAATCAGAGCAGTAAAAGCCCTGTGTCTGTATTCAGGACAGAGTTCACATTCTGGTCTTTGTCACTCATGAAAATCCGTGTAAGTTCAGGTGTGGCTGCATGAGGTTCTCATCAAAGGCCTGCATGGAATATGGAGGGGCTCAGTTGCAGTGATTTCATCCTAGTAGTAGTGCTGCTGTAACTGTAATTGCAATATCTAATTAAGCTAATATGGAGCTGTATTGCTCAGATGTGCCATTTTTTCATTAGAAATGTATGATTCTATTTGAATTCACAGGTGACATAATCCAGAAGAGCCACTGACACTTGCAATGGAGATAAAAATGCTGATGTAATAATAAAGACTTTTACACTTTCTTCACTGAACCTGACATAATTTCATGCTAACTTGTCTTTTGATCTAATCAGTCTCTACTAGAGTTCAAATTCAGCATTTTATTTATGTGTTGTCATAGTTTCTGTCTGGAACATTAGATACCAGTCTTATTACTTTCCTTTCTGAGCAGTCTGATGGTTAGCAGTAAAGAGCTCAGAGGCAGCAAAAGATTGAGGAAGACATCCGCAAAAATTCATGTGTGTGAACAGCTGATTCCTCCCTCTACCCCAGTATCTAAGCAACATAGCTGCTGTCAGAATCCCTTTTTATCCTCCTCTTTCACTAGTAAGGTCTGAATCAGAATCCCTCATCCGAGCATCCTTTAAGATTGTATCTATGTGGTATTTTAAATCTGAGGTATAAATTGGATTGTCTCAGGCTCATATCACAGAATCAAAGAGTGGCAGGATTTGTAAGGGACTTCTGGAAACCACTTAATCCACCTCCTACTACTAAAGCAGGTTCACCTAGAGCAAGCTGCACAGGAATGCATCCAGGAGGGTTTTGAATCTTTCCAGAGAAGGAAACTGTACGCAAACTCTCTGGAGAGCCTGTTCCAGTTCTCTGTTGCCCTCAAAGTAAAGGAATTTGTCCTCATTTTCAAATGAAACCTCCTATGTTCCATTTTGAGCCTGTTGCTTTTTGTCTTCTCTGGCCACTACTGAAAAGAGTCTGGCTTCATCTTATGGACACCTGCCTTTAGATATTTATAAGAATTGATAAGATCCCCTCTTGGTCTTCTCTATCATGTAAAGCTCCTGATCTGTCAGCCTTTCCTCTTCATGGAGATACTTCAGTTCCCTGATCGTCTTTGATGGTCAGATTTAAATGTGTTTATTAGTTATTTAGGTTTTTCAGTCATTTAAAATGATCTATTAAGTATTTCAGATGATTAGTTATGTCCTTTTTCTCCTTTCTAACCCACACTCTTAACCTACTTGGAAAAGTGAAGAATTATTTTTGTGGTAGTAGGGAAGTGTCCCAGTACAGGTTTATTATTTATCTGGAAAGCAACAGAACAAATTGTCAGAGGAAAGCATCAAAATGTGGTTTATAAAAGCTCTCACACAATGAAGAAAAAAAAGTATAAAAATTATGCAGTTGTATGTAATTATTGAGGTTATCTGAAAAACAATGCAAATCCTTACAATTAAATCAAAATTCCTGAGTTTAGAGAAGCATCTCTCCTGCTTCTGAATCTTAAGTCAGAGCTCATCATCCTAACTCTTGTAGCTAATGATCTATAGCGCAAGTCCTAAGAGCTGTTATGAGGCGCAAAAATCCATTAAAATTCTCCAATAATGACAAAATGTGTGTCAGACTCGAGCTGGTCAGGACCCATGACTGCAGCTTCTGGCTCCAAATGTTCTGTGTGAAAATTGTCCTTTAAATTATTACAGTTGTGTTTTCATATCTGCAAACTTTGAGTTCAAATTCCTGGCTTGTGTAGTTCTTCGCTGGTAGGAATGTTGCTGTGTGTTTGCTGCTATTCCGAAATTTTATCTAAAGTAATAGGAGCTCTGAATCATCTGGTTATGGTACCAGCTCTGTCAGAGCCTGACTGCCACACTGGAAAAATTTCTTCATTCTTCTATGCCATGGTTCATGAATAAGAATTGCTGTGACATGCAGGTGATGCAGGCAGTGACAATCACAGTGAGGCATCACAATTGCATACTGTTATTCTGCTTGAATAGAATTTCTCCAGCTTTCCTGAGCTGTTTGGCACCCCTCTCTAACGCATGTTCCTATTAATGTCTGCCCACCACTTTATGCCTTCATTAATTTCACTCGTGAAGTGGGAATGGATGCTATTTATCCTACAGAATCCACTCCAGCACGAGTAGCTTGAGTCAAAACACTCTTAAATGGTGTGCTGTGGAGTTTTCAGATGCACAATGTGGTGCCAAGACACCTTGAGGAGAAAAATATGTGTGGGTCCTGTAGAAGGGAGTCAATTTGTAAAGAACAAGCATTACTCAAGATCGTCTTTTAGGTGGCTTTACAACACTTTCCATTTGTTAATTTTAGCCTTTCAATTTCTAAGTAAATCCACACCCTTCTAGCAAATTTGCTGGACTTCATTTCTGACATTCAGAAAAGCTTGTGAAGAAGAACTACAAGATGACAGCGTTATTTATTGTGTTCTACTGATCAAACTTTTGTCTTGTTTCTCCCCTCTGCTCCCAGATAAAATGAGAATTGCTGTACATAGTGCACCAGATAATTGTGAGGGTTAATGACTCACTCGCAGTGCTCTAAACGTTATGGAGTTCTCAAAAGGGTTTTTATCTCTAAATGCTGTTTCTGCATTTTTGATCTAAGCTGAAGGATGCAAGCAGGTATTTGTAAAGCATCTGTTTGCATCTGAGTCATGCACTCCAAAGAGCTTTATGTGGCTGTTACCTCAGAGTTTACTGGAAAAGTATGGCAGACTTTTGCCACCAGTTATGTTGCTTGAACAGTAGAAAGGTCAAAGCTTGCACTGTTTTCAAATGAGTAGGGCCAAAGTTTTTCCCACTTCACTTGACCCTGCGGTAGTTTGGTCAAGTTATGGAAGTGTTTGTTGTGAAAGATAAAATTGTAGGAGTTGTTGCATTAGATATTTTTCCTTTTTAAGTAGGAACGATATAAAAGGCTTACTTCAGCACAGAATTAATCGCAGTTTTGCACTGATTATATAAGTCTAGGCTGCTCTGCTCTGTGTTTTAATTTAAACTGTTTATATTATCTAAAATGTCATTCCAGAGCAGAATTTGGCTTAGAACTGCAGTGAAGGCTGTTTTATTCCATGTATGGGCCTAGTCCCTCAAAGCTATTTTAGTGAGTAGCTAGAAAATATTTTTCAGTGAGCTATAATTTCATTTGTGTTTATGTGCATTGGCCAATTTAATGAGAGAGCTTCAAGGTCCTGCAAGTCTACTCTGTGTTGTTTCATGGAAAAGAAAGGAATTTTCAGGTGCAGGCTGGGGCTATTTTTTTTGTTTTAAATGGTATATTTTAAACTACATCTTGAGTTCACTGTGTTCTCAGTTTAGCTACTGAGGAATGAAGTCCTTCTGTGCCTAGAAGAGGCTGTGTTTAAAATAAAAAAAGAAAAGGAAAGCCATGCGTAGTTGCTGTTAATCAACACTGCCTTTAACAGAGCTGAGCCATTTTTAGACCTTTATGGGCATTAGTTCCTGCTTTCATATCTCAGCCTTCAGAAACTCATTAATTTCTCATGTTAGAACACAGTGATGGGTGGGTGAGGAAGATCTGCTGGTTCAGCTGTGGAATCAAAAGTCTTTGTTCGGCAAAGCCCAAAGCCTGGGATATGGTATAGGGCCATGTTGCTGGGTATTTGTTTGCAGGATAGCATCCCTTAGGGTGGATCCCCAAAGGGTGATAGGGAAGCCTGGTTCTTTGACTTTATTTTTAATTTGGCATTATGCCATACTTAAGAAAAGTTCATTCTGTTTGTTCGACACCATTTGGTGCTTGTTTGGAATACTCCCTGTTAATAATTAATACTATGTGATCTTTTAACATGGAGGAAATGTTATGCAAGTGGTGTGTATATATTTAATACTAGATGTAATTAGAAATATGAATCCTTTATGCCCATGAATATTCATTTGAAACTGCAGAAGCTGTATTTTCTCCTGCTCTGAGTAGCAAAACAGTCATCCTAATATGGCTGCTCAGTTTCATTCATGTATATTCTATAAAGTCTTCTATTCCTCTGCCAGAGGATTTATCTCTGAAGTTATAGGGTGAATTGCACCTATGAGAAGACAAGCACCCTTTGCGTTGGGACTACCAACTACTGTCATCCATTGTCATAGTCTTTATACTTTAAGTGACCTGAAGCCAGATTTTCAAAGGTATTTATTTGCTTAAGATCCATTAGACTCTAAATGGGATTTCAGAATTGCCTAAGTAAATAAGACACCTAATTCACACTGTAGATCTGATTAGGAGGCTCCATTTATCTCTAGGTGCCTAAATACCTTTTTATAGATGCCTGCTGGACAGTAGGAATAAGCATGACAGCATTCCTGACTGCAACAGACAGATAGATAGACCACAGTAATTTGTGATAGATGTTTTTATATATATTATTAGTATTAAAACTACTCAAGAGGTGGCAAATTCTGAATTTGTTAACGATCATTGCCCTTCAAAGCACTTTGAGTCACCAGCTTGAGTGAACTCATATTGTAGGGCTATGAGTATAGGGCTGATAGAAAGCATAATATAGACTCTGCCACTTCCAGCACTAGCTGAGCTACAGTCTGGAGCCGATTCATGCATCTTCTGCTGATATGAATAAAGGCTTACATGAGGCATTAGCAAATATCAGAGGAATCCATGTAGATATCTCATCAGCTTGAACCTCAGTGTCTCATCAGAATATTGCCATTCGTTGAATTGCTTTATTGACCTTCAAGTTGTTGAAAAAGTAACTTTGTCTTTCAGACATGTGTTCAGAAGGCAGACCTTTAAGAACTTCTGTTTGTTTCCAAAGAAATTTATTGAAAATATTTTAAACTTATGCTTTACACTTGGTACTTACCTTGATCTTTCTCCTGGCATTAAAATGAGAAAACATTCCAAAATGTCAGAGGTTGCAGGACTGGGTCCTGTAAATGCTGAATAAAGTGTCAAAAATTCAGTTGTGCAGCACTCTGATTTTTAGGTATTTGGAGTTTATATGATCATTATTGATTTTTGTATGTCTTGGGGAATTGTTACAAAGTTTTTAACAGTCGAGAAGATTCTTGCACAAGAGATTTCTTCTCAAACATGTGATTAAACTTGACTAAACTGTAAGTTGATCCAGCTGTTCTGTTCATTACTTCAGTGTTATGCCCATTTATATCGGAATTTAAACTCATATGGATTATGCAGATTGAGAATCTTATGATCTGCCTGAACCCGATGTACCTGGGCTGTATTCTTACGATAGTGATAGATATGCAACATAGACATTGTTTTCTCTAATCTGATGCTGTCAGGAATTGGGCTTTTCATGATTTTTAAGTACTGTATAGTGCTTGTTGCAGTCTTGAACTAAAATGGTATGGCAGTCACAACACCAGAGTTTGGCATGTAATGGGCAGTCTGAATAATGCCACTTGTTTCAAGGCTGCTGAGTAAGTTTGAGAAAGCCTGATCTGTCTCAGACTTGTGTGTGACCATTCAGCAAGGTTAAGGTGAGCAATAAATTACAAGGGCAAAATTTTGTGTGGTCTGTCAAAGTCTTGCATCCTCTAGCACCACATTCTGGCCATTCTCTGTTAATGGCTTCTTCAAAGATAAATGTTTTTTTTCAGAAACTTTTTTGAGAGGTATTTTTCTTTATTTACTTTTAAATGCCAAATCTTTGGTTTTCCCCTGTAAGTCTGGGAAATTACTTCATTGTCAAATACACTTAGAATTTCTGGATACTGAAGAATACTGTTATCATTAAAAGGGTTAAAGATAGGGAAGTCTGTGAAATCTTTAGTACCATACAGCAGCTATGTGTATTGGAGTAGCTGGGATTGCTCTCAGTAATAATGAGTGGTTCTGTATTAGCCTAGAGATGGACCACACTTTAGAGGTTTGTGTATTTTCTCCTTCATCTACAGATAAATGAAGAGTAAACAAGCTTAAACCATTTGAAATATGAATGTGCATCTTTAATTCCTCAAATGAATATGTCTTGCAAGGTGGTCTTTCTGTATGCAACAAAAGGTTGTGCTGTGGTTGAACTAGTCTGATTCATTTCTTAATAGGCATCAGGTTGCCTGTGGGCAGGGATCTTGAATTAGTCCAGTGTCCTCACAAATAGGATATTCAATGCTCAGACAAACAAAGTATCTTGATAAATGACATTGCAGATTGAGAACAGAGTAAGTCCTGTGTGTGGCTTCTGGGTGAGGTGATTGGTACAGTGTAGTAAGCTGTTCATTTGATAGCATGCTTTGAGTGCCCTGAATGCTATGTTTGTTTGGCAGGCATGCTTTCCTCCTGGGAGTGCAAATGGTTCATTGACAGTAGAAACTCATCTCTAATAATCTCCCTTGAACAGTTGTTTTTTCATTAATCCTGAACTAAAGTGATTTGTTGGGGAATTGGAATGAAAAATCATTTAGGTTTAAAACATTTAAAGCAGAATCGGTTTTCACACAAGTTCTTTTGCAGTGCTTTCCTCTTTTCAGTGCCTTTTTTTTTTTGGTAGCACTGTTCCCAGAGAGATGAACTCACTAACAAGAGATGAGAACTGTAAGATAAGAGTCTAAAGTCTGATCAGATGCCTCAGTGTGAGCTGTGGGAAATGTATGTATCATGAAAAAAACCCCACAACCCCAAAACCAAACAGCTTTAAAGAAACCAGACTACCACCACCAAAAAAAAAAAAAAAAAAGACCTACTGATGTGAGGATCTGCGGATATTATTCTTTGTGTAGTGCCAAGAACAAGATCCAAACTCAGGAACTGGTATTTAACTGTATTTGTTGTCTTAGAGTTTAAAGTCTACAATCTCTTCTCTGTAGAGATGAGTCAAAGGAAGAAGGATAATTTTCTCAGTAGCTTACAGACTTCATGACTTGTTTTCCCCAGGTAGTTTAACTGCTCTTTGACTGCTACCAAAGAGATGTGGGTTTTTTTGTCTTTTACTGCAGCCTAGATCTCTACAAAGGGTGGTAAGGATGTTGTGTCTTCTGTTTCCAAATTCCTGCATTTGATGGAAGTAGCACATCATAGTTAGAAAGTAAAACAGATGCTATGTTTTAACTACTGCACCAAAAAGAGATGAAAACCTGTTTGCATCATTGGTCTGTCTGACAGCCTTTTTGCTAGGGCTGCATAACTTACATGGTCTTTGCATGTTGTGGTGAAAGATTGTAAGGTCAAATTCAGAGCTCGTAAAGCTGTTCTGCAAGTGACCTCCAAGTTCTTGGATCTGATTCAATGGACCAGAAGAGGAGGGCAAATTTAATTAGACAAAATGTTCTGTCATCCTGTCTCCTTGTAAAGAGCACTGCCTAGACACAATTCAGTTTCCCGTTGTTAATTCGAGTCTCAGCCAAAGTTAATATTGCCAGAATTTCTCCTCTGGGGTGTCAGGAACTGTATCTGATGAACTAATCACAGCATCAGTATGTAGGTGTATTTCTGCACTCAGCACTCCATCATACTGCATCTCAGCACTAAGGTTGCTTCCATTGTACACTGGGCTGAATATGTCTGTAAAGGATTCTGTCTACAGAATTTATTCAGTGTAAATAAGCTAAATGAGTGCCAATAAAGATACTGGGCTGGAATCTCAGCTACAGTAAATCTTCCTTGTTCTGTGTTTGAGGAAGTTCCTATGGCAGATTTGCCCTTCATTGCAGGTACAGATTCATCAACTGGTTCATACTTTGGTTGTCTTGTATGGATTGTTCTTCAAGTTTCTTTGGAATCACTCATTTAAGTTTTGTTTAGTAACTGTCAATAAATGGTTATATTACGACTTTCAGGTAGTGAATAACTTTTAATATGCAGTCTAAGAAGGGGTTTTATGTATGCAGCTGTGACTCATTTGTAATTGAGCAGGAGACAACATTTTATTATTTCTATTACAGTAGTGCTGCTAGGACACAATTGAGACCATAGCCTCCACTTCTTAGGCTCTAAACAAAAGTAAATATTTTGCCTCAAAAAACTTACAGTTCAACCAGGAATGGTAGCACAAACACATCTTATGGATAGTCTAATGAAAATATCTTTATCTGCCTAGCTCAAGAATTGTATAATGGAGTGTAAGCTTGAGAAGTGGAAAGCAAGTTTCACTTCACCCAAAATAATACTATGTAAATCTTCCCTATGACGTTATTGAGTGGTTTCTTACCCTCTTAAACTGTAGTAATGGTGGCTACTAATCCTCAGTTTATCTGATTTTTGACTCAGACATCTTCCAGTTAATTTATTATCATTTTGTTTGATGTCTGCATCCTGAATCTCATTCTTCTCTACCTGTTATCCATCAACAGAAAAAGTTGTTCTTAAAGTAAACTATCAGTTCAGCAGTACTACCTCAGCAATGAAAGTTGTGTTTTGGATTTGAAAAGTAAAAAACAATGAAGAAACCAGCTCAAAACCACACTGAAACAACAGCTTAAGTTGGAAGTCTTTCCTTGTCTTGTGGTCAGCAGGAGCAGGGAGGTCATTCTGCCCCTGTACTCTGCACTGGTTAGACCACACCTTGAGTACTGTGTTCAGTTCTGGGCCCCCCAGTTTAGAAGGGACACTGAGATGCTTGAGCGTGTCCAGAGAAGGGCGACGAGGCTGGTGAGAGGCCTCGAGCACAAGCCCTACGAGGAGAGGCTGAGGGAGCTGGGATTGTTTAGCCTGGAGAAGAGGAGGCTCAGGGGTGACCTTATTGCTGTCTACAACTACCTGAAGGGTGGTTGTGGCCAGGGGGAGGTTGCTCTCTTCTCTCGGGTGGCCAGCACCAGAACGAGAGGACACAGCCTCAGGCTGCGCCAGGGGAAATTTCGGCTCGAGGTGAGGAGAAAGTTCTTCACTGAGAGAGTCATTGGACACTGGAATGGGCTGCCCGGGGAGGTGGTGGAGTCACCGTCCCTGGAGCTGTTCAAGGCAAGATTGGACGTGGCACTTTGTGCCATGGTCTAGCCTTGAGCTCTGTGGTAAAGGGTTGGACTTGATGATCTGTGAGGTCTCTTCCAACCCTGATGATACTGTGATACTGTATACAGGGCCACAGGATGGATAAAATTATGCGTTGGAATATGGTTGTGCTATTAGAATCAATGTTGCTATTAGAATCAATGTTACATGGCATTTTTCAGTGTCTCATCATGAGAGGAACATTTCATTCCAGTCATGCATTAGATCTGTTTGACCACAAAATAGATATAAGTAAAACAAATTACTTCAGACATCAGGGCTTTGAGAACTTTCTGAGCAAGTGTAACATGCCCGATATTGTTTCAGTGGTATCCACTGAAACAAATATTGTCAGGAGAACTTATTTTTTAGCTCTACATTCATGTAGCAAATCACATTGACTTTGGTGAGTTTCTTGGCCACCAAACCACTGTGATGATTTAAATAACGAGGATAAATATTTCTGCAGAATTGTAATTTCCTAAGGGGTCAGGAAAAGCATAAAAATTCTATTTACAGTTGTGTTTTGTTTTACTGTTACAGTAGTTTCTTCATCATCATTTAAATGTAATTATATCTATCTAACATAGTGTTAAACATGTTTCTGTAGGAAATATGTTATCTGTAGAACATCAAAGAAGCTTGGTTTTGGGGGCTTTTTTTTGGTATTGTTCTCTTTTTTCGTAATTGCATAGCTGAGTCAGTTGTGGTTTACATCCTGTGTAAGGGCTGAAGCCTTTTTATTTGAAATATTGAACAGTAAATGCCTCTTTTATCCACATGGTCCTGGGACGAAACATTGGAAGATTTTAAGTCTGATGGACTCCTGCCAAGCAAGTCATAGAATAGCAGCTTAAAACCTCAAATTACTCCAAGTTTAATCCAGTTTGGGTAACCCCTGAATATTACTCATCAAAGTGAACATTCTTAGCCAGTGCATGAAACCAAGAAGTATTCTAATCATCAGAGGTCGTCATGTTAAACTTATAAATACCATCTGGATCTTAGATAATGTTGATGCACATGAAGACACACTACAGTTTGGCTCCAGTGACTACAAGGTGTTGGAAGAATTCCAGTGCAATATTTTCAGCAAGTCACAAATTCTCTGAAATTGAAATGTGCTTTAGAGATAGCTCAATTTTGACAAAATGTTGACAGGATCCTGATTGCCAAATGTATTTCCTGTCTGGTTGTCCATTCATGTGGAAACCTTTTCCCAGAGTCACTATCTTTGACAGATGCTGAGAAAATTGCCTCTGGGCTGCAGATTCCAGGCTCCTGAGATCCACACTTTGCACTGGACGAATGATCTGTACCCTTTTGCAAAGAATGGGCCAAACTTTGATACACTTACGTTGTGAGGAAGAGAAAAGAATAATTGAAGATGGAAAAATTGCCCAAACTTTAAACTGCTTTTCTGTGCACTGTGCATGCGTCACATTGGCAAGTAGGTGGACAACTTAAGGTGTTCTGTTGATTTAGGCTCAAGCTGCTGTCACTTTGCATAATTAGGTGTTGTATTGCTGCAAGGTAGATTAATGCTAGCCTTAAATTCTAAGTGGAGAGTGGTGCTAAGAGATGAAATTACTTGTCCAAGTTAACCAGAAAGCTTCCCTCCAAGGAAGCTGAATGTAGCCCTGCAGTCCTCACCACAGGGTCACCTAGCTTTACTTTGTGAATCAAAATTGTATCATCTTTGCAACTGTGTCTTTCCACTGTCTTGATGTCAGTAGTCTCTGTTTATTTGATGATCTCTTCAGGTGTAATGGAATCAGCCAGGTTGCAAAATGGAACCACCTTCTTTACACTTGAAGGCTGGCTCCAGGTTCCCATGTAGGTGTGGCAATACAGGTTTGAATGATGAACAAACTATAATTAAATTACCTCTGTTCTGTGTTCTTCATCTGTAAAAATAGGAATCTTGTTATATGCACAGAATGCTCAAGGGGAGCATGTGGGTGCAGTAGGGAAAGACATTTTCTCAGTTTTTAAACTAAAAAATGGTAACCTCAAATCACCCTTCTCTTTATTGTTGTACTTCTTATTTAGCTTTAACATAGTGGGGCAAAGCCAGGAAATATCCATAGAAGTTGCCAGCCTTATCTACCATAGCATTTCCCTTCCCTTGGCCACACTTGTGTTCATACTGGTGATAGCTACTCTTATTGTAATTAGTGCCCAGTGTTCTCTCGCTGTCAGCATGCTTGGATTATTTGGTAGTCCCTGCTGGTGGCTGTGGGACACTAGAGTTAATGGGAATGCAGGCACAACCGATGAAGGTCAAATCCTTGCCTGTTTCAATTTGTGAAAATTTCCGATGGCCTCCAGTATGTGGTAGAAAGGATGCAGCAGTTAAAAGGTATCTTTCATTGTCACAGACTAATTAGGGCTATCCTAGCTTCCTAAGAGAATATGTAGTAATATCCAGTAGTTACAGAAGATTGAAACCAGGCAGAAGTTATTAGGTTGCAGAGGAGAAAATGTACTTGTTTCTGCTCTTCTGTCCTTTAGCTCCTTATACCTTAATGAAAAGTATCCTGGATGCAACCCAAAACTTTGGAGTCTGTATGGTTAACTTCTAGAGGAGGCTAGAAATATTTTCTTTGTCACTATGAAAGTGTGATGACATGGCAGCAGGAATTTGGAAGTTGTATTTTGGGGTGTTTTTCCTCCTTTTCTCCTTATTTTTTATTTCTCACTTGCATTTCTGAGTCTGGTGCTATTTTGCCTGCACCTATGGAATGAAAACAGACTGTACTCCTCAGCTTCTAATTGCAAGTGATGACAAGCCCTTGAACAGAGGACTGTTGCCCTTGTCCTCATGAAATATTTTATCTTTTCTGACAATAATGGACATGCAACTGTAATAAAGGGCAGTTTCTGCCATTGGATATGTGTGGAAGCTGATCCCTGTTATCTTTATGCAGGAGCACCTCACAGTGATCTCTGTAGCTGTACTGGACATGACTGTATTTCATGGGAATAATAAGATGATGCTTGTCCATTATTAAAACAGCCTAAGAAGTTTTCTTGGGAGTGACTTCAAAGAGCAGCATATAACAGTATTTATGCAATTAACTCATTGGGATTTTAAAGAAAAAGACTGCTATTTTGCAACCATAATTTCCATTTTCTATGATTTCTGTGCTGTTCTCCTAACAGTAGTGTTTTATGTATGGGGAAACTAACACAAGTCACAACAATTTACTTGATAGTAGTTAACAGTGGGCAGTTGTCTCAAAGGAGAGCCTTGGCATTTGTTTTCGTTATAGAAGAGAGTAAGGGAGGATGAAGGGAAGATGTAGTTGTTGGTGAACAAGGAAGGTAGTCATGGCTCTCTGGAAACAGGCTATGTACACCACAGGCTGATAGAGTCAAAGCAGCCAGCGTAGGAGTGTTGCCATCAAGTAGAATTGTGGATGTTTGTTTCAGTGGAGAATGGTATAAAATTCTAAGCAGACTTTCCTTTCCATGTCTTGTTATGCCTTGAACACAGTGATTACTTTATCTAATACATTTTTAAAATGCTCTGTGCAGTTCAGTCCAGGATGTTTTTTTCTTCAGACTGAATTTTCAGGGTGGTCACATGCCATATGGTGACAATGAACAGCCTTGGTTCTTTTAATCCCAAGAGAAGTTCTGGAAGAGTTTCAAAAGTGAATGATTTACTGCCTCTTGCCCTTTTCCTTCTCCAACAGAGCAGAAATATTCTGGTGACCTCAGTGCTAATGCACTCCATTATCTCTGGGGGGAGACAGTGCCATTTTTGGCAATGTCATTTGTAAGCATTTTTCTCCTTTTCATTCCCTGTGTTTTTGGAGGTGCTTCTAGCAGATACCACAACATTAGAAGCATCTGCTGAAAACTGGTCCCTCCAGATACATTCAAGAGCTGAATTTTGTGATTTGTACTATGATGCTCCCCTGTAAGTTGAAACCGTTTCCTTTGCATACCTGAATGGAAAGCATTTACTCTTCTGGCTTATTGTGAACCCTCAACTGTGTTGTCTTCAACCGATCACTAAGATCTTCTATTTACCAAACTGTCTCATACTCTATGGCTAACATTATATATGAGAAGGCTTAGGAGCAAGCTTCACTCTGTCATTTCACATCTGAAACTCTGAAATATTCTTTTATAGTGGAAAAAAAGAGGCTTATTTATTGACACTATTGTAGCCTTTTCTTACTCAGTCTCTTGCTCATACAAATATAAGTTTTCTCAGTTGAATATCACAGTGTGGTGAATATAAGCACTCTGCAATGTCACAGTATCACAGTATCACCAAGGTTGGAAGAGACCTCACAGATCATCAAGTCCAACCCTTTACCACAGTGCCCAAGGTTAGACTATGGCACCAAGTGCCACATCCAACCTTGCCTTGAACTGCCCCAGGGACGACGACTCCACCACCCCCCCAGGCAGCCCATTCCAGTGCCCAATGACTCTCTCAGTGAAGAACTTTCTCCTCACCTCGAGCCGAAATTTCCCCTGGCGCAGCCTGAGGCTGTGTCCTCTCGTTCTGGAGCTGGCCACCTGAGAGAAGAGAGCAACCTCCCCCTGGCCACAACCACCCTTCAGGTAGTTGTAGACAGCAATAAGGTCACCCCTGAGCCTTCTCTTCTCCAGGCTAAACAATCCCAGCTCCCTCAGCCTCTCCTCGTAGGGCTTGTGCTCAAGGCCTCTCACCAGCCTCGTCGCCCTTCTCTGGACACGCTCGAGCATCTCAGTGTCCTTCCTAAACTGGGGGGCCCAGAACTGAACGCAGTACTCGAGGTGTGGTCTGACCAGTGCAGAGTACAGGGGCAGAATGACCTCCCTGCTCCTGCTGACCACACCATTCCTGATGCAGGCCAGGATGCCACTGGCTCTCTTGGCCACCTGGGCACACTGCTGGCTCATGTTCAGGTGGGTATCAATCAGTACCCCCAGATCCCTCTCTGTCTGGCTGCTCTCCAGCCACTCCGACCCCAGCCTGTATCTCTGCATGGGGTTGTTGTGGCCAAAGTGCAGCACCCTGCACTTGGAGCTATTGAATGCCATCCCATTGGCCTCTGCCCATCTGTGCAGGCGGTCAAGATCCCGCTGCAGAGCCCTTCTGCCCTCCAACTCAGTCACATCTGCCCCCAGCTTAGTGTCATCTGCAAACTTGCTGATGACTGACTCAATGCCCTCATCCAGGTCATCTATGAAGATGTTAAAGAGGATGGGGCCCAGCACAGATCCCTGAGGGACACCACTAGTGACTGGCCGCCAGATGGATGTGGCACCATTCACCACCACTCTCTGGGTCCGGCCCTCCAGCCAGTTCCTAACCCAGCACAGAGTGTTACCATCCAAGCCACGGGCTGACAGCTTAGCCAGCAGTTTGCTGTGGGGGACAGTGTCAAAGGCCTTGCTGAAGTCCAGATAGACCACATCCACAGGCCTCCCCACATCCACCAAGCGGGTCACCTGATCATAGAAGGAGATCAGGTTAGAAAGGCAGGATATGCCCTTCCTAAACCCATGCTGGCTGGACCTGAGATCTTTGCCATCCCTCAGGTGCGCAGTTGTTGGCCCCAAGAGAACCTGCTCCATCAGTTTCCCTGGCACTGAGGTCAGGCTGACGGGTCTGTAGTTCCCAGGTTCCTCCATCCGACCCTTCTTGTGGATGGGGACCACGTTGGCCATTTTCCAGTCTCCTGGGACCTCTCTGGTGAGCCAGGACTGCTGGAAAATGATGTCCTGGCATATAATTCATAAGATTAGTTGAAGTGTCAGATAGTTGAGTCTTCATGATAGATGTCAGTTCTTTGCATTGGTACATTTCTGTTGCCTGGGGTGAAGAGTCAAATCTGCAAATTTGAGATCTGGATCATGTAAGCTGTACAGCACTCCTGTGGTACATTTGAATTGAACATCTAGGGGATTAGACTAGTTACAATACCTTGAGCATTAGTGATACTGCTTCTTAAATACACTACTGTAAATTTAGAGAAATGTTAGAAGGAATGTGTTGTGTAGGATCTATAGCTAGGAGAAACTCAGGTGTTTGAGGGTTTGAAATTCTGATGTTGCAAATAAAAGCAAAAAGAAGAAAAATGGAATTCTGTGTCATGTTGTTGTATGGTTTTATACTATAAGCAGGTAGCACCATTGACTTTAGCAGGTACTCTCCCTGTTCTTGTTGAGGATCTGGTCTTTTGAGCCTTTATCTACTCCAGTTAATGCTGTTTAATAATATTATCTTAATTCTTAAAATGTTTACTTCACTTTTCCAGATGCTGCCTTGGGTATGGTGGGAACTTGCTCAGTCAAATTTGCCTTCCCTGAGCTGATTACAATCTGTTTATAAAAGGTTTAAAATCCGCTCTTCCTATATTAATGTTTTGCTTTAGCCTTGTTTATTCACAGCTGAATACCTCTGATTATTTTAGCTGTCATGTGCTTGGTATTTGATGCTCTGCACAGCAGAACTGGAATAAACTGGCTGTACTATAAGATGTTCAGTGTATACTAAGACAATGACCATTTAACTGTCTCATTTCCTCAGCAACATTTTGAAGATTAATCATAGAGAGTAGTGTGAGCCAAGAAAAAGATAGTTGAAATATATCAGAATTTTTTTCTTCATGGTGCTTTTTTTAGACTCAGTGTTTTGGTAACTTGGTGCAGAATTCACAATAACCACAATGACTTGTTTGTGTGCCTGATACTGGGATGAACAGTGCAATTCTCAGATATGCAAGGCTAAGTTTACTGAGCCTCTTTTTCAGCCTTTGATGAGAGTGCAGTAAGCAGCTAAAGACTTAATTCCACTGACAGAAGTGGATATGTTTTCCTTGGGGATTGGAGGGGTGGCCACTCATTTGATAAACCACAGGCCAATGAGTCACTGTAATTTAGACTTCCAAGCAGGTAAAGCAACAGGCTCTTTGATGTTGGGGAGATTGGTGTTGTGGTGTACATGTGAGAAAGAGCTCGTGTTTGGTTTTGTTAATTTTTCAATTCAGCAGTATGGAGGAGAGAGGGAAGGCTTTAAAATGTCTAGGGAAAATATTTTGTTTTCAAACACTCTTGAGTACAAATGTATTCTAAAAACTCATTGTCACTGGAATTCAGTTTTCAATTGTTTTGATTGTTGTGTTGCCAGTTTAATGAGAACTATTTTGTAGCCTAATTTTTATATTAAAAATTAACTTTATTGCTTGTTCTCAAAGGACATTATATGGTCTCTCCTTCTGTCAGAGAAACAGGTGTAGGCACTGCTGTGGGATTCCTTTTAATGGCTTGTGATTCAGGCTTGCAGGTGATGTACTAACTCATAGGCATGAGAGTTAGGAGTGGTTTCTGCTCTCTTTTTCTCTGCAATAATAGTTTGAAGTGGTTTGATTTGGCATTTTTTTTTGACAGGCCACTCTGATGAGGTGTAATTTTCATCTTTAATTATATAAACTCTTTCTATATTCAGTTATTTGTACTGTAATAGAGTCTAGATTTGTTTCAGTCATAAATCAAGGTGTCCTGCTTCTAGAATTTTGATAAGTGCAAAAGAGGTTGTATTGCTTGTAAGAAGGACCTTAGACCTACTTTGGCTTACATTAGTTCTACAAGAAAATCAAGATGAAATTACTATCAGATACAGTTCCATGGGTTTGGAAAGTGCATTGTAGCACTAGCATATGAGAGTCAAAGAAGGCATAAAGCATGTTTGCTTTGCCAGTTATTCAATATTGCAGCTGGAGATGGGGAGGCCATATGCAATGTACTGTCCTCAGACAAAAGAATTTGTTTTGCTGGGGCTGCCTCAGGCTGTCACAGGTGTTCTTGTTTCACTTACAATTGCTTCCTTAAAATATAAATGATTGCATTTATTACATCAGCTCTTTTTACTTCTTTGGAATATCCCAGCTCAAGTTACCTTACACATAACAAATGTTCTTGCTCCCTTGAGAACTAGTTTAATTACTGATGTAGGTGGGTAAAGCATCTATCTTGTCTGAGATGTTAATTTTACCATGCTTTAATTAAGAGGTCAAGTGTGAAAGTCTGCAGAATACCTTCATCTCAAAGATGCTGAATATAATGGTGGGAAATAAAGGGTCCTGATATTATGAGGTTCTTGCTGTCCTTAGCAGTATTGACTTTCCTTCTACATCTCATTACAATGAGACTGGCGTCTGTAAATATATACTAACTTTTATTTGCTTGTTGTATTTTTTAACATTAAAGGGTTTTTTCTATCCAGAGTCTTTGAAGCAACAAAGCAACATGCTTCTCCTTTCAAAGATGATAGTCACTCCTAGGTACAGCTAGTTTCCATTAGCAATGTCAGGGCAGTGTCCTCCTGCCCACTGTATTTGAAGAACAAGACTGTATCCTGACCCCTGTGCTCTGACACAAGGGAGGATGTAGGGCACATATTCCACAGAGGACAACAGGTGCTACCATCTCTGAATATCTAGCTGTTTCCTCATGCTGCTGTGAGTGTGGGCAGATTCCTCTCAGCATTTAATTTGAAAGTCTTGTTTCTAGCTACCTCAAAACCCAAGGAAATAGGCAGACAAAAGGAAGGAGCGTATCATAATGAGATTAAAGAAAGCTAGAGAGTAAGAGTGCATTGCAGTAGGGTGGCTAACTGAGCTTGTTATGTTTGTCCTGGCAGCAGCTGAGGCAGTAATACCATAGATAAGAACAGTTATTTGCTTGCCAACATTTGAAGGTTTTCTTGAGATTGATCTGTTGCACTGTTAGAAGGACTAAGTGACCAAGTAAAGCAGTATTGTTGCTCTCCAAACAGGTGTGAGTAGGACAGGACAGATGATGATTTTTATTAGCATGTTATTTTTCATCACTTACAGAATTGTTTCACAGTGAATTGCTAATTCATTAAGATGTTCTCGTGATCTGTGCTGCAGAAAGTTTATCTACAGGAACTTTTCTACTCTTTCTGTTGGGTTTTTCGCTCGTCTGGTGGTCACTTCTTATGCTTTTAAAGAAGAGTAACAGTTCAGCTATGCCACTGCCTTTCTCTGCATCCCTGCAGAAAGACTGGTGTAATACTGGAAAAACACAGAGTTAAATATTAACGTGTATTGCTGAATGTTCCCACTGAAAAAATCAGGAACGTTTCCAAGAAGAGAAAGCAGACTTTCCTTTCCTGAATTAATTTTCGCTGCTTAACTTTAAAAACTACAGCTTGCTTGGCCATTTTAACATGGTAAATAGTGAGAAACCAGGTGTCCTTTGCTTCTGAAGTGCTCTCACCCAGGCTGCTTCTCCTGACCAGGTGACAGGATTAGTAGGAGAAGCTTGTGTGGTGAATTAGTGCTGGAACATTTAAGTTTTTTCAAGGTAAGAGTTTGATTTTGGTTATTTTTTCTTTTCCTGTGTTCTTTGGCTTGGAAAATGGAAACTGCTTGCTTTTTTTTAGTCACAAAGGTGATGTTAATGTTGGGATATGATATAGATGCTACAATAACTCCTTTAAGGCATACTCAGAATTAGGTTTCTCTTAAGTTATGAAGACACATTACTGCCTCTATTTTTTTTGGCTGAGAACCTAATTAGCTAAGCTGCAACTGTTGGATTTTCTGTTGCATTTTCTTCTGCTGACTTGAAATGCCACCATCAGTCTCTGCTGACATAAAAAGGTGCACAAAGGAAATAGTTTTAATGAAGAGGAGTCTTTATTCAGTCTTCCTGGTTGTCTCAGGCGTTGAGACTTCTGCCTCAGTGCACCAGGGATCTCAGCTTAAGGTGTTTAAGCTCTAATCATTGCAGAGCAGCTCAGATATCAGCTGAGGTGAAGGAGGAGCAGTAAAGCTCATAACCTCAAACTGGAAGGGCTAGATTGGTTAATACAATGTTTGTGGAGTGGTATTGCTGAAGATTCCCTTTATATATGTAAAAACTGTGCATGATGATATGGATTTAGTCCATCAGAAGTAAAATTATGAGTTTCGTTTCAATTCCGATGACTTGTATTTGCACCATAGTTTCCTAGAGGAACACAGATGTTGGCATTTTCATGAGGCACATGCTTCTGCCTGCAAACAACCAGTAAGATAAGTCAATAAAAACAAGCCAGGCAACCCATGAATTGCTTAGAGGTGGAAGAGACCAATTAGGCTATCCACCCTTCTGCATGCCAGTGGCGAATCATTTCAACTGAATTTGCTTTAGAGGATGGTTGGTGTCTCAATTCCAATTTAAATTCCCAGAGACTCAAATATATTTGATAGAACCAATAATAATTTTTTTAGAGTGCCCTTCCCTCTTCCCCCTTCTTTCCCAAAAAAGAAAGGAATTAGATGTAGAGAGAGGAAAAGGTAAGCACACTCAAATAAATAATCTCACTCTGATTTGGAAGTTAAAAAAAGAAGAAAAAGTTGAACAATAATTTTAAAAGGTATCTGAGGTAGGGAAGTTACAAAGGTATAGGGAAGGGAAAAAACAAAATACAAAATGTGTAAATACAACCAGATTTTTTGATGGTAATGTGTTTGTCCAGCTTGTGGGTGATGGCCACGTGGTAAGAACCAGGAACAGGATGGTGATGCTGGTAATCAGGGAGCGCAGAGAGAGAGAACAGAAGTCCCCCCTGCTTTTATACACCTTTAGACAGGAAGGGGGAGTGGACTAACTGTGAATCACCTGGTGGCGTTCAGATCTACCCCTGGGGAGGGGTCAAGACCACCTAGGGTCAGGTTCAAGGTCACTCCCCCTGGAGGGTTAACCCTGTACAGGTGGATAGCTACATAAAATAGAGGCTCATATTTTCTGTGTGATGCAGTGGAAAGCCTCCTGTGCTTCAGTTTTTGCATGGAGATGTTCCAGAAAAGACTGGATGAGGCACTTAGTGCCATGGTCTAGTTGACTGGATAGGGCTGGGTGATTGATTGGACTGGATGATCTTGGAGGTCTCTTCCAACCTGGTTGATTCTATGATTCTATGTATGTCTATCTTTGAACCTCTTAAGCAGCAATATTCCAGAGAATTTTTTTCTCAAGGTGTTTGATTTTAAGTGTAATGACAGTCTGGAGAAAACTGGTCTGATTGAATAGGTGTGCAGTCTGTGGGATGATTTTTATCTCATCAAAGGAGAACAAGATGAAAAGGCAAAAATATCTATGGCCATCCATGAGAGCGCAAGTGTGTTTGTATGTGTGTTTGAAGGCACAAGAGGTCTGACCATGTTACATCAATTCTGAGAATAAAATGGTTTCTCTGCATGACCATGTGGTGGGAATTTTATGAGGGCAACACATTGCACAGAGAACAAAGGCCTCACTGCATTGTGACTGTGTGTGACATACTATTAATGCTAAAGCAAGCTACCATTTCTTGTTTAAGTAGTGGCTTGCATACTCATCAAACAGGAGCTCTAATGCAAAGATTTAGATTACTGGTAGCTGATGCATCTCATTTTGCTATGGACACAGCAGATCTGTGGTCAAAAAGGCAGTCAAACATGTTGGTGCTGGTGTTTTAAGCAGCTTTGTCTGGTGACAGAACAGGGAATTACAGGCACATTTGTTTCAATGCATTTCTTGCATTGCTCACCATTTGTCTATTACTGTTTCCTTACCAGTATTTGTATTTGAACAGAAAAAGAGCTCTGTGATAAATTATTTGCATGCCCCACTTCTTTCCAGGCCTGACATGTTTACATATACATAGAATTATGAAGGAATTAAAAAGAGGACAAGAGAAGCTCAGAAATTCTTTGGAGGAGCTTGTCAGATTTTAAATTAATGGATATATAGCAGAGGGAGTGAAATCTGTTGCTCAGTACCATAATAGGCTGTGCAGCGCTTCTGCTTCTCTCTGTCATCCTTAACAGACAGATTTATTTTTGGTAATGAGCCATTCATCTCCTTTGCATCTATTAAAAGCCAGTTCCAGTGTCAAAAATCAGTTGGAAATAACATGAAAAAGTTTTGGGGTGAAGTGTGTTTCTTTTGGGTGCTTGTCACAGCTCCATCAAAAGGTTAGGATCCTTTTTCACTGTATTTTGGCTTATTTTGCCTTGCTGCAACTTGCATTTCCAGAGATTTAGATGTTGTTCCAACAGCACCAAATAATGATGTGAATATATACATTGTGTAAAGAGGCTTAATAAAATTACTTTCCTGGCAATAATTACCATAACTGCGGACTCTTTAGGACAGATCCCTGCTGATCTGACTTAAGCCTATTGAAAGTAGACTTGCTTTTCTTCATGAGCATCCTTGAAGCAGTCCACAGAAAATGATAAGTGGCAGCCTAGTTCAACTTACCTGGTGCCATGGAGTATGAGTCACCATAGAAGTAATTGTGATAAGAGTGCTGTTAATAAAAAAAATAAAGATTCTTCATGGGTTTCTGGTCCTGATGCAGTTCTGTTAGGAAAGTATTTTCACACTTGTGGGCTGAGTAATTTATGTTATACTTAACCAGGTCAACAAGCAGACCACTTTCCTTAATGTGTCCATAGAGGAGCTTGTGTGGGCTCTGAATGAATTCAAGTGAGGGGAGTTGTAGGCATTTGTTTGAAATCCTGTGGAATTTATTAGATGCCTATTAATAGTTTTTCAAAGTGTTCTATGGCATTCTGCAGGTGGGATGTAATTTTCCTAGTGAGATTGGAAGTGCTTGACAACTGGTGAAAAAAATTGCCCTCTTTGAGGTTTGTAAATAAGATGTCTATAAAGAATCTGCTTGGTGCCTCTGTGTGCCTCCATTTTGTCAGCTATAAAAGAGGGGAAATGGCCAGGATATCAGAAAGGCATACTGATGTGAAGTGACCTGGGAGCTTATGCCAGGAAGTTTATTTTCAGAAAGTGTTGAGTATTCGTACTTCAAGAACCCTTTTAAGTATTTATGATCCACACCAGGCATTCCTTTCAGTCTTTTGAATCATATCCATCTCATAGAGGTGACAGAAGACTAAAGAGGTTGATATAAGGAATATTTTCATTTTTTAGATGATAAAATGCTAATTATAAGAGCCACAACCTGTCTAGTAACAGAACCACATATTCTAAACATTGAAGAGTTTCTATTCCAGGGGAGTTATGTCATCCAGCTCCATGGTTGAAACATCTTTTCCATGGAAGAAATTGCATCCTAAATGGAAGAAATTCTCTTCTGTACTGTGTGAATCCTTTGTCTTTACCTACTCATTTCCGCTCACTCTTCCGTTCATGCACAGAAGTTATTTTTTTCCCTCTGGCTCCTGCTCTGTATCTGTGTACTATCAACAATGCTACCCTTTCTTCCCCTTATCCTCCTACACATGCATTTGAACATCTCTGGTTGCTAGGATTAAGTCTTCATAAGGCTACAGGGGAGAAAAATTGTCCATCGTTCACTTGCTTTTGCAATTCTCTGTTCTTCTTTGCATTACTTGTTTCAGTAGGAATGTACGTCGTAAGACCTTCCAACAGCAATGCTGCTGCTACTGTTCCCCTTGGTTCTCTTCCTGGCTTTTTGTTTAAAAAGCCGTGGAAAATCAGTGACTACGTTGGGGAAAATTATTTCATTTCATTGTGTGCTGTAAGTTAAACATGAAGTACTTTGCACAGGGACTACTTTTGTTTGTGATGAAAAGGGGCAAGTGCTTTAAAGTGGCAGAGACTTTGACACTCTGTTCTGTTCTCCTTCCTTCTTCCCTGCATTCAGGTTCTACAGACGTTGATGCTGACTCTTTGATGCATTATGTACACTGCAGAGCTAGACATGTTTCTCCTTCAGAGGAGATATGTGGAAAATTACAACCTTCACATTTTTTCAAGTGGCACAGGGACCATCCTTTGGTGTGCCAGGCTAATTTTTGTAAGCAAGAATTTACACTGAGTTAGACTCCTGCAGGTAGATGGGCGGATACATGTGCTCTTCGTTTTCTAATAAACATGCATTTCTGTATAGTTGAGCACTGATTATTTTTTCCTTTTATTTTTTTAATTTTATTTTTATTGTATTTCTAAAATGTGGATGCTATTTGCCACTTTGATTGAGCTACAGAGGTCATCCTCAAAGTTTTTAATGCTTATTCCAAGGATAAAGCCCTGGAGGGAAAAGGGGGCCAAGAAAGCTGGTCAGTATTCAAGGACCATCTCTTCCAAGCACAGGAGTAGTGTATTACAAGAAAAAAGAAGGCAAACTAAAGTGTCAGGAGGCTAGCATGGGTCTAAGTAAAATCTTGAGTTTAAAATGCCTTCCCAGTGCTCAAAATAGACTGGGACAGTACCAAGTTCTCTGGAGCCCACTCGACCTATTTCACAAGGCAGAAGCTTATTTTGAAAGAACCTATGTTCCAGTGGGTCTTAACACTTGCCTGGGATATTCAGAAATGAGCTATTTAATAGTAGTGCTACAGCTGAATGTCCCACTTGGTTAAAACACCTGACATGCAGCTATAATGAAGAGTGAAGTTTTGAACAGCCTGGCGCCAGTCTCTGGGTCCCACCCCACCAACCTGGCTGACCCTCATATTGCTCTTGCCATCCTATGAGATTGGGCCCCTGTGTTGTTGTGCTCTTGGAGAGGAAAGGACAACAGGGAGAAAACATATCATCTGCCTGAAGGTATGCTGGGGTTAGAGAGAGGCAGAAGTTCACATTCAGCAGTTAACACTCAATGCAGTAAATTCAGGACAACATTCAAACCATCAAAATCAAAGAAGGGAAATGTTCTTACCCTTTCTGTCACAAGAGCTCATTGGAGGTACAGAACATCCCTGTTTAAGCTTTGTCCTGGGTTTTGCATACAGAAATCTCTCCAAACTTGTCCAATACATTATCTCTACCAAGTCTTCTATCTTGTTGCTGATTCAATGCTCAACAGATGTGGTAGAAGTGTATCAACTGGGAGGTTCAACAGACCATGAGTGAAAAGCAAAAGGCTCATACTGAGCAGTTAAGAAGTGCTGCAAAGGGTAGTCTGGAAGGATGCAATTTAGTGAAATAATTATGAATGAGATGTCTGCATGACATGCAGAGATGGTTGGCTAGAGTATCTCCTTCTACTTCCAGCATCTCAATGTATTTATTGGTGCTGTCTAGGATGTGTACTTCTACTGCTGCTACCCAGGTATCCAAACTTTGCACACTTGTAAGTAAATTTAGTTGGGCGCTAAAAGAGTGCCTCAGTCAGAACATATGTTCTGAACATTTTATGTGCTGCCTAATCTAAAAGTTGATAATTCAGATTCTGCACTCTCATCTTGCTTAAGCTGTTTGTAGTCTTCATGGCTGCCACCTAAGCAAAAAATTAGACCATTGCACTTGCCAGAAAGGAAATTTGTGCATCACCAGATCATTTTTCAGGGAGCAGGTGGCATCCTGGATACTGATTCTTCAAGCTGTAAATCAGCACTTTAAAAGTAGAATTTAATTTTGCTGTTACTGCCTCTCTAGCTGTTAAGAATGTATTTGTAATGTGTCTTTGATCATCAGGGACAGCCATATGAACCATGTGTTAATGATTGAGACTAACTGGACTCTTAAAGAATTTCTCCTCTGTTACAAACCAGTGGAAACAACAGTCCTCTGGTGCTCTGAATTAATGTTGGATAAGACTGGGTCATATCAGAGTTGCTTATCTAATGGCAACATGTACTATTAATGTTATATGTAATAAGGTTTGCTGCAGTATGGTTAGGCATTTTGCTGTCTTGTCATGTATGGAAAGTCTGTGATTTTCCTTAAGCAATGTTACCAATTCTAGAGGTGCTCTCAGCCTTTCACTCTGCCAAAAACATCCAGGACTGCTTTTTTGCCTTTTTCTTACCCAGAGCCTTGACTTTTTTGTTTTGTTTCTGTTTCCAGAGGCATTTGTGTGAACTGTGGCTGAGGGAAGGGCATCATTTGAGTAAAAAAGCTCTTGGGCAGGTAAACAATACAAGTTTTACACAGTACAGGCAATCTGTAGTTAGCATTTGGCCCTCATAAATTAATGCAAGGTTAAAAAAAAATAGTAACCTCTATGTTTTCCGTAACAGCACTGGCATTAGAGCATGAGAAAGTCAGGTTGTCACTTAAGCAGCTTTGGTCCTCTGGCTAAAAGACAGGTGTTGAATCCAGGATTTGATCCAGAGTAAGTATAGGATAGAAAGGGAAGGTACAGCTGTGCCATTGCTAGTGTGCCTCTTTTTTCTTGATTAGCTCCTCTATAGGGATGTCAGCACATCATAGTGCCCAAATTGGGTAGAAGAGCATTGCTGTTCACACTTTCTACAGTAAGTGAGAAATAAAGAGCTGAATGCCACTGGAAGAGACACCTGGGATAGGTGTGCAGGCAAAATGTCTCTGATGGTGAAATGTACTTTAGGATATTAATGATACCATATATTATCTGCTTGGTTGGTATACTCAAAAGTTACAGCATGGTGACACTGTCCAGTGTGGTGGGCTTGTTCTAAGTAAAATGAGGTTTTAAACCTGAGGAAGTGGAGTGAAGAGGAATGAGGTTCAAGTAGCTGGTGAGGAGGGTTGCTTTTTGAGAGGAGGGAGATGTGAGAAAGTTAATGGGTATTTACTCACCAGAACAATATCATGGGCAGGCAAAATGTCACCACTGACTGTAGTACCTGCAAGAACATAGAACATGCATAAATCTTGTGACTGAGAAAGGAACAATAGGAAAGAAAAATTATGATGTGCTGTAGAACAGCTCCCCAGGAGGGCAAGTCCTGTGCAAATATTGTATTGTGACATGAGGAACCCTACCTGATGACAGAAGAGATGTTGGTTTTCCTCCCCTGCTTTAGGACTCAGCTGTCCTGACTGGCATGCAAAACTTTCAGGATAAGAAAGGGAGACTTAGACGTGATATATAGAGATCAATTTCTTCATCCTTCCCACTGGGGAGAAGCTGTTCTGTTTTCCTCACCCAGAGGTACCTACTAATCTGCCATTTGAGATGCAAACAAACAAGCAGGGAAGAACTTTTCTGTTGAGAGCAGCACTGTCTTCTATATTGAAAACAAAGAGTTTTTCACTGAGAGTATATAGAAGACACAGATGTTATCCAAATACAGTGATCTTGCAAAACTATAAACTCCACCTGTCCTGAGGCTCTGTAGCACAGGATGAGACAGCTTGAAGCATTGGCTATCTTTGTATCATTCACACTGGACTCATAAAGTTGAATTCTGCCACTTGCTGGCATTTCTAATAATTTATTCTTGGTGGCACCAGCAAAGAATGAATTTCCCAACCACTACCACCTGCTGTTGAGAACATCCCAATTAATGCTTAGAGAGACCCACAGGAAGAGATCTGCAAAGACCAACCTCTTTGGGCAGGAGAAGTGTGATGGTTTGGGTGTTACTTGCCCCACCACACTTATGAAATCACCCAGACTAGGCTCAGCTGGCTGGAAATTAAGGAATGAAGCTCCATGTTTACAGCTTGGCCCAATATACAAGCAGATATTTGTAATATATACGGCTATATACAGAAATATACAAGTTAAAAAGTGATACAGAAAGACAATGCCCCTCCCAGAAAGGAGAGTCCCCAGGAGGGGCTCCCAACCACCCTTCCACCTTCTTTGCACCCCTCTAACTTATCCCAGAGTTTGCCTTACATGCAAGGTGAGTTTGGAGAATCAAACAGGCCAGTTAGAAAGCAGAAGGATTTGTTACACAGAAAACAGGCCAGGGAGAAAAGTACAGGCACCAGCTGCGACAAAGACCTATTGTGTTATCTATGGTTTGTGTTCTTGTTTTTATACATTTCAGCAAGCCTATGAGTAAAGTAGACATCACCATTGTTTCCTTTTTGTAACCTATAATCTAATTTATCTCAATAAAATATTCCAGCTAGCCTCACAAGAGAGAAGTGGCTCCGTGGCACATCCACTGTATCTCTTACCTATAGGTATCAACAGACTGTGTCCTTGAAAGTAGGGAGACAGACAGCTGACTAAATAGCAATGACCAGAGCTGTAATGCAGATTTCTCTGTACTTGAGAACTTTTGTCCTAGACCTGACCCACGTGCAACTTTGTATTAAACACAAGAATAGCAGTAGTAGTCTTAGAACATTTGCATACCTCAGTCAAGCTGTCATTTATGTGACAAGCTAAGAGAATGTAACTATTTACCAACTTCCATGGTATTTTTAGAATGTTTAGAACACTTAAAATTTTCAGTGGCCATGATTAGAAGTTACTCTGTATGAGTTGCATGCAGCATTTTCTACTTGTCTCTATTTTAACCTGTGATGGAATCCAGTACTTTCTTGTCACCAGGCAAGCTGTGTCTGATGCATTAGGTCAAAACATATTCCCGTCTCCAAATGCTAACAGCAGCACATTCAGTTCTCTGGACTTCAGCAGCTAAAGTGGGTGTTGCAGGAAGTTTGGCACTGTTTCTCTTTACAGAATAATAAGCATAGATGATGTTGATTGAGGTTTCATACAGACACAGAGGCTCTTCCCCCATAAAAGCTGATTCATGGACACATGGTGACTCTTAGCTTTAAAAGGTAACAATATGAGTTGGAGTAGATGGGCTACAAATAAATGTCAGATTTTCTAGCAGCCCCCAGGATGGTGGATTCTTTTATTTTAGACTGAGACAGTATTTTATATCTCATTTTTCTAACAGCTGCATTAGATTGCTGTAATCTGTAACACTTACTGATTTGTTTGGTTTTGTTTTGTTTTCCAGGAGGAGACCACAACATACCTGCAGAGCTGTGGCTTCTTCTTCTCCAAGCTCTGCCAAAGGTATGTACTTTATGCACTTATTCTCCCCAGTATTCATCTCATATGTACTATGGGAACTTTTGTAACATTCAGATTCAAGGCTGTTGGTAGAAGAATTCTCCTTCCTCATTTTTTAAATACAGTGTTTTGAATATAATACAAAAATCTTCCCCAGAGAGTTGCATCAAGCCAGAACTAAACTTGAGAATTCAGATTAATGCATACAGCAGTGGCCATCCTGCTTGTACTGACTGTTTTAAGTGATGTTGGGCTGCCAGGTAATGGCTAACCACTTGGTTTCAGAGGCTCCACAGCATGAACAGACCTATTTAATATCAGATCTACACTGACTTCAAAATCATGGTCAGTGTCTGTAAATTAATGTGATTCCCCAAGATTTTATCCTAACTCAGTTATCACTCCTGGATGAATAATGTAGCAGTAGGAGAGCTGTGTCCTTCCCTAGCTGAGTCTGTGAGTCTTTCTAGCTCTTGTTTTCTAATTAAGCACCAAAGCAAGGTTGTACTGCTTCTCCTCAGCAGCTTGTACCTGAAGTAGTTTTACCAGGAGAATTACCTGATGTAGGGAAAGTCCTTTCAGCAGATGTGTAATTTTTTGACCTAAAAATAGGATAATACAGTAAATAAGAACCTGATGTTTGAAGATTCAAAGCTATCCCTGCTGTCTAGTTTGTTGTATAACTTGGAAGAACTGCAAAAACTTTTATGGTGATAACTGTTAACATATGCTTGCAGAGTAAAGAATAAAGAATTGTGGGTTTCTATAAATGCCCATAATAGAGGATGATATTTCTATGGTTTTCCTGAACTAATGTAAGGAACTGTGTAGCCCAGTGATTAGTTTCTGTATAATGCTGTAGGATACTGCAAAATTCCTGAGTAAAATTCTTTGTTTTGCACTGAACTCTAGATGTCAGCTTGATAGTGTCTGATAGCACAGAAAGCAATGTGGGAACTTATTTTTGTGGCTGTCTTCTTGCTGTTGTTGTTTTTTTTTTCTTTTGAGCAGAGGGCTGGAAGTGGTTCCTTTGACTCTTGCACTGCTTGACTTCTGCAGTTGGTTCTCCCTGCCATACCTTCTAAATTAAATGTACTTCCATCCCTTTGTAGCTGGAGCTGATGGTAACCAAGGTTCTCAAGGAGCCATGGACAGGGAAGGTGATAGTTCTCCATTTCAGTGTCCCAAGAACCATAAACAGTATTTAGTTCTGTGTTTGGAAAGCCAGATATTCTCTGCCTCTGTGAACTCTGCAATGCTGTTCTCCTTCCATAGGCCTCTCTTCAGTGTGGAAGAAAGAACTGAGAATGATTCAGAATTAATTTATGCAAAATTTTCCCAAGTAATTCTTGGCCACCCATGAGTTTTCTTGGAAGAGTGGTACACAATAAGCCCTTGTCTCTGTTATGTTTTAACCCAATGTGAGGCTAAACACCACACAACCATTTGTTCACTTCTCAGTGGAGTGTGGGAGAGAATCAGAGAAAAGGTAAAACTTGCGGGTTGAGGTAAAGATGGTTTCTTGTTTCCCCTTCCTTTTCTGTGCTATTAATAATGGTAGAAGAATACACAAAACAAGTGCTGCACAATGCAATTGCTCACCACCAGCTAACTGATACCTGGCCTGTCTCCGGGCAGCGGGCTGCCACTCCCCACCCAATTCCCCTCAAGTTTTTTGTTCAGCATGATGTCATATGGTATGGAATATCCCTTTGGCCAGTCTGATTTGTGGGTCCTTGCTGTGTGCCCTCCCAGCTTCTTGTGCACCTCCTTCTGGCAAGACAGTATGAGAAATGTAAAAGCCCTTGACTTTTTGTAAATGCTGCTCAGCAACAACTAAAACATCAGTGTGTTATCAAAGTTATGCTCACTCTAAATCCAAAACACAACACTGTACCAGCTACTGGGAAGAAAATTAACTCTGTCCCATCTGAAAACAAGACAGTTTCCAAAGGATTTGCTTATTATTATTTTTGAATCTAAATGCCAAGCTAAATTTAAGGGGCTTTTTAGTCCCTGAGGCTTAGCAGCTTATCCCTGAAACCCTTTGAAAATGTGACTCTTCTGCAAATACACAAAGTATCATAAATCTGTTCAGTACTAGAATTAATGTAAATTATTCTATCTGAGTCAACAGCTTATTGTATTTTAAAGGAACTAGAGACAAAGCAAAATATCTATGAAAGAAGACTTATGGTTTCTACAGAAGTCTGTTTTTGTCAATTAGGTCTGGATTCCTTGACAAAACTAGTGCATGGGATAGGGGGAATGTCAAACTCTCAGTAACAGGTTTGCGGTTCCTGCAAGGTGTAAGTTCTGAATTGCACTGCTTGTTCAAGATTTAATTATTCTTTTGTTTGTTTATTTAGGTACTTAAACCAGTGTTCTTTAGAGTCAGATCAGCTAATATATCTGTCTTCTCTTTGCTTCAAATTAGTTTTCATTACACATGAAGGCATTTTATCACTTGTCCAGTTCAATAGATACAACAGTTGCTTTAATTTGAAAATAGTGTCTCTCAAAAAATTACAACTTCACTAGGAGGTCGACATTCTTCTGTTTAAAAGAGGGGTTTGTTTGTTTGTTTTTACTAGGTCTTGCAGGTAGGAGAAGAATGTGGTCTTAACTTAGTCTGTTTAAAAGTCTCATTCCAATTTTAGTTTGGTTTTATTAAGTAATTTAGCCTTATGGGACACAGATTTCATAGAAAAATCCTTTCCCCTGTGAATTCTGATATTTGATGAGCCAGAAAGTGCATGAAAATGATATCTTCAGTGGAAGTGTTCTGAACACTGTTTACAATGAGTAGAAAGCTGTAGCCAGTTTTTGGTGTTATTTTTCTCAAGAGCTGAGCACTTGGAACTGAATGAGAGTTTCTCTAAAGGGCACAGCTTCTGGTTAAATGGGAGGCAGATTTTCAAAAGTGTTTCTCTTTTGATCTTTCTGAATGTCCTTTACTCATTTGCTCTGAAGTAGCCTTCAGTAGTAGCCCTATAGTATTTCTTACTTGATAAATAGTGCAAGCATTTATTTATGGAGAGATATTAATTTACTCCAAATCTCTGAAAATTGGGGTGGTTGCAGGTAAATACATTTTGACTACTACTGAAATCTTGTCATGTACAATCTTGAAAATGAGCAGGAAAGAAAGTTATTAGCTCATCTGTTTGCTACTGTGCTGATACAGCAGTGTTCCTTCAATATATTTGTGTTCTACTTGATCCAGCTTACTTTTAAATGATGACTGAAATGGTGGAGTAATTTTTATGCCACTGAAGAAACTGCATAAAGTCCAACAGATTTCACTGCTAACAGGATTTTTTCTTAACAGAGTTGTCATTTGCTTTACTTTAGACTTCCATTGGATATAGAGCCTTTGCATTCCTAATGCACACTGAAAACCTTCTCGACTTGTCACTTAGTCAAATCTCCTTCAAGGATAAAGTATCAAGAGTGCTATTAGTGAAACTATATTAAAATTAATAGAAAAGAGACCCTAGTGTGCAATGTTGGAGGTAGATGGCTCAATGGGTGCCATTCAGCACTTCTTGTTCCAGACCCCCTGTGCTAGTTTGAAACTGGATAGAATGTTTTGGTGAGAAGAACTAGATTACAGGCTGTGAAAGGGAAACAATGGTGATGTCTACTTCACTCATAGGCTTGCTGAGAAGTATAGGAACAAGAAATAAAAACATAGATAACCTCTCTCACTGGAGCTGCTGGCTGAGCTGCTTCTTACTCTCTAACCTCACCCTCCATTTTGGACTAATCCACTTTGTTTCCTAACCCCTTGGCTGAACCTCTATTCTTCCTGGGGACTGGGGTAAGGTTGAGAGGGGTAGAGGGAAGGTGAAGGGGTGGTTGAGAGCCTCTCCTGGGGACTCAGGTTTCTGGGAAGGGAGTTGGGTTTTTGTATTACTTTTTTTTTTTACCTTGTATATTTCTGTATATACTGTAAATATCTGCTTATATATTGTGCTAGCTGTAAATATAAGCTTCATTCATATTTCCAGAGCTGGCTGAGTCTAGTCTAGGTGATTTCCAAAGTGGAGGGAGGCAGGGAACACCCAAACCATCACAGCCCCTATGAAGACACCACAACAGTGATTCTTTATATTCCTGAATTTTTTTGTAAACAATTGTTGAGGTTGTGGGGTAAGAATTGTCAGCACCATCTTCACCAATAGAAGCAACCTGATACAGGGAGAACAAACCCCAAAGATTTCTGTTCTGTTTGTATAAGTTGTGAACATTTGTGGTGTGCTTTGTCTCCATGATTGTTAATCTGAAGCTAGATGACACGAAGGTCTGACAGATGATGTGAAGGTCTGACACTTCTGCTGCTCTGGTGGCTTTCTCCATTAGCATCACCATATTTTATTCATTGGCCCTAAGGCCAAGGCACTGTACAGTCCTTGTTTGCTTGAGCATCGACTACTTCTGTGGTGTTACTGATGAATCCCTTAGGTCTTGCTTGGCCTCTGAAATAAAAGCCATGTATCTGATTTGCCACTGGAGCTTCGATTTCGTAATTAATTCTGCTCAGGGCGTGGTGTACTCAAACCCAGCTGAAAAACATGCCAAGAGCAGTTTGAAAACCAGACAAGACTGGTTTTATACTCTTCAACTATCATTAAAGCTGAGATTTGACATATGTGTTTAAAATTTTGTTAACAAGGGGATCTGAAAGTAGATAACATAAAGGTGATAAGGCACAGTGATGGTAGGTAAGTGTAGCCTCTCATCCATAGTGCTGAGCTCCCAAGCATAATCTCAATTTGAACGTGGTTAAGAATAGATAGGGCCATTTCCAGTGCAGTGTTTCATTAGACCACTTCACCTGTTGCATCCTGTAGCTTTGAAACTGCAGTACCACCAGACAACTGTAATTGTTTTTGTTCTAGAATCTTCTGACAGTCAGCAAGGATTGTATCCAAACAGTCTCACACAAATACACAGCTTGTTCCAGCAGATGCATTAGTGCCTATTAAACATTTATATAGAAGCATAGAGTTAGACAAGGGTTCACAAACATAAGTAAGACCTTTTCATTGCACTGTAGAGCCTCTAGTCTAAATCATGCCTAGGTGATGACATACAGTGCAGCTGCTTTTAGGAGGAAGGATGAGAAATGTTTGAAGGTTGATTTCTGGGAAGATGGGAGCAGAGATTTGCAAGTCTAGGAACTAACAAATCAGAAGGTGTAAAAAAAGTGAAAATAGGAATCGAAGCAATACACGCTGGGGTGAAATCAGCAGCCCAGTTGAAGTGCATATACACTAATGCATACAGTATGGACAACAAGCAGGATGATCTGGAAGCCTTGGTTCAACAGGAAGGCTACAACGTAGTCACCATCACAGAAACGTGGTGGGATGCATCACATGACTGGAACAGTGCAATGAATGGATACAGGCTTTTCAGGAAAGACAGGAGAGGAAGAAAGGGTGGAGGGATGTCCCTGTATGTTAGGGAAGCTTTTGATGCCATGCAGTTTGTGACCAGGGATGAGCGGATTGAGTGCCTATGGGTAAAATCAGAGAGCAGACCAATAAAAGTGGCATACTGGTTGGAGTCTGTTACAGGCCACCCAACCTGGAAGAGGAGGTGGATGTATTATTCTGTAAACAGCTGTAGGATGTCTCAAGATTGCCAGCTCTTGTTCTTCTAGGTGACTTTGACCTGCCAGGTATCTAATGGGAACTTAACACAGCAGAGAGGGGGCAGTTAAGAAGGTTTTTAGAGAGTATAGAGGATAGCTTCTTAACACAGCTGCTGTGCCAGCCTATTGGGGTGATGCTCTGCTCGACCTGCTGTTTATGAATAGAGAAGGGCTGGTAGGAGATGTGGTGGTTGGAGGCTGTCTGGGGGGCAGTGATCACAAAATAACAAAGTTTTCAATATTCAGTGAAGCTAGAAGGACCATTAATGAAACATCCACACTGTACTTTTGAAGGGGACTAACTTGAAGAGTACCTTGGGAAAAGCCCTTTAAAAAAAAGGGGTCCAGCAAGGTTGGACCTACTTCAAGAAAGAAATCCTGAAGGTGCAAGAGCAGGCTGTGCTGAAAGTAAAGCTGGTGGGGAAGACGACCAGCCTGGATGGGTTGGGGACTTGTGATGGAAATAAGGGGAAAAAAGAGGACATATCACCTTTGGAAAGACAGGGAGGTAACTCAGGAAAAATTAAGGATATTGCCAGGTTGTATAGGAAGAAAATTAGAGAGGCAAAAGCCCAGTTAGAATGGCCATTGCTGTGAATCATAATAAGAAATGTTTTTATAGATAATGACTAAAAGAGGGGCAAGGATAGCCTCCACTCTATACTGGACAAGGAGGGGAATGTAGTAGCTAGACGTCAGGAAAAGGCAGAGGTGCTTAACACCTTTACCTCAATTTCAGTAGTAAGACACGTTGTCCTCAGGACAGCTGGCCTCCTGAGCTGGTAGATGGGGTCAGGGAGTGGTCCAGCATGTCCAGGTCCCTCTGCAGAGCCCTCCTACCCTCTAACAGATGACACATGCTCCAAACTTGGTGTCATCTGCAAACTTACTGATGGTGGATGCCCCGCATCCAGATCATCAGTGAAGATATTAAACAGGACTAGGCCCAGCACTGATCCCTGGGGCACACCACTAGTGACTGGCCACCAACTGGATGTGGCACCATTCACCACAATTCTCTGTGCTCGGCCATCCAGACAGTTCTTAACACAGCACAGAGTGCCCTTGTCTAAGCCGCGGAGTGCCAGCTTGGCCAGGAGTTTGCTATGGCAGACAGTGTCAAAGGCCTTGATGAAGTCTGGGTATATTTCATCCACAGCCTTCCCCACGTCCATCAGGTGGGTCACCTGGTCATAAAAAGAGATCAGGTTGATCAAGCAGGACCTGCCCCTCCTAAAACCATGCTGGCTGGGTCTGATCCCCTGGCCATCCTGTAGGTGCCCTGTGATTGCACTCAGTGATCTGTTCAGTAATCTTGCATGGCACTGAGTTCAGGCTGACAGGCTGTCCATACAGAAGCTACAGGGAATGCTGCATAATGAGCTTCCAGACAAATGGCATCTCAGTGAATTTATATGTCTGGTGGACTGTAGTAGAAAAGAGAAATAGTGATATCATCTGTGGCTGGCTCTGAACAAAACAATAGATAGCCCTTGAAAAAACACCCAGACAACAACAAAAAAGTAGATCCTCTCTGGTCTGGAAAACTGAAACTGCCTAAGAGAAAGAGCACTTGAAATAGTGAGGCAGTTGGTGAAAGCAGTGGCACCACTTGCTACTTTCCCTTCTTGCTTTCTGTTGGCTGCAGAGCTCCACAGCAATTTTGACACAGCTAGAATCATCATTCAGATGCATTTAGTCTTGTTCAGAGTGCTGGAAAGCTTTTTCCCTATTAAAACTAGCAAGTGCAAATTCATAGTAGTTCATGAAAATAATCTCATGGCAGTGCTACAAAATCCACAGCTTTCTTCCAAATTTTATAATTATTTTTGTGGCATCTTCAGGATTTGTCTGAGATCTGAGCATAGTGCAAGTATGGTGAAAGGCTCTGGGTGTGCAAGGACATTGACTCCTTGGAGCGAGTCCAGAGGAGGGCCATGAAGATGATCAGAGGGCTGGAGCAGCTCTGCTATGAGGACAGGCTATAAGAGTTGGGGCTCTTCAACATAGAGAAGAGAAGGCTTCAAGGAGACTTTGGAGTGGCCTTCCAGTATCTGAAGGGGGCCTACAGGAAGGCTGGGGAGGACTATTTACAAGGTCTAGTAATGACAGGACAAGGAGTAATGGGTTTAAACTGGCAGAGGGGAGATTTAAACTAGATATTAGGAAGAATTTCTTTACAGTGAGGGTGATGAAACACTGGCACAGGTTGCCCAGGGAGATTGTGGCTGCTCCCTCCCTAGAGATGTTCAAGGCCAGGTTGGATGAGGCCTTGAGCAACCTGTTCTAATGGGAGGTGTCCCTACCTATGGTGGGGCATGGGAACTGGATGATCTTTGAGGTCCCCTCCAACTTAAACCATTCTATGGTTCTATGCAACCTTGATATATGTAACATTAAGATAAACGTTTGCCCATTTATGAAACACTGGAAGATGACGTGACTCAGTTCAGGGCCTGGAGAGAGGCTCTTGTTAAAGCTGAAAAACAAAAGAAAGTCTTTGTCTAGGGCTTTTCAGTGCCTACATGCCTGCTTTGTCACAGCAACAAATCTGCATATGGCATTTAGAAAGCAAAATTTTTCTGTGCCTAGCACTGCACGTAACATTCTCAGACCATTATGCTTCCCTTTGCTTTCCCTCACCCCCACAGTAATTTTTAATATAGATATATCAGAGAAGTTACTAAAGATCTGGCTGATTGCAGCAGTTTTTATCAGAGCCCTTGCAGAATGTGGGAAATCATGTGTTGGAGAGCTGCTTGCACAGAGAAAGCAAATTCAAGAGCAATGCTGTCCAAAAGTGATGTCCTGTCACAAGCTTTTGCTCTTGACACAGTTGCCAGCAAAGAGAGGAGACTGGTCATGCTCGCCGTGCTACCTGCTTACTCTGCCAGCTCAAGTCCATTTGTAAGCAGTTCTGCAGCATGACAAGTGTCACAGCTGTGGGACACAAAAACAGCACAGCTACTGGGTACTCCCTGCTCAGGACTTTAAAGAATGAGATCCCTGTTGACAAGTACTTTCTGGACTGTTTCTGCGTAGATTTCCATCCGTGGGGCTTTGACTCTGTTTTGAACAAACTCTACATGACTTTAGTTTCAGCTTTCTAGGTACTTGCTTGGTTTTCTTTTCCTCTGATCTCAGCTATTGGCAGCTGCTAGCACTTCATAGTCTGCTCCCTGGGCAGGGCTGACCAACCAGTCTACAGAGTGTGGTTAAATACCTCTTTTGTAGATTGATAACAGTGGTCAGAACTTGGCTGAAAATAAGCAGGCCTGTGCAGAGAGATGTAATATTGCACAGGAGGGGATGGAAGTGCTGCACCTTCCCTTCTCCCCACAAAACCTATCCTTATGTGTGAGTGTAAGTTGGAGTACCTTAAAATTTGGGTTACAGTACCAGTCCCAATGGAGTGTGTTCCTTTCAGGTTTGATTTACAGTTAACATAAGTTTGTGAAACTGACTTGAGTTGGCCTGATACTGAAACCAGTTTTGGAAATATGAATCAGAGCAAAGGTAATTTGTGTGAAAGTCTACTGCTACTTCAGAAACTGGTGCCAAAGAGAGACAGCTGGAGAGAGGGAAATGTCACAGAGAAGGGGGATGGGACCTGTGAAGTATCTGTAAACTTATTTTTTTTATTTGTAAATAAGATTTTAGTGGCAGCTAGGAGACATGGGGTTGAGGTAGAAAGGAAAACAGCAAATGATGTGCATATTGGTTCTGCTTAACAAAGTATTTCCAAGAAATAAAATTTCATCTCTGAAAGAAAGCAAAACTATACAAACAAAGGGAAGAAAACCAACAAAGCCAAAGTTTATCATCAGAAGGTTAAATTGAAGGCTATGCCAAGGTTAAACATTTTTCCTCTTCCCAGTCTGTTATAGAAGAGACTGCTGGGTTTTGCCTACCTCAGAATGAAGCTGGGCAGTTTGTTTTAGGGATACTTGCACTATTTTAGGATTAGATCTGAAAGAGCAAGAAGATAATTATTTTTATTTGCCTTGGAACAAGTGGAGGTGGGGAAGAAAATAAAGTTTGAAACACATGGGAAACATCTGCTCCATTTTAGAAAGAAGCTTCAGCAAGAGGGAAGAAGCTGCTGTGCTGCATGCAGGAGGCCACCAGGGTTTCCTGAGAAACAGGAGAGGAAAGGAGGCAGAGGTAGTGATAAAGCTTCAGTCAAATTCAAGAAAAAGGCAGAGGAAAGACTCAGACTGCAACTTTGTGGCCAAGACACCTCTAGTCGAGACCGAAAGTGAAATTTCATAGTGTCTGTCCACAGTACACTGTTTTGAACCTAGACCCAGCTCAGGGAAAGAAGCAAGGGTACTTGGACTTCTTCTGGAAATGGTACATGTTAAACATACAGAATGATTTATCAGAAATAGTGTGTCTTTCATGGAGGGGGAGATTTCACCCTCTTATCAGAAACGAAATGAGCTCTCTGGAGAACATTAAGCCAGCAAAAAAGGGAAGATGCTAGTTTAGGGCTTCCAAACTCTGCTTCGTAACTGTGACAGAGTGTTTTTTAGGTGACTATGAGCAGAGCACTTAAGAATAAATTCAGATTATAGAATCAGTCAGGGTTGGAAGGGAGCACAAGGATCACCTAGTTCCAACCCTCCTGCCATGTGCAGGGACACCTTACCCTAGATGAGGCTGGGCAGAGCCCCGTCTGGACTGGCCTTAAACACTTTCAGGGATGGGGCCTCAACCACCTCCCTGGGCAACCCATTCCAGGTCTAACCACTCTCATGGTGAAGAACTTCCTCATCATGTCCAGTCTGAATCTCTCCACCTCCAGCTTTGCTCCATTCCCTCTAGTCCTGCCACTACCTGATGTCCTAAAAAGTCCCTCCCCAGCTTTTTTGTAGGCCCCCTTCAGATACTGGAAGGCTACAATAAGGTCACCTGGGAGCCTCCTCTTCTGCAGACTCAACAGCTCCAAGTCTGACCTCATAGTAAAGGTGCTCCAGCCCTCTGATCATCCCTGTGGCCCTTCTCTGGACATGCTCCGGTATGTCCACATCCCTCTTATAGTAGGGGCTCCAGAACTGGATGCAGCACTCCAAGTGTGGTCTCACCAGAGCAGAGGGGGAGAATCACCACCCTTGACCTGCTGGCCATACTTCTCCTGATGCAGCCCAGGACCTGGTTGGCCCTCTGGGCTGCAAAGTGCACACTGCTGGTTCACGTTGAGCTTCTCTTCCACCAGCACCCCCAAGTCCCTCTCCTCAGGGCTGCTCTCCAGCCAGTCACTGTCCAGCCTCGATTTGTACTTGGCATTCCCTTGACCCAGCTGCAGGACCTTGCACTTGGTCTTGTTGAACCTCATGAGGTTGGCTTGTGCCCACCCCTCTAGTCTGTCCAGGTCCCTCTGGATGGCATCCCTTCCCTCCAGCGTGTCTGCTGCACCACACAGCTTGGTGTCGTCAGCAAACTTGCTGAGGCTGCATTCAATACCACTGCCCATGTCACCTAGATGTTTGGATCTGAATCTTCAGAAGTGCCAGATATACTGTTCTGGAAGTACAGACACCCATGCATATTCCCATATACCTTATTTACCTGAGCTTGATTTGTTCTCTTTGCTTTTACTTTATTAACAATAAACTTTAAAAGAATTTCAAATTCTTCTACAAAGCTGTGATTTCATGGCTGGCTAAGCTGATCTAAGTCCTAGCTGTCACTCAAAGAATATGCCTCAGCCTCTATCTCATCTTCACCCCTACCTTGTTTTAACTCTAGTATTGATGGTATGGGGTCAGGCAAATGGAGAAAGAATCCAGATGAAAACTTAACCAGCAAGGGCAAAGTGGTGCCTCAATGATTTGGGGAAGCTGTTTTGCATTATCTCAAACAGGAGGGATGCCCAACTGCAGCCTTCCCAGGTTTCTTACATGTGACCCTAAGGCTTCAGGTACTGATAAAGGCTTTTGGATTATGTGAAATATAATCAGCTGTGGCATCTCCCAGGGGTTGTAGAGGGAGTAGGGGGGGGGCGGTGTTTGAAAATATTTTTTCACCCCCTTACATTGCTCAATTACACTGTCCTTGTTTCTCTAGTTGTCTGACTTTGTATCCTCTTCATGTTGCTCATTGGAGATTAATCCAAATCCCACTGAAAGCAGTAACAGGATTCATGTATTGATAGCAGACTTCAGATCAGAAGTAAATTTATTTGTTATGCCTGGGGGTTGTGCTGTTTATATGCCACAGCTCAGTTTCTGTATGTTATGCTGTATCATTATATTCACATTGGAATAAAATTCACCTTTTGTATCTAATTGTCTCTATTCCCTCAGAATTTATGGCAAGTTCTTCCTGTACTTAGAGACCACACTTGCCTTAGAACTGATCTAATTCCTGTTTTCATAAAACCTTTTTGGTTTCTGGTTGAAAGCATTTGAAAATGCTCTACAATAATTATGTTCAGGCCATTATAGTACAGCTCTTTACATGGTTGTGCTGCACCACCATTCCCATAATGAGTCACCAAAAATTGCAATTGTAGGATTCCTTTTTTGCAAGTTGAAAAGAACTGTCCACAAGTGGGCAGAGTTATTATACTGGGTTTTGGTTGAGAGTAACATTTTATTTTCCTGCCTAGGTGGTCTGGGGAAAGAAAACAAACAAAACTTTTCCATGAAACGCATTAAAAGAAGATTTTGCTTCCCTACTGAGAAAAAACACTCCAAAAGCAATGTGCTTTCAGGGTGGGTGGGGAGGTTATCTGGAAGGGTGAGGCTTCACAATCCAAATAATAGATTGAGACTTAAGGTCTCAGCATCTCTGATGCTTGATCATATTGCCTCAGATTTTTGGATTAGGTTAATCTCAGTATAGTTCCATAAAGCACTAGACTCTAAGAAATCTGAGCAACATGTGCTCTGGATGGTTATTAAAGTATCACATAGAACATCAACGTAAGCATGGCAGTTTGTAGTGACCTCTGTCAAAATTAACTTCCATGGTCATTTAAAATGTTAAGCATGGGCAACTTGGTGCTATCTATGGAAAAAGATAGCACTGGTGAAGAATTTATTAGCATGTGTTATACTGAAAGGAGGAATTGAGAGCTTATCCAAGAGTACTGTACTTAGAAATCAGACACAACCCTAGATTTTAAGACCCACAGATTTGCTTGCAGATGCCAGTTACGGAGCAATGTCCCTTTATTAACCTTTCAGGGTATTGTGATGTGAGAGCAGTCAGGTGAGCAGCCTTTCAGTGATCTTTGTGAAAGCACAAAACTGTTTTTCAATGTAGACTGTAAAAATGCCCTGAAAATGTAAAATATGGCATAATTTGGGAAGGATCCCATGAACCCCATGATGATGTTGTAGAAACAGTGATATAAAGCCAAAGGTACTGATCTGTGTGTTAATAAAATCACTGCAAGTTTTCCCAAGACGATAACATCACTGGCAATACAGCCAAAAGGATGCTGGTTTGATGCATCCAGTCTATTTATATTGCAACTCCCCTTTCCTTCTTAATAGTGAATGTGAGATAATTACTAATGTTTCCAAAGAGAAGCAATTACTGATGAAAACTGTAAACCAAAGTGTGTCAAAAGAAGATTTTAAGTTTTAACTATTCCTGATATTACATTGTTTTCAGAACTGGACAAAAAGTTTTTCACTTTATCTCTTAAATTTCTTTGAAAAAATGTTCTTCCATCTCCCCCTCCCTAACCTTTACTCTCCCTTCCTTTTCATCTCATTGCTCCATCCAATGTAAAAGAGAGTAAGGAGTGAACGGAACTGGCAGAAACACACTGATAACCCAAACCTGGTTTATTCCTTAATTTTTGTTTAATTTTTCTATAATGAGACAAGATGAAAACTTGGAGGAACTGAAGGGAAAATCTTGTTGGGTAGTAGTTGGCTGCAGTAAACAGTTACACTGTTTCAGTTCATAATGCAGGTTTGAAAACAAAGGGGTCCAGGATAGTTGGACCTACTTTAAACAGGAGCTCTTGAAGGCACAGGAGCTGGCAGTTCCCATGTGCTGAAAGATGAGCCGGCGGGGAAGGCGACCAGCCTGGATGAGCAAACAGCTCCTGAAGGAATTGGGGGAAAAAAAGAGGGTGTATCACCTCTGGAAGGAGGGTAAGGCTTCTCCTGACGTGTTTAGGGAGGTAGCCAGATTATGCAGGAGAAAAATCAGAGAGGCTAAGGCCCAGCTAGAACTTAGGCTGGCCACTTCCGTGAAAGATAACAAAAAGCACTTTTATAAATTTATCAACGCTAAAAGGAAGGGCAAGAAGAGCCTCCACTGATTACTGGACCAGGAGGGGAATACTATAACTGATGATGTAGAAAAGGCTGAGGTCCTGAATGCCTTCTTCGCCTCAGTTTTCAACAGTAAGGAAGGAGGAGGAGAAGAATGGCCTCTTGAACTGGGGGATGGGGTTGGGGAGCAGTGTGTTCCCCTGGAAATTCATGAAGAATTAGTTCAGGACCTGCTGAGCCACCTGGACACCCACAAGTCCATGGGACCAGATGGGATCCATCCCAGGGTGCTGAGAGAGCTGGCAGCTGAGCTGGCCAAGCCGCTCTCCATCATTTTCCAGCAGTCCTGGCTCACCGGAGAGGTCCCAGGAGACTGGAAAATGGCCAACGTGGTCCCCATGCACAAGAAGGGTCAGATGGAGGAACCTGGGAACTATAGACCCGTCAGCCTGACCTCAGTGCCAGGGAAACTGATGGAACAGGTTATCTTGGGGGTAATAAGAGCGCACCTAAGGGATGGCAAAGGGCTCAGGTCCAGCCAGCATGGGTTTAGGAAGGGCAGATCCTGCCTTTCTAACCTGATCTCCTTCTATGATCAGGTGACCCGCTTGGTGGATGTGGGGAGGCCTGTGGATGTGGTCTATCTGGACTTCAGCAAGGCCTTTGACACTGTCCCCCACAGCATACTGCTGGCTAAGCTGTCAGCCCGCGGCTTGGATGGTAACACTCTGTGCTGGGTTAGGAACTGGCTGGAGGGCCGGACCTAGAGAGTGGTGGTGAATGGTGCCACATCCAGCTGGCGGCTGTCACTAGTGGTGTCCCTCAGGGATCTGTGCTGGGCCCCATCCTCTTTAACATCTTCATAGATGATCTGGATGAGGGCATCGAGTCAGTCATCAGCAAGTTTGCAGATGACACAAAGCTGGGGGCAGATGTGACTGGGTTGGAGGGCAGAAGGGCTCTGCAGTGGGACCTTGACCGCCTGTACAGATGGGCAGAGTCCAATGGGATGGGGTTCAATAGCTCCAAGTGCAGGGTGCTGCACTTTGGCCACAACAACCCCATGCAGAGATACAGGCTAGGGTCGGAGTGGCTGGAGAGCAGCCAGACAGAGAGGGATCTGGGGGTACTGATTGATACCCACCTGAACATGAGCCAGCAGTGTGCCCAGGTGGCCAAGAGAGCCAGTGGCATCCTGGCCTGCATCAGGAATGGTGTGGTCAGCAGGAGCAGGGAGGTCATTCTGCCCCTGTACTCTGCGCTGGTTAGACCACACCTTGAGTATTGTGTTCAGTTCTGGGCCCCCCAGTTTAAAAGGGACGTTGAGATGCTTGAGCGTGTCCAGAGAAGGGCGACGAGGCTGGTGAGAGGCCTTGAGCACAAGCCCTATGAGGAGAGGCTGAGGGAGCTGGGATTGTTTAGCCTGGAGAAGAGGAGGCTCAGGGGTGACCTTATTGTTGTCTACAACTACCTGAGGGGTGGTTGTGGCCAGGAGGAGGTTGCTCTCTTCTCTCAGGTGGCCAGCGCCAGAACAAGAGGACACAGCCTTAGGCTGTGCCAGGGGAGGTTTAGGCTCGAGGTGAGGAGAAAGTTCTTCACTGAGAGAGTCATTGGACACTGGAATGGGCTGCCCGGGGAGGTGGTGGAGTCGCCGTCCCTGGGGCACTTTAAGGCAAGGTTGGATGTGGCACTTGGTGCCATGGTCTAGCCTTGAGCTCTGTGGTAAAGGGTTGGACTTGATGATCTGTGAGGTCTCTTCCAACCCTGATGATACTATGATACTCCTATGAACTCTAATCAACTGGGCATGCTAAAGATTTGCAGCTTCAAATTATAGTGATTTTCCTGATCTGTAAAACCTCTTGTGTTTGAGGGCTTTGTGCTAAAGCACTTATTAAGAAGAAAATGTGATCCGTTGAACCATCATCTCCCTCTGTAACACCTAAAGGTTTTCCCATGTAGCTATTGGATTATCACAAGCCTGCTTATTCAAGGCAATTTTGATGGTGTTGCTGTACAAAGAGGAATACCTGTGGACACAGAATTGTCCCAGAACATCTTCCATCAGTGTATTGCTCTTTCATTTATCTACTGAACAGAGTATATGATTGCACCTTGGATGTTGTTTGGATAACCAGCACTGTGTTGCACCTATGTGAGTTACTCCACCGCTAATTTGCTTAACGTCTTCTGACATAAGAGCTGCAGTTGCAACTCAGTGAAGATAATGAGATTTCCTCTAAGCCCTCTTGATTCCTCTTGATATATCATGTGATGTTTAATTAAAAGAGGGAAAGAAGGGGTGGGGAAGAGACTTCTCATCAGTTTTGGTTGAGTGTTGAAAAAGGGCAGGTAAGAGAGCATCTGTCAAAGGCTAATTGTCCCAAAGTTTTTTTTAATTCTGCTGGTTCTCTGGCAGTAGACAAAGAGAGAAATGATGGACCTGTCATGAAATGGTGGAGAAGATTCTGCTGTGACTGGATCAAAGATCACGATTGAATATTATTGCTTAGGGCCTGTGCAAGAGGAAAGAGAACATCAGTTTGTGTTCTATCATACTCTGCCCTGCTGGAGAGGGGATGGCATGTGTTCTTCAGATGGTGTAAAGTGAGAGAGCAGGAAGAGATAAGAGGTGAAGCCTTCTTTACAATTATGTTTTCACCATTTTTCAATCTGTTAGCACTGACACACTCAGAATTTTTCCAAAAGGCTGTTTCAGCACAGTTGTGAAGCCTTGCACGGGGAACATCTATTTTCTGAGATAGACCAAAAAGTCTGCAGTTTGCTAGTTTTTGATGACAACACATCTTGTACAAGCATAAAGTCTTGATGAGCCCAGGATTTAGAAACCAGCTTTCTTTTTGTGAGGCAATTCTACATCTTAAAGGAAGTGTCTGGCGCTTTCTTTTTAATATGAAGAAAAATTCTGAGGAAGAGAATAATATTAGACTGTAACCTGGATTACTTAGACAAGAAGTAGCCAAAAAAGGCAGCCTCTGTATTCTGTGATGTAGATCAAAAGCAGTAAATATTTATCTGTACTTTCCTCTGAAATAAACACTGAAGACCTTGCTGTCATTCAGACAATCTCTGTTTCTATACTAACCCATCTCTTTAAGGGAGACATCTATTTCCTCTTACAGCCATATAGAGGCCCTTAACTAAAATATTTTGCATGCCTTTGCAGGCCTCTAGGAAATGTTAAACACACAAAGAAAGGCAAACAGCTATGAATCCCCTGTTTAAAATTAGGAACAGAAAAGGGAAGTAGACTTTGTGGCTTCTTTTCTCAGACTTGATCTGTAAAGGATCTCGGATCAATTTGCTTATTTTGCTTAAATTAATCTTGTTTGTGTAATATTAATTAATACCAGCAGTTGAACCAGCAAGGCCAGTGGGCAGTTATTCCTTTTACCACACAGTAATGCTCAGCCACTACAAGGATATTTTAAAAGTATGTCTCTCATTAAAAAAAGAAAAGAAAAAACACCCCGTAACTTTGATGACACAAACTATTTGCTAGTTGCTGCTATAAGAACAACTGTTACCCAGAGATTGTAAGCTTGCCTTACATTGAAAAATGTTATTTGACAATACATAGAAATTATGTATGTATTTGGAACATTGCAGCTTTGCTGCAATAGAATTTCACCATTGGAATGCTTTTGGTTTTGTAACTGCAAGGAAAGAGAGTAGAAAATAGGAGTAATCACTGAAGAATTGTTATGGAAAAACTCCTCTTGGTGAATAACTTTGCTCGTGAAAGTTGTTATACTGGAGTCAATAGAATAGTCAGAAGTGCAGGGATTTGAAAGGCAGGCCATCTTGGGTGCTGGCCTTGAGAAGTACAAAGTCACTTCAAGGTGACTTTTAAGGGTAGTATCTAACTGTTGAATTTTAGTTACTAGTAAAAATTTCCAAATTGCCATACATGGTTAATTCCCCGTCTTTGAAATGGACTTAATAATACATGTACTCTCATTAAGGTCTGTTGTGAAGCTTAGGTAAATGGGAGTGTAAAAATAGGCACAGTCGTGGCTCAAAAATCCTTTTAATGCAACCTGCTATTCTGGCAGTGGTCAGTGTCACAGGTCTAGGGGAAGGGTTAATGCAGACGGCAAATGAAAGTGGATACTTCGCGTGAGATATCCACACTTTCTAGTAAGTTGCGGTTAATAACTTCCCAAGCTAAGAATTTTAACTTAGGATTGTTTGGGGTTTTTTTTGAGGTCCTGAGGCAATGAGCTCTTCAATCCAGTTATGTATAACGTGAGAAAGTACTTGCTTTTGTTTCAAGTTTTTGCCTAAAGCTTTCTTTCAGTGCCCCTTAGTTCTTGTGTTACCAGAAGGAATGAACCAGCTGATGTTCCCAGATAGCACTTTTTGGTGCCTTTCAAGATTTGTTAGAGCGCTGTTATCTCCCCTCTGCTAACACACTCTCAAACTGAAGAATCCTGGTTTATTCAGTGTCTTCATGTGCTTACTACCTTCCTCTGCTCCTTAGGTAGTTTTAACTTTGAGGCGATAATCTAAATGTTATTAGTGAGCTAGTTTGCTTGGAACTTCTTGGTGGGCAGCTATTTGAGATGGATTAATAAATTACACGAAACTTTAAGTATTATAAAGCACACACAGACTTGTGCTAGTGCTTTCAAGGAGAAGAGTGAGGATCTTTTAGGGATCTGTTTTCACCTAGTGAGTTGCAATGCTTTTGAAAACAGGTACCTGACTACCCACTGTGTTCTACTTATTTCTGACCTGAGTGAGAACCACTTTATTTAAGAACAAAACAGAGGAAGATGAAATTCAGAAGGAAAATTGATTTTGTCACTGAGATTCCAGAATGAAGCCATTTTACAACTAAGAAACTTAAATATCTGTCTGGATATCCTCTTCCTTTCTACAGCAGCTGTTTCCACTCTGTATTTTAATGAGTGGGCTGAACTAAAACCTTTGGGGAAGGATTTTCCCCTCCCTCCCCCCTCTTTGGCATTCCTACGTAAAAAGCCGCACTACAGTATTACATTCTGTGCTTCTGTTGAATGAGTAAATGCTTCTGGCTGGATGGTCCAAAGAAAAGGCTACGTCATGCTCCCAGATAGTGAAGCGCCTTAATCCAAGCTTTAAAAAACTTTCCTGGATATTCAGCTGATGTGATTTTGGCTGCAAAAAGTAAGTATTTAAAAACTTGGAAGATTTAAGACTGTTCCATGCTCTTCCAAAACTTCCCCTGTAAATAACTTGTGGAGTATCTGCCGATAGATTCTATTTGAATGGCTTTATTTTACATTTCCTGTTAACTGTTTATATCTCATCTGAATTCTTCAGGGATTCCTTAAAGTTGCATACCAAGATTCATCGAGGAACATAACTCAGATGGCATTGTGTATGATGTGTAGTGGAAAGTACTGATTCCCTTTTACCATACAACATCATGAGACTTATCACTGCAGATGTTCCAAACTACTTTTTGAGTCCCTTTATGCCTTGATTTGTCTCTGCCTGCTGAGACTTTTTTTTTTTTTTTTTCATCTAGGTTGTATAGTTTTGTTCAGTGTCTGGTCAGTCCTACTTGTGTTTGCTGAAAACATCTGCTTTGCATGCTTTTCTCTGCTCTCACAGTAATACAGTAATTTCTCTGTCTTTTGTATGCTTTCTCATATAAAGCAGAATTCAGAAAATGGAGAAAACAGTGGCACTTTTTTTTTTTCCTAGCGTTCCTTCAAAACTAGATTACGTTCTCTAACCTCAGCAAATAGCAGAATTCCCTCTGGAGTACTGGGAAGCAGCCTGAACTATACTTGAAGCAGGATTTTATTTTTTCCCCCCTCTGTTTCTCTTTTATGGTCTGCTTAAATTCTTTCTGTTGTAACTGCATTCTTGATTGATTCCATTCTCAGACAGGCATCTCTTGCCTGTTAAGTTCCCCAAATGAACTTCCTGAAATGAAAGTAGATGAGATGCCATGCATCTAACTGAGAATTCAAGTTAAGATTGTTTTTCTCCTAAAACTGGGACTAAGTAACCTTCAAACCTTCAAGTAACCTTCAAGACTTTTTAGTAACTTTATTTGGGGCTGAAATGATTGTCTTAATTTAACAGAAAATCAAGGCTGACATTAAGGCGTAGAAACTTAAAGTTTGGGTCTAGATTCCTCTGCTGCACTTGAAATCATTTAGGGCCAGATTCAAACTTTGATTTTATTCAATAATTAGTAGCACAGTTAAAACAAGACCCAGGGTTAGGCCAGATTTGTTATACTGCAATAAACATGAGAGAAATATTTTAATTTATAAGTTCTGTGAGCATGCCGTTGCTTGGACAAGCATTGTGGTTGACATCTGGGCAAGATCTTCACTCTTGTTTTCCAGTTTTATTCTACTCTAGTAATCATCTGCATCTCTCCTAGTAACATTCACCTCACCTTAGACTTGCATGGCAGCAAGAAACCTGTGCTTCCCCAAAATGGGATATGGCTGTTCTTGGGTAACAGAGTTCTTCTATTTGCTTGCTTTGAGAAATCAAAATGACAGCTAGTTCGGGTTTCATTCTGACATGACTCCATGCTATGAGCCTGTCTATTCTGGTTTGGAAAACCAGGCTTAAATAGAGCAGATAGAGGCTACAATAACTTCACTTCTTATTTTAGTTAGATTTGGGTGATAGCTGAAGATAGTAACCCTGTCACTTTCTCATGGTGGACTTCAACTTGAATTTTTCCTGTAGGTATTGATTTTCCTGCTTAGTAACTTATGGTCATTCTGAAAGGCTGGAGCTATATTACGTATTTTTGCAAATAAAAGACTATTTGTTGCTGCTCCCAAGTGAAGATAGCCCTGCAGAATAAGACTTTCCTCAAGTGCCTTCCCAGTTCTTACATCTTCCACCACTGGAGGTGGATATTGTTGGTCTGAGCTCACAGAGCTGAACAGTACTTGACATCATGCCTCAGTTTCCTGTTAAGATTTTCCAGATGGTTTCCTTCAAGTTTAAATGACAAAGTTTGTTATTCCACAACTTCCTGAGGCAAACAGTTCAAGAGAAACATTAATTTTGAAGAAGAGCCAGGACATGGTTAACAGCTTTTAAAGCACCTCAAAGAAGGCTTCCAGCCCATTCTACAGGAGAGATTTATCTTGTGAGTCACCTCTGAGGTGATTAAATGGTCTCCCCTTATTCAAAATATGGAACAAGTTTTATATCTAACTCTGTGTGATCATTAGCATATTATTTGATCTGTCTGCACTGTTTCCTCACCTGTGAAATGTAATAATGCTTGATTGGTTTGTCTACATTGGCTGTGATGTAGAATCATGGAATCAACCAGGTTGGAAGAGACCTCAAAGATCATCCAGTCCAACCTATCCCCCAGCCCTAGCCAGTCAACTAGACCATGGCACTAAGTGCCTCATCCAGTTTTTAATCCAGTCTTTAGTTGGATAAGGACTGTAGTCTTATACCTACCCAGCACACTAGTTACAAATCTGACTAGACTTCAAGATAATGCTGTAATAAAAACACTGAAAAGTGAAAAATTATTGTTGTAGGTAATTGCATTATTCATACAGAAGGTGTATGCTGAATTAAAGATCTGCTGAAAACTTTATTGGGAAAGAGTCATGACTGTCACATAGAACTTGTCTGGTTTACTTCAATTTACTCCCTACTAGTCAACAGAAGTGAGGTCTCTTTTATTTGTGATTGTAAGTTTTAATAATATTTGAATGGGGAGAAGGAGAGATCTATGCATTGATGTCCCCTAGTAGTCAAGCTGTAATAACGTTTACCACATTAATATGTTTTAAAGTAATTTTCAAAATTATTTTTAGATTCCATGAAAATCTACTGGCTCTGCATGTGGTAGATTCTCCATGGCCAAGAGTACATAACTCAAGGGTGTCCTGTCATACAAGAAACCCCATGCAGCCTCTCACTTGATTAGTTTCTGAATTCCAACAGTTGTATGTTCTCAGCTTTCAAGACTTGTAAGACCTACTGAATTTTCGGAGTGTAAACTCTGAAGACTGCTTCTTTTTTGTCTACCTTTCATCATTTTGCTGTGTTTATAAGAATATTTTGGCACTCAGATGTTAGCTAACCTGTTTTGCAGTGCATTCTCAATTAGTCTTTAGAGTCTTCATTCCCATGTGCTATCTTGGTACCCTCTGTGTCACAAAATAACTTTAAACTCTGCTGATTCTTACGTTGGAGTAAAAAAAAAGTTGGAGAAAAGTAGGCAAACATCAAAACTGTATCCTCATTAATGAGTAAGGGAGAGCAAATAAAATGTGAAAGGATTTGTAGGGAGTATTACTTAAATAATATGACTCTCTGCAGGGTGATTGATTATTTAAAGATTTATATGGAATGAAGTGTTCTGTGAAGAGCAGAGTACTAGCTATCTGTAATGGCTTAGTTTCTTATGGATAGTATGCATAGAAATACTGTCATCCATGAAATAATTAAAAGGTATAGGTGGGATTTTCTTTCAATATATTATTCTCATTCTTCCCAATTTGTTCATGTTGTGAATTGGGGAATGGCTGGAGTAGTAGGAATGCTGGGATTTGTAGAAATAAAGGAATTGGTAATGATGCCATCAAAAACCAAATGGCCCTAGGAATTGTTTAGGACCTGTCTTTCTCTATGTTACCCATCCCAAATTTGTGTGTGTGACTGGGCAGGTGAAGGCATTCTTTCTGTTTGAAATCTTTATGGCTTACTAACATGAATCAGATTCCATGATTAGGACCCTAACTTCATTTTTACAGTAGAACTTAGACTTGGAGTAACTGTGTTTGATATTGGTTATTCTGGATTGATACAGGAGTAAATTAAGTCTCTGCTTTTGCGAAATGCTGCTGTGGCTGAATTGGCATAAACGTTAGTTGGAATATTGCAAGAGAATATAGCAATGAAATGCCAAAATCTGGTTGTTTTGGGGTGGAGGGACTGAGTACTTAACATGGTGATAAAAGTTCTAAGACTTTATAGAATACTGATCACGTTTTAAGTACTTGAAAGGGAGGCTTGTGGGTTTAGTTCTGGTTTTTAATTGAGAAATTAAGACACTGCTCTGTAGTACAGTGATTGCAGAAAGCTGGAGATAAAGCTCTTATTTCTTGAATCCCAGTTTCTCAATGAGCTCTTTGAGAATCTGTATCCCACTGAATTATCTTCAGGGAGGAAACATCACACTAAATTGTGATTAGTTAGCAGCACTCTGAATGGGAATATCTTTAAAGGTCTGAAAGCTGAATGATGTCAGAAAAATCTGGTTTTCATGAAGGCAATTCTGGTAGATGTGTCTTCTTAAAATACAGATGGGGAAAAAAACCCATAGCATGAATTCTATGCAGGGTGTTCTCCCTGGTAAATTCCACGTGCTTGTGGGTAATGTCCTATCATTCTGTAGACTTCCACAACATTTCCTGCATCCTGCATCTTTCCTCTCACTGTTGTGTTTGAGTTATCTTTTTTTTTTCTCCTTCTTCCTGAAATATCTCTTTCTTACAGGGAAGAGGGAGACTGCTGTAGTGTTCTCCCCAATAAGTCATGTGCTGTGAGAGGAGATTGCAACTTTGAATTGTGTTAGAGCTTTTGATGTGATCAGCCACTCCTAAAAATGGCAAAACATGCCTGTTTCATACACACGGAGGGTTGTAAATAAGAAAGTATCCAAGAATACCATAGATTTTGGCAGCAATAAGAATATTTGGTAGGAAGTTTGTCTGCAACTAATGCAGAAGACTACTGCTTTAAATGTTGGGGTTGTTTGTTTCTTTCTTTCTTTCTTTTTGAAATAAGATCGAAAGGTTTCTCACAATTTTTGGCATGATAGTTTCTATTCAAATCAGTTTTCACAGTTGTGTAATTAAGTTTATAGACTTGTCCAACACCTTAAATCATCATCTCCTACACATAAATTGTAACTCATCTATCACATCTTCAGTAGCAGGGGGAAGCAGGCTGTCTCAGAGACATTTAAAATTATTTTCTTTCATATTTGCCAAGTTCTTTTATTCTCTGTAGGTTTTAATGACTCAGACCTCTCAAGTCTTTTCCATACATGGTTAAGTGTAACCACTGTTCGGGGGCAGAGGGGGGAGGATAAAGGGAATAATTTATTGAGCTGATAGAGTTTTAAACAAACGTGGGTGGTTTTCCTGAAACAGTATTTCAGTCCTGGTGTCATACATGTGTCTTCATACATTGGGCACCTCTTACTCTTAATCCTCCTGGCAGCTCGTAGAAAGAAGTGTCCATATATAGTGAATGCTATGCATTTGCATTCAGCAAGGGTAGCTAGTCTCAATCCTCCATCCAGGGATGTCTTCTTAGCCAGGATCCATTTTCTGGAATCTTATTTCTACAAGATTCCTTCAATCTTTCTGCATGTGTCCATCTTGCATGCACATTAATGAAATACCTTGGTTAATGTCATCTTCTTTTAATAGTGGACATCCATTGCACATCTATGTCACTCTCCCCTTATCACAGACAACACTTACTTTTGAGCAGGTTAGTAATGGGTAGTCAGCAAAACTGCCAGATCAGATATTTTGTACCCATTTCTTTTTCTTTTTTTTTCCCTCAAAAATGTTTTAAAGTTTTCTGTGTGCCTGAGTTCTTTTCAGACTAGAAATACATTCTGAAGAACTAGTTTGGTCTAGTGCTCAGTAATGTCAGACAAACTGAATTATCATACTATCTCTGTCGCAAGCCCTCTTGTGTCATATTGGTCAAATCATCTAGCTGTAATTTCAAAAACACATCATGCCTATGTAAACCCATTTCAATTCAAGTTGTGATAGAGACCTAATTCTTATTTCCACTAAGGCTTCATTACACTGCCTGGCAAGGTCAAAATCTTTAAATCAGAGGTATATAAAGGAACCCTGTGCAACTGTGGCAAAAATGAACTAACACAGCAGCATTTATAAAAGCCTAGTAACATGTACCTAATTTGTACAAATGCAACAGAGCTGATTGACTGTTTGTACAGCCATTTGAAGATGTCCAGTGCTACATGATTGCCAACTTGCACCATTCAACTTGAACTAATTTGTCTGCTAATCAGTGAAAAAAAATTTAAAGACAGTTTATATCTCTCTGAGAAACACTCCCAAATCTAAGTAATTTAGTTTTATTAAGACAAACCACGTACTGATCATGAATTTAAAAGCCCCAAGTGTGGTCTTGACTTCAGGGTTGCATGGTTGTGAGAGATTTGGTCCCATGTTAACCATGCTGTAAATCACAAGACTGCTGATTTGAACCAATTTCTTTCTGTCCCAGTACTACGCCAGTCAGTTGCTCATGGCATGTTGTAACAGATCCTTGTGAAAGTTCACATGAATATGAGGATAACTGTTTTCTAAATGCCAAGTGTATTTTGCAGAGCAATAACGGAGCATTTTATTACCACAGTAGGCTGCCTTTTCTTCTCCTGTTGATATTCTAGAGCTCATATTAGTACCTACCCTGTAGCTCAGGATAACATCACTCGATTTGTGCTAAAGTACCAATGGAAGCAAAACAAAATAATTATATATTTTAAATATGTTCTTGTTACTTGAGCTGAAGTGGTTGTGAGATAAGAGACCGCAATAATAAGTGTCAATTTAATAAGAACATACAAACTCACACTAAGAGACGTCTGCAAGCGCTCTTGCTTGCAGGAGAAATCCCTGTCTACGTGACTGCCTTGCTGTGAGTGGACTTGCTCATGAAATGGCTCTTTGTGAATGAAATGGCAAAATCAATCCTAAAGGAAGAAAGCAGCATAGATTATTCTGCCAAAAGGGAAGGTTATCTTGAAGCATAGGACTTTTGTTGTCTCTTTAAATAAATTAATATAGTGCAAAATGGTCATAATGGTCACAATCTAGTTACTTCAGGAGACATCACATTTATTTTCCATTCCATGCCTCTGGATTTAAATGATGAGTAACATACATAAATATTTCATGGTCTAAATCTGTATTTCTTTCTGTTGAAGTTGCATTTGTCTTTATCAATGTTCTAAAAAATGTGATCTACCAGAATAGATTATTAAATACATCTAATAATATTTGCTGTTTCTGAAATGCAACATAGTTTATGATTAGAAAAGCTAAATGGAGTTTGCTAACACAAGAACAGTAAAGCAGGCTGCAAATATGTAAATAGACACTTCTCTGGTAACTGTGCAGCTAGGTGGAAGGAATCTTTCCTCTCTCTGGTGTCCCATGCAGCATATATTAAACATCATAAGGTTAAATCCACTACACTTTATCAGCTGCAATATTTTATAATTGATCTGCCAGCACTTCATAGAGGTTTATCCAGAGCCCATCAGTGAATAATAACTATACTTAACACTATGGCTGCAGTCATAGACTAATAGAATCAACCAGGTTGGAAGAGACCTCCAAGATCATCCAGTCCAACCTATCACCCAGCCCTATCCAGTCAACTAGACCATGGCACTAAGTTCCCCATCGAGTCTTTTTTTTAACACCTCCAGGGATGGTGACTCCACCACCTCCCTGGGCAGCCCATTCCAATGGGAAATCACTCTCTCTCTGAAGAACTTCCTCCTAACATCCAGCCTATACCTCCCCTGGCACAAGGAGACTGTGTCCCCTTGGTCTGTTGCTGGTTGCCTGGGAGAAGAGGCCAACCCCCACCTGGCTACAGCCTCCCTTCAGGTGATTGTAGACAGCAATGAGGTCGGCCCTGAGCCTCCTCCAGACTGAACAACCCCAGCTCCCTCAGCTTCTCCTCATAGGGTTTGTGTTCCAGGCCTCTCACCAGCTCTGTCACCCTGCTCTGGACACATTCCAGCATCTCAACATCTCTCTTGAATTGAGGAGCCCAGAACTGGACACAGTACTCAAGGTGTGGCCTGACCAGTGTTGAGTACAGGGGAAGAATAACCTCCCTGAGAAACCTAAACCCTAATCCAGCTTTTAAGAAAAGGGCCCTGGCCTTCTCTGTGCATGGATTTTCAGTCTCATTTGAATGCTAAGACACACAGCTTCCATGGGACCTTTGGGAAGTTGAAAGGGTGACCATGTAATGCAATTACTATTTTTCTGTTCCAGATCTACCACTTTTACCAAGGAATTGTGCCATCTAACATTTGTTAATTATCTTAATGCCACAGGATCACAAGTATTCCAGCATACCCTGATGTGTATTTTAAGTACAACCATATTTCCAGTCTGGAATTGGCACCTTCAGCTGTGGTATTTGCACCGAATATGGTTGAGTCCAAAAATGTTTGGTCCTGTCTGCCAAAACACAAGCCACAGCTCATGACTTTTATTCTGTTACAAGCTGACCCTGCCTCACTAATGCCTGTTCAGTGACAGTTGTTTCTTTTCCTTTTCTAAAGGATTAAATATTTCTGTGTCACAGGGAATGGGAACAGCCTTTCAAATGGGGGCTACTACCTCTATGCTGTGATCTACATCTAGCTGGTTGTCATGATCTCACCTCTTACCACCTGAGTCTGTGATTGAGCATTTATTGCTGTATTTGTTAGGAGGAGGCAAATCTCACTCCTCTGTAAAAAATACATTTTCATCTTCTTTCCATAGCGAGTAGAGAAAGAAAAGTACTGCCACATAGTAATTCATTCCATCTTACATGCCTGTCTTAGGACAGGATGACTTGTCCTCTCAAAGCCCTTGTCACTCACCATTGACTGCAAGATCGCTTCAGATGCCTGACGTTTGGCTAACTGTAGTTAGGTGAAGTGGATCCCATCATTGGTATTCATCCCTCTTTTTTATACATCAGAAAATGTCTGTATTTAGAGTCAGTAGCATTACTAGTTGTTATCTTGAGTGTGGGTTATGTTTGACAAAGTTCCTGTATGTATGTGCTCATTTGCAAGCCATACTTTAGCAAGACTGTTTGTTGTTTTCTGATTCTTGCTGCTGGAAAGCACTGGGTAGCTGCTCTTTTTTAGGGGGAAGGGGGAAGGATAAGTTTATAAAGAGATAATTAAAACCGAAGTTCTCTGCAGGATCTAAAATTTCTGAAGAATTATTTTAAATGGTTTTGTGCTACAAATGCTGAATGACATTTCACCTTTTTGCATGTGTAACATTAATTAGGAATTGACAGTTCTGCTCTGAAAGCATCATATTATTGTGAAAATGTATTGTTATGAATTTGCAAAGAACAGAAATATACAGAGACAATTTGGGGGGAAGTTAAATCTGTTTAGTAAAGTCCAGTGGCACTTGCATAAGGGGTTTGCTGCCTCAGAATCTATATGCAATTGCAGCTGTTTATATCCTGAAAGTTACAGCAATACCTAGTTCTGCTTCAGTGAATGTGGTCATGTGCACAGAGTTAAATAGTTACCCCTGTTTTGTATGGTCTTTGAAAGCTGGACCTGCTGGCCTCCAAGCTGTACTGGAGTTTCCTTAACAAACTGTATGTGATGTGACCCAGTTTATCATTCCAGCAGGCATTCTGTTTGGATTATTTTTTTCACAGGTGGGAGAAAAGAGTTCTAGTAAGATACTGTGTCCTTGTCTTCTCTTTGGTGAGGAAAGAAGACCTGATTTGCTTGCCAGGTGTATTGAATTTCTTGATTGAGGGGTCTGGTGTGTCATGAGTAGTAGCAATGTCAGATTCCACTCTTCTGTCTGCTGACCTGCTTCAGTGATGCTTTGGTAGGGGACAGTTGGACTTGGTGATCTCTGGAGGTCTCTTCCAACCCCTAACATTCTGTGATTCTATAAGCTGAGCTGTTTCCAGCTAGGGCCAGTTTGGATGGAAGGTGCTTCCTGGTGGTGTGGTGAGTTTCTCTTCCCCAGGCACTGGGCAGCTAACTTGCTTCACTCAGCCCAGCAAAGTTACAGTGCAGAGGTAACTTCTGTTAACTCCTGGGCTGGTGTGAAGATCCTATAGAGAGTGATTTTCTTCCAGATCACTCAGTTTCCTTAATACATTGTTCACGCATTTCTAAGCATGCTTGTGGATTGTGTCTGTTGAAGGGTGTCAACACTTCATTGTATAAGCTCTTAATATCTCAGTTGTAGACATGAAGCCCCAAAACACTTTGGTTATTTAGAGAAGCAGAGCCTGGAGAGGCCTTGCTGTATCGTTAAGGATGTTCTTTATTGTTTCGACAATCTGGTGGCAATTGACTACATTGTAGGCTCAGTTCATCAGGCTGCTTGTGGCTTCCTTGGGGAGTTTAGACAAAACATCCCACCTGTGCTTCAGTTTCTTCCTCAATAGAACTGCGACAACTCTTACGTAGTCATAGAGGGATCTCTCATTTTAGAGTTGCTATCATTATTTTGTTCTGACTGAAATACAGCATTTCCATTCCCCTTGCACAATTTTCTTTAATAAGAGAATGTCAGGAGTCCAGCAGTGGCAGCAGTTCTCTTAGTGCATCACCAAGCAAATTCTTGCTATTTGTAACAGCATAGTTTCCATTTGTCATGACGGACTATTTCTAAGCTTTGCTCATTATTTAGGACTGGATTATATCACTTTATTTGTTTCTGTAAATGCTTTCATCAGAAACCGAGTCCAGATGTCATGGATTGGCAGTAGATCAAGTTGAACTACCCAAGGTTTTTCTGAGACTAAATAAGGCTTAAACATTTTCATTCCATTTCCTCTTCACCTTACTTATCATGCTGGCATTGACAGAAGCAAGGCTGCTTTCCTGAGTGTTGATCACCCTCTGCATAGTCAGTAAGTGCTGTTAGTGATGTTTAAAATAAAAGTGACTTGTTGATGCAAGCAGTGAGATGGGTTTAAATAACTAACCCTTTTTGTTTTGGCAAGCCTATTAAGATGTCAAGTGGCTCATATGGTGGACAGGACTCTAAGTTCTGCAGTAGCACAGTCCTGACATTTGGAGCTGGCAGCCAGCCATGAAGGTAACAGCTCATACAGTATGTTTTCCCAGTGATTGTCCTCACAGGTCTATATCTGGTAATAGGCTACTGCTGACAGTTTGCATGGTAATTCAGAATAATTGCCAACAGCGTTGTCACCTGTCACAAACAATTCATAATCAAATGCTGCCTCTCCACAACCCTAGATAATTACCCTATGTGTTACAAGATGTGTTATAAAGTGCCATGACCAGTAAACAAACACATTGTATTGACTTTTGTCTTGTGGTTGCTGAACAATGCTGGTGGAAGCCACCTTGGTGCCAGAGATGGCTACCTCTGGCCCACAGAAGACATCCTTTATTTTTGTGAGTGAGGCAAGAATGAGAGGTGGCTTACACCAGGAGTGGGGTGTGTGGGGAAAAATACTTCTTTAAGGGCACTGATACGCCTGAAAGGGCCTCACAGTGAGGCAGTTTGACTCTAATCCTCTCACACAATCTCCAACTCCTCCAACTAAGGTCTTAAAGCAGTGTGGGCTTTATGGAAAGTGCTGATTTTTAGCAGTTGAGTCAGTAAACCAGCATGACTGGGCATCTACTTATGGAAGAGACTGAAGAAGGATATTGCTTGCCAAACATGCAAAACATTTGTGTGATTTACTTCAGCGAAGATATGAAATGCATTCTGCTCAATCTGAGCTAAGGATGAACCCTGGGACTGGGACCTCACAGAACTTTGGATGGGAAATGGATAGTGGAAAAGCTGTAAATCCCCAAGGAGATGCCCCATGTCCCACCTACTTGAGGCCATTCTGTGGTAGTGGTGGACCTACCTCTGGTCTGAACCTCTAGGACAGTTGTCTTTCTGTAACAGTGGAACAATGAGATTTGACTGAAGATGAAAAAAGGTTTAAGCTCCTGTTTCAAAAGAGCTTCTGCAGTGTTTTGTGGAACATAGTGTGCTACTGGAACTTCCTGATGTGATTAGAGCCAGTGCTGCTTTTCTACTGATAGGAAGGTCTGTAATTTGTGATTCAGTTTAGTTACGCATGAAGATAAAATGTCAGCTGTTCCAGTTTTGTTTGTTTCCTTAAAGCTCTGATAGGAAACATCTAAAACACTGCAGGCTAATTAACTGCAGATACTATTTAGTTACCAGTATCAAATCTGTTGTATCATCTTCTATATGTGGATTTTCTCTCCTGAAAGCTGTAAGTTAGAATTTGTCCTCTAACTCATCAGGAGTTAGGCTTCCTGAACACTTTCTCGTGAGTTATGCAGATGATACTGAGAACAAAACATGTCAGAGCACAACCAAATTTGGTTCACAGAAGTTACTGGAGGAGAATCTACTTGTATTGCAGAACTCTCTCTCCTTCCAAGAAACACATGTACCAGTGACCTCAGTGAATCAGACAGTCTTCTGTGAAACTCATTCTGTACAATTGAGATGGCTTTTTCTCAGATATGTAATCTCAGCTGCATTAGTCACACAGCTCTCCATATAGCACATGCAGTGTTCCTCATTCCTTGTTATTACATGATGATTTTCTGATAGCAAAGCAAGAGAGGATTAATTTGTACAAGTCAGATGAGGCCCACGTGAAGAATGTATCACTGGTACACTGACAGAAATGTGTGCACACTGTGAATGCAAGTTTTGGAAAACCTGTTCCTTCTCAACAGAGATTAGTCCACCTCCCTGATTCTCTACAAAGAAACAGCAGCATCTCAGTGCCTCATTAGAACTGCGCTGACACAGCCTTGGTGAGGTTCGTCATGGATTGTACATCTTATCAGTACTTCAACAGTGTATAGGGTTAACACTCCTGGGGGAGTGACCCTGAACCTGACCCTAGGGGTCTTGGCCCCTCCTCAGGGGTGGGCCACACTCCAGGTGATGGTTAGCCCACTCCCCCCACTTCCTGTGGTGTAAAAGAGACAGGACCTCCCTGTCTCTTGCTCTTGCTCTTTCTCTCTTCCTGCGTTCATGATCACACACACACTGATACTGCATACCAGCACAACACGTGGCAGCCACGAGGCAGAGACACCATCACACTACTCGGGTTGTATCCATCCCTGTTTGTATTTTGCTGTTTTCCCTTCCTTATCCTTTGTAAACTCCCCTACCTCCAATCCCTTTTTCTAAGTTATTGTTAAACTTTTCCTTTTTAACTTCCAAATCGAGTGAGATTGATTTATTTGGGTGTCCCTACCTTTATCTCTCTCCCTGTCTTTTGGGGAAAGGAGGGGGAAGAGGGGAGGGCACTCTATAAATTCTATAAATTGTCATTGGGTCTACCAAATTTATAAGAGTCTCTGGGAACTTGCATTTGAACCCAAGACAAACAGATCAGCTTTCCCTTCATCATCTCCTTCCTTTTTCAAGGATCCTGATCTTATTCCTGTTTAACAAAGAGATGCTGCTTTATTGGTTTTGACCTGGGGCTTCAGAATTCACTTACATAAAAATGCCTTGAAATCAATGGGTGTTTTGCTATAGGGTGTTCTAGGCTCATCTTCTGAACATAAAAAAGATCTATCATCACTACATCGTCAATAAGAAAGAAGAGGTGTGATAATTGCTTGTTCAAGGGTCTGTGGAAGTCTGTGGGTCTAGCTAGGAAATGTTTCCAGTGTGGAATTGACTTCAGAGTGAAGGCTCAGCAGACAGAGACTGTTCAGGTAGTATTCTCCATGGCATGGATGTGCCTTGAAGGTCTGAGTGGTGCATACTTTTAACTCTTAGAGAGGTTCCTTAGACTGTTCTGTTGAGCTCTACTTTAAAAACCACAAGAAGTGTCTGGCTTAATAAAATGTGGAAAATGAGGTGAAAATTATTAAAAGTTGTTGTGAAGGTTTATCCAGCTTCTTGTGGCACATAAAACAGCTGGGAGTTTGTATGCTGTGGAGACTTTAGAATGAATGGTTCTCCTTCTAAGACAGATACATTACAAATCACTGTATAGCCATTCAGCAGTCACCTTTGCTGTGTACAGGCCTGGCAGATGGTAGCAAGTAAGAAACGAAGAACTGAGTCTGGAGTGCTGCGTGCCTCTTGATATTGATCTTTGGAATGGGGATATCTGCCTAACTCAATACAGATGAGCAGCTCTTTTTGCTCAGATGATAGGGAAATGCGATGGAGCAACGTTGGCTTACACTTGCTGAGGAGTACAATGCAGTGGAAGTTCCTAAGATCCCAGCAGCTTAGTTAATGAACACTGCATGTCTTTTAACATCTGCTTAGTCAATAAAACCCAAGACAAGTCAGTACTCTGCTTTTTCAGGACAAAACTAATAATGTTTGAACAACTTGCTGAAATTTTTTTTGGCCCAGAATTATAGCTACCCCGGCTGTGTTACAATAAACCCAGGCCCTTTATTATCTGAATGGATGGATGGGAAAAAATATTTCTTATCATATTACAGCCAAATACAAAGCATCTGAGTTACTCATCTTCTGAAACATATGTCACTTCTAATATACAATCTCGTTCAAAAGGTCTTTTAGCCTTTGCCACCTAAAGGAAATATGCTTGAGCCAAAGCATTCTCTGTTTCTGAATATATGGCCAGACTTTGTTTAGCTGCCTCTTGACAGGCAAGCTGCTTATATGAGGAGTGTCTGCTAAATTTTTTAACAAAGTGCAGGTGTGATAGATCATGGATTGGTGAAAGGAATGAGAAGAGTTTATCATTTTTCTGTATGTTTGTTTTTCCAGCACTGATTTGGTCTAGCCTGTGAAGTTCCATGAAATCAAATTCAGCCCTTAGAATTCACCTAACCAAGATGTGGTCTCATAAATGGCAGCATTGTTGAAAGTTTTGATGTGGATTAAATGTATAAACATTTACAAAGGCATCAGTCAGTAAAAGTAGCTAGAATTTTACATAGCACTGAATAAGAAACATGCTGAGTTTGATCTGAGTGTCTAAATGCCAGCTGAGTTATTCATATGCCTCTCTCAAATTTTATTACTTTTTATTTTTAATGGACAAATGGAGTAAAGTCACCTCAGAACCATTTTGTCTTAGTCTGCCTTACAACCATATTTTTTCTCCCTTTCTGAGATTCCACAACCATATTTGACTGTTCTGTCTGTGCTATCACAGATATCTTTGCTGCTCGTCAAGCACATGACTCAGATGTTGCTTGGCACTCGTGTAATTTGCCATATCTTTTGTCTCTGGCTTTTCAATGCAAAGTCTGAAGAATTTATAGTTCATTTGAGCATTTGTGAGGTGTCCTCATCTCTCAGATATTTAATGACCGTATTAGGGAAGCTCTAAAAGCCTAGAGAATCTAGTTTATAGGATTAGTTTTGAAAGTTTAGTATGTTTACAGAGGTGAAAGAACTACAGCTTGCATTTTAGGCAAAGCTGTAAACAAGAGGAAAGCTTAGCTAGTTCACATATGTGAATACATTAGTAACATCTCATGGGAAATGCAAGAAAAGGCCAATTATTCACGCTTGCAGATAACATCTCTTGTGGCAAATGATCTCTTGGAGTAAGGACAAAGATTCCCCTCTAAAATGTGAGAGGCCATCATACCAGTGCAGAATGAATAAACGCTGAAGTTGTTGTTAGTGTTGATCCTGCAGACAGAGAAATTCTGAGAGATGTTAGACACAGCCTGCGCAGGTGTGCTCTGTTATTAGCTGGAGTACCATTATATCTTGTGTCCTATGAAGCATTTGGCTGCGGATTGTCTCTGCCTCTGCATTTTTATGTGATTCAAACGAATAGAAAGTCTTTCAATGCAATAACAAGTTTGTTGTGATTAATTGGTTATAAGGTACTAAGATTTTTAAACACTACTAGGATCTTTCTGTGCCTTTTTAATTTCTTCCTCCTCTCCCATTCTAAGCCTTTGCTAATGTTTTAAAAATTTATTTTCTGTAGCCACGAAGAAAGCTGAGGCTCTTAAATATTCATATTGTTCTTTAATTAAAAAAAAAACCTAACCAACCAAAAAAACTCCAACCCCAAAAAACCCCACATAAAATTAAGAAAAAAAAAACACAAAAAAACCCCACAACCCCAAGTAAACAAAACCTCCCCAGCCAACAAACCAAAAATAACTAAGGGGGCGGGGGGTGGGGGGAAGGGAAATGGCTTTTTAAGGATGGCTGTACCTCTTCTGCAAGGTGATGGAGCCATACAGTTCTTCTGCAGTGGAAGTACAGGGCTCGTTTTTGCAAAAAGTGCAGGTTAGCCTGGAGGGTGACACTAACAGACAGAGCCTTCACAGGCAGTGAAAAGAACCTCTAAAGGGAAGTCAATCTTTAGGAATGTTAAAAGCAAACCTTGCCTAGCACTCGTGTATTTACAGCAGAAACATCCACAGGAACACTTCCTTGATCTCACCTGGGGACCTGGAGCTGCCTGCTTTGTGCCTGGGAACAGAGTGCTGACATAATTCTAGAGCAGCTAGCTCAGGCCTTGCTCCCTTTTTTTTTTTTTGTGTAGCCCTGTGTTGTGATAAGTAGATGTTCCCAGAACTTTATATTTTAATATGATTTGAAACCTAAGATTCCTGGTTACTGCATGGGCTGCAGCCTCTCAGCCTTCTCAGAAAAAACCCAGCTATTCTGGGAATCTCAGTTAAAGCACAAGGATTGGCATGACTGGACCTTCTGCTTTTGACTTGCAACTGGGTACTGTCCCCTGATTTGACAGGGAAGGAGATCCTTCTGGGAGTCTGGATCAAATTCTGTTTCATGCCTGCTGCAGAGTACACTGTGAAAGGAGATGAACCCAAAGTGAACTACTGCTTTGACTGTTTTTGCTGAGCTTGACACCCTGTTCTCACGTTTCTTAAATCCTGGCTGACTGAGGCACATCCTCCTGCACTGGGGGAGGAGGACAAAACTTGACTTTCATGGAAGACAGATCGGAAAGCACTGTCCTATCTGAGAGTCAGCTCTTCCCCTCACTTGAGCTCTTGGGATTACTGTACAAAAGGGTTTAATGCTGGGAGACTGGACATAACCTTTGATTTTATTCAGGTTTAGCTCTTTATAGCTACATATGACACTTAACAGTATGTAGTGGCAGTTTGAGGAGTTTGATGCTCTGATTCTCTGTGTACAGGTGGAATTGGCTGAATTCGGCTCTGGGGTCCTCAACTGCGCACAGCATTTTCCATCTCCCAGCGTACTTATGTGGTGATCAAAGGGAGGTGGCAGCTCCCAAGAAATGTCACCATGTGTTTAGAAAATCATTCTGTTTGGCAGCATTTCAGTTTCTTATTTGGTGACTCTCCCCTTCCTTGTCCTTTTGATATTGTAGGCTTTTGTGTTAAAATAGGATGTTTCCCAAGAGAGAATGCCTGGAGGATGGTGTGAAGTCATGTGTTATATGGTATTGCCACTTCAAATGTTTAATTCGCATGTGCCCCCCCCCCTACACCATATGAAGTGTTTGTACTTTAAGAATCATGAAGGGGGTTTTGTTTGTCATGTAAGAATATATGTTAGAATGAGTTTTATTTGCCTTCTGGTTCAGATCCCTCTGGCTCCTCAAGTTTTTCTCTTCACCATGTTATTAACTCCTTGATTTTTGGGAGTTATTTCTGGTTTTATTATTTTAGATGAAAGCTGAGGTTCTTGGGCAATCTTCTATTTCCATCAAGTGAGGCTTTATGAGAACATCACGTATTATAAGAGCTGACAGCACCATACTAGATGTGCAGGGCCCAAGGAAATAATTACATGAGCAGGTAGCAGCTTGTGCTGTGCCCATTCTTAACTGTCTGGGTATATATGGTTTAGAGCAGCTCCACAAGTGATTGTGGGCAATTCTGGACAGGTTCAAGCTTTGTGAATCCCCCGTGTAGATTTTTGATTAAAGACTGAACATTATTACTTGACTATAGCTATGTGAGAAGACTTCAGTATTTTTGCAGTGATATTTTGGAGCTATTTCAGTTACTGGAACAGCAGATGGTGATGTAGCACTGGGGCTTTGTTGAAGATAGGGCGACTTTCAAAGACACTTCACAAGAAATGAATCTCTGTCAAAATTTGTGCATTTTGTAGTGGTCTGAGTAGGAATACCAAAGATGGAATTTGTTTTGTTTTGGTGCTTATCTTCATTCATAGAGCAGACTGAGTCACAGCCCGGACAGACTTTAAGGAGAGAAGGACTCTTGAGCTAAAGTAAGCAACTTGATGCTGTGTTCTTTAGCTTTCCAGCATGCTAGAGGAATAGAAGTACCAGTCTTTGTACTAGACATAGCTGCTCATTGGCATTGACACAACCCAGAAGTTGAGTCAGTGCTCCCCTATGGTTTGGGCTCCCATGACACACAAGCCCATGCAGGACCAAATGGGATATTTACATCCTTTTTAATCCTAATAATGACTCAGAAAGGGCAGACCCTACCTGAAGGCACAAGTACTGGGCTGCAAGTGGAACAGAGTAATGCCTTTGTTCTTACTATTCTTGTAACTTCATGTAGTTTTCCCAGCTGTAGGTATTCTTTATGTTAATATAATTGTCTAATCCTTTCTGAAAGCCAGCAATGCTATTTCCCTACAGTATTCCCTTCTTGCCCTGTGGTAATAAATTCCTCAGACTGATTTTATGCCACCTTTTTAAAAATTATTTTTATAAAATAATATCTATTACACTTAATGCCTTTTTATAGCAGAGAGCAAGATAAATTGGCACATCCCAATCTTGCTTCACCATTACTCATACATTGCTTGCAGCCTGAAAGCTTCTGTCATTTTCCAGCTAAATTCTCTCATCTTTCTGTGTAACTTCAATGTATGTTTGTAATTTTTAGTCTCTTAAGCATTGATTTGGTTCAGTTGTCTAACCTTTCAAGGTTCCTCAATATTGTTTAATTATGCATTGGTTAGTTGTATTTTTTGAGCAGCTGCTCCAAGAGTCTGCCTGATTCTTCTGTGGCTGTTATCTAGAGCACTATGAATCTCAGCCCGTGTAAGTATGTGGTCCTCAAGACTTTAACAACTTCCACACACCTGAACCAGGGATGCTCCTTCCATTACACCTTTCCTGTGCTTGAAACAAGCAGGAATTATTCTAAGTCATGTTTATGGGGCCCTACTACCATGGGCAGAGTGCTGCACAGTCCAGCAGCAACCACAGCAGCCTTGAAACTGCCTTCAGCAGCCTTGAAACTTGCTTCAGCGTCCTATAGCAGTACCCTGCAGTGTGTAGTGGCTGTAAGTTGGTGTGCTCTGGCCCAAACACTGATCCCCTGAGAGCTGCTATAAATAAGTTCTAGATTCCTGGAAAGACTGAGTAGATGTTTCTTTGTGAGATATTTTCACCCACTTTTAAGAATACAATCATAGCTAATGTTATTTTGTCAGCTACTTTGTCACTTGCAGGATTCAAGCTCAAGATACAAAGCTGGCAGGGAATCTCAGGAGAATTTTTCTTGTTGTGATTGAAATAAATTTTCTTCTGTGATCTATAAAAATATCAAAACAACATGAGGTTTAAAGAAATATGAAACATAAATTTGTTATATACAGCAGGAAGCTTTTTTGTTTTACTGTAGTCCTGATCAAGAGCCCTCTGTTTTGTCAAGAACAGATCATGTTTTTCAGGGTCTGATTTCTGAATCAGAAAAACAGCAAATAGGAAAAGTCCATTTATAAAGCCTCAATGTGAAAATAAAACAGGCACATGCAGGAGATAGGGTGTAAGCATGTGCACATACAACAGAAGCAAGCAATGCGACTTGCTTCCCTGAGACACACTTGCAGTTTCAACACAATATGGAACTAAAGCACAGAGAAAGCAGAGAGGCATTTCACATTGGCTACGCAGCTCACAGTGTGCCTGTGTCAGCTTTTCTGTGAGCTGATAGTGACCCCGTTCCTTTTGTCATTTCTATTTCTTCAGCGTTTCAGCTTCTTAACTCACTGGAAGCTTGCTACTGCATTTTAGATGTGTCCCAAGTTTGCCATAAATTTTATACAGGGACCTCATGCTGCCAACACGACAGCATCTACCCTTAAATAAATGGAAGACATTTGCAAATCATTGCTACCTACTTATAACCCTCTGGGAATGCCTGAACTGAAAGAGAGTCACCACCACCTCGGTGCTTATAGATTTCTGCAGAGCAGATTTTTCTTTTCATGGGAGAATTCAGCCACTTTGCCCTTTGTTCCCTGTATTTTTTGGTGTATGATCATTTCTCTTTCGTTATCTGCATGTCAGCACCAAATCCTAATGGCTGTGTCTGTCTTTGTCCAGCATATTGTGATTTCATACACAGGCAATGTAGTCTGTGTTAGATCAGACAGATTCTGCTCTGGCAATGATACATCTGTGCGACATGCCCCATTACTCTAGCAGCCCACAGTAGAACCCTCTTGGTGTCATTCCACTGTTTCCTTTCTCATTTCAATCTGTTTTTCATTCCAGAGTTCTTGAATAATGGAGACACAGCGATTACTTTTGAAATGTGTCATAAGCTTGTCGTATGCATATTCTTTCAATAGCCCCATTTGCCAGCCAGTGCAGTTGGGAGGATACAGTAAGGGGAATTGACAACTTATTCCAGTTGTTGAAGCAAATGCCAGTGGCACTTCTGTGTGTTTCCCTGCTTGCTGCCCACATAGATTTTTTTTATTCTTGGCAGAAATACTGAGGCCTGTTACTGTGCTGAATTTTGCATGCTTCATCCTTCCCATGTTCATTGAGGTAAAATTTATTATCATAGTTGTAAGCTGTGAAAAATTATATTCACCATGGAGTTAACTCATGTGGCTGAATTTAAAGTATCAGCCTTATTTACAGCCACTTAATGTCTGCCTCAAGCTGTGATAAAGATCTTACACCTTAGGGTTTCCAGTGATTTGCAGAGAGGTCAGATATAAATGAAATACTGTCTTCCTTTGTGACTGTTTGGGTGTTCCCTGCCCCACCCCCCCTTTTTTTAGAAATCACCCAGACTAGTAGACTCAGTTGGCTCTGGAAATATGAATGAAGCTATTTATTTACAGCTAGCACGATATACAAGCAGATATTTACAGTATATACAGTTATATACAGAAATATACAAGGTTGTAGGTAATACAGAAACACAACTCCCCTCCCAGAAACCTGAGTCCCCAGGAGGGACTCTCAACCACCCCTTCACCTTCCCCCTGCCCCTCACAACCTTACCCCAGTCCCAAGGAAGAATAGAGATTTGGCCAAGAGGTTAAGAAGCAAAGGTGGGTTAGGCCAAACGGAGGATGGTGTTAGAGAGATGCAGCTCAGCCAGCAGCCCAAGCGAGAGTGAGAGAAAATGGCAAGAGTGTTATCTAATGTTTTCATTTCTTGTTCCCATACTCCTTAGCAAGACTGTGAGGGAAGTAGACATCACCATTGTTTTCCTTTCACAGCCTGTAATCTAGTTCTTCACACCAAAACATTCTAGCTAGCTTCAAACTAGCACATCCTTGCATAGTGTTCTTGAGATTCAAAGAGAGGATGCAAGAGGAAAAAGCCTTCTGTGGGAGTACTGGGTGCTGGCTACAGCCAGGGTCAGAGTGAACTGGTACTGGGTGGGATCCCTTCAGCCTCCCACCACCACTCCATGTGCAATACCCCCACGATCCCCCCATGTGCAATACCTCTCTGACTGCATTTACATCTTTGGTATGAACACCTTTGAGAGTGGTATTACGCAGAGAGGAGAAATCACTCATTGCTATCTCTTTCTCTCCCCCATCCCTGCTTTGTTTGGTTGTTTTTCTCCTAAGCAGTCACACAGTTCTCAGTCTTTTTGAACAAAATGCATTGAATGTGACCTCATTGAGATTTTGTTGCATTATTTTCTGCCTCTCTCTGGAAAGAGAGGCTATTGTTTCCACATAGAGAAGTGTAATCAACATGGTGTCTAGAGGCCAAGTCACTGTGTATTTGACCCCTTGCCTTGGTCACTGACCCACATTTCATTCAATCACGTTGGTAAATAGTGGCACTTCGTATGCCTTTAAGATTTATGTAACAGATGGGGGAAGATTAGAATTGGAGGTATCTCTTCCTATTTTGAGTCTTCGGCTGTCTGCCAGTTTTCTTTTTGAGAAGCAAGTGTTTAATTCTGTGAACATGAAGTGTGTGACTCATACTCCTCCTGGATGGGATGTAATACATATACTAAGTGGTGATTTACATGAAGATGCATTGAGGCTCTGCTTGATCTGACAGCACTCAGTGCACTTTAATCTCACATGTGGAAAGAGGAAATGAGTTAATCTGCAGTTAAATATAGAGGTGATGAAAGAGGTGGCAAGGGGAGGGATTGACTCTAATCTCACTTAGGTTGAGGTCAGTTGAGAGTAACCTCTTTATCTGGATGGTATTGCTCTGAGGTAAGTCTTATCTCACCTCTGTGGAGCTGACAATATTAGCTAATGGAAAATGGCAACGAAGTGAGAATGTGCCCTAAGTTCTGGCATTGCTACAGTGTTGTTTTTTCCTTTCACCTTCTACATGCTAGCGATACACGGGTTTTCCTTTCAAGTGGTAACCAATGGATTGTAGGGGTAAGCAACTGCACATCACTGAAATTACATTTTAGGAGAGTCGATCAGTGTTGATCTACAAGCTTGGTTCTCTGCAATTGTCATGAAGATGTCTCATTATTTTATTCTTTTATTTTGCAGTGTATGTTTGTTTTCTGTTTATTCCTGTCCTCAGCATTGAATTGAAGATGTAGAAGGATTGAGAAATTAGGATACTTCCTCTGCACAAATCCCCTTCTCCCTTTGTGGGCAGATGTGTTCTTAAACTCTGAGGTAGTCTGAGAGCTGCTGCCAATCATTCTCTCCAGCTTCCTACATGCCTACATGCTGTTTTTTTGCAGAGGAAGGTATATTATTGGTATATATTAGGTGGTTCTGGGAAATCATTCTCTTAAAAGCATTGCTGGTATGCCCAACCAGAAAGATCCACACTTGAAAAAAGAAGGGAGTGCTTTGCGCCAGGTTGATACTGCTGCCCAATGGTGTGCATTGCCTGTGCTGTGAAGAAGTTATGTTGCCCGCACTGTGGTCTATCTGGACTTCAGCAAGGCCTTTGACACTGTCCCCCACAGCACACTGCTGGCTAAGCTGTCAGCCCGCGGCTTGGATGGCAACACTCTGTGCTGGGTTAGGAACTGGCTGGAGGGACGAGCCCAGAGAGTGGTGGTGAATGGTGCCACATCCAGCTGGCGGCCAGTCACTAGTGGTGTCCCTCAGGGATCTGTGCTGGGCCCCATCCTCTTTAACATCTTCATAGATGACCTGGATGAGGGCATCGAGTCAGTCATCAGCAAGTTTGCAGATGACACCAAGCTGGGGGCAGATGTGACTGAGTTGGAAGGCAGAAGGGCTCTGCAGCGGGACCTTGACTGCCTGGACAGATGGGCAGAGTCCAATGGGATGGGGTTCAATAGCTCCAAGTGCAGGGTGCTGCACTTTGGCCACAACAACCCCATGTAGAGATACAGGCTGGGGTCGGAGTGGCTGGAGAGCAGCCAAACAGAGCGGGATCTGGGGGTGCTGATTGATACCCGCCTGAGCATGAGCCAGCAGTGTGCCCAGGTCGCCAAGAGAGCCAGTGGCATCCTGGCCTGCATCAGGAATGGTGTGGTCAGCAGGAGCAGGGAGGTCATTCTGCCCCTGTACTCTGCACTGGTTAGACCACATCTTGAGTACTGTGTTCAGTTCTGGGCCCCCCAGTTTAGGAGGGACATTGAGATGCTTGAGCGTGTCCAGAGAAGGGCGATGAGGCTGGTGAGAGGCCTTGAGCGCAGCCCTACGAGGAGAGGCTGAGGGAGCTGGGATTGTTTAGCCTGGAGAAGAGGAGGCTCAGGGGTGATCTTATTGCTGTCTACAGCTACCTGAGGGGTGGTTGTGGCCAGGAGGAGGTTGCTCTCTTCTCTCAGGTGGCCAGCGCCAGAACGAGAGGACACAGCCTCAGGCTGCGCCAGGGGAAATTTAAGCTTGAGGTGAGGAGAAAGTTCTTCACTGAGAGAGTCATTGGACACTGGAATGGGCTGCTCAGGGATGTGGTGGAGTCGCCATCCCTGGAGCTGTTCAAGGCAGGATTGGACGTGGCACTTGGTGCCATGGTCTAGCCTTGAGCTCTGTGGTAAAGGGTTGGACTTCATGATCTGTGAGGTCTCTTCCAACCCTGATAATACTGTGATACTGTGTTGGCAGAGAGGTGAAATAGTTTTTGCTGACTCATTTGGGCAGGTAGAATCAGACTTTTGGGCATGGGCTGAACAAACCTGAAAGATTAATTTCAGCAGTACTAAGAACTTATTTTTCTGAGGAGGCAGCTTGAGCTAATCTGTTATTTGTTGCCACTGTTTTCTCAGCACAGCTGAACCCAAGTAGTCCGTGTAAGGAATTTGCATTTGGAGGTCACATGTGGTATGGGTCATGTCTGTTGAGCAATGTGTGATGAAAGCCACTAGCGGGTTTACGTAAGCTTGCTGGGATGAAGTGTCTGTCAGTCGGTAGAGGTAGTTTTTTATATTGGAGAAAATATAAAGCAGTTCTTAGAGATCAAGATCTACCCTGGAATGTATTCGTACCTCTTCTGTTGAAGTCACTGGGAATCACATGCTTTTGCAGGATTTGGCCTGGCATGTAGTGGCATCACTGTGGTCTTCATTCTTCCTGCTGATCCAAAGCAATGTTATACGAGTCACTCCAGTCCACAGATACAGGCTGAATTCTGGCCATTTGTCCCTAAGCAATCTATACCGATTGCATACAAATAGTTTGGTAAAATCTAATAAGCTACCCAAAGGCCTATAGCATTAGATGGCTTAGCAATAATAGTCTAATTCTCAGCATTATTATTAATAGGTTTTAGCAAAAATATTACCAGAATATGATCTCCGTTGCACTAGCTGAGGATGTAATTTTAGTTGTATTTGATACTTTAAAAGCTAGAACTTGCAAGATGGCATGGCTCAGAGAAGTTTTGTTTTTTGAAAGGTCCATTGATTCTTATCTGAATCACAAGTCTTATGACATCCAGAATGCAAGAATATAACCGTATCTGAGACCAAGGGCAATCATCAACTTAGCAAACAGTTGCTCAGATTGAAGACAGAGACTCTTGTCCTCCCTTCCACAGTGCTGTTTGTTGCTATACTTAACACCAGTGGTTGACTTGTAGCTTTGCCAGCTGAGGACTGCATATGAGCACTGTCTGATCAGCACTGAGAAAACAAATGAGCTCAGTTTAACTTGATGAATTCTGCCTTCTGCAGGTTTATGGAGTGCTTACATGGATACTATTAATAATAGTGAGGAAAGTGGTAACCTCCAGGAGGCAGAATGGTGTCAAACAGTTTTCAATGGGAGCACCTTCAAAAGATGGGTGTTGGTTTCCCGACTTAAAGGCAGTTTACCAATGAAAAAAACATTGTGCTTGGCAAATGGGAGCTACAGTTTGTTCCTAGCATTGATACTGGTGTTATGTGACCACCTCAAATCACTTCTTATCCATGCATCTATTTTCTCTTCATCTGACTTGTCAGTTTAAAATTCCATGGAAAGGGAGCTGTCTGTTCTTATGTGGACAATGGAAAAATAATAATATTTTTATCTTGCCAGTTTTACAGAGCTGCCTAAAGTTACTGTTTTCTGAATGGCCTTTAGATCATAGTACTGTTTGTTGGTTTTCTTTCTTCCTAACCCTTTGCTTTTCCTTTGCAAAGCTGGCCTCACACTGATGTGTTTGATTATATTTTCATTGTCATTGTACTTGCTTTGATTCTGCAGTTCAGTGCCTTCTACAAACACCATGGTGAAGTCAAGGAGGGTCAGCCCCATTCTCTTTTTACCTTGAAAACAATGTGGAACTCGTATGTTTCTTTTGCTTGGCACCTCCAGTTATTGAACTTGAGACTCTGTGTGTATGTCTGCTGCCCTCCTGTTGTGTTCAGGTGTGAGATGACTTGGACAGTGTTTTCCATTGCTGCCTATGGGGGGTACTGGAAGCTGTGCTGTCTGCTTGGTTGTATTTGAGATCAAGCTGCTAAGTGTGGAAAATTAATGCAAGAATAGCAGTATGCTGAGCTGATGTCCATGCCAACCGTGGGTTAGCTGTGACTAGGTGCCAGGGCTCACAAATGTACATGTAGGGTTGTTTTGCTGGATCATGTCTGACCACTGTGACCAGGAATTTTTAACTTTTTTTCACCACTTCTTTTTGGTTTTGGCAGTGGCCCTTGCTCCGTGGGGATGCAGTTTGAGTGTGGCCTGTGTTCAGCCCTTTTAAGACATGTTAGGTTACTGGCTGTTGATCTGAGAAAGGGAGAAGGAGCTAGGTAGCTTGATTCTGCACTACTGTAGTCTTTTTCATCCAGTATATCAGCCCTCAGCACGAATAGGGCAGCCTCCAGAAAACACCTGTTAAAATGTGAACCTTGGTACTTTTGTGCTTAGGCTCATCCCCTTTTTTTCATTATTCCCATTTCCATATCATTCTGGAAAGCCGTTTGTGGTGGGTTTGTTAGTTTGTTTTATGGTGACTTTGTTGTTTCTCTCCTCAGTTTGCTTGATGCCAGCTTGATGCCTGTTACATTTAATCAAAGTTTGCCCGTGGGAGCACTGATCCTGTTGTGTGCTGCTTTTTGTAAGCTTCCTGAGCAGTTCAGTCACTGTCAGGGGTTCTGCATGCTGCTTATGCATAAAGTGTCCAAGTACTTCTTGTATTATTCAGTGGAAACTCCTTCAGCAGACTTTACTGTTATAGTGGAAAACAAACTATAAGAGCAGACCAAGCTAGAACACAAATGAAGACCAACAAAATTTAAATTAAAAAATGTTGAAAACTTTGTGGCAGTGTCCTTCATTGCTGGTGCTGTCGACTGTCCTAATTTTGCTGTCACTGACAGGAAGAAAAGGTTTTGTCACTAACAGCAATAGCTGTAAATTTTGTGCAAACAAAATCCTTTTGTGAATCCTGCATTTTCTTTTTCATTAAAAAATAAACAAGCAAAACCAAACCAAAACAAAACTCATTGTGGTCCTCCAGGAGCTCATTCAGGGCATATTTTCAAGAAGTTTCAATGCTTATCTATCTCTTCTAGACTGGGACACAGAGCAGCCGTAACTGCCATCTGTTGTGGAGAGGTTTTCTCTGTTCTTCCTCCATTAGGGGGAGGTGAGAAATTAATTTGAGGTGGTTTTGATTTTTATAAAATTATTTATTAAAATTAATATTTACTAATGTATACCATCCCCAACCACTATGAAATCCTGTTTGTTTGCAAGTTTATGAAAATAGCTTTGGGATATATTTACAGGGATTGATTATTAAATGAAAATATCAAATTATTAACAATTATTGACAGAGAGAAATATTTTCTTAGGCTTAATGCCTCTTAACAACGCTAGTGTCTGCCCAGCAAGGGCTGAAACCGTGTGTACTCTTTAGATAGAGGTAACTTATATTACAAAGGAATTGAAGCTTACTTAGGTGTGCTGCTCTTGAGTATTAATCATTAATCACCCTCCCGGGATTCTGTCTCAGCGTGTGCCCAGTACTTGGGGTCTTGGTGAGCTGGAGTCTGTCCCGGCTTGCAAGGGATGATAAAGTTTCCCAGTCTCTGGGGTAAACAGAGTTTTCTCTAACCTTCTCTCCTGGAGTGATCTCTGCCTCGGAGCTGCTTCTTCTTCTTCTGGATACCGTGTGTCCAGGGGTGGTCAGCTGGCAGGATTCCAGGTGCAGGAGAAGGATTTGTCTGTGTAGCCTCTGACATGGTTTCACAGCTAGCAGGCTGCATTTGCAGGTTTGCAGACAGTCTGAGGGTCTGCTGGGCTCTGGGTCTTTCCAGAGTTACAGAATAGCTGGCAAGCAGTATCTATGCCGGGCAAGCAGGGTCTATGCTGTGCTGCATGGAGACGAGCTCCGTAGATTAATCAAGATAGCTCTAGGCTTATGTATGGTGTGCAGGCATGAATGTGCTCTGCTTCTCAAAGGATTCACAGGTAGCTTGACTGCGCCTTGAGATCAATGCATGAGGTCTGAGCCTCTGTAATGCTTGCAAGTGAGTGAGGCCTGATCCTGTGTCTAGGCCATGCAAGCAGGGTCAGGGCAGCAAGGTGCTGCTGTGGATCAGAGCTGAGTCGAAATGCTCCAAGCTTCTGAACGGTTTGAACCTCTGGACCGTCTGAACACGTGGTACTGCTCTGCACTCCTGTTTATGGGCTCTGGGCCGAGATTCGTGGCTCATTGGACATATAAAATGACCAATCAGGCTGGCCGTAAGCCAAACCTTGCCCCAATAGGCAGTAGAGACATGCCTGGACCTCCCATTAGGGGATTACCTGCCCAGACCTCAGGGGTACACGGGCTGGGCATGTGTGTGTTACATGATTTGTTTGCTGCCTCGTGGGTCCTGTCAGAAGAACATGTCTGGGCATGTAGAGGCATAGGTAAGTCTCAGTTTTGGGGTGCTGCCTCTCCACCACACCATCCCTGTTCCCATGTCATGCTAAACTCCCTGGCCATATGCCAGGTTAAAGCCACAGTTATAACAACTCTAAGCAACAGAGGAGTTTCTGTTAGTTGCTTTTAGTGACTTTTGCTCTCACCTCCCCCTCTCAACATAGCTCTTAGTCCTTGTGATGAGTAACGAGTTCTCTGCTTTGGGCAGTTTATGGTAGTTGGGACTTTGGCCAGCTTTAGCCTTTTGCCAACTTGCAAGGACAGGGCAGGTTGAGAGAGCAAACAAACCATATTTAATGCCAGCAGAGCAGCTTCTTGTGTCACAGCAAAAGCAGTGCTTGACCTCACCACTGGAATAGTAGCTCTCTTGTCCGGTATACTCTGGACAACTTTACGGGAAATTCCCTTCCAAGTACTAGCAGTAAGCCTTTCAAATGCATCCTTTGACTGATCCTTTTCTCTTTGTAGGAAACTGAAAAATGACTAGACAGTACTGGACAGAAAATTCTGGTTTGTTTCAGCTTGTGTTTTGCAAGGACTGTTCTAGCCTCATTGAAAAACTAATCTAGTTCTTCTAGGCTCATTGTCTGGGCTATTAGCAGGTCTTAAAAAAAAAAAGTCTTCAGGCTTACAAAATCATCATATTTTTTGAGCTTCTTGGGCATATTCTGAGAGCTTTTACCTCTGAACACCATCTTCCATTTTCTCTATGTCATTTTTATGCCCCACCTGCACTGTCATAAGGACATACAGCTGATAAGGTTTGTTGGCTGACAGGCTGGTTGTAGCAGGCCCTTGGGAGTACTGGTCTTGCATTGCTTGTTAAAAGAAATGTGACTCCGCTCCCCTCAGAGCCAGAATAAAACACACATGAAGATTGGTTCAGTCATCCAGTGCAGGCGTTAAGCTTTACTAGTTGGTCTCCTCAAGTGTTTTTTTTTAAGATGTTCAGTATAGAGAAGTAGGAAGAAGGCAAATTAGAGAGAGGCTGGGTTGCCCTCTGGAAGAACCCTCTCTCCACACAATGCCAAGGGAGCTTAGAGTGACTGGCTGACTAGTTCAGCCTGATAAATGATACGATTAAAGTTGAGGGGTGTCAATACATACCTTACAAATCAAACTGCAAAAGTATCTTGCTAAAGCCAGACTGCTGTTAATGTTATCAAGTGCAATGAAGCTGCGCAGCCATCTATTGAATCAATGCCAAATTAACCATTTTGAGTTATTGTTGGACTGGAGTTAAACAGTCACATTTAGTAACCATCAATGTAATAAAAACCTAAAAATTGTCCTCTATGGCTGTCTGTCAAGCTGGGTACCTTAGCCAAAGAATTTGTCTGAAGGCAACCTGATGTATGCTTCTTAGTATGTGTCTAACCTGCCTTTGCTGTTGAGGGTTTTTATTCCTGGTAGCCAGGAATTAGGTTCTGTGACTGTTGCTACCCCGAGTTCTCAGGCCAGGCTCTGTATTGGACAAGCCTATTCATGCTTCAGGGAGAGCTGTGCAATATGTATACTCACTTTTTCTACATTTTGCAAACTAGTATACTAAACAAAACTGAAGTTAGCAGTGATCTGCATTAGTAAACAGGTTGTAGGGAGGCATGACTGTTTGTACTGTTTGGCTGTCCTTGCTGCTTGGTGGTGGGGAATCTCTGGCAGAAAGGCAGGAAAACAGATATGGTTTCAGCCTTCCCTGGAGACAACTGTTCATGTCGGTTCTCACATCAGGTATACTAGGATGAAGGTCTGGTCAGGCTGCTGTTTATACTAGCAATGATTCCTGCATGGTAAGCAGAAGGAATTGCATCATCTAAAAATAGCATTATTCTTGTGAATGGCTGATTGCTTTAGTACAGTCCTCTTGGTAGTTGTGTTAGACAGCAGAACTATTGGCACTAATAACGTTTTCTTCCTCTTTGACTTTCGTAGGTATGTGCTGTTACGTAGCACTTGCATATGAAGAGAAAAAGGAGTGGAAGACACTATCAGAGGTTCCTGTCCTTCTAAACTGGGCTTGAAGAATTCAGCCAACTGACAGATGTAAGTACCTTGAAGGAGAGGGAAAGTAGCATGTCACAGGGGGAGCTCATCCTGACCTGGGTGGGGGCATCAAAATTCTATCTTTGTCACTTGCAGTGACAGAGTTTTCCTTCTTAGTAGTGGCCTACCTTGGTTGTGTGAAAGGAAAGCTACATATAGGTGAGAGCTCTGTTATATGGGGGGAGTTTTGGTAGGTGAGCCTCTTGCAAGAGGATCAAGCTCCAAGTACTATTTTTGTGGTGAATCATGGATAGATTAGATAAAACAGTAGCAGTCCCAGCAAGGATTAAATTGACATTTGCCACCATCAGATATGTTCCTTGTTTATTATCTGCATTTGTTACTTTCTTTTCTGCTTACTTTGGTGTTGTGCCAGTAAATATTTTGTGCCTTAGCCTAGGTCAGAAACGTGGAGGTAGTGAGGTTTTGGAATTGGAGTGAGAGTGGGTTTTAGGATAAGAACCGAAGTTTAGCAGTTGACCTTGAATAGGCTACAAATCCACGTTTGGCACTAGTGCATTCCTGCACAGCAGTAGTGAGCTGAATTGTCTTATCTGTACAAGGCTATTGGGTTGCATTTTGAGTGAATGTTTGGATGTGTGACTTGATTTCATGAATATTTAGAACAGACGAGCTTTGGACTGGGATCAGGATTTGCTGGGAACTGTGAAGTTCATGACATGAGATCAGATACCAAGAGACTACTAGGCTAGAGTTAGAGTAGCTGCAGACATGATAGCTGCAAATAGTGGTGAAGCTGTTTTCTGTAGAAGACATGGTGTGGGGCCTTTGGTACCTTTTGATCTAAGATTAAGTCTTGGATTTGAAAGAAACTTGGCATCTCTAAGATAAGGTTTGGTATTATTATTTGAGCAAAAGCTCCTCAACCTTAAGAACTATGCGTTGAAGCAAAGGTTGAGGCTCACATGTCATGCTCTTAGCACCACCATTTTACCTTGTTATGGGGCATGCTCATGATCAGGAAGGCAATAGTCAAATCAGCAGTATCCTAGAAATTACAAATATAACTCTTTTGGGCTATTTCTTTGCTTCTAAAGAAGTCTGAAAGCATCAGGGGAGCGTTTGCTCCTGTCTTGCACCCTCCCTTTCATCTGCACTATGCTCCAGTGGCCTCCTTTCCTGTATAACACTGTATCTGATATTTGTTTCCATGCCATAGTCACATCCGTACTGACATTGTGGTCCTTGACAATTTGCCTATCTCTCTCTTCTTTGGTCATACAGAGCCCTTCCAGTAAGGCTGCATCAGTATTTTGCATGCTGAACATGTGGAGGCTCCTGTCAGCCTTGCTGTGCTGTATCTTTTATGAACAAGCCTCCTCTGAGGGGTGAGCATCTAGGTTGCTGGAGAGGAAGCTGGAGAAGCTGTTGGGAGCTCTTTTTTTGTCATTCTCCTCATGCTACCTTATAAGCAAAATCACACTGACTCTACCGCTGAACTGGCACAGTTACTTGGTCTCTTCTAGAGATGGGCCATTTTGCACTATGCCTGATGAGCTCCTGTGCTTTGGGTGCAAAAAGGAGGGAAGCTCCTCCTACTCAAGTTTGGCTGTTTTAGAGAGAAGGCAAGACAATAGTTGGTTCTCCTCCAGCCAGAAAGATGCAGTCAGGCATTGATCTGGAAAAAGAGTATCTCCAAAAAGCCTTGGTTCTTGGAGACATGCCTGGGAGCTGTAGTGCTTCACACTTGCACTATGGTCTGAGCTGTATCATGAACCAAGTGATGATATCTCATTTCCTTCTTCCCTTAAAGGAAGCAGTGCCTGCTCAGTCCTACTGGCTGTCAGTCAACATCACTGCATGGCATATTTGTGCTTTAAGTACATAGCACTGAATATAGCCTGGATAGCCTGTACAGGAGAATAGTTAAGTAGAACTCTAAATGGCTCTTTTTTACTTTAGCTTTTTTGTGGCACAGATTACTTGCTTTTCTGTAGTCTGATGACTGTTTTCCTTTAGATGGAGGCATGTGGGAATACAGGGAAGTGCTTGTAAACCATGATATTTGATTTATTGTTTTTTTAAGGTCTAATTAAGCCATTGTGCTGTTTTTAATGTGACCTGCAGTGCATGCTGCAGATCAGTTATTCATCCCAGACCTTTACTCCAGGCGTCTGGCACTTAGTGGAGACAAAACAGGTCCAGGCCTGACAAGCTGGACCAAAGGCAGAGGAAGGGAAAATACGTAGCCAGTGCACCAGGAAACAAACTACGTCTATGAAAAAACATGGGGGAAATCTTGACTATGCTCTTTGCTGTCGTAAGTGCTGTAGGTAAAGTATTGAAAATGCTACCAAGTAGATCCAAAGTTCTCTAATCGTTTTTTCTGTAAAAGAGAAAATCTGCTCTTAGCTCATACAGAGATCCCATGCAGAGGTTGCTAAAGAGTTGCTGCTCTCACTCATGGCCAGATTTCCCAGGGCTGGTTTATTCAGTTTTCAAATCCATTGCTTCAAGTGAATATTACTCAGGCCGCTGTAAGGTGCAACAAATCTTCCTTTCACTGCTTGCCCTCGAGGCGCAGAGCAGGATGTCTTCCAGAGGAAGCCATTGCACACAATGTAATTTTGGTTCAATCTAGCTGGTCACATCAGCTCTGTCCACCTTAGACTATGAAAGAGGTCTAAATGGTGCAGCACTGTGCCAGAAACCAGAACAGTAACAGTAAGTTTATAGAGATGTTGGAAGATGAGATTTTCTTTTTTTCTGTTGAACTTTTGGAAACAGATGGAGAGTCGATGAGGCAGAGATGTTGGGACAGTGTATTTCAACTGTTTTTTCTTATTGTCTTCCCAATTTGCTCACAGCTCCTGCCTGTTCAGTACAGGGCAGTCAGTATCTTCCAACACTCCTGAGCCTCCAGAGGTGAATGTTCCCCAAGGCCTGTACAGCTGTGGCTTTTTTGGAGGACTAAGGAACTTTTGTCATAAAGTGTCATGGGAGCAGTTCATGGCCTGATGGGCAGTGTCTTTGTTTACTTCATTACAGGTCACCACAGTGAAGGGTCTGGACTTTCTGAATAAAGACAGTGACCCAGGAGCATCTTGACCGAGGCTTGTACTAATGCTAATAAGGCCACTCCTGCCTCTGCAAATGATGGACTTATTTATTTATTTATTTATTTATAAAATGTGGTTAGAGGCCAAGAAGAGTTTTATCAGAGCCCAACAGTGCACTGAGCAGTAGTTATTACCATTACTTAGACATTCAGTTGTTGTTTCTTTATTCTGACAAGAAATGTTAGTGTGGTGGGAGGGGATGAGGAGGACGATCAGCTTGTGGTTTTGTCTGCTTACAGAGATTCAGCACATTTCCTCTCAGTACACCTATACCCTAGTGTTGCTCTGGGAGGACAGACTGAAAGTCAGTGAGGCCTTCAGAACTGTGGCAGCCATAGTCTGAGGGACTCATTAACTCCTAGAGGTATTAGCTTTCATAGTTACTAATTTAGGTAGTTAATTCCAGCCAGATGGCCAAGTTAGAGGCAAATTCAAACTGCTTCTCAGCCTGGTATTTTTGGCCAGGTTTCTGCTTATTAGTGTCACACATACCAAGTACATTGGGCAAAACTGCTGGGACAGCCTGTCTGCTGGAAGATGTGTTGCTTCTTTTGGCTCTTTAGTTCTGGTTCCTGTAGGACAGAGGACCAGCTGTGAATATTCAGTTGCTTGAGCAGTTTGGGTGCACTGAAAAGTTTTGCAGGAAAATACTGAAATGAAGACAGCACAGTCTGGTTTTTCCTTGCTGCTTTGACTACTTTTCTTACTTACTGCACTCATAACTTTTTTACTCCCAAAAACCTACTTAATCACTATCACTGTCACTGCTCCAAAGATTATCCTAAATATCTGAGTGTTTTGAATCTGATATCTATATCTATATATATAAAATCAGAGAATTTTACAAAAATTAGGTTACTTGCATACCATTTAGGAGGTAAATTTCATCGTGACTGTATCTTAAGGTTAGCTTCAGCTCTACAGCACAAATGTTAAGAGCATTGTTAAGCAGATAGTGCCATTACAAAAGCTTTTAATATTGATTGGGCTGTACTCTGTTACCTTCACAGCCTGTGGTGCTGTGTGTTGAATGAGGTGTTGTTTGATCAGTAAAGATGGCTCCGGTGTAAACAAAACTTTGTATGCAGTGTCACTGATGGTCTTCTGTAGTAAAGGAAGAGAGCATGGGTTCTCCTGCCATACACAGTTTCCTGATCACTGAACATAATCCTTATGTCACATGCCCCAGTTTGGTATATATGCCACAAATAACAGCATGCAAGTTTTTGCTTCCAGTTTGCCTGAGTGTAAGTGGCAGTACAGGGTGTAAAGGGCTGGAGATACTTATGTCCAGATGAGAACACATGTTTTGCTGATTGCATGCTGTAACTGCCATTAGTTTCCTTTGAACTGCGAGAAGAATAGCTGAGCCATAAGATTTTCCCCTAAAGTGTCATATTTATCTGGTCTTTTGTGCACTAGGGTCAGCAAACTATTCAAGATAGATAGGTAAGTTTATATGTTCTGTACATGAGAGTTTAAACAGGTCAGCAGATCAGTAAGAGCAGGTAGAAACTGCTGCTCAGGTGACTGCTAAACAACTGGTCACTCTGAGCTCCTGTTGGTGCAAGGCAGTGCTTTCCAGCTCCTGCTGAGTTCACCAATCAGTTAAAGATAGCAACAGAAGTCTCCCTTAAGGTGCTGTAGATCCCAAGTCCTGGTAAACTGTGATTGTACCAGAGAGGGGTTTTTTTTTTGGTTTTATATCAGCAGCCTACAGCATATCCCTTATTTTCAGCAGCCAGAAGGGATGCTAGGACAGTTCTTCGGTCTTCAGCAAGAAAGACATATTACGTATTTGCTTCTCTTATCCATTTCAGAACATCCTCTAGCAGTTTGCTTTGCAGTCTATGCTCTTCTCTCTGTACACTTTTACTGGATTAAAAAGCACATTACTGTTACAAGGGTCTCTTGCTAGCCCTTAACCTCTTATGGCCTGCAGACTAGCTCCTACTGGCAAATTAAGTTCCTATCTAGAGCTCTTGAAAGGTGTGTGTACACCCTTGCAAGGACTTCTGCTCAGTCTTTGCTGACAGTCTGAACCCCTTCATGCCATATAGATTCAGCTGTAAGTGCTTCCTGAGTTCTTGTGTAGTTGCCTGTCAGACTGTAGGGGATGCTAGCAGCAGTATTTCATTCTGTACTGAATACTGGTTCCTGTAGCTTTCAGTTAGGGAGGACTGAGCTACAGAGTCCAAGAGGATCTGGGTGTTGGGAGCTTTGGGGCAAGCTAAGGCTCATCTCTGATAGCAGAGGGGTGCTGCAAAACTGTCCTAACCAGAACCTGGGTGGCTCTTCTGTAACAAAGCAGAAGCTCCAGCCCAGCAGGGCCAGGGTGCTGAATGAATGAGTTTGTGCTTGCTCATGGTACTGGGTGTAACTCTAGCAGCAGCATGTTATTTAGACTTGAGTTTTGTAGTTCAAATCCCTGAACTCAAGAGGGATCTGAACTATAAGTACAAGCATGATGTAAGTTTATTTGCCTTTCTCCTCTATCTGCAGAACCAAGTAATTCTAGTCACTTCTGCTTGTCATCTTCTGGATCTATTGGAAGTACCTCCTTTTCTGAACTACATGCTCCAAGCACCTCTCTGGCCTGTGCCAGTGTCTGGAAAGCCTAGCTCTGTGGCATATTGGGGTGGCATAAAAGAAATAGTAAGGCTGTGTGATGTTTATGAAAACGCAAATATGGATTGTACAGCAAACATTCCAGGGTAGGTTATAACTGCAACAACATTCTCCCTCCATCAAAAGAACTTGTTTATGACTTTGGGAAGCAAAATAGACATGATGAGGGTAGGCTCTTCCAGTGGCTTCTAGAGCAGTGGTCCAGAATATCCTGGAACTGGTGTCTAACCTTGTCATGTCAAAGACTTCCTTTGTTCTGCAAATTTTGTCCCTACTGCTGTTTCCTTCAGCTGTTATGGTGGTGCTGTATTTTGCATAGACATGGATATTATCAGGATAAAAAAAAGCAGCAGTGATTGTGCAGCAGTAGCTGCCAGGAAAATGGCAATGCATATCACCATTATGAGTTGATTAAAACAGCAGCACTGCATAGAGATTTTTATCTTTCAGTCAGGGCTGTCTTTGGATATGACCAAGTGCTGTGGTGATGCAGCTATGCAAAGATTGGTGCCCAGTTCTCCCATCTCCCCAGTGGAATAACAAAATCTGTGAAAATTCAGGTTTCAATCCAAGTGGTGGACTGTAGCAGAAACACCTCCCTCCTTGCCAAGCTGTTTGAAGGTTTGCTAAGCTAGTTCCTCGAAGACCAGAAGTGTTTCAGACCCAATTCTTGACATGAACACTTTCCTGTCTAAGTTTGCAACTGAGTCAGATCTTGGATCCTTTGCATCCCTTTGCCATTCTTTTATTGACTAGTTTCAGGTATTTTTACAGTGTGGTTTCTAGTCTCTTGACATTTCAGTTGCAGTCATTCTTATTACCTGAAGATAAACTCATGGAGGCTTGTTTATAAAGACCTGCTACACAGCCAGCAGGGCTTTCAGCTGACACACTGTCATGAGGTCCAGGCTCCAGCTGAAGAAGAACAAGAAGATTATCTTCTGGTGATGAGGGAGATTTTTATAAACAAATACACCTCTAGTAATCAGAGCTGGTGGTGGCTGCACAGCTTGCTTTGGACAATGTTGTGGGCTTATTTGTTGGCTTTTCTTGTTTGTTCTTGAGAACAGCGTGAGGGTTTGGGGAGTTGGATTTTTTGTTTGTTTGTTTGTTGGTTTGGTGTTGGGTTGGGTTTTTGGGTTTTGGGGTGGGTGGGTGTTGAGTTTCTTTGAGAAGACAGTAGGGTCAAACCATTTAAAACATACTGGTTTCCATCATCCTTCATTTTGATTATTACAGTATCACAGTATCACCAAGGTTGGAAGAGACCTCACAGATCATCAAGTCCAACCCTTTACCACAGTGCCCAAGGCTAGACCATGGCACCAAGTGCCACATCCAACCTTGCCTTGAACTGCCCCAGGGACGACGACTCCACCACCTCTCCAGGCAGCCCATTCCGGTGCCCAATGACTCTCTCAGTGAAGAACTTTCTCCTCACCTCGAGCCGAAATTTCCCCTGGCGCAGCCTGAGGCTGTGTCCTCTTGTTCTGGAGCTGGCCACCTGAGAGAAGAGAGCAACCTCCTCCTGGCCACAACCACCCTTCAGGTAGTTGTAGACAGCAATAAGGTCACCCCTGAGCCTCCTCTTCTCCAGGCTAAACAACCCCAGCTCCCTCAGCCTCTCCTCGTAGGGCTTGTGCTCGAGGTCTCTCACCAGCCTCGTCGCCCTTCTCTGGACACACTCAAGCATTTCGATGTCCCTCCTAAACTGGGGGGCCCAGAACTGAACGCAGTACTCGAGGTGTGGTCTGACCAGTGCAGAGTACAGGGGCAGAATGACCTCCCTGCTCCTGCTGACCACACCATTCCTGATGCAGGCCAGGATGCCACTGGCCCTCTTGGCCACCTGGGCACACTGCTGGCTCATGTTCAGGCGGGTATCAATCAGTACCCCCAGATCCCTCTCTGTCTGGCTGCTCTCCAGCCACTCCGACCCCAGCCTGTATCTATGCATGGGGTTGTTGTGGCCAAAGTGCAGCACCCTGCACTTTGAGCTATTGAACCCCATCCCATTGGCCTCTGCCCATCTGTCCAGGCGGTCAAGGTCCCGCTGCAGAGCCCTTCTGCCCTCCAGCGCAGTCACTTCTGCCCCCAGCTTAGTGTCATCTGCATTGATGTATCTGAAATAACCCTCTTCCTTCTTTACCCAAACCAAATACATCTGACTTATAAAGCAGCTGGAGTCTAAGACCTACATCCAGACTTGCAATTTCCAAATAACCTCTGACGTCTGCTGGCATAAATGAAGCCAAAACCCTAGGTACAAGCTCCCCAGCATTTTGGAATGTGGTAGTAAATGTGTGCTTGAGGGCCCTCTAATTAGGACTGCCAGTAGTGTGTTCACACTGATGTGGGGGATTGGTCTTAAATGAAGTAAAAACAATACTTTTCAACCTCTTCTGGACTCTTAGCCAGAATACCAAGTCAGAATTCTGCCTATGCTGGCTAATAATTGAATATTTCATTTGGTGAGAAGTAAGTATTAGGATGCTAAAAGGTGTATTGGGGAGGGTAAAGGAGAGCTTGTGTTGCTGACAGCATCTCAGCATTTCAAAGTGCATCAGCGTGGGTTTAAGTGTGTAGGTATTTGGAGGCTTTTGTTCCATGTCCTTCATGAACATTTTACTGAAAGAATCTGAATTTAGAGCAAGTGTTGACCCACACAGTAACCTTTGCTTTGTGCTCTTCCACACTCAGCAATTCTTGCCATCTGTGTTACTTTCTAGGTCTTGTTTCAGTTCCGAGATGCTCACCTTGCAATCATTTTCAGTACTTTTTTTTTCATTTTGTGAATATGGGAGCAGCAGGTTGGTGCCTGAACAGGAGTATTTGAGGAATACAAATGTAGGGATAGGTTGCAGGCAAAGACAGTGTCAGTCATGAAAGCCATCAGTGCTGGTGCACTGTTTGCTGTGATGTGGTGACAGTACCTAGGCACTTGAGGGTAGCCTTCAAATTATTTCCACTATTAAGCTATAGCTTGGTCATATATGAGCCCAGTTACAGGATCTGATTTCAAGTCTTGGTCCTAGTCACTTGTTCCATTGGCATTCATGGCAGAAGGTTATCCTGTGCTGCTACTCCTTACCAACAGGCTGCCCAGGCCTGGAAGTGTGTATCCTCACTCTTGTAAGAGCTGGCATGTCAGCTGCTCCAGTGCAAGTCTGAGGCTGGAAAATGTCAGTACGAGTCCTCTAGGAAAACTTTAATATGACTTGTGGCTTAAAAGTTCCTTTGATGCCTGTTGTTATGCCCATGAAGTGGGCATATAATGTGTAACAGCCATGCAAGTAATGAGTTCTCCTTTGTGACAAGTATTTATGCTACAAATCTCAGCTGCCAAATGCAGAAACTTTTGCTGCCCCACTGGCTCCTGCACATTGAAATGTGATCTGCCTTGTGCAGTGCTAATGAAAATATTCCTTCCTTGACAAGCTGATGCTGCCTGATTTAATAAAATATTTTTTAAAGGACTTTTCAAATACTTTCCCTGTGCTGTAGTATTTTCAAGACCAGCCTGAAACTTACCTTCTGAAGGGCATTCTTCACCCATACTACCAACAGACTGTCACCTCCAAACTCTCTTTGCTTTCCCTAGCTCTGGAGCTGCAGGAAGAGCCAGTATTTTTTGTAATGACAGTGGCAGGGGACTGACAGGCAGGCTGAGTGGGGGTGGCTGATGGTGAGCAAGTCTAGTGACATGATGATGTGACTAAGGACCAGCTGGCTAATTAAAGCACAGCAGTAGGAGGAGCAAAGTATTTATGGGTGACAGAGAGAAACAGAGATGCCTCCACACATTTCTTGTTACACCTCTGCAGCCAAGTGTCTGGGTAACAGTGAAAAGTTTCCTTAACTCTTTTATACCTCGTATGGAGCGAAAGAGACTAAGAAAATGGCTCCATTAACTGAAAAGTCTGAATCAAGGTAAGGATATGAATGTGTTTTTTAGTCACAATTAGTCAAAGCTAGCCTTCCTGGAGGTGCTGTGAGCTGAACTCCCAGGGCTTTATATGACATTGACATGTGCTAATGTGCATTGTAAGTGAGGCAGTACACACTGATTTTCAGGTTGTTTCTTTCATTTCAATAGGTATTTCCAGATGATGCTTGAAAAAAGGGGAGATACTAACGTAGTCACTAAATATGTTTGTGTTCTCCTAAAGGGAAATGGACAGGTTCTTGCCTCCTCACCCTAGTGACTGGATCTTTCTCCTGACAGCTTCCCTGGGACGAAGCAATTGAGAGCCTCAGAGGTAGATTCTAAAATGAAAGTGGTGTTAGTGGATGTGGAGTTGATTGCAGTATGTGAATGTGGTCACCTCAGGCTGGAGGACTCAGGGTGAAGGGAAGAGGTGAAGGGGCTTTCTGCTATTTCTGGAGACGTTTAGAATGTCAAACTGTTGATGAACACAACAGTGGTTTTCTCAAAGCATTTTCAGTAGAGTAAGAGTAGTCTTCACTATGTTCTTCGTTCCAATGTGTGGGTGACTTTAAAAGAGCACATTCCAACAAGGATAGGCCAGCACTCTGGCCTGAATTACCTGATAGGCATGGGTTTGCCATCTGGGCTTGAATGTGCGATAGTGACCATCAATCTGAGTTTTGCTGGGACCATTTGCACCTGATACTTGGGCAGATGAATGAATTCCTTGGCAATCTTTATAGTGCAGTAAGGTCTCCAGGTTGGCAAAAGCTAAGGAGAATGACCCTAACTTCAACTTTCCTCAGGCTTGTCAAAGGAATGTTGGAAGTATTGTATGCCTGGCCGCCCATATGGGCTGGCTAGACTTAGTTTTATGTAGTTCACTGGTGGAATTGCAGTTGTGTGTACGTGAGACCACCACTCAAACAGGTTTTGCCCATTCTCAAAATATAAAAAGCAACCTGTAAGACTCATACAAGCAGCTTGTTAAACTGTGACAGCTCAGCTGATTACAGTTGTTGCACAGAACAGATACCTAAATTTTCCATCTCTGCATAAAATAGCAGTATCCCTAGCATACCTTGAAAATTGTTAGCTGTTGCTTAATCAGTGAGTGTGCAGAGCTTCAAAACAGGCAGTGCTAGCAGAGGTCATAATTAAAAATTAATGTTCAGTGTGGTTGCCACAGTGAGCACTCACTAATGCCTGTGCAATTTCTCTGCCTCTCATGTGTCTGGCATGGTATACAGTAGTCTGTAGCATTAAAGTATCTGGTATATATGTCAGAGATGCATCAGAATCTTCTTTCTATCCTTATTTTTGTGAAATGTTTGTAATCTGGATTTGAACTTTGTGACACTAGTCAATCTCTAATTAGTATTTCTACTCAGTGCAACTTCGTCTTATTTGCTGCTTCACTGTCTGAGTGTGTGTGACAGAGGTGAAGACAGCCTTTGTAGTCTCTGTTATACAAAATCATGCAAGAGAAGTTGCTGGATGTTGTTTAGACGATCGTATTTATAGAATGCCATTCACTGTAATTAATGCAATGTAGTGTTTGTCTCTCAACCCTGCAGTCAGCTGAATGGATCCATTGTTACGCATAATTAGGGCTTCTGGAATTTGGGTCTGTTTATTTACAGCAATTGTTCTGCAAAGGCACAAGTGGCCCTACGTCAGAGGTGCACAGAGAGTTAGGTGCAATATGCAGAGCACTGCAGCTGCACAACTCTTAACAGTAGTCTCAAAACAGCTTGACCTCAATGAATCTTCTGTTTCTTTCAGCTGAAGTATAAAGCCAGCACCCTCTTGGCTAGGTGTGGTCATTGCAGATTGCCTGAAAGATTTCCTTTTTGCGGAAAGGTAAATCTGGTGTCATTGAATTAATTACCCTTTAAATAAATAAATCCCAATTCCTGTAGTTAACGTGCTCCTTACCCAAATTCCTGTGTGAGCCTCAGTTGTTCTGAATGGTTCCAGGTTGCACTATGTTGTTAAATCATTTACAGCTTCCCCTCTGGAGCTGATAGCCTGAGAGCTGTTCACAGTGAGCTCCCTTGGATAGGATGCGTACATCGGCTTGTTTGTAAAGTGTTTCTGTCCATGAGGTGTTAGTATACATATCACAGACAAATTTGAGCAGAAATCTCAGGTTCTGCTGCTCTCATATGCTCTGCCTTGTGTCTCCTGCTTAAGAGAGTATACAGTTTTGTTTGAAACGTACTGGAAAATCTTACTTTTTCTTTCTGAAGTTTTAAAATACTCCTGTGAGCTTCTCGAGCATGTATGGGTGTGGCACGAAGGCATTTGTTGCTTTAGCAGACACAAATGATTCGTGGACCACAGCTACTGTGGCCTTTATCTCAGCCATTCATTTACAAAAAACGGGTTAATCTTGGCATCCTGAGGGGGAAGTCAAAGCCTAGTTGCAATGTATTTAAAATGTATTGTCATGAGAAGAAGTGGTTTTGACTGCAAGGCTTCTGATAAGAGCAGTTAATTTATCCAGAGCGAACTAGTGGTGCACTGTGTGGGAAGTTACTCTTCTATCTACTTTATGTCAAGCAGCCTTCTGGACAGATGTTTTCCAAGCCCTTTGTCTGTAGCAGAGCAGGAGGTTGATGGCTCAAGCAGGAGCTGCCTTTTAGCCCCACAACTGCAGGTATAAGTCACTGTCATTTAATGGATGTTCACTAGCCAATGTGAAATTATTCCAGTCCCTTTGTTTGCAGGAGGGTCTGTAGGCATCAAATCACTATCTGAACTAGCACTCACTGTAGAGTTGGTTTTGGTAGACAGACCAGAATTAGAATGGACCAAGAAAGCTGATTTACCTTTTCAGCCTTGCTATTGGGCATGTCAGCTGTAGGCTTTGCTCTCTGGTTCTGTGACGTTAAGCTGAATATAGACACTCAACTGCTAATGTTTTAAAATCTTCTGCTGCCTGCCAGATTATAATGAGATGGATGACAACATGCAGTCCAATTGCTTTGGGAGTGCATGTTTACAGGCCTGCAGGATGAAGATGCAGAGGTCCAATTGCTTTCTAAAAATGTGTGGCTGGCAATGAGCACAAGGAGGAAGAGCTGCTTAAACACAGAAATGGTAGTGCTGCAAAACAGCACTGTCCATACAGTTTGCAAATCAGAAACAGCATTCAAGCTATAGGAGACATGAGTCCTGGAGCAGGCTTCCAGCGGGAGCAGCAGAAGCAGGAAACTATGCCAGTTTTAAGCTGGAATGTGAAATGTTCTGGCACAGGATTGTATGACACAGTTGCTTGCAATAGCATGGGAGTAGGCCTGATGACCCAGAAGATCCTTTTCTGCCCCCCCATTCCAAAACTGGTGACCTTGAACTGAGCTAACTCAGGTTGCAGCTAAAATTTGTTTACTCTGAAGTTGATGACTATAAGATAACTTAGTTCAAAACCATCTCTGAGTTCTTAAAACCGCATCTACTTTACATTTCCTATTTGATTTCTATTATTGAGCAGCACCTTCCTCTTCAATTGAAGAAAATTTGACACATATGCCCCAATAATTTAATTTTGCCCATGAAGAGGGAAACAAACATACATTCTATTAAGACAAAAAAAAAAAAAAAAAAAAAAAAAAAGGCAGCAGTACTGCATACAAAGTGTGCTGTGTTTCTTTAACAGCTGTAAATTCAACAATTTGTAACACCTTATCCAAGCCCATGTTCTAGGCTGCCATTTGTTTCATTTAGTGAACTTTTCACAACTCCCTCTCTGCTGTCTTTACACTCGATGAAGAGAGTGGGGAGGCTGTTGTCTTGTACAGAATTATGATTCTTTTATGTGTACTGCTTGCATATTCATAGTCTTTTTGTGTCATTTACTGTTAGGAGCACAATGTCTTCTGAAGGAATGACATGATGTCTTTAACCCTTAAAATAAAAGTGACAGGTAATGTATTTCTGTCTAGTATTTTAGGATAGCGCTCTCTTCAAAGAGAGAGAGAGCTCAGAGCTCATTGCCTTGGTTAACCTGGAGCTGTCTCCTGTGTTGTAGTTTTTTTTTTTTCTTGACACATTTTGCATGGTTCAGAATGAGAAGGAGAGAGTAGATATGTTTTCCAGCCAGCTCTTTTAAGTAGAGTAATCTCCCGATGGGAGGTACTGACTGCAGTGCAGCTCTTTGCCTACCTACTTCCCAGATTTGGGACTCTACATAGCTGACATGGCTGGACGATTGGAGCATCTGCGTCAGGAAAAATGGATAGCAATGTGAGAAATGGCCTGAGCCAGGAGCTAAATGAGTGAGTACAGTCTGTGATGCATGAGACCTGACAGGGTGAGAAGTAAATTTTGTGATTGGTTATCCCTTAATTCTGAAAACATTTTTTTTTTTCTAAAAGCCTCTACTCCTAGATGATACAAATAAAAATCTGATTTTTCATTTAAGTGCAGACACAAAACAGTTGAAGTTTTTGTACGTGGAAAGAAAACTTTCAAAACATAAAAAAACTCATAACTGAGAAGGTAAAGTAGAACTCCAAATCTCAGGAATGTAAAGGACCTGCCTAATATTTTGAATTTTCATTTCATGTTTAGCAATTGTTTTAAATTCCTGTGCAAGCCATCAGAGCAGCCAATAATAAGAGAAGAAACAAAAGGAATTTGCTTTTCCCCACATGTGCATTAGACCACCCAAAAATAACCACCTCCTTCGATTCTTAACTGAGATACCAGTGACTTCAGTGTGTGTCCATGCTTGGAACTGTTCATGAGCTGTTTGTTACCCCCTGCCATTGTAGCTGGGGTACTCAAATGTTTAAAGCATGTGAGATAATCCAGAGATGTGCTGTGCAGAAGTAGTTGCCACTTATCTGCATTCCTCCTAAATTGGCTTCTAAATGCACTGCTCTCTTTTCCACACCAAGTAGGGAAGGAACTGCAGCCTTGGAAGAAATGAGGGTGAAGGGGAGAAAGGAAATGCTAAATGTCTGTCTAGGGGTTATGACTGAGTTGGCAAGGAGTTGGTGGATGTTACCTATGGACATTGGCACGTTCAGATTACAGCTGGTGGCTTATGCCCCAAGGAATTCGTTACTTTTCATTGTGTTTTAAATATCTGCAGCTTTGCAGCCTTTGTTGCTGTGTGTCACATTTCAGGAAAGGCGTGAATTCCAGTCTGGCAAGGAGGCACTGGGGAGGTGGTTAGAGCAGGGAGCTGGAAGGAGACACTTGTGGGGTTTGGAGATTTTTGGTTATTTGGTTGTTTTGTTTGTTTGTTTTTAATTTGTTTTGATTTGCCTGATCTGGCAGTACAGATTTCTCGGTTTTAAATATTGACAGGAGTGATCTGGTTGTTGGTTCCCTTTGAAGGTCTTTCTGAAGTGCTGCTATATATATGTGCATGTGTGTTTACAGGAAGTTCTTGAGGGGAAGTGGGGGCAGCAAATGTTTCCAGATCCACTTCCCACAGCCCACAGACAGCCTGCACAGTCAGTCTAGCAGGAGCTGCTCAAAGGGTGGACCATCCATCACTCATTGCACACTGACTTACAGTTGTACCTTCCAAGTCTCACAGAGGGCAACACTTCGCTATGCTGGGGTCATGGAGCAAGATGTGCTCTCTGGACTCTGTGTATCTGGTCTCAAGAGCAGGCTAGGTTAAACTTAATTAGGACTTTGGTATGTGGTTTGAGTTACGTGTATAGGAGATAGCCCTGATGCAAAAAGGTACTGAAGAATGTTTTCAGCTCTAAATGTACACCATGGTTTCCTCCAGCAGTTATTTCCACCTATATGCAGCAAATCTGTATGCAGATCTTCAGATGATCAAGCCCAGTTTTTAGATAGTGTTTCTGAAGTTGCACTAATGATAAAGCACTCAGGATTGCTTACACTCACTCTGAGTACACTGGATCCATTCTGTTTATGGGAACCTGTCATTAAGTATGGGTTCATTTCAGTACTTGAATAATGCTGATTAGTTTCACAGTAAGTGAATGCAGAAGGCTGGTTATTCTAGTTGAATACCATAATTGCTACAAAGTATGAGGATATGTGTAAAAGTAATTTTTCTAGGTCTAGTTCTAACGAGTTTGTACACTTCCTCAATCTAATTATAGCAAACTTCTTTAATTATCATATTATTTTTATCCTCAAGTCACTTCTTGTGAAAATTGATTTGTTCTTTTAAGGCTAAAAAATTGTGCTTTCTTTGGTGTGAATTCTTTCCTTAATGCTTTTTATAATGCAGTGAAGGTCAGTGCTTTAAACTGTAAGCAGTGTCAAGACTCTTGAATCAAAAAGAAATCATTGAAATCAGAGTTTTGTGGCACTTGTAATGTCACTGTTTCTAAATAGAGGACAGTTTAAAAAGCATGAAGCATGGGATCACAAGTTTTATCGCTTGGATTCAGGCACTGTGGAAGGGGACATGTGTTGCTCTGGGACTGCAGCAGCCCTTGCCCAGACACAAACTAGTATTTCTGACTTCCACTCCTGAAAAGGTGATACACTAGATTACCCCCTCCCCCCTCACTCCCCACCTTTATAATCTTGTATATCAGAAGAAAGTTTGCAACCTTTTGTGGATGCTTGAAGTGGAAGAAACTTTCTGTTGGCACTGGTGCACTCTATGAGCTGCTACAAGCAAGTCAAGTCAAAACTCCTGGGTACTAGCAACCTCCTCAGCTTCAGAATTGCTTTAATCCTAACACTGAGTTGAGACTTACTGTAGTACTTCCTCATCTTGTGGTTTCCTTCATGCCCTAAGGAGGAATTTGTATTTATCCAGTGAGTTTAACTCATCACATTTTATATACTTAGAATAGCGTGATGCTGCTACAAACCTCGTTAGTCTGGATAGCTTAGCATTTTCACCTGTTGCTTTCTGCTTTGTTTGAATTGAGGCATCTTTCCATCAATGAACGGTATGGAGGTCAAGAAAGAGCAGTATTGTTAAGTACATTTGTCTAAATTTTCAGGCAGTGTCAACCATTACTATTTCAAGGTATTTCCTGCTAATACAAAATGGTAGAATCAAAAAGCCGGTACTGGATGGGCAGGCAAAGTTGGACAGCAGACTTTTTTGGTTGGATTCAGCTTTTGTTGTTGACTGGTTTTGGACTGTACCCACCACTTCACGCTGCATTTTACTGGGATCAACTCAGAGTTAAACTGCGTCCTGCTGAGCCTTCACCAACCCATAATTTATGTATTATGTGGATATTTTAATGAAGAAAATGTTTAAATCATTATGTTTTGGCAACTGTGGTTGGGGTGGCAAAGTGGTGAGTCCAGATACTGGCTGGTTTTACACACTGATCTGTTACTATATTTGCTTGTTGAATTTTCTTGTCTTTTGATTATCTGTTGAGCATACTCATTATATTCTGTCTGGTATGAAGCAAATGCTAGTCACGAATGGGGATTTTTGAGGCAAGAATGCATACTCAGTTCCCTGAAGGCAATTTCCACCTCTTACAGTGTCCCATTGCTGCCTCCATTTCATGTAACAGCAGAACAATAATCTCCAAGTCTCTTGTTTCTCTGAGCAGTTTTTCCATATACTTAACAGATCAGGGTCTCTATTTATGTGTGATTTTGCAACTTCAAGTATCTATATGTATTCATGTCATGAAAGCCATTTGAGTGAGGTAAAAAAGTTTGGAACACAAAATTGAAAGGTTTGTAGAACCTTTAGAGAGTTGAGAGATCTTAGCAAACACAGACTTGTTTTGTAGAAATGCCACTCTGATTATTCAACCAACGTCTGTGGTGCGACATTGAAACCTGTTTGTTTGCCGCAGATAGCAAGTCCCCATGGGAGTGGTCGCTGAGTACAGTTAGGGCTCACAGTTGTCCTCTGCAGACTGTCATGACCATGAAAACTGACTTCTTTTCTTTGCTGGTTCCCATTTAGTATTTTTTTTCTCTCGAGTTGGTAATTTCAGAGCCTTTCATCCCAGTAGGATTAAACCTAATTTTAAAGTTTCACTTACTGATTCTGAGAATCCTGGGTCTGATCCTGAAAATATCAGCAGCATTGCAGGACTGGAAGTGATTGGTGCAAAAATTAGTAGGCATTTTAACAAGAGCATCTCTTCTGTATTGTCACATTCTTCAAAGGAGAGACTGACTTTGATCTGAGCAAGAGATTGCCTTGAAGTATGGCAGTGACTTCAGTTGAGGGTTTTAGCTTAAAGCTTTTAGTCTCACTGAGGAATTTTTCTTAAAGGTCATTCACATTTTATATACTGGAAGCTAGCCAGATTTGCACTTTGCCTTATATAGACTCTTAGGCTTTAATCGGTATCTTACAATTTAATGCTGAGGAGTAGTATAAAGTCTGAAAGTAGTACTTTTATTGGGTGGAAATAATCTTTAATTTCTGATAATTTTCAGCAAAAAAATATTATCAGTGGCAGATATACATCCTTTTGGGTATTGAAAGTAGATTCTTTAAAGTGGTAGCTGTTATGACTTTCCTGATCAATGTTCAGCATCTTGTGTAGTGCTATCTGGGCAGGCATGAAACAGAACGTAACCATTCTGCCTTTCCCTTTAAACAGACATAAACAAAATCCAGACGTGAGACAGGCAAGTTCCTCTGCCACAATGAACTCTGGTAAGTCTGTGTTGTGTTCCACTTGCCCTCACTGACATTCTTACTTACTGTTAGAAATATTCCTGTTTCTGGTGCAATTGTGCTATATTTTTAAAAAATTCTTATTCAGCCTCCCAGAAAAGAGTCAAAGCCCTTAAAAGTGCCTAGGGAATCTAAGCTATTAAGGCAATAGTGAAATTGCTTGATCATAAAAAGAGTCTTGGATTTGTGTTTGTTGTTTCAGTTTGGCCAATAATGCTCAAAATTATTACTAGAAACTTCTTGAGCTGGAGCAGGTTATTTTAGCTTCTTTCACTTTGAAATACAGGAATTAATAATTATTGATTACATTTTAAAAAATGAAAGAATATGGTATGTTGTAGTAGGGATAATGCAAAGTTTGACGTCTGGATAGGAAAAATCACCTATTCAAACCAAAACTGAAAGACCAGGAAATGGAGGCTGATTGAGAAGAGGAAAACTTCTGGCTTTGAGCAACAGTCTAAGAGTGAAAAACAAAGCAGATACCATACATATGTGAGACCTGTGGAATAATATTCCCACTTGATTTTAGCACATTATCATGTCTCAGATGGAATATCATGTCCAATTTTTAGCACCACATTTTGAGAAAAACTATGCGGAGAGAGCCCAGAGGAAAGCTGGGAGACTAATTGGAGTCTGAAAAATATGAGCTGGAGATTTGGCTTAAGCATTGATCAGCTTCCAGGTTGTGAAGCACAGGAACAGGTTGTTTTAGAGTGATTTTGGAAGTTTGTAAGAACTCATTGAGCAAATATTTTTAGGCAATGACTAAAGTAGAATTGTTTCTGGCATGAGTGAGGAATATGGCTTTAGATAATCCTTGGAAGTTCTTTCCAGCACCATCTTCTGTGTCTCTCTGAATTAAGACTGTTTTCCTCATGTCAGATGAGGATGTTGTAAACTTGAAAAATCTTTCTTTAAAGTCTCATCACTGAGCTTTATGCCCTATGCACATACAGAGGCAGACCCTGTTTAAAAGAGGTTACGAGCCAGGCAGGAAAAAGAAAGGGGAAACAGTATTGTCATCTGAGGAGATTTGTGTCTCCAGCATCTCCTGAGATAGTAAGAATGCTTCATAGTTCATTAATCCAATAGAACTGACCCATGTCATCCACTTATAATAGGGTACGTTCAGTTGCAGAGATTTTTACTCTGAAGTAATCTGCTTCTTCATTTGCCTTACAGAACAAGAAGAAATAGATGTTGCAAAAACTTTTGTTAATGGTCTGAGCAGCAATGGGCAAGAAAAAGGTGGGTTTTCAGAGTCATCTCTGCAGCTCCCCCTGCATGTTAGCTGTGTGATGTGGTTGATTTCCCTGGACTCTCGTTACAGCAGGGGTTTCCAAATTTAGTTTGCTTGGCGACTGATACAAGAAAAGCCTTGTACTGCACCATGTCAGCAGCAGCGTCTCTTAGCTCAACAAGTGTTCTTTGTCTCTTACAGGAGGCAGGCTGGCTTTGCCTCTCTGTATATTTTAGTGCTGCTTTGAGGAAAGCTGTGTGCTACTTGTGGTACTTGTGAGCACCTGTGAATCAATTTGTTAGTGTATTTAGCCAACATGGGTTTGTGAATGCCCATGTGTGAATTCAGCTAACTTCAGTGGGAGGTGAAGGTTGGAGACAAGGATTAAAGGACAAGAACTAACCATATAAGTAATTAAAAAAAGAATCTGTCATTAGCAGCAATAATTGAAACCCCAAACTCACCCAAACAAACCAGTCTTCACATTAACACCACCAGGTTTGCAGTGTGCTTTATAGCATTTAGGTTTGTATAGTGATGGTATGTGTTTTGGCAGGGCGAAACTATGTGGTTGTATGGGTTGGTCTTCTGCTGGTTTCATTTCCTTTCTTCTCGTTGATGCCTTTTTATAGTGGTTAGTATTATGACTGCATTGTAGATGGATGAACCCAGACAGTTACAGAGCAGAACAGAATTAGAGTTGTTTCCTAAACCACAAGCTGTTTGGAATCTATTGTATTCCAGGGTCTCCAGTCCCTGGGGAGAAGAGTGTTTGATTTGCGTTACTCCTTTATAAAAGAAAGAATTTAAAACAATCTCATCAAATGAAAAATAAATGGTTTAATGTGGTTTGAAAATCTCTGTCAAGCTCAGCCTCATTCATCTTGCCCGAGAGCCCTTTTTTACATTAGGATCTATACAATCTAGTTTTGCCAGGGACCAGAAAGATCTGCCACAAGAGGGGGTGTGCACACCGCCCTGATGTCAATGCCTCCCTCAGACCAGCCTAGTGTTCAGTATTGGTATGTAAAGTATTAAACCCAGAGTTCCTCTTTCTCCTGATTTTGGAGGCCTGAGAGATGGCATGCAATGTGAGGGAGCACTAGAATTTTCCAGTTAATAAATGCAGAAAACTTAGGTTTTAAAGGAGAAAATCCTGTCTGCAGAAATCAAGAGCACAACTCCAGTTGTTCTGGTTGGAGCTGTGATGTAAAAATGTTTGTCTTAGCGAATCCTGTTGAGATTCGCTTCTGTGTAACTTGCCTTTGCATTTAGTTAGCTCCACCACCTCACATTAGCAGCAGAGTTGGAGAGAGAAATTACCACCTGGTTTGGACAGTTTTGTAACAGTTGCTAGACTTTTGTCCAGTGCTCTGTATGGGTCTCCTCTGTGTTACTGGGTCTAGTATAACTGGTGTGCTAGTTGTGAAATCCAGCAGAAATATCTTCTGTCTGGAAAGAAGTGGATGTTTTGATGCTACCCTTTGGCACGGGACTGTTTTCAAGATTATGTCACATTTCACTTCCTTCTGTTGCTCTACTTGTAAATTGTGTGCCATAAGAACCAGAATTCATGTACCATGGCTAGTTTAATGTTTCTTTCTCAACCTTCCAATCCTTATTTTTTCATTTTATTTTGTTTTAACTGAGTCATATTAATGTTAACATGTTTGGTTTTGCATGTAGTGCATCTCAGCTAAATGTTTATGCTAATTTTTTTTTTGTTGTTTGATGGCATCTGAAAACTAATGCTTCCAGATTCCTTGTGCCTGGAGCATAGTGGCAGTCAGCAATTAGTCAAGTCAGTAAGTAGTTCCGTGTAGTGCATAAAACAGACACATCCTGAACTGAGGCGAGCAAAGGGGTATTTTTAATGGTTGCATCACTGCTCTCTAGACTGCTTTTGTATTTGAAATTTCCTGCTATTGTGTCTCCAAGTACATTAGAAAATTTTGTGGCATGCTTCCCAAACTCTGTTCTTCCCTTTTTGGATGTGCCATTTACAGTTTTGTGTTTGCAGCTGTTGACGTCCCTTTATGTACACGCTCTATTTCTGCCGTTAAAATAATCCCTGTGAAGAAAGTGAAAAGTTCTCCTCACCTAGTGCTGCCTACAGGTATCTTTCTTCCTTTGTCCCCCACCATGCGTTAGTTGTCCATCACTCTGTCCTCTCTTTCCCTCTCTCTCTCTGCTTCACCCACACACTTTGGCTAGTTTTCAGCTTCATCCTCTTCTCACTGTTTCCAGAGCTGTAGATTTCAGCAGTAGGTAATAAAGTTAGCTCTTGATGGCACAATACAGTGTTCTCAATTATGCTGCTCCTCTGCAGACATAATTGTGTCTACTTGAATCTGGGATCGTTGTAAGCTCTTCTACTAATGAGTAATGTTAGTACAGCCTCATTTTGAACCAAACGCTTGATGAACCAAAGAGTGTTTCCTGTATATCTTTAGTCTTTGTGAAGTAAATGGCTGTCAGAGATGGTGTTTCATTGGTTCAAGCATAGTTCAACATCGGTGGTATGGTTTTGATTTTTGTATGTGCACTGACTTTACAGAACCATTATAAGAATGTTAGGCTGTCACTCCCCTCCCAGAGCACATGTTTTCCCACTAAAAGTGCAAGAGTTTTTTTTAACCTTGCTGGATCTGAACAGTCAGTTTAGGCCAGCTGATCGTGCTGTTCTCTTCTGTATTCTGTTGGACTAGTGCAGTGCTCATGTCGTACTTATTGCCATCTACTAGATGTGAGGGAATTCAACATCTTGGATATTTCTTTCTCTCCCAAGTTGAAATAGTATGATAGACATTTTATCTTCAAATCTTTTAAGCATTCCCAAATTTGATTCTCTTCCAGTATGATGGAGACATTTATGGCACCTTGAAATTTTAAGTGTTTCCTTTTCTCTGTAGTGCCTGTGAACAGAATTGTAGGCAGAGGAAAACAGCTAACCTGCACTTTAGTGGATATCTAAATCAGGCCAGGTGACTCCTGGTGTGTCTATGCCTCAAAGTTACAGGACTCTTGAAACCAAAATCTGAGAGCTTAAACCTTTGTTCTCTGCTTTGAAAGTGAGTCCATAGACTCTTTGAGCTGCGTGCTGGGCTGTGTGGATTGGTATGATAGCCAGAACTGTATGCCTGGCCAAAAATCCTGGCCCTATCTGGATCACACAAAAATCAGAGAAGCCAGTTTTTGTTTCACCAGGCATGTAGGTGGTCATAGGTATGATTATTTGTGGTATGTGAGTGCAGATGTAGTGTATTTAAGGATGAAGCAGCATTTGATATGTCTCTGTGGATAGTCTTTCCCCTAAGAGAGACTGCCTCAGTGATGCCTATATCAACTAAAGACTGAACTGTAGAAAAGTATCCCCTGATTCCTTACTTTTTCCATCCTTTCTCCAGTCCTAAGTGTGGATCTGAAGCTATGTTTTTCAATGAAACCAAAACTGTGGTGATTTCAGTGTAGAGAGATTTTGATATGAGCTGGATGTCTGACATTTGTGGGGTCTTTCCCTTTACTGCTGTTGTCCATCTGGCTCTGTTGATGTTTCCATATATTGTGGCCACTTTGGATGTGGTTTGTGTGTTTTGCAACCTTAAGTGAGGTGTTGTTTGTATATAGGTACTATAGTGGTGTGGATTTAATTGGATATTATCTTACTGAAATCAGGCAGGGAGAACTGATCTGCACAAACATGGACTATTGTCTGGGCAATAAACATCAGCTTTTACGCCCTATTTCCAGTCTGAAGGCACAACTTTTGTTATAGTAACAGTTCCTAGAGAGGATCTGGATCCCTTCTTGTGAAGAGATATTGTGATTCTTATTCCATAAAAATAAAGATTATGTTGTCATTCATGTAACAGAGCACATGCTCAGTACCTCTTCAGGATCTCTGTGCAGTGTCTTGGTAGGACTAGCATCTCAGTAGATCAAAGTGAAATGTTAATGACAGCTACAGGGTCAGTAGTGGGGCACAAGAAAGAGGTGATGTATTTTCCTGTGGAAGTAGCTTAGATAACTGAGACTGTTCAGGCTTATTGTTTTTATGTGTATCTCACAAGAAGCAACTCTCTGGCAGGATTTTAAGTAAGGGGAGGAAGACAGCCTTGAAGTACTGATTTGTTATTATTTAATAGGATGTCAGGAACTAAAAAGTCAAATCTGAATGGACAAAGGTAAGCCTGCACAGGAGCTGTGCTGAACTAGGCCTCAGCAAGGACACTGACATGATCTGGTGTCTGGATCACATGGTGATTTGAACAGGTATATGTTAAATGTCCTGGGTTTTGGAATTCAGCTTCCTTTCAGAAGGTGAAACATTACCATGAACTGGGGAGGTGGCAAGGAGGTGGCTGCAGTACCCTGCCTTTTGAGCATATTCAAGATAGTTGGAAAATTTTATCCCCCAGTGGCCGTGAGACTTTTTAAAAAACTTTCAGTGCACAGAAGGCATTTTGAAGGCTTCAGCACACAAATTTTATTGCTTTATACCACTGGGACATCCCTATAGAAAAACCATGGGTGTAATAGGAGAATCCTTGCTAGTACAATGTCTCCACACAAACCAGACCAAATAAAGCAAGTGGATTTGTGAAATTTGGTTTGAAGACTCATCATTTTTTTTCCTCCTTTCTGTTACTCTGACTCAAAACTTCATTCATCAGTTACATGAATATGAAACTGCTTTGATTTCTCAGTGCTTTAAATCCAGAGCTAATCTTCATCAGCATAAACATTACTATACTGATTCACCCGGAGGCAGCCATGACAAAATTACAGCTCTGATGGCTCCTAATAGCTTTGTATCATGTGTTTCAATGTGTCTCCTCCATGCATGTGCATTTCCTGTAGGAACGGATCCCACGAAAGTCTGCAGCGGAAAAGGAGCTGTGACCCTCCGGGCATCTCCAGCCTGTGAAGAGAATCAGAATGTCACTTCCCCATGTCCTCAGGATGTTGAGCGACCTGAAAGTAAGTGGGTAGAAGATTAACTGGAATATGTTGCTCAGAGTAACTTCAAAGCAGGTCAGTCGAGCATCTTGAGGTGACTTTTTTTAGCTACAATGTAAAGCCCCGTATCCTGTAGCATAGTTGGAAACCTCTTGCAAGACTCAGCAAGTGGAAGGAAACTGACTCCTCTTCTGTCCTAGTGCAGGTTTCATGACCTCTCACTCATTGGCTTGAATTTGTTTACAGCTTCTTTTTGCTGTCAGAAGCACCAAGACTTTTTTTTTTTTCTTTTTCCTCCCTGGCAGGTCCATGTCACCACCTTCTGTTCCAGGCATGAGGTAGAACAGAAGGAGGCCAAGTGGTGCTAGTGCCACTGTAGCATTCCCTTGGGTTGTCAAGGGAGGCAGGGATAGTGTCCCAGATAGACAGTGTCATGGTGTAGCTCTGCCATCTTTCAACAGCAGACATGTAATTTTTTAACTGTAGGAGAAAGGCAAGGCATAACAAAGCTGGCCAGTGTCGTGGCTCTGGCAGAAAGGATGAACTCCCAAAGGCAAGATGCCATTAAGGAAGGAGGGCATCAAGCTTGCTCTTGAAAGCAAAGCTTACGTCGTTTTTGACTGTATTGTTGGAGGAAGGGCAATTCCAGTAATTTCAGGCCCAGTGCACTGCTTTCTGCTCTGTTTTCTCCCATTCTGCTTCACCCGTGACCTACTGTGATGGTTTGGGGGTTACCCCGCCCCCCCACACTTTTGAATTTGCCCCAGCTAACTCAGACGGCCTCTGGGAATATAGATGAAGCAATTTATTTACAGCTAGCAGAATTTACAAGCAGCTATTTACAATATATATAGTTATATACAATTATATACAGAAATATACAATGGATAAACAATACAAAAAGCACAACTCCCCTCCCAGAAACCTGAGTCCCCAGGAGGGGCTCTCAAACCACCCCAACACCTCCCCCCGGCCCTCTCAACCTTACCCCAGTTCTCAGGAAGAAAAGAGGTGCAGCCAAGAGGTTAGGGAGCAAGGTTAGTAGGAGCAGGGTTAATGAGATGTGACCAGGTCTAAGGCAAAAGCAAGAGTGAGAAACAAAATGGAGAAAAAGTCTTTCTTCTTCCCAGAGTTCTCAGCGAGACTATGAGAGAAGTTGACATCAATTGTTTTTCATTTCACTGCCCGTTATCTAGTTCTTTTACCAAAACATTCCAGCTTGCTTCAAACTAGCACAATCCACCCCTGTCTACTTCGCTCAGAGTATCGCTGAGAATTTTCCAATCTAATCTAAACCAATATTTACACTAAAACAATATATACAAGTTCAGTTCACACTTCAATCAGATGTAGGTGATTCAAAAGCTCAGAACAGGGACTCCCAGGTGATGTTGGGTTCGTGCTCACATACTGTAGATTCTATCGTAGATTCTCTCAGTGTTGGGCGCCGATGTTACCTAGAACAGAAAACTCCTAACAACTTGAATTTAAACTCTCTCAGCTAAAGTTAAATTTCTCTGTGGAATACACTGGATTTCACCATTCTCCTGCATTACCCAGTATGTATGACCAGGACCTTCAGCAGATACCACCCCTCGGACAGGTTTCCCTTTGCCCGAAGGAGAAAATACCCAAACAGTTTTCCCTAACAGATTCTTCTCATGTACAACAGGAACTTTATCACCGTCTGCTGTTTGGACCAAATCTGATTGTGCAGGTCCTGCTCTGTTTACTGAACCTCTACTATTTACCAACCAAGTAGCTTGTGCTAAATGTTTGTCCCAGTTTTTCAGAGTTCCACCCCCCATGGCTTTTAGGGTGGTTTTCAGCAAACCGTTGTAGCGTTCAATCTTCCCTGAAGCTGGTGCATAGTAGGGTATGTGATAGATCCATTCAATACCATGCTCTTTGGCCCAGTTTTTCACAAGATTATTCTTGAAATGAGTACCATTGTCTGACTCGATTCTCTCTGGAGTTCCATGTCTCCACAAGATTTGTCTCTCCAAACCAACAATGGTGTTACGTGCAGTAGCATGTGGAACTGGATAGGTTTCCAACCATCCAGTGCTGGCTTCTACCATCGTCAGCACATACTGCTTGCCAGAACGAGATCGAGGTAAAGTGATGTAGTCAATCTGCCAGGCTTCTCCATACTTGTACTTTGACCATCTCTCACCATACCATAAGGGCTTAATTCGCTTAGCCTGCTTAATAGCAGCACAAATGTCACAGTCATAGATGACTTGGGTGATAGCATCCATGGACAAGTCAATTGACCTATCACGAGCCCATCGGTATGTTCCATCTCTGCCTTGATGTCCAGATGAGTCATGGGCCCACCGAGCTAAGAACAGCTCACCTCGGTGTTTCCAATCAAGGTCAATGTCAAGTTCAGAGTTGGTATCAACTTGAGCAATCTTAGCAGCTTGATCTGCCTTCTGGTTATGTTGATGTTCCTCATTGGCTCTGCTCTTAGGCATGTGTGCATCTACGTGCCGCACCTTCACTGGAATTTTCTCCAGCCGTGCATCAATGTCCTGCCATAGATCAGCACACCAAATAGGCTTTCCTTTCCTCTGCCAACCATTCTTCTTCCAGTCCTTCAGCCAACCCCATAGAGCATTGGCTACCATCCACGAGTCGGTGTAGAGGTAAAGGATAGGCCAATTCTCACGTTCAGCCACATCAAGAGCAAGTTGAACAGCTTTTACCTCAGCGAACTGACTGGATTCTCCTTCACCATCTTTCGTTTCGGTAACTCTCCTGGTTGGACTCCAAACTGCTGACTTCCATATTCGCTTGTTCCCAACAAGACGACAGGAACCATCTGTGAACAAAGCATAGTTCTTTTCCTGATCAGAGAGATCACCATAGGGAGGAGCTTCCTCAGCACGAGTTATTTTCTCCTCTGGAGGTTTGGGACAGTCTGTGCCTTCCGGCCAGTTGGTGATCACCTCCACCAGACCAGGTCGGTCAAGATTACCCATTCGCGCTCGTTGGGTTATCAAAGCCATCCATTTAGACCAGGTTGCATCTGTGGCATGATGTGGTGATGAACCTTTGCCCTTGAACATCCAGTTAAGAACTGGCAGTCTAGGAGCTAAAAGCAATTGTGACTCAGTTCCAATCACTTCAGAAGCTGCTTTCACTCCCTCATAGGCTGCTAGAATCTCTTTCTCAGTTGCAGTGTAATTTGTCTCTGAACCTCTGTAACAACGTCCCCAGAAACCAAGTGGACGACCACGTGTCTCATTTGGAGCTCTCTGCCAAAGACTCCAAGTTGGACCATTGTCACTGGCAGCCGTGTACAGAATGTTTTTAATGTCTGGACCAGATCTCACAGGTCCTAAGCCCACTGCATGGACTACTTCTCGCTTAATTTGATCAAAGGCTGCTTGTTGTTCAGGTCCCCACTCAAAATTGTTTCTCTTACGAGTCACATCATGCAGAGGTTTGACAATCTGACTGAAACCAGGAATGTGTAGTCTCCAAAATCCCACCACACCAAGAAAAGAAAGTGTGTCCTTCTTACTGGTGGGAACTGCCATGGTAGAGACTTTGTTGATCACATCCTGAGGAATGTAACGGCGACCATCCTGCCACCGCACTCCCAGAAACTGAATTTCTCTGGCAGGTCCTTTGACCTTGTCTCTCTTAATGGCAAAACCTGCTTGCAACAGAATGTCAATGATTTTGTTACCTTTCTCGAAGACTTCCTCAGCAGTTTGGCCCCACACAATGATGTCGTCGATGTACTGGATGTGCTCTGGAGCTTTACCTTTCTCCAGTGCATTGTGGATGACTGAGTGACAGATGGTTGAGCTGTGTTTCCACCCCTGAGGCAAACGATTGAACTGGTACTGGATTCCTCTCCAGGTGAATGCAAACTGAGGCCTGCACTCCTTTGCTATGGGAATAGAGAAGAAAGCATTAGCAATGTCTATGGTTGCATACCACTTAGCCTCCTTCGATTCCAGCTCGTACTGGAGTTCCAGCATGTCCGGCACAGCTGCACTCATGGGTGGCGTCACCTCGTTGAGGGCACGAAAGTCAACTGTCAGTCTCCAGTCGCCCGTAGGTTTGCGCACAGGCCAGATGGGACTGTTGAAAGGTGAATGAGCTTTCTCGATGACAGCCTGACTCTCCAGTTGACGAATCAGCTGATGAATGGGCAACAAAGAGTCACGGTTAGTTCTGTACTGCCTATGATGAACAGTTTGAGTTGCAATTGGCACTTCCAGGTCCTCTATGTCATGATGTCCCACAACTGCAGATTCATCAGAAAGTTCAGGTCTAATAGACAATTTCAATTTATCATCCTCAATCTCTACAGATGCTATTCCAAAAGCCCATTTATGACCCTTAGGATCTTTGAAACAACCTTGTCTCAAAAAGTCAATTCCCAGAATGCAAGGCGCATCAGGACCAGTTACAATAGTATGTGTCTTCCACTCTTTACCAGTTAAACTGATCTCAGCCTGTATCTTAGTTAACTCTTGAGATCCACCAGTGATTCCAAAGATAGAAATGGACTCTGTCCCTTTGCAATTAGATGGCAATAAAGTACACTGAGCACCTGTGTCAACTAAAGCCCTGTATTTCCGAACTCTTGAACTGCCAGGCCACCTAATGAATACATTCCAATAGATTCGGTTCTCTCCACTATCCCTTTCCTCCTCCTGGCTGGAGGCAGGGCACCCCTAATGCTGAACATGGCATGTAGGGTGTACACAGTGATTGGTGTTGTTGCGAGAGGAACTGCAACTGTTGGAACAATTGCAGTTGCTCTCGGGAGCTGAAGAAGTGACAGCTACTTTCCTGGCATTGCTGCCTCCGTTTCTGCCACTCTGCAGATCCCTGACCCTCTTTGAAAGAGCTGAAGTAGGTTTACCATCCCATTTGTTCATGTTCTCACCGTATGTGTCACGCAGAAGTATCCACAGTGACGCACGTGATTGCTGCTGTCTGGGTGGAATTTGTCTCCTCCTAGGCTGGAATTGCCTTGCAGGAGGTGGGCGTCTGTTCCTGACTGCAGAAACATTCACCCATTCAGATGATGCAGGAATGGTATCCTTGACCAGATTGGAAATTGAGGTTGTAAGATCCTCCTTCAGTTCTTTCATGCTCTCCTTAATGCCATCTCTAATACCATCTTTAAGCTCTGTAGTCATAGTCTTTATGGCACAGATTATACCAGAATGTGACAAACTGTCCTCAATCTGCCTGAGCTGATCAGTGAATTCACCAACAGTGAAAGATCTTCCATTATCACTCCTTGATAGAAACTTACTGGCCAAGATGTTAGCATAGGATGAAGGAGCAAGCTTAATCAGCTTCTTCATGAGACCTGTTCCCAAAGGAATATCGTCAGGCTCATGAGTGCCATGATCTCCATAAAGCACTTCCTTCACAGCAAACTCCTTCAGAAGCTTAATTCCCTGCTCAACAGTGTTCCACTTCTTGGCAGCCCATGGCAAATCATCTCGGGAAGGATATCTCATAGCCACAGCCAACAAAAGGCGTGTCCACAAGCTAACCCTACCAAGAGGACTTGCCAGGTGTTTGTCCACTCCACTCTCCTTAGTGAGTGGTCCCAGCTGCTTGGCAGACTTGTCTCCTACCTGCAGAGCATTAGCACCAATACCACGGCATCTCACTAACCAGCTTAGGATTGGCTCACCTGATTCCCTTGTGTATTCCTTCCTAACTTCCCTGACTTCTCTGAGTGGATCCTTGGAACCTTGGATGTCATCTTCCTCCTCTTCCTCCTGTTGTTCTGGTGGTGCCGGGCCTAACACAATCTTCCTCATAGCATTCCTAAACTCATTGGAACCATCCTCTCTCCTGGCAGCTAACCTCACAGCGCTCCTCTCACTTGAGTATTGTTGTCTCAGCACATCTACAAGGTCTCGCAGACTAACTGCCTCCTCTTCCTCCTCTTGCTGCTGATCACCAGAGGTCCCATCTCTTACATCCTCCTGCGAACCACTCTTTGTCTTAGCTTTTGCCTTAGCAGGTGCCAGAAGGGCCTGAGCAGCAACAGACTTGGATGTGTCTGCTGGAGGATTTGAATCTTTAGGAGTCTGACTTGGAGCATTTGTATCCTTAGGGGTCTGACCTGGAGCTTGTGAGTTCAAATCTGCCTTGCTTTTAACAGGAGGATTTTGGTTCTGGTCTGCTGGCTGGGGGTTCGAATTGGCTGAGCTGGTGTCATTAGGATTTGGACTGACTGGGCTAGCGTTACCAGCATTAGTAGTATTATTAACATTAGTGGGATTATTTGCCTGTCCTCCTGGGATGCCTGCCAACCCTGACGTGTTTTGATTGTTGCTAGGGACATTCTGATTTTGGGTACCTGCCTGTCCTCCTGAGGCTCCTGCTGAACTCTGCCTGTTATCATTATTGTTTACGTTAGTGGCGGGTACACTGGCCGTGTTCCCAGCACTTGGAGAAGGAGGGGCAGAGGCTGGCAAGGGGGAAGCCGATGACTGTGTTCCCTTGTTTTGCTGTGAAAGAGACTGCTTCTGAGACACAGAATTTTTCCTAGCTCTTACAGAAACTGGTTTTGAATTTTTCACAAATAATGCCAAAATTAATATGAAATTTAAAACTACAAGAGCCAGTATAATGCCCAGCAACCATGCCATGCTCTGTTTCGAGTAGCAATCCTTGCAGGGATTTGGCATTTCAGTTTGGGGCTGGATGACCCTCATGAGAGCAGTAGATAAAGCAGACTCTCGATTGATTGTAACATTATTGACAAAAACTCTTGTAATATCACTAGTAATATTCTCAGTGACACTAAAACCAGCATAACCAAGAATAAAATCACCCCAGCTCCAGAACATGTTTGAAAGCTTAACTTTAGCCTTCTTAAAAACTACATGAAGCAAGAAATAACCAATTTGATCTTTGATCCAGTTGTACACAAAAAACCAGAAAACAGGCCACACAGCAATCCCCACCAAGTACAATAGCTGCTTGATTAGCTTCATCTTAATTCCCAGAGCTAATTTCCACTCACTCCAAAATATCTAGCCCCACGTTGGGAAAGCCAATAAAAAATGTGATGGTTTGGGGGTTACCCCGCCCCCCCACACTTTTGAATTTGCCCCAGCTAACTCAGACGGCCTCTGGGAATATAGATGAAGCAATTTATTTACAGCTAGCAGAATTTACAAGCAGCTATTTACAATATATATAGTTATATACAATTATATACAGAAATATACAATGGATAAACAATACAAAAAGCACAACTCCCCTCCCAGAAACCTGAGTCCCCAGGAGGGGCTCTCAAACCACCCCAACACCTCCCCCCGGCCCTCTCAACCTTACCCCAGTTCTCAGGAAGAAAAGAGGTGCAGCCAAGAGGTTAGGGAGCAAGGTTAGTAGGAGCAGGGTTAATGAGATGTGACCAGGTCTAAGGCAAAAGCAAGAGTGAGAAACAAAATGGAGAAAAAGTCTTTCTTCTTCCCAGAGTTCTCAGCGAGACTATGAGAGAAGTTGACATCAATTGTTTTTCATTTCACTGCCCGTTATCTAGTTCTTTTACCAAAACATTCCAGCTTGCTTCAAACTAGCACACCTACCCTCTTTTCATCCTTGCCATTCTCCGTTTCTTCACTCCTACCCCCCACCACTGCCTCTGTCGTTTCTGTTGATGACTTCATAAATTTCCAGCAGCTTGAATGGCAATGAGCCTATTACTATGGAAATCAGCTCATTAATACTTCCTTTGCTTACTCTCTCTATTGCTTTATGAAATGTACTCTGGAGCTGGAATAGCTTTTTGCATATAACTTAAACAGCAAAATGGGTGGAGGGGTGGGCAGGAGCCCAGTGGGAGGTGGGTAAAATCTGATTAAAGCATTGCATCTAGCTGCAGGGACTAGGTTGCAACATGACATCATATTCTGTAACTCACTTCATGTACGTGCACTTAGTCTGCAAAACCTGATCCGTTTGTTGGCAGTCCTTTATCTCAGTTAATCGTACACAGTGATGTTGTTAAGAATCAGTATGTCTTCATGGCCCATATCATGGCTGAATGACAGAGTCCCTGCATTTCCAGTGATTTATAGTGTCTGGATGTCTAAAGCTGCAGCTTTAGAAAGTAGCTATCCGGGCTGCCTTTTTTGCCTCTGAAATAAGAATGTCAATGAACAATTGTTTCTTCATTGCTCTGAATGAATTGCCTTGTGTTTACAAAGGTCAGAAACAAGGAGGGCATCATGTTTAGGGCTGGTCTCTATGGTAATGAGGCAGCCTATCAGCTCTGCATTTTATATGTGAAATGAAGTAACTCAGCTCTTAACTTCAATTGGTATGTGTTTTCTGTAATTGTAATGGTTTATTTTTTCCCCTCTTTCCTTTTCTTCTATGCTATCCTCTACCTTCACCTCTTCCATCCCTCCTTTTTCTGAAACATTTAGGTCTGGAGCCAGAGAACCCAGAAGCAGGTACAGACTTTGGCTGCTTATGTTGTTGCTTCTGTTGCTTTCTTGAAAGTATTTCTTGTTGCCTGGGGAGGAAAAAAAAAGGAAAAAGAAAAGAGTTCCCTTCTTTCACTTATCCTGTATCTGGAGAGAATCTTCTGTGATCTCAGTTTTCCTTCCCCTCATAGATGATTGGAGGTCATCAGCTAATACTGATGCCAATGGGGATGCTCAGCCATCTTCTCTGGCTGCCAAGGGTTACAGGAGTGTGCGTCCAAACCTTTCCTCAGACGGCAAGCCACAGGTAAGCCTATCTTCTGTGACCCTGAGAGTGATCTTCTGAGTTCAAGCACTGGATTCATGGTCAGGAGTCCTGGGCTGAACTCCAAACCTTGCTGCAGACTTGGGTAAGTTGCTGTGCTCAGCTTTTCCCGTCTTTAAAATGGGGTCAACGCCAACATCAGCAGTGTTGTGGAGCTCTTTGGTGTGTCCAAGTACACCAAAGTGTTTCCTTGGTGAATGAATGAGGAGGGCAATGCTATTTGTTTTCAAGAAAAAAGGTGAAATAGTCTTCTATTGCTGTTTCTTATGTTGGTCTGTTTCCTAGAGGTTGATGCAAACTTAAAGCAGAGCCTTTCAATTTTAGCACTGTAAGGTTATTTGTACCTGAAGGCAAATTGTTGAGGTCAGTCTGTTAAGAGAAGTGTAACCTCTCTGTTTTTCTTTTGGGTGGTTGCTCTGCATAGAAGCAGTCTGAAAGTTGATAAGAAAACTGCTTTCTTGTGCTAAACGGAGTTCCTTTAAAGCCTTGTCCCATATCAGGGTGACTGTTCCCATCATCAGAGACCTAAAGCAATGCCACAGAACAGGCACAGTTACTGAAATTGTAAGTCGAAGTGGAAGAAGACACAACTCAGATGAAGGCATGGGAAGAAGTGGCACCTTAAAGGAGAAAGCCATTTACTGCCTGATACTTAGCAGCTGTCCTGTAGTCCCTTAATGATCTTGATGAACAGAGAGTGCACTGATGCACATAGTGCTTCTTATAGAAGCCTCAAGGACTACTGTCCAAATGAAGATAAAATGGAAAACAGCAATTTCAGATGGTGAATTACTATTTCTGGATAATACTATGTAGTAGTAAAATGAGGCTTCACCTAATTTAGGGAAATACTCTGTCACTTTGAAGTCTCCAAACTGAAACTTTGGATTCCTCAAGGAAGGATTCCTTAAGGAATCAAAAGGAATGAGCCTGTTGCAGAAGCAGAGCTCCTTTAGAAGTAGCACTCGCCAACCCACTTCTCCACTGTCTTACACATCAGGGAAGCAGGATGGATAAGAGGGGCAGCATGAGGATAGTAGATTTTGATACAGCAGCTGTAATTTTATTAAATAGCTCTGTATCCATTTAGCAAGGATAGGTGGTGGCCAGAACCTATCATATGTGGACTAATTTTAAAGGAGGTTTTTTTTTCCAGATTTGTTAAGATAGCTCCAGTCTCTGATTTTGGCCCTTTTAGCAGTGGTTTGGTGAACTTTGTCCATAAATATATGACAGCAGTGTGTGTGTAAAACCTATTTTTGTAGTCTCCAGAAGGTTAATTTGCAAGAATACAGGACTCTGCTGTTCACTAGGCAGGTGTTTTAACCCTCTTCCTTTCAGTGGTACGTAGTTTTCAGCTACTGGCAACAAAGTAATAAGTTATTTCTAAGTTATTTTACTTCAAACTTCACCCTTCAGAAAAAAAAATGAACCACTGTAATTGAAGTGGGAGTTACATCCATCAGGCAGTTGTGAAGTTAGCAACCTGTGCTGCAAAGTACCAGAGCTTTTTCTATTATTTACTAAAAGCAGGATTTGTCTGTTGATGATCTTGATACTCTGGAGGCAAATTCTTATGAACTCGATTTCTCAACAGACTTTAATTGTTCTGAAGTTCTGAAAGAATTCTGAAGACTGAAAAATCCTAAAGAGAATTTTGGAAGAAAGAAATACTGACTTAGCCAGCTGTGGCACGCTGTAGTATTCACATGCCTGCTTTCATTAGCACTTGTTAGCCAGGATATTAAATCTTGACTCAGACTTTCTCAGGGGCATGGTGGGTGTTGCTGTGCAGGCCTCTCGAAACAATACAGCACTGAGATTTATTTAGTCCAGAGAAAGAAATGCGTAAGGCAGAGGTTTGTGAACTGGGTAAAGTTTGTGTGCTGCTCTGAGCAGTGCTAAGAGTGTGTGAGATGATGTATGTGAGTGAATTCTGCACTGACCTTCCGGATACTGTATTTGTTTTTTGTTTTGCTGTATTAAAAGCTGCTTAACCCAGGTCTAATGACCAAGTTCATTCTCTAAATTAATTTTTTTTCCCTTCCTTTTCCCTTTCATTTGGTGCTACTTTCTCTCTCCCTCTCTTCCATCTTGACTCTGTGTGGGCAGGCTGTTGCTCCTCCCCGTCCTCCTCTTCCCAAAGAGGAAAGCTTTGCATGGCGTCCTCGCACTGACACTAAAGTGACCAACCTGTTGCCGGTGCCCATCATGGACTGTGTGTACCTGAGTACACCCAAGCCTTATGTGCAGCGTGCATCACCAAATGCCAGTGCACGGTGTTACTTCTCATCACCTACCCCCTTTGGGGCCATCTCCAGTGGGAAGCAAGGCTTGTCAGCAGGGCATTCTCCCTCTTCAGGCCCCAAAGATGAGGTGCATGCTGGGCAGCCACTCTCAGAAAGTCATTCTTCGTTGGATACATCATCCATACAATGCAACCCTGCCAGGGCAGATCCCAGTAGTAAGACTGGAATGAATTCCAGTCATGAGACGAAGGCAGATAAAAAGGTCACCAAACTATATGTAGCTTGTTTATCTAACAACACTTGCTCAGCCGCATCTGAAAATTCCACTGGCACCACACACGATCCAGCAGCCAGTACCAGTTTGGGTGCTGAGCTCACTCAGGCACCAGCCACCAACGTTGTTTCCTCTGTAACAGATACTGGAAAGTCTCTTCCTGCTCCTCCTCCTCCTGTTCCTCCCAGGCCGTATTTTTACATTGTCCTCAGTAAAGACGCAGTTAGTTATGGTGCGGGCCAGCCCTCCTGGACTCAGTCGTCACCTCCGCAGGCTGTGAGGGACAGAGTGCTAGAGCCCCAGAGCACAGCTGCCACAGAGGACAGGATGAAAAAAGAGCCTTACCTTACTCAGCAGCGACAGCCACCCTACAAGGCAATGGGACGCAGCATGGTACAGGTTTTCTCCATAACCTTGTTTTCTTTCAGCCGTGTGAACGGTTCTTTAATGCATTACAATGTTTTCTTAATGCTTTATTTCCTCCTACCTAATTCCTGAGCACTCTGTGCCATCTGAGTCTTGGAGTATTCTATTCAATAATACTTAACACCCCTTGTGCACCCTCCCAACATTATCTGTGTGTTTGTGTATGTGTGGTGCTTGCAGGGGCTTGGGTTGAGCTGGTGAAGATCTTCCTAGTTTAGGGAGGTGTGAAAGAAGCAAACTGTAATGTGATGGTTGGTGCTTCTTAAGTGATAGTGAATGCAGAGCTGTTCTGTGATTCAGCCTCACTGCACAGCACTGGAGATGAGGGGTGATGAGGGAAAGGAAGGTGTTTGTGAAAAACTGCGTGTATTCATAGAGGCCAGGGCTGCAAGACTGAAGATGTCTCCCTTAAGGAAAGAAAATCTGTTTGGGCTACATATTAATTTGGGTGCATCCTTGCATGACACTATATGCCTGCATTAGACTAAAGTACCAATCTCCCCCATTGCATAACAACACCTTGTTTCCTACAGGATGCCACTGCCACTACCACAGCTCAGCCTGGGGTTATAGTAGTCCCCCTCCTCCAGGTTAATCCAGACAGACAGCACGAAGGCAGCTCCAGCACTCCACCACCACCTCTGGTTCCTTTTGGGCAAAGCTCCGTATTCCCTGAGACTGTTTCTCCTCGGTCACCCTTGACTTTTCCAACTCTAGATGATTTCATTCCCCCACATCTCCAAAGAGGTTTCCATCATAGCCAAGCACCTTCCACATCTGCTACATTACCCTCTGTTTACCCAAAACTGCCATTCTTCTCGTCACCACCTTCACTTGTCCCTCCAGTCACAGAGGCTTTGCACAGAGGCTTGAAGCCTGAAATCACTGGAGTCATCTCACACACAGTAAGCTTGCCAAGTACCCTCCTTGCCCTTTACCAAAATGTGTATTCCCAGATTAAAATTACTTTCTCCTTGCAATACTAAACTTGAGAGAGGAGTGATGACTCATTCCCTGCCAACAGCATGACAACTGAAACCTTGTTTATGCCCTGTGCTAGTGCATGCCTGGTGACTGCCTTGTGCAGCTTTGAGCTTTCTATTGACTCCTTGCAATAAAATTTGACTCTATCCCTTTGTGCCTGTTCTGGTAGGTGATGCACACCTCAAGAGTCTTTGCAGAATGTGCTCAGAATGAATTCTGTATAAACAAAATAACTGCAACTAACTGATCTCTTCAGGCTCTTTTAATAGCATCCTTAATCATGTTTGAATAACATTTAAAGCAGCAACAGGTTAGGGCTGGTTTTGTGTTCCACTTGGAGCAACAAGTCCCTATGGTCCCTACAGAAATCCCTGCTGAAAGCAGTGTAAGATTGCTGCCCATATCCAATGACTTACAAGCAGCAATATCACTTATTGAGCTAAAAGTCTTCTCAAGCATGTGAGTGCTATGGGATAAGTAGAGGGAGAGTCTCTTCTCAGAGTGAAATTGTTGATCTTTGAAAGTTTTGAAGAATTCAATCCACAACCACTTTAAAGGGAAATTTACTGTGTTCTTCTTGGATTAGGTTCTGTTTCTTTTTAAACTCATCACTTGTTTTAAAAAAGTCCTCAGAAACTAGAGGGAAAAGTAACTCTCAGCTAAAGTTACAGCAGAAGCAAAAAGAAGCACTTGACCATCCTTGTGCTGGAAGTCTTAAAAAACACAGATTTCTGGATATATGGTTGCTTGTAAGGACAAGTAAGAGTTCAGCAGAAACCTCTTCCTCTCATAATGATGCTTTCTGATCCACATGGAGCCTCTGACTATAGGGATCTAGCAAACAGACACGTATGGGGAAAAAAACCAAAACAAGCCACAAAGCAACCAAAGATGATATTTTTAAAAGTTTAAAATGTATTGGCCTTTTAGTGGTTATTTTGGTGTTTGGTCGTTCTTTGAGTTTTGTTTTGGTTTTTTTTTTCTGCAAAGAGCAATAAAGTTTGGGGGATCTGATGGGATTTTTTTCTTTGTCCTTTTTTTTTTCTTTTCTAATTTGGAATCTGCCTGCAGACGTCAGAAAAAATCAGCTAGCATCCAAATCATAGAATAGTGCAAATAATGTAGCACCTGGTTTTCGTGAGATGAGAGTTTTGAAACACTTTTGGATATGCTTACTTCAGGCATTCAGTCATAGAGCTCTTTCCCAGTTATTTAAGTGGTCTTTGTTCACCCACTTTGGTGATTAATCTGTGGCTGCTGAGCATATTCTGATCTGATTTTTTTTTTCTTTGAGGGCTTCTTTATATTGTAGTTATCAAAGTGAAGCTTAAATCCAACTCCCTCAAACCTCTCCCTGACTCCCACTCCTTTTCCTAAATTGTGTTGTTTGCAGTATAAACACAGCAAAATGGGGCTGGGTTTCTCTCTTAAGGACATCTATTTCTGAAGACCATTTATTCTTTCATATTCTCATGAAATACAGCCTGATCAGATGCTGCTTGGAGCAAGATCACCTTCAACCAGCAGAACAGGGTTGGTGTTCCCTGTTTCCTCTCTAGGCTGCAGATGCTTGTTCTGATTATGGCCAATTCTCACTATCATGTATCTCTTAGCTCTGGTGCCAGTCCTCACTCTGGCCCTTGTTTAGCCCCCTGTCTAATCCTATAAGTCCTTTCCTCTGTGACTGATAGATAGGAAGAGCACTGAGTTACATTTGGCCAGAAAAGCCAGGAATTCTTCTGAAGCAATATTCAGATTTTTAATAGTGATGAAAATCCCTCTGAATGCTTGGCTCCGTTTTACAGATCAGTGGCCTGCAGCATTTCAGTCTGGCAGTAGAGCAGCAGGAGTGCCAAAGTCTGGTATGCTGTTCCATACTGTCTTTGTTTGAATGCTTATTCCCTGTTAACAGTAACTGTGCATCCAAATTCCTTAAGGTGCTTGAAAAATAGTCTAAAATGGCACAGAGGGTCCTAGTCATCATCCCTTCTTTATCTTTTCCTCTTACTACCAACAAAAGCCTGCTATCCCTAGAGTGAGATTTTTCAAAGATGCACTAGGTTTTACAGTCTCCCTGCTGACATAGCCTGTGTTTCTACAGAACAACCAAAGCTGTGGTTTGCTTTAGGAGCGCAAGAACAGCTTGCTCTATGTGCTGCACTGGCAGAGTCATGTTGAATATCTTTCTTGCTAAAGTTCTAATCTTTACTCTCTATAGGGTTTTGGAGTTTTTTCATTTTAACCAGATGTCACATCCCCTGAGTGGTGGTGCTAACTTTATTTCTCTGACCTTCCTTACCCAAACTGGCAGCAGTAATAATGTTTCTTTCCAGAACTGCATGAGTTTTGCACATCTGACTTCTTTCTATGAAAGGCATACTTTCAAAACAAATGTTTGTGTATATACTTAGTGGGAGAAAGATGTCTGTGTCTTACGCACCGCAGCCAGATTGTGCTCCTTTCTGGCACCCTCTGTTTGCTCCAAGGGGTCTGACGGGTTAAATTAATGCCTCCTTTTGGGATTGGAGTTATGAAACCCAACACCAAATAATTATAGTACTGCCTTAGCAAACTAATTGCATTAACAATGAGCAGGGTACCCACACTGAGTAGGGTAACACTCATGCTTATGCCATTTTTACTAAAATTAGCTGTGACTGTTTAAAATTCCTTTTGGGTTTTTTTTTCCAGATTTTTCCAGTGTAGCAGCCTTTTGCATGCTGCTAATGGTGTGTTGCTCTCCTTACAGGACCCAGGTCCTGTACTAAATGAAGTGTCTCAGCCTGGCTCTGGCACCGACTGTTCAACCTCCTTTACTTCCATCAACAAGTCGTCCTCTGCCTATCCTTCTACCACGATCGTCAATCCCACTATTGTCCTCTTGCAGCACAATCGAGGTAAGGAGACTTGCATATTGATGTTTGTGGCTCAAAACGAGCCACCTGTTGTACTACGAGGAACTGGAGAATGTGTGCACCGTGGACAATTGTCTAGACTACTAAGAGCTAACAAAGCTACCTCCAGATAGTTGTAGTGACTAGAGCATACAGCAGGCAGGCAAGAAGTTAGAAGTGTGGGACAGTGCCTGCTATTCCTAATTAAAACCTGTGAATCAGAGGCTGAGGTAGGGGAAGAGGAGGTGTAAGGTATATGAATAACTTGTAGGATAACAGTTTATTACCCATCTGATGTTCAGACATGGTAGGGAAAAGGTATATGCTCACATCAATCTGTCAAAAGAAGCAAGGTAGTTTGTGAGAGAGAATTTCCTCACTGGACAAGAGGATATAATACTTCTCAGCTACTGCAGTGTCAAAGTAGATGTATTTTCAGTTACTGTGTGAGAGATGTGACCTGAAAATTCCTAGCAGAACGTACCCAATGGTAAATAATTAATTTGCCCTTAAGTTTGAACTTGGCAGTTTGTTCCTCTGTCTATAACTGCATCAACTCAGAGTAATAATTGTAGTAGTTATTGAACTCTAAGTTTACAAGTGAACAGAAAAAACTTATTTACTAAGCTAAGCCTTTCTTGGCCTTGCAGCATCTCCCTCTGAATGGATAACAGCATCAGTTTACCTCTGGCATTAGAGGGAAACTTTGCTTCTCCTTTTTAGTCTTTCTGATGACTGGCATTACCCCATCTTCCCAGTTCATTGTACATCACTAAAGACTAGCTTATACAGAGCCACGCAAATGCAGTCCTATTTCCTCTGGTTTCCAGTGGACATAGGAAACTCCAGGACAAGCAGATTCTGATTAACTATGCTAGAACTCCCCATTTGCAAAGAAAAAGAACAAATCACAAAATAAGGTCAAGACTTGCATTCCTCATATTGTAGTCATTCGAATTACAAGTGTGCATAGACGTGCTCTTTTGCAGCCCCTCATGCATTTTTTCATCATCTTTTTTAACACAGGCTTTAGTCTTTGATCCTGAAGATAGTGTCCTCACTGTAGCCCATCTCATTATAGGAGTGGTGATTGAGTTACCTCTTTCTTTTCACCAGCATCTGAAGATCTTTCTTACGTGCTACTGAATGATGGTGTTAGGATTTCTCAGATGCTTCAATGGGAAGAAAATACTATTTCAGGCAGCCTCTTTTTATCTCCAAATCTTTTGCTGATTTTCTTGAGGTGGGATACACTTTTCCACATTAAACTTGGAGCGTTTTAGCATGTACCCACAAAGATGTTTTCTCTCTAGATTTTAGGAGCACAAGAGAAAAGTCTGTTCAATACGGTGATCCACACACAGTGGCTCTGAGACAACTGATGTAAAATCGTTCTCTTTACTAATTACCTTCACAGATAACTATTTGTCCTGTCTGGATATGTCTTTCCTTTGACAATTACTGCTTGTAATACTCTATCCTGATATATTATAGGGCCTTCTCTCATCACATTTTTGCTGACTGTGATACAGATTGGGGTCTGCTAAGCAACGTTAGTGTGTGGAGTATCTCATTCCAATGATTGAGTTTTGGTCTGTATTAGTCAAACTTGTAATTTGCAAGAATCACATTGAACTGGTTTGACAAGACATCTTAGTTATAAATCTGTATTGACTGATACTGCATGTGATATCTTTCAGTAAGATCCCATGTAAGTTGTTACATTTTTTTCTGGCATCATTGTCAACTTGACAGATAGATGTCCTAGCCATCGCACTAATGCTTGTCAAAGGTTGTCACAACATTTGCTTTCTTCCTTGTCCTCTGGAATTCTTTGCATTCCAAGACATGCTGAGGATGAACGTTAGTGGTTCAATGAGCTGCTTACTCTAAAACTGCTCTCTTTAGAACAGAAAACTGCTCTAAAATCCTTTGGTATAGTTCATATGAATGTGCTAATTTTCAAGTATCCAACTTCAGTTGCTGTCTTTCAGCATGGTCCTTAGTTACTGTGGAAGTGGAAAGTATTTCTCCATCAGGTGACAGGCCATCAGGCTTTTTACTCATCTACATTTGGAAGGAAAAAAAATTCAAATAATAATCAGATGTATCATCTTTTCTGATGTCTTCTTAACAGTTCCACTCTGGCTGTTTAGTAAAAGAACAAGAGCATTGTTAGAGTTCTCTTTATTTTTCATGTTACTCAGAACATACTTTTGAATATCTGTTAAATCTTTTACTTCCAGTGTCATTTTCTTTCACTTCCCAGCACATGTTACCTACTCATAGGTGTACATTTTCTTAGTTTTTCATCTTTGTGTTGTGGGTTTCTTACAGTCCTTATTCATCTGTTCTTATTTAGGCTTTATACCAGCGTAACATTAAGATTATTTTTGCTAACTTAGTGTTTTTAAATGGTTCTCAAATCTTAGTTATCTCTTAGATTGCTGTCCTGGCTGACACGATTCATACTTATTTCATCTTCATGGACCTTATCTATTAAAAAATGCTCTGAAGGCATATAACAAATGGTTACACCTTTCCCTGAGTAGTTAATTACGCTTTGTGCTGAAATTGATTCTTTCATATGAAGATGAGGTTTAATATCAATTCCTCTTGGGTGCTGTGAAGTACCCTCTGAATTAGAAAATTCAAGGGCATTGTAATGCTGGCAGTCTGAGATCTCCAGCAGTTTATTTAGTCTTCCAGATGCATAATGTGGCTTTCTTTCTCCTCAGTGGGTTATTGATTGCTTTTAAAGGAGATATCTTATTCTGTGATTGTTTTAGCAGACATCACCTACTGTCCTATTTCATGCTTTAGCTGGTAGTTCATTATTCTGTAAGCATGAAAGACTCTTTGATTTGCAGCTATCAGAGGCTTAGAAACAAGTAATGGCATTTGAATCACATACATTACACTGTATCTTTCTTTTTTTCTTTTTGTCTGCTTGATCTTATTCAGTAAGTTGTTACAAGAAATCTCAGATTTTTTTCTGCTGGATTTCAGTAATGCTAACTGAATAAGAATTAGGATTATAAAAAAGGAATTTCAGATCCTCTTGTTCATTTTTAGCACCAAGGTAAGAGCTTCTTTCTTTCATATATGTTGGTGTCTTGATTAATTTTATGACACTAAATGTGTGCTCAAGTACTTCTTTCTTGCTCCCCTTTCGTTATTGATTTCAAGTCTTAGTCTCCTCCAGTGCCCCCTCCTCAGGGAGCATTGAGGGCACCTGTAATTATTCATTCACTGTTGCCAGCATTTATTCCTCTGCTCAACCCTTTCTCTGAGAAGCCTCAAAGTTTTTTGCCTTTATTTAGTCCCAGAACACATTATCAAGGGTGAAAACTTGGTCTACCTGGTGCATGCCTGGGGCTGCAGGCCGCCTGTGGTCAGGCAGGAGAACAAAATAGCTGATACCTCCTGCTCAATTAGCTTCTGTCTGTAAGCAGCTCTCTTTCCTACTTAGACAAATAAGTGAAAAAGAAACCTTTTCCCCATGTAAAAAGCACTAAAACATACTTTTTAAAAAATAAAAAGTCTACTAATATATGATATTTTCTCTCCTGTGGAAAAAGATATAGGAGGGATGTCTCAAAATTTGACTCTTGAAACCATGTTTATGTGAGGGCATCTTAGTGATTGAACTTTAGTGAATATGATGGATGAAGCTAAGACTATCTTTGCATCTCTTTTTTTTCCATTCTTGTAACACAGTGGCATACTCCTGATGGCCTGCTTAGGAGAGTGAACCCTGCAGCAGGTGGTTCCCATGTGGTCTTTGGGTTCAGATTGCTAACCCTTCCTTTTATCCACTGCGTATAGGGATTTGTTTCATGTTGGCAGCTATCATGTGCATAGTGCACATGAGCAACTTGACATTGGTGGTTAGCAGAGCAGAAGAGCTGAGGTTAAAGAACGAAGTTTCTAAGTATTGGTGAGGAAGCTTCACCTAGTGAAGAGAAATGTAAGTCTCCCTTGCTGAGATAATCCACTTAGTACAAATATCTAGTGAAGTACGGATATGCTAGTGAACACCCATATACCTGGAGGATTGTTAACATACTACTGATATGCTCGGCAAGCATCCCATACCACCAAAAAACACCAGCATTTCCTGGGTAGGCTTTGCATGGCATGGTTTATTATGACTGTATAATAAGTGTGATTAATATATGGCAATTTTGAAATCTTTGCATTAACAACATGAGCTTTCAAGAGTGTTTGTGTTTTGTATGTCAGTAAAATAATTTATTGTTTTCAAATGACTTTCATGCTTTAAATGAAACAATTGCTGGCGAGTAAAAAGAGCAGAGAATAGAGAGCTAAGAATTCTTGGTTTGTTCCCACCAGTGACTTTGAGAAGTCATTTGGGCATCCCTTTAGAAAGCAGCTGTGAGCATCAGCTTCAGGGTGGTCAAACATGCTGGAATACCACAAACGTTGCAGCCTGAGAACTCAGTAATGAAAGGTCCTAAACCAGGAGGACCATTATGGAATCAAAGCCTTAACCTAGTTGTATCTGTGCTCAAATCACCAACTCTGTGATTCAGCAGTGTGTGATGAGCCTCAGCAAGCATCAACAATGGTTTGGTCCTTTCCTACATCATTTGAAATGCTATAGTGTTCTTGTTTCAAAATGTGCTTCCTGCTGATGGTAGCGAAGTTAACTGTCAAGTTGTTTGTAAGTCTTTACTGGTTTTCAAATTGTCTTTTGCCCAACTTTTAAAAATTTTCTGATGTTAAGAAAAAAAAAACAAGTTCTTTGCGATTGTATTGGTCACTGCATCATGAGGTTTATATTGTTCCATGAGACCACTGTGTGGAGAGGGACTGTGGGCTGTCATGTTGGCAGAGCATTTGACAACAGACTCCAGCAGCTGCTGCCATTCTGTCTACAGCATACTTCTTGCCTGTCAGAAATGCAGCACCAGAGCATTTGCTGTTTGTCTCACTCGTTTGTTCTGTGTTTCTTTTTGTTTTGTTTCTTCTGTTACCACAGAACAGCAAAAAAGGCTTAGTAGCCTGGCAGGTATGACATGAAAGGTCTGCTACCACCCAACTGCTGCCTCTGCTGAAGCAAAGCTGCTGCTTTGTTAGCTTGTGGGTACCTTTAGCAAATACACTTCCCAGGAACTGCAAAAGAATTAGTATAAATATTTATCCGGGCTTAGTCTAGGTGACACAGTGTTTGATTTCAGTCTTTTCTCCAAATGCTACCTGTGTGTTCGCATGTTAATATGCTGAAACCCTGAATTACTCATCTGTTCCTCCTAAGCTGAAAGATTTACATGGCTTCAAGTTGACTTTTGGGGCTGCCTTTTGAGCCTTTAGCTTCATTCCCTTGGGGCATATTCTCAAGTTTCTCTACACAGTCACTAATCTCCTTTGTGGTGAGGAGAGAGGAAGAGAAGTAAGTCATAGTATTTGCATGACTCCTAGAGCAGAAAAATATGTGCCAGATGTTAAGAAATAGATGGTGAAATTGTAGTGTGCAACCATGCAACAGATCTCCTCTTGAAAGAAGAGCACATTATTTTCCTGGTTATCTTTCCCTTCCCACACCCCAGATAAAAGTAGCTCAGTCTATATTGGGCATTATAGGAGCAGTGCACTATGCAACACTTCCCCATGTTAGTATTCTTTGGTTATGGCCATGTTTGGGTAAATGGAGATGTGAGAGAGAAGAGAATCAGAGTGTCCAAGTGCTACAAGCTCTTCCTCTCTGTGTGGGCCCCGGAGTAGTGGAGCATGTCCCTGAGGACATCGTTTGCCAAGAAGGCAGCTGCTAACCTGGACCTCGACCTCATCCACCAGGTTCCTTCAGCTGCAGCACCAACCAGTCTCTCCTCTCTGCTGTTATGCTGGTGAGGTGACATGCTGCAAAACAGCTTACAGTGGTTTTCTCTCAGCTCCTTTCCTCCACATAGCAGACACCACTCAGCTGTAAGTCAAATGCTGGCATTTGCATTTGGACAGAAGGCTCCTGCTGGTTTTCCTTTTCACAAGGTGTTTCCCTTCATTATCAGGAACGCCTTTGTTTTCTGAGCTAGATATAAGACAGAGTGGTTTGTTACAGCCCAAATGATCCTCACTCTGGAAAAGTGAAGGATGTTGTGGCACAGCTGGGTCTGACCTGTTCTCTGTGTGCCAAAACAGCCACACCAAGCTTCTGACTATCATCTCTCCCCCTGCTTTTGTGTCCTGTTGGTTACAGCAATAAAGCTCTCTTGCTGTGTAACCCCACATATTGCTGCTGCTCTTGCTGAGGAGTGGCTCGGGTGCCATGTGTGCCAACTGGTACAATCTGGTTAGGCACCAGACCGACTGGTACAGTTAGGCACCATATTTGACTCTGATGTTTAAGTACCTCAAAGGCTACTATATGCTTCAATAAACTACTGAAATTACTGCGGTAAGTCAGTATGAAGTTTAGCAGTTACTCTTCAAGTTGTAGGTATTGCAGGAAGCCTGTGGTGAAAGGTATCTGCTTTAGTTCCTCCGTCCCTACAGACACCTGTGAACGAGGTATCTGTGTTTTCAGTCCCAGCTGAGCAGCCAAAGTAGACCAGCAGCAAAGCCTGTCCTCTTGATTGAGACCCAACAGAGTGCACAGGGAGGGCTTGCCCTATACTGTGCTGCCACACAGGCCTTTCCTGTCTCTCAAGTTGTCAGTCCAGCACCTTCGACTAGTTCTAAGTACAGTCCAGAAAATAACTGTGAACACTTCCTCACAATACATTTAACTGGCTAGTAGATTTCCCCTCTGCCTGTGCCATGCTAGCTATCTCCCAGACCTTCATGTTATGATATTAAATAGGTAAGTTCGTGGTTGGGAGATAGCTGGCACAGGCAGTTGGTGGGGTTTATTTTCACTAAATCAACAGAATTAAAATTTTGCTTTGATCATGGCTGGTCCACTGGCAAATCAGATTGTGGTACTTTTACCCTGCTTTTCATGTCTGTGGTAGGTTAATTGAATTTTATCATTGGAGATTCAGATGGGGTCTACCTGGAAAACAGCCAACTGCTTTTCCAGTGCAGTGAGATAGGCAATCAGAGAGAAGTAATGTATATTTACCAATCCCTGTAAGGGACTGGATCTGTGACTTTCTCTGACATTGAATTGTTTAGCCTGCAGAACAAAATGACTTTTCTAGACTAGAAGCTCAGGAATGCTAACATTATCAGAGTCAGAGAAGCTGTGAGCTTTCCTGAAGTTTGCATCTTGTTCACATCCTTACTCACATTCAAAAAACTGTTTGCTTTTGGTCTTCAAGATCATGTAATAATGGTCTAGTTTCAGTTGCTTTTTCCATGTTCTGTTTATAGTGGCTTAGTAAGGAGTTTAGTAATGGAAATGGACCAAAACCTTCCTACAAAAGGGAGACCCTTGTATGCTGTGGGCATGAAAGGGCCAGAAGACAGAGCACATTCACTCACATGAAGGGGAAATAGGATGAAAAGGCTAAACAAAGATTTAATAGATGGTTTGCCCCATTTTGAACATTTTAAAATATTAATGTTTTCTTAAAGAGGAGGAAGACATGGTAATTTCAGAGATGGTAATTACCATTCAGAGATGGTCATTTCAGAGCAATCATTCAAACCCAAATCCTTCACATACTGAGTTTCACAGGACAGAATTGTGTTTGCTCAAGGTACCAACAGACCAATGCTTTGTTATGCATGACCCTTTCCTCTTTTAACTGCCCCTTTCATATTTCTGCACAATTTATGGCTTTGGGCAGTATGATGATGTGCATGTGAATAAACATATCTTTCTCTTTTCAGTGCATGCAGTGATGTGAAAAGCATAGGTTTAGCAAAGTCTTGATGAGACAGACTGTAAAATTACAAATGTATTCTCTCTAGAAAGTCCACATAGAAAAAGTCCTTGGCAGAGCCTGAGGGTTGCTGTACCACAGCTCTTCAGAGCATAGTGAAGCTTCAGAGCAACTTGAGCTCCTTTGTTTTTCTTGGCCAATGGTGGTGGTGATTTGTCAGTTGTCAGGATGATGTCAGTTGGGCAGTGTCAAGGAATTTCAGGTGGAAGCAAGGCTGTCTGGATGAATTAGTTGTTTCTCCTCCATCTTTATGCAGACTCCACATCTTCACAGAGATTCATGTGCAAGAGGAATCATACATACACTTAAAGAACAGTGGACTCTTTTTATTTACAGACTCCCATTTTGTGCCCTCTGTTTAGGGCACAGAGGTGGATTTGAAGCATTGTATGCTTTCTGTAATGAATGGAATTGTCAGGCAGGTGAGTGCAAGCTGTTAAGAAGTAGTGCCCGGCCATCATGTTGGATGTTCCATTAGAGTGGAACCACTGTCAGGAAGACATCTAGGAGACTGTATCACTGAGGCTTTTCCAATGAAGAATGAGATTGCAGAGTCCCTAATTAGACAAAAAACAACTCCCAAACAGTCCCTGAAAACAAAATTTTCCATTGCTTTACATGACAGCTGAAACTGTCAAATGATGTGTGATGGTTGCTACCTGAGAGATGGTAGCCAGCTTTTGGTGGTGTTAATCAATTTTTTTTGATGATAGATTTCTCTCAGTCTAGATACTAACCACAGCTAGCAGTGATGCAGTCTGTCTCATCAAATTCTTGCTATGATTTCTGCCTTTAAAGAGGGGAATGTGGTGAATGCTGGAATGAGATAAGAATATTCCATTGTCGTTTTCAGATTCAGTGCCAGACAGACTAGTTTCTGATAAAGTCGATTCAGTGCTCATACAGGACAAGCCAGCTCAGGAGACAGTGCCAAGTGAGAAGAGAGGAATGGAAGAGAAGAGAAGCATTGTCAAGAGCCCTCAGCATGTGATTGACACCTCCATCGATGATATTGGCATTCCATTGAGGGTAAGACAATGCCGAGCATATGGTCAGTGCATAAAGCCTTGGCCAGATTCTACCTGCCTTAGGACTCAGGAAATTCACAAAAGCTGCAGAGACTGCAGAGATTTAAGGGAAGATAAAATTCTGATTGCAATGTATTTTATGGTGAACATTTCCGTGTACTACCAATGAGCTATTTCAACTGCCACACGGAGAAAAACAATAGAAGAATTATGCTGCTTTTCATCATGTGTTAGAGTTGTCTCATCTTAGTAATCTTAAAAGCAAATATCTCTTGTATATGTGTTTAAGTTCACTTAGAGTTCGGAGGGAATTATCATTAATAGAATTATTAACCTTTCAACTAGTCTGGAGTGATTTGAACACTAAATGTTTCTACTGTGCTTTGAATACTTGGGAAATTAGTACATATGAATAAAACAGGCAAAGTGTCTGATTTTAGGTGTCAAATCAGATTCATACACAAAACCTTCCACACAATCCATGGTTCTACACAGGATACAACCTAGTCCTAAAAAGCTTGTACATTATTAGTGACTCGAGTGAAGGCTGTAGCTTCATTACATGCTAGATTATATACCTGAGCGAAATCACTCATATTTCAGAGCATTAATTTCCTGTAGCAAAGATTAAACATTTTTAATTTCTGGAATTTTTGAAAGATCTTTGAAAGACATTATTGTAATCATTTACACATATATATATTTACTTTTCCAATAGAATACAGACAGATCAAAGGACTGGTACAAGACAATGTTCAAACAGATCCACAAGATAAATAGAGGTACTGTAACACTGATGTTTTTTATTTACTTTAAAATACTGCCTTGATAACATTTTGTTACATTCATGTGAAGAATTGTACAGGATATTATATAGGAGTGTTTTATATTAACTGGTGTATTTGAAATCTCTGAAGTCAAAGATGAGAGAACAGTGAAGGCCAATGGAAAGTCTGAGTTGTTCTGAAAAGTGAACTGCAGTGCCTTCATGGAAGCAGGGGTACTATTTGAGATCAGAGAGCAAACACATCCCTGAGTCAGTTTTAGCAGCTGACCCCACCTCCCCACTTTTAAAGGTCGATAGGTTATCAGTGAACCTTCTCAGTGCGCAGTAGAAAACTTTTTATGCTGTGAAGCTTTAGTACCTGTGTAACAAAGATTGATTTGAAGCTTGCTGAAACCAATGGAAAGGTTCCTGTTGACTTTTTGGTGAGTTTAGAATCCGAAGTCTGTTTTCACAAAACCTCAGTGTTCCTCCTTTTAAAATCCAGAATTGTGGTGAGTACTGGCAGACTTTGTAGTGGTGTGGTCTACTTTGGGGCACATCTGTGCCTGGCTGCTGGTACCTTCATGATCTTTCTTCTGCATGAGAAATGGCTGCAGTAGCATTTGAAAACTGAACCCTCAGAACAGCATTAGATGCAGACAAATGCAATTCAGGACTGTGCTTTCATAATCAGACACAGGGCATGCAAAACTGAAGCTGTGTTTGCTGCTGCAGATGCTGTCGTGACGAGCTTTATGCACAGATAGCTGCTGTGCAGTATTGGATGGAATGGGAAAGAACTGAACTGTTTCTAATCCCAGTACTCTTAACAGAGGCCCTTCAGCTCAGCCAAAGGCTGTGCTGAGAAATAGGAGAATGAGTTCACTCCTCTTGGCTTCCAAGGTCTCTTCCAGGGCCCAGACATGCAAGGCAGCAATGAGCAAAGAGGCATCTAGGCTGTGCCATGATACAATGTCAGCACAAGAGGAGAGACTCTTCTCCAGTCAACTTGTATGAATTCTTGTCTTGCCCTTCCTCCCCTTTAAATCTGTCCTCTCTGTTCTGTTTCAAAAATCATGTTCCTCTCCTTAGACACTCCTGAAGAAAACCCTTATTGCCCTACCTACACATTTCCTGAACTTCCTGAAATCCAGCAAAAAATTGAAGGTACCAGAAGTTTAGTCAGAGTATCTGTTGTCTTGTGCTTTGAGTTAACTGTAGATAACTATCCCTAATAGCAAGTAGCTCCAGGTCCTAGATTTCCCTTACCCATGTGTTACAATGGCTGGAAATTCAGTTATTCTCAGTATACCTTCTTGTATGATGCAATAAATAACTAAATCTTTGCTAATCCATTAATCTTTTTTTTGAAGTGTGATGCCATTTACTCTGGTGTTATTAAAGTAGGCAATAAAATCATATGATGATAGGAAATTGGGGAATGAAGCAGAACTTCCACTTCATTGTGGATAGTCTCAAACTCAGCTGCTTTTCTCTGCTGCAGAAGACAATCCTTATTCTCCTACATACCAGTTTCCTGCGTCCACTCCTAGTCCTATCTCTGAAGGTAATAATAATAAAGGACCATATATACTTTTCTGCACAGATGCTGCCTTATCCATTTATTTTCTTCCTGGAGTTTTTTCTATTTGCTGAGCATTGTGCTGCCTCATAATGATTTGCTGCACTCTAAGCATTGCCTTGACTGTATGATGCCTTTTTGGCTTTGCAGTGCTCCTCTGGCTTTGTAATTAGCATTTGACTAATGTTACAGACTTGGAGTTTGCTTGGTTTTATGTGCTTATCAGTTGTACTTAGTGATGTGTGTGCAGTGATTATTTAACATGCCTAGAATGCTGACTTACATGTTAAAGATGTGGTTTAACTGAGATTTCTCCCACCTCCCTTTTGGATCAATAATTTTGTTTAATTATTCCCTTCTGGTTTTGAATATTAAGTATTGAGTATTCGGGCCAGATCAGAAATGCCACTGAAGTTCACTGACAAAAAGGCTGCTTGCTTCAGTGGGTTTCAGATCAGTCCCTCAAATTAATCTTTTTTAATCAATATAACATAGGTTCAGGGCTGGCCTTAGGTACTCTTGGCATATCTAGGCAAGGACAGAGTCTGGTAGTCTCATCAGCACAGCTTGCAGCTTCAAATAATACTGTCTTTACCATATCATCTTCACATGCTCAGCAGATTTCTTTAACTTCATGTACAAACCAGAATCTTTTGCAGTTGTGTTTCAGGGATAGTGAAAAAACATCTGCTGCGGTGATAGTCTGTAACTGTGTGCATAGGCCTGAAAGCACTTACATAACAGTAACGCTGGAATCCAGTGTGTACATTGGGCATGCACTTTCTTATGGGGAAACTGTTGCTGGAGACAGCTTTGTTGATTTGGTGCTTTGGTGTCACTTTAGATCCTGCAGTTTAGGAACTTGCCTACTTAGCCTGTGCCTCAAGCCAACCCTGGTGAGACTATTAATTAACCATGTAATTCAATGCTTATATTAAATGACTGATGGATGCCATTGTATGAAGAAAGTATAAAATACAAGTTATAGCTGAGATGCTCAAAGAGGACATAAGTGAATTTCACTGTTAAAATGGATGTGAACACAGGTATCTATGATACTTACTTCTTGGTGAAACCTGTAGGTGAAGGATCTTGCCTTGCAGATCATAAATGCAGGGTAAATTATATTCAGTTGGCAGAATTGTATGTGGATATGAATAGGACAGAAACAAAAGCCCCAGTAACTAATTGATAAAGGAGTTGTACAGACATTTGGTTTTCTTGTTCTTAATGTTGTTTGAAAATTAATTTTGCTGATCTGAAGTAACGAGGTTTGCAGATCCAGTGACAATAATATATTGAGTCTAGTTACCAATAAGTACCCACTATGCACTTACAAATGTGCATAGGAAAAGTAGTTTGCTGATTTAGATAGCTGAAATTTTGTTGGACCAAACATTTGCTTTTAATTCTCAGTACATCAGGGGGTGTTTACCTAATGCTTGGGATTCTTTCCTTGATAAAGAATCCAGAATATCTGATGATGTGGAAGGGTGAGAGTCATGTTTCATGTTTAAAAAACATTTCAAATTTGCATATTCAAAGTATTTTGCAGAGGCACGTCGAAGCCTCAATTTTCTACAGTATCAAGATTTATGCTCCCTTTAAAAATACCTTTAGAGTCTCTAGGAATGTAGAGACCTGTAGATTCTCTAGGAGCTACAGAAGAGCAACCTCTTCTCTCTAAAGGAATCAAGTTTCGGTATTACAAACCTGACTGCTTTGTTAGGGAGGGCCCCACAGGTAGAATACAGGTCTGAGAGCCAGGAGGTATCATTTTAATGCTCATCTCTGATTTATCCTTTGATCTTTATCAAGTCACTTCAGATTTCTGTGTTTCAGTATTCCTCGCTGCAAAAAGGAAGAAATGTAGATGCTCTTCTTCATAAGATACTCAGAAACAAAGCATACCTCTTGTTATTATCATCAATATTAATATGTTAACAATTGCAAATTAGTGCTTGTCTGAAGTGAATTTTTTTAATTGTACAATTTTCCTCTGAATGGTGAGTCATAATGAATATTGATACTTCTCATCAAGTAAGGTTGTAAATGTTTTCATTGGTCACTAGAGCTAAATAAGACTTTGAGAGGTGAATGGCTGTGTAGATAGTTTTAGACATTTTTTCATCTGTATTTGTAGGGGCCAAGAGTTTTTCTAATTGCTATGTGAATAAAACCAACATTTAGATAGGAATACCAGTTAATTTTTCCAACAGTTCAGCATAATAACATTAACTTATTACTTTTCTGATACTTAGATACAAATTGTGAGAATTTGCATGAAAATTGATCTTTGCTATTTTTAACCTGAAAGTTAGGATAAGCACATCAGGGTCAATAACCATCTGTTTGGCACTTACACCTTCTAATTTATTTGCAAGAACTCAACAGAAAGGCTAGAAGTTAAGGCTTCTTTGAGCCTTATTGAAAGGCTTTATTAGGGCTTGCTTGCAGTTTCAGGTCAGCTGTGTTGTTTTTGCCAGCAGATGAGACTGGCTGTAGCAACTGATTGATGTCTTTCTTGAGACAAAATCTGGAAATTGTTTCCATCTCTTTAATGACTATCAGTAACTTCATGTAGCAGTTGTTTTTTTTTTTTTCTCCAGTATGTTCTTCACTAGTTTAGCTTCATCTGTACTTCTAAAATTATTTTATTTTATTTTTGGTCTTTTTGTCTCTGTCACTTTCAGTGGTTTCCTTTCAGAGGTATTAGTAATACCTATGTTCACTGTTCTCTTTGCAGTCACTGCATTTTGCTTTGGAAGTCCTGTAGATGTCTCATACACATTTATGCAAATGTGTATGACTTTCTTACCAGCAAAGAAAGGGGATGGGTTTATGGGTCCAGTTTCCAGTTTCGATCCCAACTCCCTCTGCTACCACCTGAAATTCATTTAGGATGTATTCCAAAGACTGCTGAGGATAGTGAAAAGATACCATTAGGTTTTTGATCAAGTCAGTGTCTCTCTGTAGAGAGAACTGTAGAGTGGGGGGAGTGGTAAGGTTGCCATCCTTCCACCTTCTCTTTTTGGGCAAATCCAGCTTGTGCACTGCATTACCATGTTTGATAAGGCAGTATGTGGTTCCAGGGCCCAAGAGACCAGTTGGTTCCTGGGAGTGACATTGCTGTGGTGATGCACTGTAACACTTTGACTGTCAAAAAAAGAAGTTAGTTCAGCTGGAGGGGTCAGATCATGCCACTCAGAAAAGACAAAGTTCTTGCTAGCTCTTTTAGAGCAATCTATAGACATGCCTTTTCTATTTAAAAAGATACTTTTCAGAACAAGGATGGTCTCTTGGTGGAAGTATACATGCGTCTCATGGCAGGGTGTTGTCTGCGCTTAAAAGATAAGCTGGGTTAGTGAACATATTTCAACTTGCCGTGAAAGTTTATACAAGTAAGACATCACAGTGATTACTGTGTGTAACTGGGAGCAGAACCCCTCAGCAATATTCCTACGTCTAGCAACTAATGAATTAAATTAGGCATATATTATGGCTTTTAGATCCTCTATTTATCTTTCAGCTTTTGATAAAATGGATCTAATAATCCTTGCTGTAGAGGAGTAATAGGTGATTCTGTTACTCAAGTGCTTTGAGAGTCTGGAGGAAAGGTATTTGTGTAAGTAGTACATTAATACTTATATCTAATCTAGGAATTATATGTAAATGCTATTTAAACCCTATTGAGTTTTTCCTTTTTAGGATTCTCTCCCTCTGGTAAGTATTTGGCATATCACTCAAGTTATGGCTGGTGTATCAGTAGAAGGAACGTAAAGGGTCACTGGTGTTTCTTCTTCAGAGATTTCTCACCTCACTTGCAAAATCCTTTTGTCTTTCAGATGAAGATTCTGATTCATACTCTCCTCGTTATTCCTATTCTGAGGACAGTAAGTAATTCACACTTCCTGTTTAATATGTCAACAGAAAGGGCACATAAAGCATGTATTTATTTGCCTTCTATCCATTTTGTAAATGTTCCTGTATTTGACTTATCCTCCAGGCCGAACTCAGCTTTCTGTTCCCCGCTCCAAGAGTGAGATGGACAATATTGATTCAGAGAAGGCTGTTAAGAGGTCTGCCACTTTGCCACTGCCAAACCGTGCTTCATCACGGAAATCAAGCCCAGAAAGGTAACCAGAACAAAGATATATTTGGATCAATCTCTAAAAGTTGTGAATGGAAAGGGAACAAAGGTGGAAGCTTTAGGTCCACAGCTCCAGTTAAACCTTTTTGGGAAAGTAGAGATGTAGTTTTGACTCCTGTTCTTCTACTCCTTCATTGCAACAGCCCAATATCTGTCTGTTTTCACCAGGCATCACACAGCCTGTTGCATAGTTTCCTTGTTGAGATGGGAAGCATTTCCCTGGGTGTCATGCCTACCACGGAGGCACAGTGGAGACTCTTGGATCCCTATGACACTGTACAAGCACTTAAAAGCAAGCAGCTTCATTGTGGAGAAGCAGTAATTGTGGAGGTGCAAAATCTGTATTTATGATGAGCCTTGGTAAATGTTTTGTTCTATTTTCCATCTCTGAGGAGTCCCACCCATGTGAACTTTATTAGAAGTAGGTTTCTAGTTAGTGGTATTCTTTCTGTTCTTTCAGGATGATTTCCCTCTTGGTTATTTTGCTTTGTTTATTACCATGTATTTTAAACCACTTTGTAACAGTAATGAATATGTTTACCAAATGAAGGGAAAGCAGAATGAGCAATGCATACTTTATGTTCTCCTGAATTTTCCCAGCTCTTGAGTTGTTCCTCATTCCCTCACCAAATTCCATTTGCTCTTAATGGTTTTCACTTGCTGACTCAAATGAGCAATGCCATAATTTGAAATTACTAATTCAGGGAACATCTCAGGCCACTGGGTCAGGAGACAGTTTGCTGACAGAACATCTCTTCCTTGCACAAGATTTTAAGACATAGTATATTGGCTCTTTGAGAAAACTGTTGCAAGAAAATGGATTACAATAGGTAATGCTTCCTATTATCTAGTGATAAAAGCAAACATCACCAGCTAGAAGGTTCTCTGGGATTGGAGTCTTAAGCAATCAAGTTTCTTCTAGACAGCAAAGATCAACCTTGTCAAAAATTGTGCCCTGTCCATAGGCCACTTATTGTGGCCATCATTTTGACTTACTTATAAAGTAAAAAAAAAAAAAAAAAACAAACCCACCTTAAAATTGAAAAAAAAGTATTCTGTTTATCTCTTCTAAGTTAGTGGAGAGAGTTTGAACAACTCAATGGGCTGTACCTATCCTAAACCAGGTCAGTGGTGTAATTGAGAGAAAACCTGAAAGGAAACCTGAAGCAGTAGTTTTGGTTAGATGACTCACTTTTTTTCCTGATAAATACCAAGTGAGATGGATCCACATGCAACATTTCTTATCAAAGGGAACATGTCAAGAGCAAAATTAGAATTAGCTTGCCACTATAAATGGCCTCATTTCTGGGCTTTTTCAGGGACATTGGTTATTCTGTGTGAGGTGTATTACTTTTCAGAGGACTGAATGCCGGCACTGAACTGTGCCAGTATGCACACTGCACAAAAGCATAGTGGTTTGGATAGTCAATGGACTGTTCTTAGTCACTTTAGATACACCAGTCTGAGATAATTTACTCATGTCTCTAGAAGAGACACTTTCTTGGACCCCAAAGTGCCCTCAGAATTTAGAGCAGTAGTAGTCAGGTAATCAATGATTGCAGAATCACAGAATGGTAGGGATTAGAAGGAACCTCAGGAAATCATCTAGTCCAACCCCTCTGCTAAAGTGAGTTCACCTGAAGCACAGGAATGCATCCAGATAGGTTTTGAATCTCTCCACAGAAGGAGACTCTGCAACTTCTGTGGGCAGCCAACTAGTCTGAGTGCTCTGTCACCCTCAAAGTAAAGAAATTTTTCCTCATGTTCAGGAAATGTGTTCCAGTTGGTGCCCATTGCCCCTCATCCTATCACTGGGCACCACTGAAAAGAGTCTGTCCCTATCTTCTTAACAATGCTTATCAATGATGGATGTCAAGTTCCCCTCTCACCTTTCTCCAGCCTAAAAAAAACCCAGTCTCTCAGCCTTTCCTCATAAGAGAGATGCTGCAGTGTCTTAATCAACTTCACAGCCCTCCACTGGACTCTCTCCAATAATTCCATGTCTCTCTGAAACTGGGAAGCCTGGAACTGGACACTACTCCAGATGTGGCCTCACTTTGGCAGAGTAGAGCAAAGTGATGTGGCTGAAATAAGGAACCTTAGCAAAAGAGATTTAATCCAGGTTCTTCTCAGAGTTTGGACACATTCATATTTGTGACCTTAGCTGAAACCCATCACTGAGCTATTTCCAATCAGGAAAGATATGGAAGTCTGGAATTTTATTGAAAGTACTTGAAAAAAACCTCCTTTGCTTTAATTGTTTCAGCAGCTGAGCTGTATCAAACTCTGCTCTATCTGAACTGTTCCTCTTGAAACAAGTTCCTTTCCTTGATTTTAAAAAAAGTACTCTGATTAAAGCACAATTAACAGGGAAAGGCATCTTTCAAAAGGAAATGCTTGTCATCACAAACTAGTGTTTCTTTCCTCAGGACTGACTGGGAGCCTCCAGACAAGAAGGTGGACACCAGAAAATACCGTGCAGAGCCCAGAAGCATTTATGACTATCAGCCAGGAAAGTCCTCTGTTCTAAACAATGAAAAGATGGTAATTTTTTTAGTCTATTTTTTTTTTATCTTATAGCCACAATCTGTAATTTTAAAGAACTCTCCAAGTGCTCATCCAGTTCTGTTTGGATATGATTCCTGAGGCTTAAATTGCGGTGCTTGTGTGATGTATTTCCTCCTCTATGTTTTGTTTTCAAAACTATTTTGCATAACTTCCTAACGTTTTTGTTCTCTATAAAGCAAGACACAGGAGGATTGAAAGGCTTCTTTTCTTTTGGACATGTTGTTTTCTGTGTTAAGTATGGATCACTAACCCTAGTTTTTAATCCACGTTTGACATTGTGACCTGTTCAGCAACTGTTTCAGCAGCTATAATTTTTCTAGGGCTCGGCATTAGTTGCTACTGGGGAATTGGAGGTATTATGCAACAAAGCAGGCTGGTTCAGTTTCTGTGTTCCTCTGATGCTTTAAACATGGACTAACTCATTTTTAGAGTGCCTGTAATGGGCCTCAGGGGATGCTTCTGAGGTGCATTAGGACGCAGCCATCTCCCCTGGACTGCTTTCCTATTCAGATGGATCTCACCACTTCTGTGTCAGAGGCAGCAGAACTGAATGTGAGCTTGGCTCCTCAGCTATACCTGGAGCGTTAAGTGAGCTGTTACCACTTCTGTTTTGAATTAGTAACTAATGCTGTGAATTGTGACAGCTAGGGGAAAATAAAAGTGTCTCATTCTGCAGGCTTGGCTGAGAGGATTTGACAAGAGCTGGGACAGAGAGGCAGTGCTAAACTCATTAGCTAGTCCTGCATAAATCACTACAGCTCACTTAAAATGTCCTTCAGTGGTACAAGTGTAGCACTGTAAGTGCTTGAAAATACTGAATGAGGTTACTGGTGAAGAGCCAGTCTGGTACAGAGATATAATTTCCTATATAGGCATTAATTTAAAGGATTCAGTTAGAAGCATAAGTTGCATTTGAGGTTCAAATCTAAAAGTGACTTCATGTGTTAACAGCTCAGACACTGATCCATCTATGGAATACACAAAGGGACACTCCTGAAAAACCTGTGAAGGATTTTACAAAAGAGTAAATAGCAATTTAAAGCAGTAGAAAGAAGAATCAGGTCTGATCTAGGACCTGATGTTTCTCTTTAGTGTTTTGGTGTATTTTTTTCCTTCCAAATGGAATCAAAGTCCATTGCTTTCTGAAGAACGAACTTATTTTCACACCTGTGCCCCTTAATTGACTTCAACGGAGTTGCTTTTGATAAGGAGCATGACCCTACTGCCTGTTGAAATGGGAGATGGATGACTCTTGCTTCATTGTACTGGGTGTTGGCTAAGCCCATTAGAGAAGTGGCAGCAAGGAGTGGTTTGGACATGTTTTGACAGCTCTGCTTCTGCAGTCCATCTGGGAGAAAGATTTCTGCTGACTTAAGTGACAATTTTGTCTCACAGTATACAAGATTGAAGAGATTAAAGCCAAGATTAAACTGTGTGGCAAACGGCCTAGTTTATTATTTGTGTGCTTAAGTCTTTGTGAAGGGTCTGTCATCATGAGTGTCACTGTTTGCATGTTCAGACTTCATCAGGCACTCAATTGAGCCATTGAATCAAAGTCTAAAAGCATAAAGGAGGACCATCATAAGCAGAATTGAGTAAAATTGTACAGAGCTTGTGAAAGACAAAAAGAATGTGATGGCTGTGTTACTTTCAATGTTATTTTTTAAGCTTTAATTTCAAACCATACATCACAGAAGCAAGAAGATCTTGAAGCAGAGTGTCACAGTGTCTCTCTTGTTAAATACAAGAATAATGCAGTGTTAGTGACTAGATCTTTCAAGGAGGCTGCAGATTTGTAGACATCAGTGAGCTTTTTTAAATGTAAAGGCAGTTATATAACAAAATGAGTACTTTTAGCTGGAGTGCAATAATGAAAAAAAAAGGAGACATTGTTTCTATTGTGCCTCTAAGAAACAGCCAAACCTTCTTTCAGGCCATCAGAGATCAGACATGATGAAACCGTTTACCTTTCAGGTGGAAGCCATCAATCCTGAGCTCTCATCCTAGAGGTTGTTTGTTTTTTTTTTTCTTTCATGCCTAATGGCTGTGGCAGGGTCTGGAACATCTTGCAAAGTCCAGCACTGTTGGGAACGATCAGAGCCTCAGTAACACCATCACAGGACAATTTGCAGCAGGACACTTTGTGTTGGCCCTCTGTGCATGTGTGTGGCTCATGGCTTGTGACGGAGCACTTGGGGTCACACTGGCATACAAGACATAATGTATTTACATTGTTAATGCACTGAGATCCACAATGGCTAAGACTAGGTACATGGAAATGTGACTTAGGCAGTGACAGCTGATAACCCTTAGCAATGGACTTTATTCTCCTATCTCACCAGTAGTCTTTTTTAACAGCTACAACTATTTAAACTTTTTTGTTGTTGTTTCATCAAGACAGATTGTATGAACAAAAGGGAATTTCCTTTCAAGATGTCCTGTTTTCTGTCCTGTCTGATTTCCCTGTGTTGCAGTTTTGTCTGATTCTCTAACATTTATTTGTGAAGAAATAAGTAATTTTGTGTCTCTACCCATCCCTTCAGAGGTCTTTCAGGGATGTGTTCTCTCTGACTTGTGTCCCTTTTGATTTTAAAAAACACCTTTCACTCTGTTTGCAGTGTATAGAACAGGGTTTCTCACATATTCATGTGCTGTTAAAGATGCAGTATTTGATTCAAGTCACTGAATCTCTCTTTTTTCAAAAAATGAAGATTAAAAAAACACAAATTAAGTTATATGCAGCATTGTTGGAAGTGTCTGATAAAAGGACTGAAAGACTGAGTTTCCCTGTGATTGTGGATAAGCTGCATAATCTCTCTCTGTGTTTATGATTCTCACAATGATACCGTTAGGCTTCTCTAATGTATTAAAAGCAATTCATAGACTTTGTGAGAGAGGTGCTGTAGAAATTCCAAATTTGAAGCCTAAGTATCTACATTTCAGAATGAAAACCATGGGATCTGCATCTCTAACAGTCCCTTTCTGTGTATTCTTTGCATAATGTTATCCTTCTCTTTCTTCCATTCCCCTATCACCAATTCCTTTAGACTCGGGATATAAGCCCAGAAGAGATAGATTTAAAGAATGAACCTTGGTATAAATTCTTTTCGGAATTGGAGTTTGGGAAACCGGTAAGTTTGATAGTTTGATGACCAATGAAGTCAACCTGCCTTTTTTTTTATCATTATTTTTCTTCTTAATGATTGTCACATCCCTTTGCTAGGCCCTACACCTAGAACAGCTGCATTAGTCATTTAAAAACGTGATTTCTTTTCATAACATAATCCAGGTACTGCTGTGAAGCAGCTGTTCTGTGACCACTTTGAGTATCTTGAAGGCATCTACAAGCATTCCCCACTTCCAGCCATATTTTTTCACATACCATAGTTCAAACTGCATTTTTGTTGTTAGTGTTGGAAATAATGCCCTATTCTCATTACTGAAAGGCATTACTCAAAATCCTTATTCTCCCTCTGCCTAAGATCATCTAGAATGGCTGATAAGTAGCTTTAAGTCAAGGAGAATCACTCATTTATTGCTGACCTTGGATTGCAAATCATAAGTCAGTAATTTCCAGCTGTCTATAAACAGATCATGACCCTGTTTCCTGTTCATTTTCTTATGCTTGTATTTGCCCATTGCCAAATGGGGTGCATCAGTCTGTTTTGAATAGTCCTTACCATTCCCTGAAACCAAAGGAGTTTGAGAAGAGCGTGCTTTCTTTTCAAACGGAGCTGTGTCACTATGTCTAGGGGAAAAAAGGGAAAAAAACCCCAGTTGTCGGCATCTTGACTCCACTCTGGAAGAAGATGAAGCAAAGCTTAATTATTCAATAGGACAAGGGACATTTTGATGAAAGGAACATATAAGTGGTCATGGCTACTGGGGAAAAAAAAGTGCTTTTAAAGCATTTTATGGCCTAGTTCTTACTGATTAAACACTATCAATTTCATTATTAAATGTTGTTTAATAAAGTACTCTTACTGCACCAGAGGGTCAGTATAAATATCTCCAATTGTCAAATGCCCATACACTTCATTTTTGAGTGCTGCTGGGATTTCCACGTATGTGCAATAGTACAGAAACATGTCTTGAGGTTTAGTACTGGCCTCAAAAGCAACGGCATGTGGGCACCAGACAGCAGGTTTTCTTTAAATCTAGTCTTTGTTCCCACGGAATAATGAAATACCACTGTGCAGAGCATAGATGCATGAGGCTGGAGGCCTGCTCTGATCATGGGAATAGTGCAGCTTTTTCTGGAAAACAAACACATGCAGTGGCTGGGTTGTTCTGTCAGAAAACCACATTTTGTAACTATGGACCTTCTAGCTTAAGCTAAAGAAGGACCTTCAAGAGTGTTTGAGATGAGACACCCCCTACCTTTTAGACAGTAGAATTCAGGTAAATCCCACCTCACTGAGGCTTTTAGGGGATGTCAGTGTAAGAATTTAACCCTTCCGCAGTTGGTACGGTTTAAGACTTGTACAAAGTGAAAAGAAACCTACTTCTTTTTGCTGCCATGTAATTAGTAGCCATATGCTCTTGCAGTGTATGAAGGTTTATCATCTCTTGATCCTTTGAGTTAGTGTAAGTTAGTGGGAAACATGTCAGAGAAAAGAGAACCATTTATGCCCGTGGTCCTTTCTAGAAGTGAGGGTATATCTGTTCATTAGAACTGTGCATTTGTAGTTTTAGTCACGTGGCCTTGGCCTTTCTTCAAAATAGGGCACCTCAGACTATACCAGCAGTCCATCTGTGGCTCAGCAGAGCATCTGTACTGGTGACAATCCTTCACCTTGCTCAGGAGACTATGGTTAAGGGCTGCTTTATTACAGCTTGCCTTGAAATGATATCCCACGTCAACTTGATGTACTTCCAAAGCCATGCAACCGTGCTTCCTTGTTAACTGTGCCAGCCCATAAAGGTAGTACTCTTGTACATTGTGCTTTGGCAAAAGGCACTTGAGTTGAGGTTGCCGTCTCAGACTTTTATAGTTAATAAGACTCTGTCTGAGCTTCATTGCCATAGCTGAAAGAGCATGCTTTTGGTAGCTTTGCTCACTCATGACTCCAGTCATGAGAAGTAGGTTTTTGTGACCACTTAATGGCTAAGGCTCATGCGTAGCCAGTCAGTTTTAACTGACATTTGCTAGCATCTGGGATTTTCTATGATTCTCTATTTGTCCCAGGATTTTTTTCCCAGTGCTGGAAATAATATGTATTTCTACAGGCATGATTTCCCCTGGTTTTTAGACTTTTATTTGCAGCTCTGTGATGTGGGCAGGGAACACGCTTGGAAAAAGGGAGCACTTGTTGAGTATAGGTGTGTTTCTAAAGGCACCAGAATGACCAGGGTGGGGCTTTCCCTGTTGAAGAAAGCATGTGTGTAGTTACCACACTTGGAGATTCCTTGTCAATGACTTGAAGGGACTCTAGTCACAGAAATCAGGACGGACATGTAGGGTCATGCTAAGATTGTCAGTCAACAGAGGCTGGTTTTGTTTGGAAACAGAACAAATATATCCTAATTTCAAAAGTAAAAGCAAAGTTGCTTTGAGCACACCAGTAAGAGGTGTGTATCTGGTAATAAATTAGCCATATTACCCAAATAGGATAGGAGTGTCAGGACAAAAGTTTTCACTTTGGATAGTCCACCACAATATTTACATGTGCATCCAAAGAGGAAAATCATACTTCAAAATAGGCATCTTTGCCCGTAAGATGAATTTTAAACAACTAGTTTTCAAACTTCCATGTGTCCCATTCTCTCCACCAACCCCCCTCACAAACAACTCCCAAACCAGTGAAATAAGAAATAACAACTCTGCATTCTCATTGCCCCACAATGCCACCACTGGAAATTCAGCCATTTGTTCACATGGTATGTATTCGTAGTCCAGTGGGAGTGGGAAAGAGTCTCCCTTTTCTTTATCAAAGGCTCTCATTTTATCCTTTCTTTTTGAAAAGAATAATGAGCAAAACAAATGCTTTTTGTGACTGCGTGAGTTTTTTTTCCATTTTGTTTTGGTTTTGTTTTAAGAATGCTTTAACCACCATCTGTGGACTCCCTCTAGAGAGTCCAAAGTCCCTTAGAGCGCCTTGCTAAAATAAAAAGTTCCTCAGATGCTACTGAAAACAACCCCTCCCAGACTGCATGTACACTCCCTTTTCCCTCCCATGATCTCTGGTTATTTGTGCTATAGTGGATTTATCCCTTTCTATCTCTTTCTCTGTTGTGGTTTCGTTTGTGGTTTTGTTTTGGTTTGTTGGATTTTTTAAATTTCTTTTCAGTGTTGATGCAAATCCCTTATTGTATTCCCCTTCCTTTCTAATCCAGTTTCCATATTCTCTGTAATGTCTTTCCTTATCTTCATTTCCTCATTTCCTTCCTCTGCTTTCCATCAGCCTCCAAAAAAGATTTGGGATTATACTCCTGGAGATTGCTCTATCCTTACTAGAGAGGATAGAAAGGTAATTGTGTCTCACGTACATTGTACTACAGCGTCTAGCGCGTATCTATGTGTGCATATAATTTGTCCTCTTTTTTTTGTAGCATTGCTTGGGTTTTATGTGCTTGTGAGTGATTTTTTTTTTTAATTGGGCTTGAGCTCATCAGCCTAACAATTAAGTAGCTATTAAATTGATTTAATAATTCTTAAAGCATAATCAATCATAATTTAGAGTGTTGGTTTTGCTATCTTGACTTGCAATGATAATTATACTAACAATATTTTGCACATTGTTACAATATCTTTTTTTTTCCCCCACAGGTGGGTTTTATGACTTTGTGATTTATGGAATTAGATTCTAGCAGGCCTGTGCATCTCTTAGTTTTGAATGTGAAATGCCTAAAACTACTTCCTCTATAATGATTGAAACATGGTTAATTACTAGTGAATTTCTGTGTATTGTCCATACCATCTTTAACTTCTTTCAATTAAAAAGGTTCTCTTTTTTTTTTTCATTAACATTCCTTTGGTTTCCCCTAACCCTAAGCATTATTTTCCCATTCTTCTTCTCCTTCTTTAACCAGACTGATCTAGAAAAAGACCTCTACCTCTACCAGACTGAGTTAGAGGCAGATTTAGAAAAAATGGAGAAGCTTTATAAAGCACCACATAAAAAGCCACAGAAGGTATTTCCTATTCTTTTCATGCTGCCAATCCCTGTTTCCAAACTCTCTGCTCTAATCTATTCACTGCTGGATGATTATTAAATGAGGTTGGGGTAAATAATGGTTCTGACCGTTCTGGCTGCATGGCTTGCTGTGTCGCTGTCAGAAATAATAGAATGTGATGCTGAGAATCCGGCTTGAAATCCATTTCAGATACAGTGATTTCCTCGCTCCCCCATTCCCTTCCAGTTGCTCTCCACCCCCACCCTTGTCCCCTTTTTAGAGTTTTATGTTCAGTGTCTGCAAAAATCTCCTCTCTATTTTTCACATGAATAGGCGGCAGCAATCAGCTTAAAATTCTTGCTTGGCGTCACGTCACCATCTCGTGCCTTTCAGGCGCGGTGCCATCTCCCCTCCCTTCCCACCAGCCCTGCTTTCTGCGGGGAGCTCGCACCTACCTAGGATTCGGAGATTCCCAAGAGACCTTACACCATTCTCCTTGTGCCGCACTCTCCCATGGCCTTCTATGGTCAGCCGCTGCCGCCGTTTGGAGGGTCTGCACAACCCAAGCCATGAGATGATAGATTTGGTAACATGCCGTTTCCCCCCCTTTTTTTTTTATTCGCCCTTTTTCTTCCCTTTGTGGTTGATTTTGTTTCAAGCTGCGGCATTTCACCAGGACTTGAAAAAGCTGCCTTTTTTTAAGCCCAAGCTTTGCTTTTTCTTTCTACGTAGGAGTCCCCAAGTAGATGAAGGGACACCAAATAGAGCATTTCTTCTAAAATTGCCTTGGATTTTTTAAAATAACGTGCCTAGGAAGTGTTAGATGGATTTAAAGCGAGCGGCTAAGAGCGGGCTTTTGCTTTTGAACCTGTGCAGCTGGCAGTGCTTCCCTTAAGTAAGGAAACGGAGCCGATATGTTGCTTTTCCTTTAGTGCTTTGATATGTTTGTTTTTTTCATGAATGCTGAGAAATGTATTGTGTTGCAGAAATGTAAAAAGCAAAGGCGGGCAGTGACCGGTTGGGGAGAAAGCTTGGGGAAATAATTATGAGCATGTGTCTGCTGGTCATGGCCCAGCTGGTTATCTCTTCTTGCTTTTGGCTTTATTCACAATGACTCGCTTGCAGACAAAAGAATAGGCGCTTCGAAAAGCCATCGGCTGCGCTGAAAACCTGTCACTGCCCTGGAGGAACTCAGGAGAATTGTCGCTTTTCTGCAAAGACATTGACAGCTTAAATTGCATTTAGACTTAAACCTCGATGCCTCTTAAAGGCTAATATTCAAAGAAATGGAAAATGACATTGAGTTTTTCTCCTGTGTGAATGTGTATCAATGACTCCTTTGTTTGGACTTTTACAGAATACAGCAGGTGTTACTCCTTTGGAAACTTCCACAGACCAGTCTGCCTAGTAAGTTTTCCAGTTGCTTTTGATGTCTTTTTTTTACAGTCTGAGGGCATGAAGGGGACAGTTTTTTACATTGAAGTGGGTTGGCTTTGGCATTTTAGTAATGAATACAGATAAATGCATGTACCATAAGAATTGTACACATGCATTTAGATGGGTCCAGTACAATATCTGGTCTTCAGTGAATTTTGAAGTAATTATGCAAAAGATTGCTTTGTCTAGATAAGAACTACTGTTTGTGCTAGGCAGTAACTTTAAAAAACGAATAGACCTTTAACTCCATCTTGACGAAGTTTATAATTGCCTTTAACTTCATGCAGGTTACTTCACTGCATAGAATAAACAAAGTTTGTTTCTGTTATACATATATGATGGATTGGCCTCCTGATAGATATTCCCAGTTATGTGCACCAGATCAAAAGGACTCTGTTGATGAAAGGCATGGATGGTTTGTTTGGAAAGGCATTTTATTCTCCAAACTCTCATTCATTTGGGTTTACCACCCTTCCAGTGCTGTCTTAAAGGTCTCCTGTACATCTTTCAACTCAGTTCCCTTCTGTCTGTGTTCATTCTGCTGGAAAACTCACACACTGCTACATTTTGTTGGTTACTCCTATGACTATATGGTCTTGTTTTAGTAGGAAGAGGCTAGTAAGTCTTCTCCCCATGACAGTACTGCCTGTGACCTTTCTGATACCAGCCAAAGCATTCAGGAGTGCCAGCAGAGGGGAAGTGACCTGGGTAGGCTGGGAATGGGACACAACAGTGATGCCTGCTGGAGTCCCTGCCCTATCTTTAGAGGGTAGGGAGAAAGGATACCTGGAGTGTATTTTCTTCTCCGTAGTGTTGTTCTTCCTGTGCTTCTTCTGATTCTGATTGTGCAAACTGCTTTGACCCTGAAACAGTACTGCTTTCTGGCCCTAATATGGGAGCCACCAGTAAAGGGACTCTGACAAATGCCTCCTGTCTCTCCCTCATGTATATTCCTAAAGGAGGACTTTGGTGTTTAATAATTAGGCTAAAATACATTTTACCTCCCTGATGAAGAACCTCAGGGCAGTCATCATTCTCTGCAGCAAGTGGCAGGACTTTCTTGGGAACCTGAGAGAGGCACTGAGATAACCCCCGTAAGACACAGCAGCTCTGTAGCTGTGGGTCTGTTTGAGCATTGCCTATGTTGAAAAGATTATAGTATTACCTTTTTCTTTAATGGTGCTTTTCATGAGGTTTTACTCCAGAAAGCATTTTTTGGGTCTGCATATGACCTGATTTTTGTTGTCTGGAAACTAAAATCTTCTTTGTGAGCCAGATACTGTGTAATTGCACCTCCATAGTCAGTCCTCTGATGTGTTCGAAAGCTTTCTCTTTACCCTAAAAGTGCAGCATTTGTCCAAAACAAACAGTACAAAGTTATTCACAACAAGTAGGCATAACCACAAGCCTTTCCACACTTGGATAAATTTGAATCACTCCTGGACACTAGGATGTAAATGAGCTTTCAAAATGTTTCCATGAATTGGCAGGTGCTCTATTTTAATTTTTTTGTTCTCAGTCATGCTTTGGCCCTAGAATACCTTCGTGTGAGACTCCATCATATTCTGAAGAGCCTGGTTGAGCACAAAAACTGGTATCAGATGAGCTTAGCTTTGAGGAAAACTTCGTCTGCCTGATAGCTCATTAGGCCTTTTGTGCCTGGAGAGGGATGCATACCAGAGCATTGTTGGTTAATTTTTTTAGAGAGGAAACAGTGAAATGTTGAAGTCAGATGTGGGGTCATATTTGTGCTTAGATTCATGACTGAGGAAAGGAATTTGTAATAAATGTTCATTCCTTCTAGCCTGAAAAATTAAAGTTGCACTCATTTTAACGACATTTTGTTTATATATCTGCATGGTAGACCTAGTGTCCAGGATTTTAAATTTTGTGTAGTGGACGCATGAGGCAAAGCTGAGCAGAACTGTGCACATCAGGGAAATTCTCTGGCATTTAGAGCAGTAGTATCTGTAGCGCCTGCTGTAGCTTCTCTGCATGATCCCTCACTGATAGGCTTGAGCTATTACTCTGGGAGTCTTCTTAATTCAGAGGCTGAACTGGTTGAGATGAAGTCCTAAGCAGGAGACAGGCTTGGCTAGTCTTTAAAGAGAGAACACTAGGAATAGGAAGATACTGGTGCTGCTTCCTGATAGCTGATGAATTTCTCTGTCTCTCCAAGAAAGTCAGGCATCTGGTCTGTGACTTTGCCTCATCTGTAAAATAAAGGAGCAGTGCTTTTCTGCTGCCTATTTTCTGGGGTACTGAGATGTTTGAGTTCCCTCAGGTGAAGAATGCTCCGGTAGTGCCAAACCTAGAACATTATCTCAGTGTATTCATAGCCTTTCCATGCAGCACCAGTTCTTTGTACAGTCTATTATGGATTCATGAGTGTGGTTTTCTCTGTTTTCTGTTTGCTCTCAGCCAGTGTCTCTCCACCTTTTTTGTGTTTTCCAGCTCCACATATTCACCCAACTACCATGCAGTGAAGAGAGAGTCAGAACCAGCACCAGGAGACCCTGCTGGCTTGGAGAATGAAAGACATATTTACAAGAGTGTGCTGGAAGGTGGAGATATCCCGTTCCAGGGGCTGAGTGGTCTCAAGCGACCTTCTAGCTCTGCCTCCACAAAAGGTAAGTGCTTAGGGCACTAACTTCATCTCTGTTCTACAGTGTCAATAGCCAGGTGACGTGGGGCAAACTGCTGCAGGCTATAGAGTCCTATTCGAGCCAGTTGAGGTTTCCTCTGTCCTTCATCCTCTTTGCCATCCCCTGTTTTCTCTCCTTTTTTTCTCTCAGACCGCACTAGCCAGTATTTTTCATGACCCCTTTATCTGATGCAGGTTCCTTTTCACAACAGGAATCAATTAATTCCCTCTTTCCAGCACCTCAGGCACATCCCACATTCTCATGTTCTTCCTTGAGGCTGCTCAGCCTGACGTTGCTGCTAACCTGCTCCCACTGCCTTGCCATGCTAGAGCCCTTTCCTGCCTTTTCTTCCTACTGAAATAATCTCAGCAGTCTACACTATGTCTGCTGGCCTGGCTAGCCTCGCATAGCTAGTGCCTCAACTCGCTCCACAGCCTCCTGCCAGAGAGGGGTGTGCAGAGAATGCATGGGACAATGTGAACTAACAATGCCCTGCAGGCATTGAGACAGGAGGCAACAGAGACTGCTGCATCTCCTTCCCTTTCTTCCCCTCGTCGTGGACTCCAGGGGATTAGGACAAAGAAGAGCCTGACTCCCATCAAGGAGTTGTGTTGGGGAATGTATCTCTGAGCCAACTTCAACCTAAAAATGGCTTGAGATGGGGAGAGGACTAGGGAAGGAATGCGTTGGGCTTCTGAACTGTTTTTCCTTAAAATAGTACATTGCACCAAAAGGTCTCTGTCTTCCAGCTGGTTTTCAGCATTATGTCAAGCCTGTAGGGCAGGGAGTCAAACTACATCTGAACAAAAAAAATCTGTCCAGTTATTGTTCCCCAAACTGCAACCGAACCTGAATAGTTATTTTGATGTTTGAGTTTGAAATCAAATTGGAAGCAGACCTAAAAATTACAGTCTAAACTGAATCCAGACTACATCTAACCTTAAGAAGAAAATAATGACCTGATCTGACTCCTTGATTTTTAAAGCAAGCATGGCAAACCACATTGTCTGAAGGACACTCAGCTTATTCCTAGTATGGGGAATCTCTAAGCAGACAGTTCTTGGGCAACACCAGCTGATGTTCCTCCCAGGAATAAGCTGCTTGGCAAGCACTGTGCTGAGACCATGGTAGGTGCGATTACCGGCTTGGTATTAAGCCAGTTTTGCAATGTTAGTTCCTCTGCATTCTTTGACACTCTGATCCTGCCCAGAGTTCAGCTACCCTTTTCCATGATATTGCAGCTTCCCTGGAAGCTGACAATGCTTTGCACTTTTTAGGAGGGTACCTTCAAAGTGCTCCAGACCTGCTTTTGGCCAAGCCTGTCATAGTAGATATGTTAGCAGCACTTCACCCAGCTTGTTGTGCAGTTTCTTCCTGCATTCTTTTGGGTTTTTTTGGAACTTTGTTTTGTTAAAGTGCGTTTTATGAAATCCAAGCATGTTCTTTCTCCTTTCTCAATAGCTTTCTTGCACTTAAGCTAACAGGTTGTATTTATTTTATTCTGCATGCTTACCAGTGGATCGTAAAGGTGGGAATGCTCATATGACTGCTCCCTCTTCAGTTAACAGCCGAACCCTTAACGCTAGTCATGCTGGTATGTTAGGTCACGCATGTAAACATAAGAAGCCCTTATCAGCTGCAAAAGCCTGCATTACTGAAATCCTCCCTTCTAAATTCAAACCAAAACTAGCTGCTCCAGCTGCTCTTGTGCAGGACAAGAAGGGTATCTTGCTGTCTCATGAGAAGGCTCAAAGCTGCGAAAACCTTCGTAGCTCCATTGCCTTGTTTGGTAATAAAAAGGCTTTGATGGTAGACATAGGGGAAAGCATAGAAAACATGTTGATGAAATCGAAGCAAGAGTATGCAGTCAAATCTGGCAGCACCATGAGCTTGCAGGAGTATGGCATCAACTCTAGGAAAGGCTACCTGTTCCCTGCTTCCAGGAAGAGCGGGATGGAATTTACAATGCTGTATAAAGACATGCACCAGATCAACCGGTCCAGGATCCATCTGGGTGCAGCCTCGTCCTGCAGTGTGAGGGATATTGCATCTCAGTTTGAGAATGAAGCAAAGGACAGGATGGAGCCCAGCCTTAATCATGAGGATTCAGAGCAAATTCCTAAACACACTGTTTCCTCCCGTATCAGTGCCTTTGAGCAGCTGATCCAGAGGTCTCGTTCAATGCCATCACTTGACTTTTCCACTGGACAAAACAAATTCACCACTTTTCTCCAGCCTAAAACTTGTCTGAGTTCTGCCTACTCTGCAGAGTTTCTTCTGGATTTGCCAAAAGCGCACCAAGAAGAGAAGGATGCAGCCAGCTTGGCAGATAAGTCCTGCAATTCCTGCACTAACATGGAGGACACAGCTTCAGATGTCAGTGATGCCATCGCTATGGACACACTTTCAGCTTGCACAGATGAGATAGATCTTCTCTCCAATGCATCCAATGACAGTGGCAGCAGCAACAGCAACCTCAATGGGCCTCAAAAACATAAAATCAACAGATGTAAAGGCACATGCCCAGCTTCCTACACCAGGTTCACTACCATCCGAAGGCATGAGCAGCAGCAGGCCTCCAGAAACCCTGACTCTAAAGGAGATGCCTATGGGGACAGACATATGCTCCCCAGAAATGTCTACCTAATGAGCCCGCTCCCTTTCCGATTGAAAAAGCCCTTCCAAAACAAATCCTGCAGGACTCCACCCCTAGACTGCCCAGGAGGTCCAGCAGTGCCCAGTCTTGAGAACCCAGACGACCCCATACAGCTACAGGAGAGTGTAGGACACAAGAGCCACCACTTCCAGCACCAGCTGTACTCCAGAAGCAGGCCTCTAGCCCCCAGGCGCCTGTCTTCCTTTGACATTGTGGAGAGGCTTAGCTACTTCCCCACCATGGGATCTAGCCAAGATAGCTTCACGGGCCGGGCTGGCACTCCTGACTCCTTAAACAATGGGAACCCTGTTCCATATGCCCTCTGTCACAGCCTGGATACAAACAACAACCCGCAAAGTGAACTTGGGACGTACCTAGGAGGTGGCTTTTTGTGTTCTTTACCAGTGTCCCTTCATCTGTCTTGCTTCCTTTCTCTCCTTTTCTTCCACAACCCTTTCATTTTTACTCCCCACCTTTGCATCCCATGACTCTCTGTTTTTTTCCCTAGTGTGTCTAATATCCTTTGCCTGTCTTGCTGAGCATTTTTGTTCAGGACTTTTTAACAGCTGCACTTCTGAGAAACGATTTCCGCTGCCTTTATAATCACATCAGGTTCAGTTTATCTCTCAAGCAACTCCGGGGATGCAAGAATCTCAACATGAGATATTTCTAGTCCTGTATCATTGCACACAAAACCCCAGTTGATTTGCTTTAAGGAGCGGTTTCTCAAGGTCTAGTTGTGTGTGTGTGAGTGTGTGTGTATTATATTTTTCTCTGCAGTAAAGTACTCAGTTATGTTTTGATGGCAGCGAGTCTTTTCTTCACAAAGTCCTTCTATGTCTTTACAATTTCCTGTACTGTTATTTTCTCCCTGCTTATGGATCTTTGTTCATAAGTACAGCCCAAAAGGGAAAAAAAATTAAACGGATAAATTATCAACATCTGATTGGCAATTTGGTCATTGGCAATTGAGAATCCTTAATGTCACAATGGAAATAAATTGGTTTAAAATACCTTTTTTTTTTTTTTCCTTTCTGGTTATGCTAGATAAATCCATCTGTATTTTAACTTCCGTCTGTTGTTTTGAAGTAGATTCAGAATCACCAAGGCATTTTGCACCAGCTGATTACATGGAAACTCCAGAAGAAATTATCCGCAGAAGGCATGATGATAAAGAGGTAATCCCCTCTTTTATGATCTACTATTTTAGCAGCTCCACAGATGAAAAAGTACAGCACTCAGCCTTGTATAAGGGCAGCTTATATGTCCATGGCTGTGCATATTGGAAGTTAGAGCAATGAACTGGAACTAGTTTATTTTAATACTACCTCTGACACTGATATGCTGTAAAATATGTGGTCCTGTTTAGCTTTTGCTTAAGACGAACTTGATAGTTCTTATTGATTGCTCAAAGTTATATATGGGGCCTTTGAAGAATGTAAAAAGGTTGGAGATGTGTGTGAGATGTGGTACAACACCCCAGTACTTGCAGGTACAGAGGAAATGGTTATTCTCTAAGTTTTCTTGTTTTCCAAGCAAGCCACTTCAGTAGATATTAATCAAACTGGTAAGAACAGTATTTTTTGAGGAGGGAGATGGTGATGATGGTGGTGGGTGGTGTCCTCAGGTTTGGAACAGCAAAGGCAAGATGTTTTAAGACATTGTAAAGTGTGAAGTTTTCTCCCAGTGTCTCAAGGTGTTGACAACAGAATGTAGAAGTTGTTTTTCAAATGACTTGGCAACACTTGGACAAGCTGAAATAATAGGAAAGCCACACAGACATTTCAGCACTGACTGTAATCAGGCTAAGTTAAAGATGCTATAAAGTCATTGCTTTCCAGGAAGCTGCAAGTTTGACTGCCATGGAGGGCAAAAATAAAGAAGGAAAGAAATAAAACAGGTGGTATTTTTAGTGTTAACTTTCTGAGTTTATATATGCTTTGAAATATGGTAAAACTTGATCTGAATTCCTATGTGAAATACAGACTTCTGCTGTTCAGCACAGAGCTGAACTTTTCTGCCTACAGTCAACCTCAAAAGGTGGAAGAATCCTTCTGCCCAGATATATGAAGAATGCACACTTCCATTAGTGTGCCAGAGACTCCAGAAGTTGAAACTAACTCTTTGGGGTTTATTCACTTCATTTTACAAAGTGCGTTATTACATGTGCCCAAAGGAAGTACAGGAGAACCTGATACCTGAAGGTGATTAGGGACTCTGCCAAGTTCCTTGCAAAGTTCAGGGGAGTTTGGTGCCTTAGAACTTACCTATTGGGCTGATTCTGAGTATCTTGGAAGTCAGTGAGAGAAACCCCTGGTTGGATGAAGGGGGTGGATCAGCCCTCTGCATTATCAGAAATCTTCTTAGAAGCATCCAGCACCTGGCCAAAACTTAGAAAAATTCTTCATTGACTTCCATCAACTTTGGATCAGATCCTCTGTATGAGCTGTATTTCAGTTACACTATAATGATGATGTACCTTCTGTGCTTGCAAAAACAAAAGGGTGTGGTGTAGTTAGTATTTTATGGTGAACTGTAAAATCCCAGCTATTTGGTGGAACCTCAGAAGTTTTATTGAAGTCACATGTATGGCAGTCTTGAATGCCTTTAACTAGATGATTTACTGCCCATTTTATGCAATTTTATGGCAGAAACTTTTAGAGGACCAGAGACGGATTAAACGTGAGCAAGAAGAAGCTGATATTGCAGCTAGAAGGCACACAGGGGTTATTCCAACGCACCATCAGTTTATCACTAATGAGCGATTTGGGGACCTGCTAAATGTAGACGATACAGCAAAGAGGAAATCTGGGTCAGAGGTCTGTTGTAGTTACCTCAGTCTGCTGCTTGACCCAAAGCAATATTTGCCTCTCACAATGTTGTGCTTTAGGCCGACATTAGCTCTTCAGAGAATGTCATTTGTTTTGTTTTTGTTTTTCCACCTTCCTGTTTCCCATTCTGGCTTCATTTAGATCTGCTTTGATTCTTGTGCCTGGTAAATTAATTGATATCTCTATACCAAGCTGCATATATTAAAGCATGCCTGCTGAGAATTGCTGGTGCACACCTGTGATGCATGCCTTTAAATATCAGCTACTCCTAGTAAATAAGAGGCATTCTGCATCTTTTGCATCATACTGCTACATTGTCTTCTTGTCTGTGCCTTATGCTTAGAAATGATACGTCTTTTTGATCCTGGCTCATAGGGGGGGTTTATGGAAATAGGCTGTTTCTTCCCCTCTTGAAAGATGCTTAATGTCCTGTAGAAACAACTGGAAAAAGTCTCAGCATGTTTCACTGTGTATGACCTAGTTGGTCTTTCTGAAAGAGACAAAGGAGGAGGTAGACAGGTTTCCCACGGATGCTAGTCCAGGTGTCCTAGCCAAATACATTTTTCTGTCTTTGGAATCGCTGCTAGGACTCTTGACAGTGGCTGTGTTTCCCCAGAGATGCTGCACACGGTGGTGGGTGAGGTGATCACCATGCAGATGCAGGACACTTGTCTACCCTTTATCTACATAAAGGGTGCCACATGAATGTGACTGCTTCCTGTTTTATGCTCTCTTACCAAAAGTACTTCAAGATAGTCAGAATGTTTTGTGGACATCTGAAAATCATCCAAGTAAATCAAGTTTTGACATCCTCTTTGGCTTTATAGCCACTGAAGACTTCTAATTTTTTTTTTGAGACGAGTGCTTAATTTATTCATATATATCCTCCTTACCTTTGTCTCTTTCTTACCAATTTATATGGAGTACCTGGGTTACACTGCAGGATTCAGCAGGGCCAGGTAATAAGGGCCACATCAGATGAAATCCTACTTCTTTTTCCCCAGATAGTAAATTCTGCTTTTCCATTTACATGCCAAGAGGATTTGGTTCCAAAGCACACAGTAACTGTAGTTACTGGAGCAGCTTTTGTTCAGCAGGGTTTGTCACATTTTAAAGCTTATTGCTGTTAAATCCATCTGCTGTAGAACTCTTAATTACTTTTAGACTAGAAGTTGGCACTTTTGCCCTGGTGGGAGAGACCCATCCAGCATATTTGGATAGTAGTACCAGTTGCACACAAGCTTGTAGTAGTATACCTGCATTTAATTTTTTCCCCAGACTAATATTAGCTATAGAAGAGTTTGGGTGTTTTTCCTCAGAAGAGAGTTGAAAACCTGATGATTATTTTAATGTGTTGATTTTTTTGATCTCTAGATGAGACCTGCTAGAGCCAAGTTTGACTTTAAAGCACAGACGCTAAAGTGAGTACAGTTTGTTACTACTGCCTTGAGAGTTCTTCCTCTGCTTTTTACCCTATGGTGCAGCTATTATGAAGTGCCATGCAATTGGATTCATGCTTTGGAAGTGTCTTTCTAGCAGCTCAAAGCAAAGATGGCCATAGCAAGGCAGGAAAAATAATATGAATCTTGCAGCTTGTAGCCCCTGAAGGACCTTCAGGACTCAGAATCAGAATGGTAGGGATTGGAAGGGACCTCTGGAGATGCATCTGTATCCATGTGATTTTTAGGGCAGACACACATTCTTTACTGGAACAAGTTCTGCTCTGAGGGTGAGTGGAGCCATGGGAGAGTGCTATGGCAGATGTTCCTTCTTGCACCTTGTAAGCAGGATGGCTGAGAGAGACCTTTAGGTAGCAACTCTCTCACTGTCCTTGTGATAGAGAGAAAAAGAATTCCCCTTTGTGACATCCCCAGTTGTGCTTTGATTTAGGAGCTGGAAGACCTGTGTTATTAGCTTACCGTGTAAATGTGCCATACAAATAGTCCAAGCAATGTAGATATGCAGAACAGCAGCAAGGGACTTAAACAGATGCCTGTCTTTAAGCATAGAGATGGGCCCTTGAGTCAGAATTTCCCTGACTCAGGACCTAGAAGAGGTACATAGTGGCCATTGCTCCCTTGGCATCTGTGGATAAACCAGTGGATGTTTCTGGTGGCATTGTTCCTCCAACCTCTGTTGTGGTCCCTTGGGTGAATCACACAGCTTGTTCTTTTGGGGGACCCAAAAATGCCTGAAAGGCTCTGCATGAGCCGAGGGAAGCCCTCATTTTAATATTGCTAGGGAGGGAAGAAAGAAGAGCAGAATTTGGCTAAAGTCCTGCTGTTTTTCTTCTCAGGTGCTAATGCCCTGGTAATATTTTATTATATGTTCTATAAAATCATAGCTGATGATTCGTAGTGGTTTACACTGCATCTCCCTGGCAACTGCAATAAAACCGAGGCAGATGAAAGATTGTGTCCTTCCTTTAAGCAGAACATATCAGAGTGCCAGATAAAAGTAAAGGAGGCTTGGACAATTGTGTTAGGAAAGGCTGGGTCGTGGCTTTCCTGTGATGATCCAAGTAGTCATTTTATGAGCTTAGTACAAAGTGCCCACAGTGTGAGTTCCTCAAGCTGCAGACATTCGTAATTTTAGCACTGAAGGCTGTGGATTGAAATCCCCACTTTCTGTCCCAGGTGAGGTTAGTGTTTGCACAGCCACAGGCTGACCAGAAGTGTAAATGTGGCAGGATCTGCATTGGCGTATGAGGGAGTTGATCTAATCTGCAAACCTGCTTCTATTGAAATCGCATCTCTCATTGGAAGGCGCTTGTGACAGAACACAATTCAAACCAGGATTTCAACACTGCTTACCATATCCAGTAAGGAAAGCAGCCAGTGGCATCTTTTGCTTGAGCTTGACCCCATTGCTGCTGGAGGGTGTGTGATTAGTAGGGCACTCATAGGTCATCTTTTTGACAGGATGCTCAAAGAGCAAGAGAGTCCTGCACACGACAATATGAACAGGGTAATCCACAACATAAAGCTTTCACTTTGGGTGAACAGAGCTGGTAGAGACCTTGGTACCTAGGGATTGCTGGACAGAAAAGGAACACATCTGTTCTCCAGTGAAGTTCTAATGGAGTGCTTGTGTTATTAACAGGGAACTTCCTCTGCAAAAAGGAGATATTGTTTACATTTACAAGCAAATTGACCAGAACTGGTATGAAGGTGAACACCATGGCAGAGTTGGCATCTTCCCACGGTCATATATAGAGGTAGCTACTTTACGTCAGGTGTTCTCTTTGCCCAACTCCTTTCTGACAGTGACCAGTTTATGGACTTTTTGTCTGTACCTAATCTGATTCTGTTCGTTCATTCTAGCTTCTCCCACCAGCTGAGAAAGCTCAACCCAAAAAGCAATCCCCATTGCAAGTATTGGAATATGGAGATGCTATTGCTAAGTTCAACTTCAATGGGGATACCCAAGTGGAAATGTCCTTCAGAAAGGTAAGGCTTTTGTTGTGCTGATGAATTAAATACAGGCAAATACTGAAGACAATTTTAGCACTAGTTACTTACAATTTCCAAATGAAAGCTCCAATAACACGCTCTGTAGTCAGGAAGGATTCCTCATCATCATCCATGGTTTTAGTCTATAGTTATTATGTCATGCATCGCAGTGAGCATTGCAGGTGGGCTCAATCAAGAAGTGCCAATTACTTCCCTAGGGCTAGCCAAAACGGTGCTTTGAGCACATATGCTGGAAGCCTGGCCTTGCAAGGCAAATTAAGTGTTTGGTGGCATGTCTCCAGTCTGAGACTGTGCAGTGGACATGCATGCCGTCACATCGGCATGGCAATGCAGAAAAAAAGGAAACTGAGTTCACCTTCCTTCTTGCTACATGCCAAGCCACTGAGTGCCGGTGAGCTATTGATGGGACTGTCGACTGAAGGGATAAGAATGGGTTGTGTAATGGCTGTTCAGAGCCAAGTCAGCCGTAGTTAGATTAAGTAGCAGCATTTCTCCATCAGCTAGCTTTCTGTTTTGATGCTCAGATTAGATCTTGTCTGTCTTCTGTTTTAATTATGCATGAAGGTGAGGCTTGCAGTTTATAGTAAGGTTATGGGAGGCACTTCTTTTGTTAGCAAAACAGGAAAGAGCATAGAGACCTAGTTTAAACTACAGACCTTAGGGCTACAGTTTCCCTGCATAATCCCTGTGCACCTCTTACCCCTGAGGGTCTCCTGGTCAGCCTGAAACCTCTGGTTTCCTTTTTTTTTTTTTTCCTTTCAAATTTGCTTTAGCAAGTAGGGTCTTGAAAAAGTGAGCATAACTGAGTGAGTCTGCAGACAGCCCAAGTCAGCACATGAAGATCTGCATTTCCTTCTTTTCTGAAGAGAAATATCTCATTCCCATCCAGAGGTTAAATTTAAGATCCAATAACCAGGAAGCAGGAGTTAGGCTGAGGGACGCAAATTGTTTTAGGTCAGCTGCAGCAAGATTAAAAATATAATCTGCTTTGGAATGATGAAATATGTTGAAGTCAGGACTAGATTACTGTTCCTTCTCATAGGGTGAAAGGATTACGTTGATTCGGCGAGTGGATGAGAACTGGTATGAAGGAAAAATCTCTGGCACCAATCGCCAAGGCATCTTCCCTGTCACTTATGTGGAGGTGCTCAAACGGCCAGTGGTCAAGAACGCCATTGACTACCCTGATCCACCAATGTCTCTCTCCCCTAACCGCAGCGTGACGGCATCACCACAGGTATTTGGACTAGATGCAGCCAATTACAGCTCTTTGCAGAATGGAGGGATGTTGCCATTGCTTGTGCAAGAATAAATAGCCAAAAATACCCTGTAGCTAAGACTTGTGTTTTGCGCAGTAAAAGCTGTGTGCTCCCTGCAGCATGCTGCAGCTGCAGGAAAAGGTGATGTTTCATTTACCAGGAAGGTTAATGAACGGGTCAATGTGGGATTTGGAGACTCAGCTTTTAATCTCTGATCTGTAGTTTGAATTCAGGCCAGACTGAAAGGGCTACAGTTCACAGACTTCTGAATAGGTTTCACTATCAAAGATGGAATTAGAAATCATATCTCCTTCACATCAGAGGTGGTGATCCAGCTTCTCCTGAGTGTGTGTTTACACTTCATAAAGTGTCACTGTGATAAGTGAACTTTTTTATGTGACTGTTAAAAGGGGTGACAGACTGCTGTAGTCTGTAGGAGCCATTATGCACATAACGGGTAGCTTGAATCAAGATGTATACTTAACCCTAAACATTCCAGATCACAGTGGAAGTTTTGGAAGTCAGGAGAGCAGCCTGTATTATTTGAAATCAGGGCTAAGTGAACTCTGGTTTTGAGAGCAAGCCAGTCTGGGATCTTCTATGAATATTAGATTCTCTATGAACCATACAGCAGTTTAAACCAGAAGTCAAAATGACAGCAGGTAATTGTATGGGGATCACAGAATGTTCACCATCTTTGCTTTGCTCCCATCCTGCAAATAAGCATGCTTGAAGGTCATCGTATGTGTCTAGGTTGCAGCCATGAGGTTCTGGTGCATCCTCTCACCCACAGGATCAAAGCAAGGTCATTACGAGGTTAAGACTGCAAGAAATAGAAGTGGAGAACTGAGATCAAGAGGAAGGGCAGGACAGATGGGAAAGGCTGCCATAGCTCATGCCTAGTGTCTGTCAGGATCATCTCTAAAAGGAGTGCTTTTGTTCCCAGCCACCATGTAAAGAGGAAAGACATGTTGCTTGTTTGGGACTCCCTGTTAAAGTGGACCTCAGATAACCTTTTCCATTTGAGCCTGGCAGTCTCTACATAGCTGTGGCCTGTCTGCCAGCTTCTCTCCTTGATGAAAGGGGTTGTATATACTGTTTTTTTGTTTCCTTTTGCTATTCTTTTGATTCCTCCCCTAGTAGATCAATTCTCTCCCATTACTTTTTTTCCTAACTTGGCGGAGGACTGAGAAATACTCTAGTCAGTGCTAATGTAGCTGATCTCACTGACTTATCCGGTGATAAAAGCTAAGAGCAGAACTCGGTTCTGTGTTCTGCCTTTATAAACACAGGACCTTCGGGATCACCCGAAGGCCAAATATCTGCAGACAGTTTTGTTGATTCCTTTCTCCTTCACAGCTTCAGCAATGCAAGGTTTTTGAGGGGCAGGCATTGCTCATGTTAGAGTTGGATAAAGTAAAAATATATTGCAGCAATGACTTCTGACTGGGTCCACAGTGTGAGTTCTTGTGTCCCAGATATTACTGCCAGGCCAGTCAAATACTGCATGCTGCCATTGTGGATAGCAGCTTCAGCTGCTTCCTGAGGGACTTGGGGTATATGATACTAAGTCTAAGGTCTTCCACAAAATGTTTGGTATCTGGAGTTGGATGCTGGTTGGAGCAACCACAGACAGCATGTTCTCCATGGTGCACTTATCTGGAAAACTTACACACTGTGCTTGGTCACAGATCTGCCTCTCTCTACACTTGCTCTTTCTCCTTTTACCTTTACTCAATCATTTATATTTTCCTTTATTATCATTTTGTTCATTTATTTCTTTTTCTCTCCTGCTTTTGTCTCCTTCAAGTCTCCCAGCTCTGAGCTGCTCCATACACCAACTCCTCCGCCTTTGCCTTTCGCACGCCGCACCTTATCTCCAGAGGTGCAGGCAGTCACAACTGAGTGGATTGCTCTGACTGTGGGAGTGTCTCCTAGCACCACTCCTACCATAACTCCTCCATTGCCTCCTCCGCCTGAAGCCTCTCTCCCTCACTCTGACTATCTCTCGCCTTCCACTGCAGCCAGCCCTACCCCCACTGTCAGCCTCCAGCATTCCAACCTCTCTGGCTCCTCAACTCCCAGGTCCATTAAATCCCCATTGCCCTCTTACTCATCCAGACCTCAGTCCTCCACTCGCAGTTTCTATCAGGCTACTCCACAAAGTCAAGAAAAGTTTGTTGGCTCTCTTTCTCCCAGCATTAGCTACTCTAGCTCCCCTCGCTGGGCAGCAGAGAGCCCGGAAAGCATCCTCGCAGAGCAGCATGACACCACTGGCAGCCAAGCCTGGCTCCAAAAGACCAGAGAGGGAAGCAGCAACCCCGACCAGGGTTCTCGTACTGTTCCCAAGATCTCTGTTGAGCGCTGCCTGAAACCATCCCAACTAGACATGCGTGTTAACCCAGAAAAAAGACCTATGGGTTCCTCTGAGGACAACCAGTTGTGTCAGGAGCTAATGGCTATTGTGCAGGGAGGTAAAACAGAGAAAAGAGGCATCAGGAAAGGTGATCTGGGAAAGTTTCAAAGCGGGGAAAAGAAGGTACTTCTTCTGCATGTGTGTGTGCTGCTCTGAATCCCTGATTTTAACTGATGTATTGAGGTTTGTGCTGCTCTGCTGGCCAGGCAGAGCCAGTGCCTGCCATGTATCATACTGATGATCTTAAGACCTTCTAGGGGTCACTAGTGATATTCAATGGATAGCTGATCAAAATTTTTTAGAAGAGGACTCAGGAGCAGTGTAGTGAAAATTATTTTAGAATAGATAATAGCAGGAACTGATTCAATTGGTCACATCTAATGAGGTGATAGTCCCAGATAGTGGCTATTATCAGATTTGTCAGACAAAAGTATCACACAGGCCTCGTACCTGAAACTTCACTGCATAGACTACAGGCAGTTTCTTTCTATTCAGAGATTTTCCAGTGTGTGATGGATCATCTTTGGTTATAGGATTTATTTGTTCCTCCTAAAGCCAAGAAGTAAAAAAGCCTTGTAAAAGTCATCCTGGCTCCTAGAATCACAAGAGCTATCCTGTCTTGTTCCTGGAGCCTGTGGTTTAGTGAGCCTTAGTCTGCAGTGTGCATGACTAAGTCAGGGAGGCTTGATTGTATCTATGAATTGAATGGATTTTACTACCTTTACACTTCCAAAACAATCTGAAAGGGTCTAGCCACATAGGAGAATTAGACCTAGTGATACTTTTCCCCAAGAATTTTTAGTTTTACATAGCTCTATGAGAGGGAACATAGAGAAACCCTCTAGTAGTGTCTACAATGTATCTTCTGTCCCTAGTCTTAGTATAGGAGATCTGCCTTACTGTGCAGCTCTCAGTTGATTTAAGGTCTATTGTGGGCTACAGCCAACCTAAATACATTACAGCAATTGTGTGACCTTGTATAGGAGTGGAAGTTTGGAGATCTCAAAATCATAGCATTATAAATACTGTCTTGGATGTGTTGCAATAGCTTCAATGACACACCCCATTTACCCAATGCAAAATACTGAGGAATGGGGATTTTCAGATGAAACATTATGCACTGGGAAATCTCATGACAAATAGTTTCATTTCTGCTTGAATCATGACTAGCAGTATGTTAAAAGATGTATAAAGACTCTGCTGTTTACTAGCTGTGGATACATTTTTAGTAGCATTTTTTACAGGCATAATCTGCATGTTTAAAACAGAATGAGGTGGCCAGCTCAGACAAACCAACTGGAAACTGCACTTGCCCTTGCATGGAGTTTCGTTTGCTGTGTGTGCATCAAAATTACTGAATAGCAGATGCTCTTATCAGTAGCAATGATTGTGATAAGAGAACATGTGCCAAGCTGACCAACTTTTCTTTTCTTCAAAAGACTGCAGATTCAAATGCATTCTCTTCATCTGCTCCTCTCTCTTCCTCTGCCCTCTCTTCCTGTACTGTCACAACACAGCCACCTCCCAGACTTACACACAGAGTCAATAAGTCACAGGTAATCATCTTTGCTGATTAATCTTCCGTTACTTACAGCTGTTTCCATACCACACCATTGTTTTGTCATATGCTTGTTTAGCCATTCATTGATTGCACAGGTGAGGTATTTCTTCTGTCATTGAATTTAGACATTTTATTTTTTCTGAAAATCGTTTAAAATTACTTCCAGGCTATGCAGAAGGGCAGGTATGGGCCAGCATTTCAGCTGGTGCAAATCCACATAGCTCAGTTTGTACTGGATGAGGGTCTAACTTTCAGTTCCTCTAAAGCATTAACCCACAGCTTATTTAGTTCTGACCTTGAGTTCCTAGAGCTCAGTTGCATTATACACAGTACCCATGGCTTTGTAATCAGGAATGTTGCAGTGTGAGATGTTTTGATTCAGGTTACCATTAACTATATGAGATCAGGATTCAAGTCTTGAGCATCTCAGAGCTGGGGGTAAGGCATCCATAACTTGGCATCCACAATGTCAAGGACTGTTCCAGCTTTCTCAGATAGGATTCAGAGGTTCTCAGCTCTATTGCTGAGAGACACAAACTTATTTAAAGAGGGATGCTGTAGGGTCTGTGCAGCATAACCAACTCAGCCTTAGCACTTTGTGGCTGGGACGCCCAGGGTCTGGGACTGAACGGTGCCCGGCAGCGCTGTTGGTGTCTCGGTCAGTCCTTCAGGCAGCCTCCACAGGGTGGCGACGTTTGACACGGAAACAACAACTAGCAAAAGCTGAGCTGAGTTGCACGGAAGGAGACTAGGGAAGCATCTTCGATTTGATCAGCAAACCAGGCAAGATGCTTACGCAGGATGAATGTGGGAAATAGTTGCCATTGTTAGTTATTTTCTGTCAGCTTGTGAGAGCAAGATACAGCCTTAACCCCGAAATTTTCCTGTTACATTTACTCACCTCATCTCCTTCTGATTGTGAGCTTCTGCTACATTTTACTGAACAACCACCTCCTGCTTCCTTTTCAGTTTTAATATCCAATTCCAATAGGATACATATTCTGCTTCCCGTTGGAAGTCCATACAAATGTTCTGTGTTGGCCTTTCTCCGGAGCTCCGATCTGCTTGATCCTGCTGGTGCTTGCATTGGGTGTAAAAATTCAAAAGAGCAGGAGCAAAAAGCCATGTTTAGGGAAAGATGTTCTATTTTTGGTGTTGTGTCTGGTTGTAATAGGAGCCTCTGGCCTTTCTTTGGATTTGAAGCCAAGGTGAAGTTTGTCTCTTAGATGCCTTGACATTCCGAGTGTTGCTAGTGTCAGGTTTAAACTGTGCATGACATTATCGATAGTCTTGACCTCCTTTCCAGTTCTGGGCCTACAGTTGTTTAGGGATTGACAGCAGTATTTCTGTGTGCAAGCGACTTCTCATTACCTACATGACCCGTGCAGAGGCTGATGACTTCAGCAGAACTCCAGGTAATACCCTGGAGGCCTTCTCAGAAATCTGTCATCTTTCCACTGACTTCAATCAAATGAGAAAAATACTGAGTAGATGTGGAAATGAAGCACTGCATCTGTTTTGTCTCTGTTACTGGCAACCCCTGGTGTTGGAAGTGTTTTACAATTTTGAATTTTATTTTTCTTTCTCAGAGAACCTTATAGACAACCTACCCAGTAATGGTGTCCTGACCAGAGGTTTTCTGCAGGTTTAAGACCTCTATGACACGGGGCTGATGTAAAGACTGCGGTCTTGCCTGTTCCAATAAGTAATAACATAAAGTGCAATGGATCTTTAAGCTATTCTGAAGTTACTCCTTTTTGTTTAGTTTCACAGTCCAAACTAAAAAGAAAACAGGACAACCCCACAGAATGTGAAAGATACTTCAATTATAACTGACAGAAAATTAGTTCCCATATTCCAGTGAAACATAATATTAAGCAGTGATATGATCTATCAGTAATTTACTTCAGGGAACCCTTATGTCTCTAGCTTTATTCCTGGTTTATTCTCAGGTCCTGTTAGCACAGTGTAACGGTCAGCAGTGGTACTAACAAGTGTATAAGCAGTGCAGGAGCTTTGGTTCTGGGGCCAGGCTGCAGCTGTGGGGCAGAGAAGGCAGGAGTGGCTGGACCAGGATCTCTGTATCACCTGGTAGTGTAAGGGATGTTGAGAGGGGAGGGCTGTCTGCTTTCTTCCACTTGTACAAAACCACTTGGGCAGAGTGGTGGTAACTTCACCCACTTTGTGCTGCTAGAGAGGAGAGCGTATGAGAAGGATGCTCCCCAGCACAGACCAGCTAGCTTAGCACGGTCATTATTTGGCACCATCTCCACGGTCATTATTTAACACCCCTCCCAGTGTATAAACCAGAGCTGCACAGCCTGCAGCAGGCATCAGTAGCTGCTACTTGTGGCAGATGTATTTTTCTACTATAGACACAACCTTCAGCTTCTGATCCAGCAAATGGGGAGTCTTTCTGTTGACTTTGACAGTGCTGCTCCACACTGCAGCCTTTTCAGTGTTCTTTGTGAGAGCTTTTTTGGTCAGCTTTTCCCCTGCTTTCAACAGAGCTGGAGCTTGATGCTTGTTTTTTTTCTTTTGGCTGGGCTGCAGAGTCCTCCCATTGTTCTCCATTCACATTCACTCAGCATCATTGCTGAGTGCCCTGCTCTGAAGAGATACCAATTTGTCTGTCTGTCTTCTCTGTCTGTTAGTTCGTTCTGCTTAGCTTTCTCCTTCCTTGTGTAGTCCTTTAACTCCCACCAGAAAGGGATGGAAAAAGACACATAGGTAAGAGTTGCAATGGTTAGACACACTGATGACACTTGACTTTATTAGGAGCAGAGAAAGCACTATTGAGTAGCCCAACCTAACAGTTACAACCTGCCTCAGGGCCTAGAATCTTAACATAGGGCCTTTTTCTAGTTTTCTTACAAACCTGTGGTGCTCCTTAGACCCATCCTCAAAGTCTGTATGAGGTGGAAACCTCTACTATAGCCCTGGAAGTTAGTGCAGGGACACCTACTGCTTTTGTTGAAGCTGATGGAGCAAATGCTAAAGAGGATCCACTTAGTTGCGTGTCTTGTTGGGAACTAGGGTCTGCTAGGAGAACAGAGGACTGCTTGGTCTCTGCTCCTGCTCTTTTGCCTGGGGGAAGTTCTCCTGAGGATCTTACCAGGAAAAGGGATGTGAGCAAGTATATGATGCTGGTAGGCTGCTGCACCTCCTAGTATTGCACATACCAGGCTGCATCTTGGAGCATTCAGAAATAGTGTCATTTTTTAAGCTTTTAAATTATTTATTTAATTCAGAGTAATAAATGCTTTTTGGAGGAAGAGCTGATCAAGGAGATCACAAGTAATCAATGAGAAATAGACCATACAGTCTTGGGAGCTCATGGAGCAATTCCTGCAATTTATTACTATGAAGCAGAGAAACTCTTTCCTGAATTAAAAAAATCAAAACAAAACAACTGCAGTCATTCCTACAGCTGCCTCTCACCTAGCCCAGGAAATTGGTTTTTTGCAGCTGCTTGACCACCTGAGATAACTCAGATTTAATCACCTCTGGTGGATGGTAGATGGTTGGTCTACACAGTTTTGATTTTGCATTTCTAATTATTCAGTTTGCCTTTGAGGGCTGATGATTAAGTCAGCAATGACTTCCAGAAATCCTGTGACCCTTTCAGGCTCCATAGTAAAGGCTTTGAATGAAAATTTCACTACAATTAGCCCATGCAACTTATATTTAGTGTTTTTTATATATAACTATACATGTTAAACAGAGCATTGCTTTTTAGGGCAATGATCCCAGATTCCAGCCCCAGACAGTACAGCTGGCTACAAAGGAGTTGCTGTGGGGTTAGCTTGGCCTAGAGTTGGTCACAGTCCTCAAGAGAAAAGGTGAATTCTTTTAATACAGTGATAGGCACAGGCACAGAGGTCGAAGATGTGATTCAGAGTAGCTTTGAGAATGGAAACTAGACAAGGATGAGCTCATTACCTTTCATTTCTCCAAACACTTTGAGCATGCTTGGACTGAAGGTGTCACAAACCTCATTATCTTTGGCTTCTCCTCTGCCTCAGGATGTCATGAGAAAGCAAGTGTTTTATTGGAGGGCATTGTTGAACTGAATGAAATGGAGGAGGGAAAGCATAAAATTCAAGGCTTTCAGAATTTGGATTGAAGATTGTGTTGTATGATCACAGAGATGGTAGTGGTTTGGATCTTATCCAGCACTTTGTCAAGCAGTTGGGCAGGCAGTACAAATAATCCCAGTCTGGTTCAGACACATTTGTGCACAGCATGCCACTTGCTTTTGCAGATGTTTGAATATGCAATGAGTGTGCTAAACCAGGTTCTGGATCTCTGTAACCTTCCCATTAAAAGTCCCAACCCCAAACATAAACCTTGATTTTACTTGCTGTGCCCTGGGACGTGCAAGTCCGTGTGAAGAGTTGTGACTAGGGACAGAAGCAGAGCAGAGTCCCTAAGCTTCCCAGGTGGTGGGGTTTCCAGTCAGGGCCTCCTCTGACCTGAAGCTCTGCCTTGTAGGAATTAGCAGGGCAGCTCAAATGCTCACTTCATACAAGCTAGAGTAATTTTGGCGTGGCTACGTGACATTGTGACACCTGAGGATCTGAAATGGTCTTTGTTTAAGAAGCAAGGAAGTTATTGTTCTCTCCTGTGTTGAAGTCATCAAGAACGTTTCAGAAAACTGCAGCAGATTCCTCTCAGTGTTCTTTTGGCCTTTCAAGTTTGATGCTCTCAAGTACGCGTTTCTGTCCTTGGGATATTTTCCTCTCCACAGGAATGCAGTATGACACTATGTACCGTTCTGGTTGCTGTGCTGTCTGTAGCCTTCTCCTGTGATTCTCTGCTTTTGAGCTTCATTTTTGCTGTCACTTTTCTCTCTGCGGCATTCTGTGTGCTGCGGTGCAGTCGCATTAACGTGGTCATAATGTCTCTTGTGTCAGTGAAAGATGCTGTTGTCCAGGAAGTGTGGTGTTGGGATGGGGAGGGGAAGAGTTGTTAATTTTCTTTTGTTGTCTGCAATCCATTTAATTTTTTCTTTTAAGTTTTGAATTCTGACCTCTATAACATCTGCTAAAATGTCTTATCATTTGCTTGGTGATCACACAGCCTTCCCACCATTCATTGAGAGCTGGACCAGATCTCACAGAGTCTGAAAAGAGCTATGTGGTAAGGCCACTGTTTAAATCAGATGTGTAGTCCTAGACTCTCTTCACCCAGACAGACACAGTGTCAGTAGAGATAAAATGTCAGCACTGTTTTTAGCTGCAAAGCAGGTACATACTTATTTGCATCTACTGTTTTGTTTTGGGAGTTCAGCAATTAGAAAAACTGTCATAGCCAGTGAGAACTTGGGCTAATTGTGCTGCCAGTCCTGGATGTAGGTTAAATGAAGCGAAATGCATGAATGGAACAGCCCACCTTGCATTCTTGAACTGCCTTCATAGCCTTTGTAATGGTGCCACCGCATAACTAATTGCAACCTTGTGCTGCTGCTTTTAAAAATATATGTATATGTATTTGTTACAAATCTTCAAACTAAATGCCAAATTCTTCTGTATCTTGCCTGTTTTTCCATGCTTACACCTGGATCCCTTCTGCACTCCACTACCTGGATATTTACCTGGATCTACAACTTTTTTTTTCTTTTTTTTTTAACTGGACTTATGTGCTGCATCTGGGATGTCCCATCTCTTCTTGTCTGTATTTTCCCCTCCCTCCCCTCTATTGACTGTCCTTTGGGTGTTCTTGGATATCAATGCTGCCTACCACACAGGAAGCTGTTTGCAGTGAGATCATAAACATTGCAGAAAAATCTGTTCATTACTGCAGTGCTATTTCTCAGCCTCTTGACTCTCGACACAAGGTGACCTCTAATGACCATAAACCATCTCTCATCATTTCTCAGCAACCTCAAGCACAGCAGCAAGGAGCCAGCCCTGACAGAAGTCAAACACCACGAGACATGTAAGTCTTTTTGGCTCCCACCTCTTTCTAGGGCCTTGTCTCAGATTGGTAATGAAGATGGGGAAATGTGAAAACTTCAGCATTTCAGGAGTTAAACTAGAGTGATATGAAAGTTAGGATTTTTTTTTTTCACGGAAAGAGTGGTCAGGAGTTGGAATAGGCTGCCCAGGTTGGTGGTTGAGTCACCAATCCTGGATGTGTTTAAAAGTTGTTTGGATTTAATGCTTGGGGATATGGTTAGGGTGAACCCTGTAGAGTATGGATATTAGTTGGACTTGGTGATCTTGAGGGTCTTTTCCAACCAGAATGTTTCTGTGATTCTGTGTCAACTTTTCTCTAGAGAACAAATGTAGTAGCTCAAAGCTGAGACCTTTGTGCCTCTATAGCATCTGAAACAATGACTTCATGATCCAGGACTGGGTCTCCTTTGAACACTTGATTCATACTTGTTATGGAGATTATCTCAGCTGGGAAACAAAATTAACAGGCTGCACTTGGCTTATATGGCATGGGTCAATGTGTTAATAGCTTCTGTTCTTAGCTTCTCACAGTGCAGTGAGATGTCCCAGCACTGATGCTGCTTGGTCAGTCGGCCAGTTGTGCAGATGAATTGGTGTCTAAATGATCTGAGTAACCAAGGCTGAGATTTTCAGACCTGTTTGGTGGATTTTAACTGGGAGCTGCCATTAAGCTTGGTGAGGCCAAGCTTGGTTTTGAGAAGAGCATACAGTGTGCTGGGAACTGAAGTTCCTTCACCGTTGGCTTTTTTTCTGAAGTCCCTTAAGCTGCCATTTGGTCATCCATGGCCCTACCTGTGTGCCAGAGCAAGAGAACAGATGTTTCAGCCAAGGAATGAGTGTGTCCAGATTTCACCTGGCATTCAGGAGGGTGTCTGCACTCAGACACTTCTCTAGACCCTACACCTTAGGAAGTCTCCAGTTGTTACAGACTATGGATACATGACAAAAATAACCCAGAAGCTTTCTGCATATCCCACACAATGTAGGTGTGACCCTTTTTACTGCCGTGGCCTTGTGACAACAGGTAATTTAATGCAGTTGGCTTTGACCTGCCAAATGGAGAACACAGGTCTAGACTGCATTGAACAAAATAGAATAGGAATTAGGGGGAGGGAGATGTCTCCTTCTGAAGGGATGTTAAGGAAATCCAGTGGCTAACATGCAGTGTCTTTCTGCTTTTAGAGTTAGCTACCAAGCCCTCTACAGCTATACTCCTCAGAACGATGATGAGCTGGAACTGAGGGATGGTGACATTGTTGATGTCATGGAGAAATGTGACGATGGCTGGTTTGTGGGTGAGTGGCACTTACTTGTCAGCAGACCTTTTTGAGAAACAGATGAGCAATTTTGCAGTGTCTGGAAGCTGCTTTCAATTGTGAGGTCAAGATGCTGAATGGAAATCAGCTCATTCTTTTTCCACAATTTTTCATCATTTCCAATCAAGAACATTAAAATTAGGGTGCCTGATGGCATTTGTTTTCCTTGCTAGGTCTCTAGTTTTTCCTTTTTCCTCTTCTTTATTTTCCTGTTCCACTCTTCCTCCTGATCCTTCTTGCTCACACCAAGGCAGAGCAACAGAGGAAACCAAGGAAAACTGCTTCTCTGGCTTTTTCAAAACTGAGTGAGCCGTGGCAAGTTACAGAAAGTAGCAAATAGGGGGCAAAGGGAACACATAGGTGGAAGCTGCAGCCCTTGAAAATCCAGCTTTATCTGTAGCTGTATGTTTAGCAAAACCTAGCCCTTTACCTTCAAAGAATGCAAGTCTGGACAGTGTTCACCATCTCAAGGCTGCAAATCTAGGCTTGTTATCTCTTCTTAAGGGAGATTAGCTCATTTATACTGATAGGAGTTTGGCTCCTAGCCTATAGGCCCAGAAGCTTTCACCAGTATCTTATTAATTGTTAAAAGGGAAGACCAAAGGTGAGTAGTAGCCAAACTAATTATGATCACATCCGTAACAAAAGGATCCTTGACCAGGACTCCTATTTAGTTTTAGAAAGCAATACCTGCAGGCATAAGAAGCTGCCACATTTACCTTTTTAAACCCCTAAGCCTTCCTTGCGTAGCTCCATCTTATTCTGGCTTCCTTGTGTTTTATTTTGCAACAGGTACATCCAGGAGAACAAGGCAATTTGGCACCTTCCCAGGCAACTACGTGAAGCTGCTGTACCTGTAAAATAACAGTGATCTCACCATGGCAGTGATGGGGTTGGTTTCCAGATGGCGTTTTTAACAGTGAAGAAACAGATAATTTATGAATGTAATAGAGAAGAGATGAGATGTGTTAGGAGGATGTGGTTATGTGGTACAGTATTGAGTTGAATGTGTAGCCCTGCTTACACAGTTTCAGGGTGTGATTTGTTTGCTGAAAAAGAGACAGCTTTTAGTTTACAGTGCTGCCTTTGCATATTCCTCTCCCCTCCCCAGCAAGAGTTCTGGTAATAATCTTAATTTGTATGGAGTACTTACCTCTGAGAAGGCTTCAGGGAAGCATACTGTATAGGTTTTGTTTGTGTGTTAAGATAGGATAGTGCTTTGGGGCAGTAGGCAGCCTTGCAGTGGCTCCTTTTCACTGGCAAGGTTCAGTGAGGCCAAGCTTTCTGCCTGATTTTTGCCTCACTGAAGGTTCACTTTGCTCTGCCCTACACATCTGTAGAAAACCCTTCCTTCATGTCATGCACTTTTCAGACCCAGCAGAGGACAGCTCTGGAGAAGGATTTGGGCACTGGTGGTTTAATCCAGAGAGGTCAGCCAAAGCATAATGCAAATGTGCAAAAATCCCAAACTCTTTAATAACACATTACCAATCTCTGCAGGGTTTTTTTCTTTTGTGCAGGGGGTGTGTGTGTGTGAGTGTACTGTGTGCAGCAAAACAGACGGCGTCCTGTTTTTAAAGAGAAATCAGCCTGGCTTTGACATTTATCTGCACAAAGAATAGAACCAATAAACAAAACATTTGTGAGAGCAAATCCTGATTGAGTCCTATGGCTGTTCACTTCTCTGCTCCTCCTGCCCTATTGCTGGCCCTAAAGGATCACACACTTTTCAAAGTATTCTCTTTGGGATGAAGATTTTGCTTCTTTCCCTGCATTGCATACTAGAGGCTCTGATGAATCTGAGCAATGCATCACTGAGGGTGCCTTTTATTTTCTTTTTGGTTGCAGTGTTGATGATAGGTCTCAAATAAGTACATGCATTTTGGCTGCCTTTTAGTCAGACAAAAAAGTCTAATCAATGTGGAGAGCTGTTCCCAGCAGTTGTTAACAATTACATAGATTCTTATTTCCTTGAGGAAAAAAAAACCAAAAACACAAACAAACAAAACATGGCTTGGCTCTATGCGTGCCTGTAAATTCACTATGAATACCTTTTGATACACATTTTGTTATTAAGAAAAAGCATAAAAAAAATGGTTCTATCAGACTCTGCTTCCTACAGTTACCATACAAATAGCAAAAGATTAGATTGCTATTTTGTCATAAGCCGTATTTAATATTATAAAAATGCCTATTTTTATGCTGATGCTTTTATACAGATTTGTTAAGAGTAACTACAACTAACTGTTAGCACGACTTGCAATGTTTTGATAAACTAGCCATGCTCCTGGGTTTGCAATCAAGTAGGCTCATCTTCTGTCTAGGTCAGCAGAAGAGAAGACTTGGTGTCTCAGAAGTTTGACTGTAAATATGTATATTTAACTTTGTACAGACAATGTACTTACCTTGTATAGAAAAATAATTTAAACATATTGAGTGAAGGGAGAAAAACAAAAGGCAGATGTGAAAGGTTGGGATTTTTTTCCACTTTTATTTAAATGATGGAATTCCTTGTATGTTCACATAAAGAGATTTAGCACAAACTATGTTATGAAAGGGTTTCAGATACTACATAAAGCACCACTGTTTCTTTTCTGCAGGAGATACCTTTAATCTTGCATCTTATGGGTTTGTTTTTTCTGCTTTGGGTTTGCCCTCCAGTTATTTGCAGCAATATTTAGGTCTGTTGGTAAGACTGGATAACACCAAATTAATTTATCCAGCAAAGTAACGTGATACTTACTGTATATAACATACTCATTTAAAGGTTTCTCTTTTTGTTCTTGTGCTTGCCATTTTAAGTCACACACACACACACACACACACATACAAACTGCAACTTATTTTTGTGTTGATTTTTTCTCTGTCTTATTGCGGTGGATGACTATTTGGCAATTAATAAATGGAATTATTGAATTACTATTGTGTTCCTTGTACAAATTATTAAATAAAATCTATTGTCACTATTCCTGTAGTAGTGCACTTTTGTACTTGTACCCCTCTGTGGCTGTCTTTGGTTGTGTCCATACTGAGCAGTAGGTGGCCACCATGGGCTTCCTGAGTGTCCCCCACAAGAGGATCCTGCTCGTGACTTGACCTGAGCTCATGGATGCACCCTCCTGAGCCATAAGGCAGACTGTGACTGTTTCTTGAGGAAGTTGAAGTGTAAAAGTAGAGAAAAAGATGTTTTACACTCATGTGGGGTCATGGTGCACCCGCCGTGGTATGCATGCAGACCAGGGAGTCCAGATCTGCTGATTTACAAAAAGGGTCTTTGTGACTCTGTGACTCTCTTAGATGACAAGATCACATAGGTTAAGTAGGGCAAGAAACCACACATTTCTCTGTGGCAAGGGTTGTGAGTTGATGTTGGGCTTTCATGTGCATTTTTACCCCTGCTACAGATCAAAAGGCATAGGACATTGACTTCTGTGGTAGCTGCATTCTGACCAGGCAAGCACTCATTCAAGAGGTTTATGCAAGACTTGTGATAAACACATCATACCTCGCAGCTCTGCAGCAGGAGAGATAGCCAGGACTGTTTGCATGTGCCTCATGTAAAGAAGCAGTCCCTGCAGGAGCAGAGCAAGGGAAGGCAAGAGCTGAGGCTCAGTAATGCACAAGTACCACAGATGCACCCCCTGCACCTCTATATCTGCCTCTTGCAAGCTGTCTGTGCAAGGCTGGGGCTACCCTGAAGGCTGATCTTTCATGGGAAGTTTTAACTTCCTGGAGACCTCTGCCTCAGGCTGAGCCAAAATTAGGCAACCGACTCAAATTCTGTGGTAATGGAGCCAGATGGTTGGGCAGACACATACACCTCGTGTTTGCATTAGCAGGGATTTTAGGAAGTTTGACTATAAGCAAGCCCAATCCTGGAACCAAACTAACAGGACGGCAAAAGCCTAAAGCTATTTTGCACGTCCTTAGCAGGCACACAGACATAAGCCCTTTTTTTTCTGTTTTGCAGGTTCTATAATAGCAAAAGGGCAGCTTGACCGACACTTTGCTGTGGTCACTAGCATTGCTCAGCTCTTGCTTTACAGTGCCCCAGCCAGGGAAGGGAGAAAGAAAGATTCACCTATATCTACTGAATCTTGATAGTTGCTCTCTATCCTAATATTCTTGTTAAGGAACAAGCTAGAAGTGCCTTTGTGACTCCAGAAGCTGGTCATGAAGAGACAAGAAGAGAGCCCAATGGCATGTCCTTTGGATATCCCTCACACCTGAGAGGAAAAGCGCTCAGTGTTGCTTTTTTCACTCCCAGGAGATGTGTAATGGTGCAGTGGAAGAACTACTGCTCTCTGACAGAGATGAGATTAGCAGTCCAAATGCATGAATCCGGGCAGGAAATAAACTGTAAAATTACAAGTTAATGCAGAAAAGAGGACAAAGCCAAGAAAGAGATTGCAGTGGCAAGGGTGTGCCTTGCAATGGGGTTGTTTGCGGCCGCGTCTTGTAAGGCTAGCACTTGGGCGAATCACGTCATCCCTCCCTGCTGATTGCTCTACCCTCCCCAAGCTGTAGCTGAATCCCAGTCTTGTACTGCAGTTTACTGATGTTGTGCTTACTGGTGCGCTGTTACTCATTTACTAACCAACCAGGAATACTTGTACTCCAGTTGTAAATGCCAGCACTGATGCTGTAACTCACCTTGCCCGTCTTCTGATCTGTGGGGGCTTAACATGCAATCAGATTAACTATTCTTCCGGAATCACAGCTGAGGAGGCTGGCTGAAGCCCCGTATAGAAGAATTCCTTCTTTTGATGGTGGTACCACCCCTAAAGAGATAGAGGGCTCCGCCCTCATCAGCATGAAATACCATTTATTTCCATCATCTCATTAGGTTTCAGAGTTAACATCACGCTATCTTGGAGCAGATGGCAGATGCCGCACCGGGGCAGTCTCGCCTGCGGTTGCCCGCCGGTGGTTTGCTCTGCAGCTGCCCTGCTTCCGGGCGCGACCTCGCCGGGAGGGGTGAGGCGCTCTGACTTTACGAAGACCGAAATTCTTGTCCTTCAGCAGCGACTGCGCCCCGCCACCTTCCCTCGGCAGGGTTTCACCTAAAAGCGCGTCTGACTGGGGTTCCATTAGCGAAGGCCGTGTCCGGAGAACCCTGCTCAGCAGGGCTGCACAACGAAAGCGGCGCTGCACAGAGTCCCGGGGCGGTGCCAGCGGCGACGGGGCGGGCCTGGGGCGGCCGGGGGCGGGGCGGGGGCGGGCCGGCCGGGCCAAGCCAAGCCGGTGCTGGCGGTAGCTCTGCTGGGTGTCCCGCGAGGTGCAGCCGCGCACATGGGGACGCACCGCATCGTACTTTCGGGTCCCGGGCCCTGGGGCTTCCGCCTGGTGGGAGGTCGGGACTTCGAGCAGCCCCTCACCATTTCGCGGGTAGGGCGCGGCGGCAGCTTGGGGCGGCGGGCGGTGCTGGGGCATGGGGCTGCCTGGAACCGGGCTGGCGCGGCGGGGGGTCCGAGGGAGACTGTGTAGCTGGAGCTGGCAGGTGGCTGGTAACACAAAGGCAGACTTGATGCAGCCCTGGCCGGTGGGTGTTTTGTTTTTAATTGCCTCTTTTATTTTTTATATTTATGGAGAAATCTGTGCTGGCCCGCTCAGTCCCTGAATCTGGCTTTGACCGGGGTCTGCTTCCTACCGACCCTCCCTCCTGGGTTTGTCTGTAGCAAATCCCGTAACGCAGCGTCCCCTCTGCTCCTGCCAGCCCGGAACTGGGGTTTTGCGGCCCGTCCTCGAGGATACAGCCGCACTGAGGTGGGGTTAGATGCTCGCCTGCTTTTGCGTGCCATGTGTAGGTAAAACACAAGCTTTTCTTAACGGAGGCCGTGTTAACCCGTGTGTATTGACTTTGCTCGTTTCTGTTCCAAGTCCTTCTTAACCCCACTTAAACAAGAATTAGTTTAAAAATGGCAATTAAAGCTTCAGATCCAGTGTCAGAGGCGTAACTTAGTTTTTGCTCCTCTTCGCCGACATTCACTCGTAAAAGGTCAGGACTGGGTTCAGGGTACTTGGCTTCCCTGGCCACGTACCCACCTGCGCCCTGTGTCCCCGCCTGCCGCAGGAGCTCACACCCTGCTGCCGCCTGCCCGGCCCGGCGGCGCTTGCCTTCAGGTGTGCCCCGGCCTGGCAGCTCGTTGCAGGCCGGCAAAAGCCGAGGGCACCGGCCTCCTCCTGTGTCGGGGGAACGGAACCCTGAGCCCCTGACCCTTCGAGGCTTCGTGTGTAGGCGGTCTACTGCTCGGCACCTTGTCGGGGCTTCCCGCCGATCTCCGCTCGAGAGAAGGAAACGCTGCTATTCCAAACCAGAGGCACCCGATGAGCCCAAGGCAGCGCTGGGCTCCCGCCTCTGCCCGACTGTGGGGGCCTCGCGGGCCCTAGGCGAGGATGTCTCCCCGTACGAGAGTTTGAACTTCTGTGAGCTGTCTTTGGAGGCGAACAGAATCGAAAGAACTTGTGATTTTTCTAAGTAGCTCCCGCCCAGAGGTCTCCGGGCACCATCGGGCAGGGAGCACCATGGGGCGGGGAGCACGAGCAGGGGGCACCATGGGGTAGGGGGCACCATGGAGCAGGGAGCACGAGCAGGGAGCACCATGGGGCAGGGAGCACCATGGAGCAGAGGGCACCATGGGGCAGGGAGCACCATGGGGCGGGGAGCACGAGCAGGGGGCACCATGGGGTAGGGGGCACCATGGAGCAGGGAGCACGAGCAGGGAGCACCATGGGGCAGGGAGCACCATGGAGCAGGGGGCACCATGGGGCAGGGAGCACCATGGAGCAGGGAGCCCCGTGGGGCAGGGAGCCCCGTGGGGCAGGGAGCCCCGTGGAGCAGGGGGCACCACGGGGCAGGGGGCACCACGGGGCAGGGAGCACCACGGGGCAGGGAGCACCACGGGGCAGGGGGCACCATGGGGCAGGGGGCACCATGGGGCAGGGTGCCGGCCCCGGAAGCGTAGAGCTGGCGAGTGCTGGGGAACCACACAGCGGGGAGCGTTACTAGTTTTCTGCGTAATCTCTTTCAATTACGCTAATAATGCCTCATTCTTCTAAAATATTTTTTGGACATGAAAGCAGCTTTAGCTTAAGGGAAGTGATATTTACTTCATTGTTATGGTAATTGTTGCCATTTCCTTCCATCTAAAGGCTCTTAGACAGAAGCATGTCTGAAGCCCTACCTTGCTAGTTTTACCTCTTCTCCTTGGTCGCTTTTGTCAGTGCTTATGGACGCATACCAAGAGACACAGATCAGCAAAGCAGCAAGAAAAAAAACCAAAAACACCTCATGAGAAACTGTGACCCTAGAGACTAAAATGTAACAAAATAGCCTCTCTGGCGGTGGTGACGTAAATGCTGGCAATTGGCACCTCTTATCGTGGCCTTCTCTTGTGGCCCCTCTGACATTTTTAATTTCCCCTCCAAGACGTCAAATCATTAATCTTTCCTGTGGTTCACTCCTAAGGCTCCTGAGTTCGTCCCTCTGCCTCAGGAACAAAGCTCTCAGTGAGTTGCCCCCACGCCTTCACCATGTAAAAAGAGGTTTGCTCTAGCTTTAAACAGTCTGATTTTACTTGTGTGGTGACTTTACAGGGCTGTAACTTCATTTTGATTCTTACTTATCACATTTAGTACCTGTGCTCCGATCAGAGAGCTTTTGGGCATGGAGCCCTTCTCCCTCACAGAATGGGGCAAGCTCTGAGTGTAGGGCTGGCATCTGCCAGGCATTTGCCCTTGATTGCATCAGGGAGCAGCATCATACTGCCACTGCCAGCTGTGACAATTTGGCTGTGTTATGTGGGGCACAAGTTCCCTCTTGTCTTGTCAGTGGAGCCTGGCTGTGTCTCATAGAGGACTGCCCAACCCATTGATGGCACTGATACAGTTACTCTGCTTCTCCAGGTGTGTGCTGGCATGGTGGGATGCCAGCCATGTGTCTGAACTGGATGTCTTGCAGATCTCTTTGAACCAATATGCCTAAATTCAGCCTGTGTTGTGTGCCAGGAGCTCAAGATTTGGCTTCTGGCAGCATTGTCCTCACAATGAACTCTTGAGTTTGCCTTGGTATTTATGGCCCTCATCACCATTGCTCCTCAGCTCCTTACTAGTAGCTCTTGGGTTCTTAAGCTTCCCTCTGATGCAGGGAGGGTTTATGCCGGTTATGTTGGTGGGAAGCAGCACTGTTTGAGTTGCCAAGGCAGCTCGTTCCCCGAGGGGTAATCATCCAAGAAGGTGAGGAGTCATGCTGTGGGCATGGGAGCCAGCAGTGTAGCCTATCTGAGAGCTTCTGGCTGGTAGCAGCTGCATGGCATGGCATCAGTGACCAGGTGAGGTCAGCAGCAGATGAAGGATTATGGTATTTTCACAACTGTTTTTCTCTTTTGCTATTGCTCTGCCTCCACTTTCCACTTAGAACTATGTGTTCCAAACTGCTTCAGGCAAGCATCATGAGCATCTTCTCATCTAAATACTTCTAGTTTCTTGATTGTGTTGAATCAGGCCTCCTGGTGAGACCTAGGTGTAGGGATTTCACCAGTGCCAAGCATGAGACCTCCCTGTGGAGTCTTCCATCTCTGATAGAGAAATTCTTCACAGATGTTTCTGGGGTACATTTATTTTTAAAACAATAGAGTTGTTGTGGACACCTTATTACAGTCTTTGTTCAGAAAAACACTAGTGTTGATCAATATAATGAACCCTAGACCAAAGCTTGATCGATTGCCTTGCAGGAGTAGGAAAGATTCTCATCTTTATTACTTCTGGGATGATACAGTGCAGTTAGTTAATAGGATGGAATTTCAGAATAACTCTGAGCTGTGGGTGGACATGCTGCAGGACAACAGTGTCCATAAGCTGTCCTGTGTCTGGGGTAGCTCCTATTTAAACTCCAGTGAGATTGGTGAAGGAAGCAAGCAACTTGCTACTTGAAGAGTGATGAAGATGAGTTGTCTCAACATCAGTGCAGCTAATGGACCCCACCCATCCCTCATGTGTTGTGAGCTGTTTCCTGTTTGGGTACGTTCGGTTTTGATGAACATTGGGGATTTCTGTTTCCAGTTGAATACAGACATAGAACTGTCTGACAGACTTTGTTCTTGAGGTGATTATTGTGGTTTGTGGTAGTGGTGTGTTGATCTTGAACTTCTGACCCAAAGTATGGGCAGAGATGAGTTTTGCTTTACATTTTGCCATATCAAAAGTCTCCCAGTCCTGTTAAGGACATGTGTCTGTCAGAGTCTGTGTGTTTTGCTATGAAAGCGAGCATTTTCCAAATTAAAAAGCAGTTTCAAGACAGCCCAGTTCTGCAAATACATTAAAAAGATGAAATATCAACATTGTGTTTGGTGCTGATTTCAACCACAGTAATATGAATTCATCCATGTTTAGTCTGATGGAATTTTAAAAGCTCAAGATTTATAGCAAGCACAACTCTGGAAGATAATTGGGTATTTCCTGAGTGTTTGTGGTTTTCTTAAGCATGGCTCTCTGAACCAGCTCTGTAAAGCTAAAACTTGATTTAGTGATAAAACTAGACTTGATGGTCTGAAGTCAAGCATGAGGTTGAATCCCATGGTGTGATTGATTTGACTTTGGTACTGGCTGTTGTCCTTCCCCCTGCTCTCAACTGGGAGCTCCATTAGGAAGCAGCTAAGAAAATGCAGCCTGGAGCATGCCTTGCTGTGCTGCCTGGGGTACCTGGTGGAGCTGCTCCTTAACTAGAGAGCCAGTCTGCATTTGGAGTGGCATACATCTGCCAAGAGCTTCTTGCCCTCCAGAAGTAGCTGGGCTGATGTTTAGCAGGTGGCACAATGCCTTGTGCCATTGCTGCTGGAGGGAGTCCTGTCTAGTCTGAGTATGTGGGATATGGAGAGCAGAGGTTCATATCCCTTGTGATGCCCCTACAGACTTCGAAGTCAGCATGAGCCCAGGCAGCTGCTGGGACTGGACTAGCCCTTGCTTCAAAGATACAAACGGCTGCTGAGGAAAAGAGAAGATTCTGCTGATCTCCCTAACTGCTGGGGTTTGGATGAGAAGAAATTGTCTTCATCTGTAACAAGTGGAAAGCACTAGAAAGTTTTTACAGTAAAAGACAAGAGTGCTCTGGGGAACAGGACAGGCTTGATCTTTTCCGTCCCTGTTTCCTGAGTCTAAGGGGCAGTTTTACCTTTAGAAAAACACTTAAAATAATTAGGATACTAATCAAACACCTTCTACCAGAATTACATGCAGGAACGATACCCTTGCCTCTCCTAGAAGACAGAGCTGTACTTTCTGCAGTTCACTTTTTCACCCACTTAGCCATGGGCTATGCAGCAGCTTGCTACAAGACTGTGGAGTACTACTTTCTTTGTACCTCTTCTTTCAGTTTAACATAATTTCTTTTGGCAACATCTGACCCATCTTGTTCTTGATGAGTTGTCTAAAGAACCTGAAGAGAGAACTCCATGTCAGGAGGGAATGTGCCAGCCCTAATCTTATGTAAGATCTTTTAAGCCCCAGGATTTAAGCTAGCAAAGGTAAATGCTGGACTTTTTGGAAGAGAGTCTTTTTTTGTTCCCAGATGTCAAATTATTTGATTGCAAGCTTCTTGGTATTTCTCCCTCAAAAATTACTTTGTCCAGTCAAAAGTGGCTTTGGCTTGTAAAATGCTTTAAGTTTGAAGGATGCAACATCAAAATAAGTGCAGCAGAATGATCCATTTATTTATTTTCCAATATAAACGATGAAGTCAAGGAAGCCGTAACTGCATAAACAATTGATGCTCTGTACAGTGACACAGTATCTCAGATGGTTGCTGATTACTGGACATGTTGTTTTATTTAGAGAATGAAATACACTGTCAGGAAAGGCTCAGCTGGTGAGCAGCTCTCTATCGTGTTTTTGAGGTCTTGTAAGAAGTCCATACCTTTTTTTTTCTGGATGTGAGGCATGTTGCGAAACAAGGGCCTGAGTCACTGCTTGACCACCATTTGATCATCTGTCTGAGCAAATAATCTCACCTATGTCTTTACACCACTGTCCTGCGGTCAGTCCTCTCTGTGCTGTGCCTAATGCCTTCCTTTTTCTGTGTTAATGCTCATCTAGCTGTCAGAGGTAGCCAGTAAGGTGAGGTGAGCATGAGCTGGGCTGCAAGAGGGACTTGTGCAGTGGAAGCCCAGATCCTGCTGGGGTGGGCTGAAGCTCAAGGCTTTTTCCAGGCAGAGGCATGTCCCCATGTCCCACTTCTTCTGCCCTGGTGATGGTGTATTCTGGGTCGGCAGTGAGCAGCCAGTGTGCTTTGGACTATGGCACTGTCAGGCCATAATGGTATGGAGAACATGAACAACTTGTGAGGAAAATCTTGTGGAGCTGGTTGTAAGGAATTGGCCTGCTGTTCCCCCTCCCCTAAAGAAAAGGGGTAAGGAACATGCTTGCCTGAATTTTCTTATAGCCTCTGATCTCTGCTGACTCAGCTGCATGCTTTTGCTAGGAGAAAATGTGGTTGCTTAGCATAATACTCCAGCACTGAGGACATTACTTATGGTAGAAGAGCGGTGTGTGTGGGTGGGGAGGATTAAACTGAATGTCAGAGATGTCTAGTTGTCACTGGTGGCCTTAGAAGTAAGTTGCTGCATGTCTGTTCTGTCCAGCATAAGATGCAGCTGGATTTTCTTCTCAGGCTCAGATAGGTGCTGTTTAGCCAGATCTTTTTCTTGGCTGATACTAATTTTCTCATTTCTTATGTCCTCATACTTCCTGTGGCTTGTGCCTGGGTGTGGAGTGATGGATGATACTGGAGGCTGTAGGGTCTGTAAGGGACCCTGGAGGGCTGATAGAGTGAGCAAGCAGCATGTCCAAATACATGAGAGGAGATGGCCAGAAAGAACTGAATGAATTTTAGAGCCACCCATTTATCTTCACTCACATGGAGCTGCATTATGCGGCTTTTCATGGGAGCTGGGTAAGCAGCCAAGTATGTCTCTTTCCTTCAGTTAAATGCAAGTGTTTTCATTTCTCTTGTACTTGTCTGAAGACTAGCTGAAGACTTGACATGTCATAACCATAGCCTTTGTTTGCCTGGCTGCCAGTGCAGGGGACAAAAATGGGCAAACCACCTGGGAGACAGAAGTGTGACCCTCGCCAAGGTCCCACTGATGTTGGCAAGGTGGAGCCCAAAGTGTGTGTGCAGGGAAGTTGAGGGGTGCAGATAATTCTTCTGCCATCTTCATAATGGCAGAAATTTGTGGATATATGTGTGTGTGTGTAGACAAAGCTTCACTTTGTAATACAAGAAAATAATATCTATTTTTCTCCTGTCCATATCAACTCTGAATCTGTGGGTCCTCTTTAAAATGAGAGATCCAAGCCTGCAACTTCATCTAAACTGTTATCTGCTACACTGAGCTTTGTGTGAATAAAGAATGTTGTACTGTCAAGGCCATAGATTATGGGGATTACTTGTCTCTTCCATATGCTGGCAAATGTTGTCTGAGTTGGTATCAGGGACCTAGTTGATGTGTCTGGTCATAAATATGTAGATCATTTCTGTAGGACCCCAGATGTCTTACACAGACACCAGCCAAGTGAAGCATCACCACAGGGATGCTGTGGTGAGCTCTAGGACCTGTTCTGGATACAGCATGAAGCAGAGCTGCTCAGCCTGTCTTAGCATTGCTTATTCAACAATGAAATGACCTAATGGTGAAGTGTTAACACAATAGCCTGAGAGCAATCACCGCAAGACAGGGCGTGGTTCCTTTCTAAAGGAAGCCCTTGGGCATGATGTTACAAGGTGTGCAGAGCTTTATGCATCTGATGATAGCGTCCCTGGAGCTGGGGTGCTCCTGAGGCCCTCTAAAGCTGCCCATATCCCCTCTGCTAGAGGCTGCTTGACCACAGCGGATGAAAGTCATGCCAGTCAGGGAGCTCTTTGGAAGGAGACACAAGGCTACGCCTTTGCACGAGATGTGCAAACTTGTTTGCAGGTTTTGTTCCTCACAGTCTCTTGCAGCTCTTGTCACCTTCCCGTGCAGAAGTATAGCAGTATCTGCTTATTAGGGTCACCCACCTGTGCAAGGTGTGCATGGCACTCTGCCTGCCATCCCCTTGGCTCCTGACATGTTTGGTTAAGAGGGGAGGGAAAGGAGAGAGGCTAATGTAAAGTTTTAATTTTTCTGAGAGGACAGTAGGAGCAAAGCACCATTTACTCGATGCCTGTCAGCCTGTAAGCATTTATTAAATTTTGGGATCCTTTTGTTTGGGCTGTGCTATCTGGATGGTAGCTGTCAGTGCTCTGAGCGCCTCTGCCTGCATGCCCCCAGTCGCTCACCTGCCTCTGCTACTCTCCATGGACCAGGGAGGGATGTGGTAAAAATAAAAGCAGGATAAATCCTTCCTAGTGACAGGACTTTGCTCCACACTTGACAGAAATGCTTTCTGCTTTCCTGATTTAACTGATAGGTGAGCAAATCTCAAAAGCAGTGTTGACAGCACTGAGATAAGCCCAGACCTTACTGCGAGGGGGAAGGGACTGTTATTAGTAGCTATTAATCATCCTAAAAGGGTGGGGGATGGGTTTCCTGCAGTACCGTGTCCTTGTGCAGACATGTTTGCTATGAGCAATCCTGGCCGGGAGTAGGAGCTGGCTGTTGCAGGGGAGCGGTTTGTAGAAGCATTTTGGAGCGAGTTGTTGCCAGAACTGAAGAAACTGGATTTTAAAACACGTTTTGTTTTGGCACATTCACTTCTCTTTCATTACTGTGCATGCCTGTAGCTTTCCCGTAAGGTGTCTGAGCGCATGTAGTCGCCCTTGTGCTGCCAGTGGCGTTTATCTGATGGAGCAGAGCACTCAGGTCTCCAGTTCCTCTGAAGTGAGCGACAGGGGTGAAATGTGACACCACAAGCAGTGGTAAAGCGCTGAGATATTACTGCGAAAGTCACTTGTTCATCCCAGTGGCTCTTGGGGTTTCTTCAGGAAGCTTCAGTATTTCAGTGTCCCTGGCTGTGCTCCAGCTCAACTGCTTCTTGTGGTACAGAACCATTTCTGCCAGCCTGATACATGTTGTGCGTTGGTCTTTAAGTGCGAGCTGTATGGCTGAGCCTTCCGCACTGTTCCAGCAGTGATGTTACGCCACCATTTTTCTTGACCCCTTGACAGTCTTACCTGACGGAAAATTAATCACAGTAACAGTGTGCTGAGCATGCTGCTCCTCACAGGGGTAAGTGCTGTGCCCCAATCCTTCCTTTCGTAGCAGAGGAAATAAAGGCACTGAGAAACCAACTGCTACTTGCTTAGGGCAGGGTGGGTGACCAGGGGACGATCCCTAATGTGTCTCCTGCAGGCTCCCTCTGGTGTCATGGTATCTATAGGGCTCTGTCGCATGGTTTCCAAAATTACAGCCCCCAGGTCTGCTAGCTTTCGGTGCTCAGGATTTCTTTATGACTACTGCTGTGCTGTCACAAGGTTTACATGAAGGTACTCTCAAGGCAATGGATGCAGTGGAGCTGCAGCAAGCTGCACTCAGTAATCCTAGGAGGCCACCAGCCAGATTCAGGCTGCAGCTTGGGAAGGAATGATCTTCACATGTAAAGCAGATTTTCTGTATCCATCTGGTGGCTTGTCTGATCTTTTCGTTAGTACTTTCTCTGTCAGTCTGTAGTCTGCTTGCTGCTTTAAAAGTGGTGGGCAGGTAGGTAGGCACTATTTCATTGACCTATCTGAGGGTTAATGTTGAGCACCTTGGCCAACCTTGGATGTATGTAATTTACATCTGTGTCCTTTATTTTTCCATAAAGTGTTATCCTAGTACAGAGGTGGAAAAAAGAAATGCATTTTGTGTCCTTCCTTCTGGTTAGGGAAAATATCCCACTACAGGTGCGGGGAGATGTGCTGAGTTCAGCCTCGTTTTTGGCCAAGGGAGAGCAGTGACGGCAGGTAATGTGCGACTCCTCTAGGAGGTGAATGTTTCCCTAGGGGAAGTGATTTGCCATCTAATCCCCCATTAGGAGGACTCTTTAAATCTTGTGAACAATGTCTGCTTATGTCTGACAGCTCTGCTGGATCTGCTCAGCTGCTTTCCAGCATGCTGAAACCTGGCATGAATGTGTAGAATAAATACCATACTCATAAACAAGGTGTGTCTCAGCTGCAAGGCATGTTTTAATCTGTACTCATGCCTGGGAGCAGTGCCCTCTTCTCATTTCCTCAACCTATTAAATAATTGGTGAAAGCCCACAGTAATCATTGTACTTTTTCCACAAAGTCACTGAAACAGCACAAAATGTTATGTAACATTTGCAAAGTTACAAACAAATGTGATGCTCTTCACCTTCCATGCAGGCAATAATTTTGGACCAAGAGAAGCAGGGAAAAAGGAGTGAGCCATTCAGTTAATTTGCTTGGAAATGCCAAGTTTGATCTGGGACCATCTTCTTCATGAGGAGCCTTGGGCTTTGTCTCACTGAAGTCAGGGAGCATCTGTTGCAGCTGTTCCTGGGCAAAGCCAGTTTATTACAACTAAAGAAGCAGTCCAAAACTTGAGCCCAAACCTTTCTTCCAAGGAGGGAAACAAATGAGATAATAATGCAGGGCAAATGTGTTTGTGACTGATGTTAACTGTATTGCAGTGACTGATATTTTTTCTGTTCTTAGAGGCTTAGAGACTTCCTGGCTCTCCTCAGCACCTTCTGCTTCAGAGACCACTTTTCTGTCCATCCAAGAACAGAGCTGCTTACTTTGTATTTCTCACTCTTCAGCACAAAACCAGTTGGCTTGAGTGAAAATGCAGGATTTGTTATTTATCTGTTGTCCCCTCCCCAAATTTCTCTCTGTGGATGCCAAAATGTAATCTTGCCTCTAACTAATACCAAGGAGTATGTAATTAGGCAGATTTCTGCTGAGAGTTTATTTTCATTAGTTTTCTCCTGTTTGCTACCAATGAGAGAAGCCCAGCCATTTTTCATATGTTATGGAAAGCTCCTCCATGGAAAATTCATTCTCTCTTTTTGTCTCCTCTTAGGTGACTCCAGGTAGCAAAGCTGCAATAGCCAACTTGTGTATAGGAGACCAAATCATAGCCATTGATGGAGTGAACACAGATAACATGACGCACCTTGAGGCACAGAACAAAATCAAGGGATGCCCAGATGAACTAACTCTGACAGTCAGCAGGTATGTGTCTAAGAGAGATTGGGGATGGGGAGAGAGAGATGTAGGGTGGGCAGTAGCTATGTTTTGGTTTGATGGCAGACCTCTCCATCTGGTTTGTTTAATTTGACCTCTGGTGCTTTGTCTTGCTGTCCAGTGCCTGGCCAGCAAGAGGGAACTGCATTTCAGCCTTTAATCCTCATGTTGGTTGCATGTGCTGCACTCTGACCTTATGGAAATAATTTTCCTGTTGAGAAATTGATGGATGATTTGTAGCAGAGTTTGTGAGCCTATTCTGTGTCAAGAATTCAAAGTCAGGTCTTATGAAAACTTTACTCATACTGGAGGAGCTACAAACAGAGATTACCTTTCTTCCTTTTGCCCTAATTTAGCAGTTGAAAACTATAGATGTGTGTTGTCCAACCTATTAATTGCCTCCTTTTTGTATGCCTACTTTGTTATGCACAGAGTGAGATAGGTTGGATATTTTGGAGCTTCTTGATCAAACAGTACTGACAGTGCTAAAAAGTGATGAACCAGGGTGCATCAAGATGCCTGTCAGGATTGGTTTCCCCAAGTCCTGAAACACTAAAGGGAGGTGACAGCTGAACCACGGTCTCAGGCAGCAGTATAGTGCACAGGCTGGCTTCAACCCTCCCATAGTCTCAAGCTGCAGAACAATGGACAGCTTTATTCCTTGTTTCAGCCATGTTTTGTTCTTAGGCCATCTTTGTACAGAGAAGAAATGGAGCGTGGAAAGGCAGGGATCTGCTTTACATTGACCCGTTGCTTCTTCAAAGACCAGAGCCTGGTTTTTCAAGGGTGCAGGGTTTTTAATTCTTTCTCTTGGTTTGAACTGCAGCCATGAGTACAAGTGCCTCTGAAAGTCAGATGGTAGATGCAGCATGGCATTTCTAGTTGCACTGGAGTGAGTTTTTCCTGTGGCCACCTTCCCCTGGCATGATTCACAGCAAATGCAGGGCAAGTGCTTTAACAAGCAATGCAAAAGCATGCTGTAAATGATATAGCAATTCAGTTGTTCCGGGTATTTCGGTGATAAAGAGAAGTCTTTTAGAATACCTTTGACAATTCCAGGAGTTCAGCAGGCGTTTTCCAGTTCAGGAAGAAGTGATGGGTCTTGGCCATAAAAAGCCTGACATTTGCTGAGGGAATCTGCAGAGGAAAGAATGGAAGAGAGTGCAGGCAGTGTGAATGGGGTATAGGCATTGCAGCAGCCTGTTAGCCACAGAATTTCACATCCTGGCCTCTAACTTGGCAGCCTGTAATCTTCCTGCAAAGAAGTGCTCCTTTTCCTCTCTGAAATACCCATCTGCTTCACTTGGCAAAACAGTGCCACGTGGTGCTGGCTGGCAGAGAGGAGGGGAGGCAAAGGCTCTTTCAGCCTGCGGGCAAGCTCTCTCTTACAGACCATTGAGTCTGTAAAATGTGTTTGCTAACGTTAATTACAAAGTCGTTAACTTTATAGCTACCCCATGCACATTTCATTGGCCTTGAATGTGGAAGTTGTCCAGGGAGAGATTTCTAGCTGGATGTGCAGCTGTGTAGAACTGCATGGGCCTTGAGTTAACACAACCCAAATGTTTTTCAAGACCCTCTTTCAGTGAGGAAGTATGAGTATGTGGTTGGACTCTTCTGCTAATCAATGAGTACTGCTGACAGAATGGCTAAGAGTGTCAAGACCACAGGAACGTGAAAACAATGATCTGATTACTTAGCTGCTTTAGGATTTGATATTACTACCCATTCCTATATGTAAAATCCAATTTAGATGATTCTAGGGAACTTGAGGTCTTTGGTCCTACTTCTTCTTTGGAAATAAAGTTCTGCTTTGGGAAGAATTTCTTGTTTATAGACTTGATAGCTGCTAGAGATGTTTTTTTAATTGGAGAATATCATACTCAGAGGAGAAAGCTCTTATTTAATGCCAAAAGACAGTAGTGTGCATCATGTGGTATTTCCTGGTTGTACTCTGTTGAGAATATTTTATCCCTTGTGCCCAGATATTTCCTGTGCCCCCATAATGGTAGTGTCCAAAATGCTATGTCAGAAATGCTCTGTGGTCTTTGTTGCTAAAGCTGGAGCCCTTCTTTACTTTGCAGTCTAAGACCAAGACCTTCAAATGGAACATCTTAAGAGAAGACCTACAGGGGTGACAGAAAAGGCATTTAAAAACAGTTGGAGCCTCTGCCTTCCTGTTCAGCTTAGTATGGAGGAAGTGGATGAGGAGAGGCGACTGTGGTTAGGGAGTCAGTCCTCCTTTGTGAGGGGAGGAAGAACTTTGCTATGGAGGTGAAAAGAGTGTAAGGCGCTTGAGAAAACAAGTGCTACCTGTCCAGGCTCAGGTGTCCTTAATCCTGGTGGGCCAAACCCTTCCAGTGAGGCTTAACTATATAGTTAGTGAGGAGAGTTAAGAAGGCAATCGGGTCAGAGCTGGAAGATTTTTCTTGCCTGAAGTAGCTCTGTAGGTAGTTGGCTGAGTATGAAAAAGAGAGTATATCATATGCACTTTAACAGGACCAGCTCTTGAGTCTGGTCTCCATGATCTGCAGTGGTAGATGATGAGCTGAAACAATTGTACCAAGTAGCCACACTGGCAAGGACTACCTGGTCTGACAAGGCAGCAGCTCTGTGGACTGGAGCATTGCACACAGATGATGCTGAGGACCAGCTTTGCCAGGTTTTCTAGAGTAAGAAGTCTTCCAGTCCTTCTTTTCTACTCACCATCACAAAGATGTCTTGTGAAAGCATAAATCAATAGTGATTTTAATTTAGTATCTGATTAATTTTAAATTATTTCTTATATAAAATGCTTTCCTGACCTGAGACCTAAGGCAGTAAGGTTGTGCCAGGAAAGATTTTAAACACAGGTCTAATCTTGCATTAGGTGTTCCACCAAAAGGTCAGTGCTGTTGTGGGAGTAGAAACTTCACTTATGACTGTGCTAAAAGTGTGCCTGTGTTCAAGGGAAAACTGGGTGAATTAATAGAAGACAAATCTATAAAGGATATTATACGCCATGACATTATCTCTGCTGCAGAAACCCTCTAAGCTGCAAGTAGCTGGACACTGCAAGAGTGTTTCAGGGAAGTATTGCATCATGTTTGTCATCTTCTTGTGCTCTTTTGAGGGCCAAACCAAACTTTATATATGTGTGTTCTGCAAATATACAACCTTCCCCTCTTTTAATGGTAGCTAAATGGTTAAGATGTCTTCATGTTTGGCTGTACTAATGACTGTTTAAAAGAAGTGTAGAGACTTGGAAGGACTTAAACACTTCGGGTAAAGGAAATGCTGTTTGCACTGTGTACTTGATTGTGAGTATCAACAGCATTCCAATGTTTCCTGTTTCAGTATTTTCCTAAATGGTGGTAACAGTACAAAAATATTTCAGATCAGATTGTAGACAGGAAGTCTAGTCTTGTGCATGGCACCATTAAAAATGGGTCAAATTACTAGCTGAAGAAAACCTGATCTGCTTTTTCACCTAAAGGTGCAAATCTATTAATTTCCTAGAACTTAAAACCCAGCCACAAGTTACATTCTCTGAATATGCTTTTCTGAGCAGCACTGCCAGGTGCTTTGCTGTTTGCTTTGTGAACAGAGTTGGAAAGACCTATTTTCTGACTCGAAAATAGGTGTTCAACAAAGTTGGCACATACGCTGAATTCCTGCTGAACTTAGCATGTCTAGCAGCTCCCCTCTGTTTTCTGAGCTTCTATTTGTCCATTTTTCTTTTTGTTTCAGGTTAGAGAGTGCTTTCAGAAAAGTAGTTCTTAAGAAATGAGTAAAGGTTACGTTATTATCTTCAGCAGTGCAAAATCAGGCTCACCACTGTGGGTTTTCTATGGTGCACACAGAATGACTGACCTAGAGTAGACAGTGTGCTTCAGTCAACTGAAAAATCTCTGGTTGCTAAACTGGGAAATTTCACAGATTTTCGAGCCTTTCCTATTTGTAGGAAAAATGAAGTTTCTAATATGAAAGCTTTAAGAAGAGCTACTTGCTTTGTTCTTTCTTTTTTTTTTTTTTTCTTGTTTTGCAATGATGATGTGTACTCCATTGCACAAACATTTTAAGGTTGAGCAAAGTGCCTTGCACCCAGGCACCCCTTCCAAGCACACCTCTGATTTTCCTTTGTCAGAAGACAGCAAGATGTATCTAATAGACTGGAGAAAGTTACCATCTTCCTCTGGAAACAGTGTATTTTGGGAAAGGCACTTGCTGTGGAAAGAGCACTCTAAGAAAGGAAGGCTCAGGAGAAACAAATTCTCCTACTACATAATTCACCTGATAGCCATAAGATCCAGGCATCACTTGTGTCACTGGTAATGTTCGCGATGAATTGTGCAGCTGTAGATGTACGTAGCAGACAAATGTTCATCACAGCACAAGTGGAAATTTATTTCTGAAACAAATGGCTTTTTCCTTCTGTCTGGAGGCAGGTCAGGGATGTTTACAAGAGAAAAGCATTTGTGAAAAAGGATTGCAAATGTAAACTCTCCCTCTACTGCTGCCCCTGATTTCAGTTTTCAAGCTGCTTTTCTGCAGCTCTTCTGACATAATTAATTATATTAATGCACTTTTTTTGTTTCCAGTACAGTCTACTATTTCACTGTCAAAGATGCCAAGAAATGAAGCTTTACATTTGTTCTTTGGAAAGTGTAAGGGTCAAAAAGTCAGATCTGCTACCAGCACATTAAATGCATTGTCAGAAAAGATCACGTGTAGATGCTTATGAAGATGATGACAGCATGTGTGTGATGCTATCTGCATTTTACTTGGTGGGTTCAGTTGCACTCTTGCTTGTTCCACATGCTCCCAGATCTCAGCTGTGGGAATTAGATGCACAAAGCCACAATACACTCAAATTTGTGTTCTAGGAAGTTGGTGGAATCCGTTGACTAATTTAGGTTTGCTTTTTGCTTCTCTGCCAAGAAGAGTTTTCCAGCTCTGTCATCTTACTAATAATTCTCTTGGCCCTGGGAAAAGCCTGATGCTCTTGTGCACATCTATATAAGGGCATGCAGATTGTCTGGTCCTCTATGGCTGCTGTGGTGCTCCCAGCACTCTTGGATGCATGCAGGCAGCTTTTGCTAATGATTGACATGTTCAAATTGGCAAGTCAAGCTTGTCATTCGTTGTTTTTTACAGCCTCTTTGGTGGGACAGAAGTTGTTAACACTGTGACTGGCTGGTGTGAGTCTGAGCAGCCAGGTGTTTTTTCCCTTTGTAACTCAGTAATGAAACTGCTAGTGGTAAGCTTCTGATGCCTCTTCTGTGCAGTTGAAGTTGTCCTTTTTTATGTTGTGTTATTATGAATGCACTTGAAATGCAATGAGCAGAGGGTCATGCATGAAGAAATTAATTTGTGGCCTCTTGTTTCTAGGAAGTTGTGACTAGCATTGCTGTTTGAATTGGCAATAGGCTGCATGCAGCCCAAGCGTGGGTTTGCTTGCCAAAATGAGTATATCCATTAATGGATGGTTGCTGTCTTGAGTCTAAATCCAGGGGCACGTACTCTGCAGCTGTCTTAGCTGAAAGTCTGATTAAATGGTACCTTCCTGGCAGCTTGAAGGCTCTTGTAGTTTAGTCTCTAAACAGTATTAAATTGCCAGTCTAAAACTCCAAGGAGGATTAGAAGATAAATGCTTTGTCTCTTTCCTCATTATTCAGCTAGCAAACTGTGCTGCACAAGGACCTTCTCTATCCTTAGGGTTTTAGTTGCTACTTCAGTATCTCAGTTGCTTCCATCCCAGTGATTGAAAGGCCCTTGCCTTTACAAGACTCACACAGTTCTGGCATGTAGAAGTAGATCCTCATTTTTCAACATTGAATTTTCCCTCAAAGCTATGGCCCAGCTCTGCACACGAAACATTACAAGAGCCTAGTTTTTCAATCACTGTTTAGTTTATACCATGTTCAAGTCAAGCTTGTTGAAAAATGTATTTTGTAAATACCCTTCCAGATTCCTGCCTCGACTTGTATGCAGCTTCCTTCCTCTCTTTTCTACCGGTTCCTCCCTATCCAAACCAGCATCTGAGAAATTTTATTGTTTCTGCCTGAGTGCAGCAGTGATTGCATGGCTCACTCCCTGGCCCTGTCTTGTTTGCTGTCTCTCCTGTAATAAGGAAGCAGCACAGAAATGTAAACCGATGTTTGTATGTAAACGGATGTTTGTATGTCTGTGTGTCTGCATTTAATTTATCTGGCATTTGTTCCCAGGCTTGTTCGAGTGACATGGTTTTGCTCTGTCTTCCTGCACCATTTAAGTATTGCCTGCAGCTGGAGTCTCATTTGAAAGAGTATGCATTAGAAACCACATTTTAAAATAACTATCCATCAATTTAAGAAGGAGCCTGGGGTCCTATGGGGATGCTGAAGCCTGCTGGCTTTCACTGAAGGCAGTGTGATTCCCAGGCAGACTGCTGGATATGCAGCCCTGCCACTGGTGGAGAGGCAGGTCTGGCAGCCCTGCTAGAGTGGCCACACTCTGTAGCAGGGGTACTGTCTGGTCAAGGAGAATGTGGAGGCAGTTTTGCAGCTGGGAATCCTCCAGAAAGCCACTACAGTCCAATCAGTAACTATCCACTGTGCACCAAAGGCACCGTTGCTGAGGCTGTGGTTCAGCTATCTGCTCCAGTGCCTTTTCTCTGCTATGAGAATAAGATTGAGCACATACAGATAGATGAAAAGATGATGAATCTGACCAATCCACCCTGTTGTCTATGCCTTAAGCCCACACTTCCCAGACTTTCAGAAAAGAAGTCATGGGCCAGTAGTGGGATGTGAGGTGAACTTTTAGATGCTGTATTTCTTTCTCTGGCCACACTTTAGTAAAAATACAGGCAGTAACACCAGGAGCAGAGCCAGCAAACACTTGCTGAGGGCCAGAACTGTAACAGTCCCACTGATCACCTGCAGATCATGGACTGCACAGGTGGTGTGGTGGTATGTGCCTTGAAAGCCTCCCTAGGGAAAGCAGTGAGAGCAAAGCTGTCTCCTTTACAGCTTTGCTGGAGCCATACATGGACAGTTTAGAGTGACTGAAGGGCTGAAGGGCTCTGCTGCAGCTGTTGTGAAGACAAAAGGAAGCTTTATCCTCCTAGCCTTAGATGGACAACTGCGTGGACTATTTAACCTTTCTGTTTGGATAACTTTTAAACTGGACTGAAAGTAAAACCTGGAGTGACCTCGCTGCTTCAATTTATATTCAGTGACGGATCAGAATGGCAGCAGGCTGGGAAACAAACTTGTGCTTCTTGCCTTGCTAATAAATAAAGTAGAACAATCTGGTCAAAAATCTCCAGTGGCTGCAGTAATTTGCCATAGCTGCTTTCCCTATGCAGTGAGGATGAAAGCAAGTGTCTGGGATCCTGGGGGAAGGTGTCAATTATATATTCAAATCTCAGCCTATCAGCCCCCTTTAAGCGTAGATTTTCATCCTGAATAAGGCCTTTTGGTACTTATGATATCTGATAATATTAAGCTGCTTCAAAAGAAAATGGTACCTCAAATATACTAAAATCACAGCTAGCGAGAACTCGTACAGGGGTATTGCATGCTAGAAATTAGCTGTGTGTGGCCCAACTTGCCAGACAATAGGATTTGGGTGATTCTTGTTGTCAGGTGTCCGCACTGCAGGTAAGCCCACAGAGTGCAATAGTCTGGTGTCAAAAATTCTCTTTGTGCTTGTCAAAGATCATATCTGGTGTGACCTGTGTCTTTGTACTTTTCTGTAAAAAGAGGTACAGCACAGCAATCTACATTCAAGGTTTCTTCTGTGTCAAGTCCAGACTGCAACAACTGCAACAGCAGATCAATAAAATTTCTTTTCCTTGAGTCTTCCCTCGCTGAGCTACCTTCCGCATGTATTAAAACAGATATCTAGAATGTACATGTGCATCACAGTTACATTTGGGATGTTTAAAAGATGTCCTGGCATTGAGAGAAATAGTGTAGACCAGACTGGATTTATCATGGGTATCTCCACACCTCGTTTCTCCATCCTTGGCAGTTTATAAGCCTTTTCTGTTTCAAGTCTCTTTCCAGTTATCCAGCTAGTTAGCAAAACAAGAATACTTGCAGTGAGAATTAAGCACTTAAGTTGTAGCTGGCCATGGACCCACAGATATCCAGGGAGCACATCTATCTGCAGTTGCAGGTTCTACAAAGGGCTCCTGTCGAAAGAGAACATGGTTTTCAGAACTCATCATAAGAATTTGCCAGCATCTGATTGCTGCATGACACATTATTTAGCATTGAACAACTGTTTTCATTCAGCAGTACTGCAGCCACTCATTCCTTACTATTAAAAAGCTTAAAGGCACTGTTTAGTCCTTGTGAGATGCTAACTACTCTCTACCTCTGAGAAATGTGGGTAGGAAATGTTTCTCTCAAAGTAGATCAAGCAAATCTAAGCACTTTACTTCTTCAACACTTGTTTGCCTGTTGTTCTTTGGGACAGAAAAACTCCAGAATCATGATGGTAGAAGCAGTTGGATTTTGTCATGGATCTTGGCTTGTGTTTCAGACTGCTGTGAGCAGTTTGGTCAGACAACAGAACCAGTAAAGGTTATGTAGAATTTCTCTGACCCATGATGTCATCTTAGTTAAGATTCCTATCGCAGACTTGGACCCTTATTTATTTATGTTTTTTTCTCTAATTCCCAAAACCCTCTGTTTGTTCATCATGGATACCACTGTATAAATAAGAAGACAACTCAAAAAAAGAAGATAAAACAAAAAAATACTTTTAGCTTACCCAAGGCAGCCCAAATTCAAGAACAAAATGCTCTCTGTATAGTCAATGTAGACAAGAGCTGTTTCTCTTCCTGGCTACCCATATAAACTAAAACACAGAGTAATCTGAATTGTCCTACTTGATTGAAGAATTCACATCTAAGAGAGATCTCCATCTTCTGCTGTTGGGTGACCTTCAACTCTAATCCCTGAGTTGGAGCCTAGGCTTGATGTGTTGCTAAAGGAAACCCAAAAGTTAAGCCAGGACAGTCACTGATGAGATTCCTTCATTCTCCAATGACCTCATACAAAATAACTGTCATCCAACTTACGTGCCCAATATGAGGTATATTTGTCCAGATTTTCTCTGGATAGTGGATAATTCTACATACAAAAGATTGGGGAAATGTTTGGGAAAATAATGAACTTCAAGTCTTTTAATAATAGTGATGCTCATTGGTGAAAACAGAATAACTATTCAAATTTTGTGTGTTGCAGAACAGAGTCAAAAGTCTGGTCACCACTTGTAACTGAGGAGGGAAAAACACATCCTTACAAGATTAATCTGGCCTCTGAACCACAGGTGAGTAACAAACTATCTGCATGCTTTTGCTTGTCTGACTTCAGAGCAGTTTCTGGCCAGATCCCCCAATGAGCTGATCATGTGTCCCACCTCTGGAGCAGTGCCATATGCCTAGAAGCCATGTGGCCTTTGGAATCTTTGGAGACAAATTCCCTCCCTCTTGGTCAAAAGCCTGCTCTGCTGTGGAGACCTAATCAGTTACCTTACTAAGGGCAAGCAGTTTGGATCAGAGGTGTTATCTCAAACGTTCCAGATGCTCACATATACAGTAGGGTAGAATGTGCTACCATAGCTAGAAGTGCTACTTTTACTAAGCTTGTTGATTTTTGGATAAGAAAGGTCTTGAAAGAGGAGGAAAATGGTTCACTCATAACGTTTTCTGTTTGGGTTGGTTTTGTTATTTGTCTTTTAACACTTGCTAGCAGTCAATCCATGAAGAAAATGGAAGAGAAAGCACACCAGCCTTCTATACTTTTATCTGTGGGGGAGATCTTGCAGCTTCTGTCTGGGAAGTTGGCTTTGTAACCTCTTGGCAGGTTCACTGGTCTTGCTTCACTGGTCTGCTGCCTCTGTCAGGTAAACGTAGTAATAAGTGACCTGAGTAAGGGCATTGCCTGGGCTAAGATTAGAAGATTACACTGCACAAATCTAAACTGTGCTAAAATGAATGGCATTTCTCTGTGTTTTTACTAGGGCAGTGACATGGATTCTGGCTCTAGCACACATCCTCTGTGAGTCTTTCTAGCAAAACAAGCAGAGATAAAACTAGCTCAACTCTGCAATTACTGATGTGCTAATATGTCTGTTTGTGTTGGAAAGGGCCTGAACATAAAGTAGCACATCTGCAACAATACTGTGCCTGGACCTTGGTCTGGGATCTGTTCATGCTCCCTCTCATGCCAAACTGCTGTGTGTTGCTTGGCTCAAGAATGTGGTGTGGTGTTCTCCAAGTATTTTATAACTCAGCCAAGGTACAGCGAGAGACTGAGCTATATGAGGTTATATTGGACTGAGGCCATGGAGTGGCACACCTGCCAGTGACACTGTTGAGCTGAGATATGGTCTGGGTCTTCTGCTGCCCTAGCTCTGGAGGTGTTTTCCTGAAAACCTTGAAACTTGGGCGCTGTCTCTTACCCAAATAAGTGGGGCAGAGTCCGTGCTGAATCTCTGCTGTAAGTTTTCAGAGGGCTGTTGTTTAATTGACCAGGAGACCAAATCCTGGAGACCAAGTCCCTAACCCAGGGACTTCCTTTTTCAGTAGCTGACTGCAGCAAGTGAGGTTTGTGGCAAGGTTTGTCTGCTTGGAGCATGCTGATTCCTGCCAGAGCCATGGCAAGCATCAGCTGAGTCACTCTGGAGCTGAGTCTTTGCATCATCACTACAGATTTCAGCCAGGCCCTCTGCAAATCATCATCATCAGAGCACAGAAGATGTACATATGTGTGTGTGTGTATATATATATATACACATATATGTATATATGTCAGACTGCTATGAGTGTTATGACATAGGTGCTGATCCCATTTTCAAATAAGATTGGTAGAAGTTGTGAGTGGAGCTCAGTCTTTGAAGGCAGTGCTATTGGAGCTGTTCAGGATTTTTTAACTTGCTTGCCAGTGAAAACAATTTCTTTGCTTTCCTTGGCAACAGTCTCACACAGAACACTTATTAATTCACTTACCAACGAAAACAGGACATGCTGAGTCCAAGTGGCTAATTTAAGTCCTGATCCAGGGTCCTTCAAAGTTGTTTCTCAATGGCTTTGCTCCACAGCCCTTTCAATGCAGAAAGGTACATGTGAATATTTACTTAAAAAAAACAAACAAAAAACCCCAAAAGCAACCCAAATAAAAAGCATTAAAACTTTTGCTATAGAAACTGGACTGCAATTATTTAAATCAGTTCCCACTGTTCTTAAAACTGCATAGTTTGTTGCCTCTCCTACTTTCAGTGTCTTAGCTGAATTTTTTCACGCTTGCCCACTTTTTAGTTTTCCTGTTTGAGTGGTGCAATTAAATACATCTTTGCAGGTCTTGCAAGTGACATGAATTTCTGTTTGTTTGAACTGCATGACTTAGCTACATATTTTAAGATCACTACTTACATATTTTTATGTCTGTTTGAATTAGACTTTTTGTTTACTTCTGTAATCCTTTTGGAGTCTGATATTTGGTGAAATGCTGCATCATCCTGTGAAAGTATTTTCCCTTATTTGAAATCCAAGTTCAAGATACTTGGAAAATAAAGTGTCTGCAGCCTCCAGTGCGTGAGTTGAATCCCAAGACTGATCCCATGATTTAAGCTGACCATGAAAAATCAACAGTCTTAATATTTCATTACCATTATTTTTGTCCTTATAAATTAGCTTCAACTGAGGCAAGAGTGACAGCAAAATTATATTTCATCAAAAGGTGCAGCAGTTTGTCAGTCATGATGGCTCAGCAGCTGAGCCAGCTTTGGTTTGGGTGCAACCATGGCAACATCAGGGGAAGGAAATGACAGAGTCTTAATATATTTACTCAATTATTTCACTTGCACTACTCACCCACATCCTAAGGGCGATTGCTCAGTGTCATTTTCCCATCAAGAGCTTTTCCTTGTTGCAGTGGGAAAGATTAAAATAACACAACTACAGCTCCCTTCTGCTTAATGTTTTTTGGGAAAAGTGATCACAGCAAGAGAGAACAAGTTTCCTGGTGGCTAAGGTAACTTTAATAGTTATGACACTGACCCTCTGGGCGACATTAACTTTCAGACTCTGCCATGTGCTCTGCATGCTGCTGTACGTGGCTGCATTGTGCCTTGGTAAAGTGAACAATAAAAATCTTTATCTCTAGGATTGTGCAGTTTCTTGTCAGACTTGGGCTCTGTGGGAGGTTTGTCTTTTCCCCCCACTCTATTTCTAGGACATTGAGGTCAGTAGGGTCTAGGTCTCTGAGTGAGCTCATGTAGAGAATGAGCTGAAAGAGGCCAGCTTTGAGGGTGGTCAGCGCCAGGACTAGTTTCAAAAAAGCTTGTCCAGATCCCCAAAGGCCACGCAGTGTATGCAGTGAGGCACAAGCGTTAACCTCACCGCTCAAGAATTTCAGTGAAAACTCTTGCTTTGAGATGGATAGATCAGTTCTTAACTACAGAAGATATGGGCTTTCAAACTTGAGGATATCTTGTTGGATTTTGGGATTTGTTTGTTTGTTTGTTTGTTTTAATGAGAAATAACCTTCAAACTTGTAGCCAGAACAGCTCAGGAGGTGAATCAAGACATTTGTGGGACAGACAACCACTTCTTTCTTCCCAAGGGCTTCTTAAGAGTGCTTGTCTCATTCTTGCCCTTGCAGAGTGATGTCAGTGTTTCTATCTTGTGTATTTTATCTCCTTGGATACAGAGAAGGCAGGGGCTATAGAAACTGGGTGTGTGGCTGACTTGGCCTTTGATAAGGCCATGCATGTGTGGGCAATGTGTGCAGCAATAGGTGTGTAAAGTAACAACATCGTGTTTCAGACAAAGGAACTGTGCTGGCATATCATGACCTCCTGGTTTTGGTTAAAAGATGTTACAGCATGGATGTGGAATGTGTTAGGAACGTGGAAGGAGAGGATGTGGGAAGCCAGCCTTGTTGTTCTACCCCCCTGCAATAACAAAACCCCAAACCCCTCCTAATTTCTAATCAGATTTCAAAGCATTGCAAAAGGTCTTTCCATAGTTGAAAAACCTCGAATAACAGAGGGAGAGGTGAAACTAAAGGCACTTCTTAATACTTAAAATTGCAGCTGGTAAGACAGAGTAGAGTTTGCCATGAAGATACCCTCTTCTGAGCTGTTACTGAATGTGTGGCAGAAGCAGCCTTCCCACTGGTGTGCTGGCTGGGCACAGGCATGGCCTTCACTCTGCAGGCAGCTTTGCAAGGGTGAGAATTGGGCTGGGGGAGTTGACTGCCGCTTTCTGCTTTTCTTCCCTGCTTGCAGGGCCAGAATGCTCTGGTTTGCTGAGGTTTGGTCAGGGGCCCGTTTTCTTAGAGCTCAGTAAACATTTATACTGAGAAATGTTTTATCTTATTTCCTTTTGGCGTGACTCTCGAGATGTGCAATCCAGGACTGCCTGCTTCAAGCCTCTGGGCTCTGACTTGGGGTGCAAGAATGTCTGGGGCCCAGTGGGGCAGCAGGTTTTGCCAGTTCACTTGTCTGCTTCAGGGGCCATGGGGGCTTTTGCTTCTCCTTGCAACTACAGAGCCTGGGTGCTAATTGGTTTTTTTCCAATTGATTTGTAACATGAGATTGGAGTGAATCTCCTGACTCCCAAGAGCTGGAGTTTCAAGAAATAACTGTGCTGGCCAGTCTCTAAATCATGACTCCACACTTGAAATAAGTTTTTGATGGCTTCAAGCAGCCACTGACTCCATATTCAACCTTCCTTTACTCCAGGGACTGCAAGAAGTTGGCCTGGGAAGGGGCAGTGGACAGTCAGGGGAATGGGGGTACAGTGTCAGTGGAGCATCAGCCAGCATCCCTGAGATCCCAGCCCTGCTGGTTGCCTTTAGGCTGTGCTGTGAGAAGAAAGCCCTGCTAAGGGAAGAGGCTTCCCAACACCTCACATCATTATTTTATTTAGTGAGTACAAAACGCCTCCAGGTTTTGCCTGTTTCTAATGGTGGTAAGGTCAGTGCAGCCAGTACGACTTTGGCCATGTCACTGCATGGCAGATGGGACCAAAGAGCCCAGCCTCACCTTAAGACTGCCTCCAACCTGCTCCAGGGTACCTGGGACCATGGAGATGTCCAGATGGCTTTATGTCTCTGGGGCATGGGATATGCCCCAGCTCAGCTGATGGAGGTGGGTCATCCCAGGCTGTCTGCCTGCCTTACTGACAGCTGGGAATTGACCTGGAGTCCCATGCCCTGATTCTTGGGCTGAGTAGGTCCCATAGCAGTAGCCATGTCCATCTGTGGTGCATGGCAAGGAGGAAGCAGCTGTCCAACCTGTGAGCCACTGGCTGACCCCAGACATGGAGGTGATGGCTGACGTAGCTGTGGGGATTTCACAGGCTGTGCTTCAGCACTGCCAGGTATGGCCTGGCCTGAGAGGGATGAGAAGGAGGAAGGGGCCATTGTTTTCCCAGATAATTCCCCATGACGCAGCTTGCAGCCGGTGCAGTAGGAAATGTTGATCTGCTTCCTGCCTTAGTGAAGGGACATTTTTCTCATCCCTGCATCCTGGCACCATAGCTGGCAACTCCCTTTGCAGCTATAAGGGCTGTGGCCAGTACATGACAGTGCATGGCAGTGTCACCATCTGCCCCTGGACAGGGCTGTTACCATTAACAGCCAGCACTCAGAAAATTTATTTGGCAGGAAACCTATGTATTTGACCTGAAGTTGGGGTTCTCCAAACTTTTATTTGTCCTTGGCACAGGGAAACAGCTTTTGCCCAGGGATGGAGGGTTTTGCACTGATGTTTGAAGGACTTGGGAGCAGATGGGATTGTGCTCCAAGGCCATTTAGAGGTTGTTTCTATAGAGGAGGTAGTTTCAGGCCAGGAGGGTGCTATTGGAGGAATGGCTTCATTTTGAAAGTGAAGCAGAATGAGAACTCACCGATTTCAGAAGCAGTGCCCTGTTGGAGAAGTTTAGGAGTTGCTAATCCATTTTAGCTTGGACTAGTCACTATGCCAGCCCTTGTGACGACATGTCTCAGCAAAGGAATATGGTGCATATTCATGGTGTCAGTTTGTAGTGGTTTATACTGCCTTGGATAGCCTACCTGGAGGCTCAGGAGCTTCCATATTCCATCATGAGACCAAAATAACCACTGCCAGTACCCCTCCTTGCTGCTGACTGCAACCTGCTGCAGACAGGCCTGGTGTTGTCAGACTGAGGCATCTCCATGGCTTGGAGGGAGGGTGAGGCAAGCACTTCCGAATCTGTCTGCAGATGCCAGCCACAGTTGTCTCCAGAAAGATCTAATATTAGCTACACTTCTCTCTACTACTGGCAGAGTGGGTTATGCTCTGACAGGATAAGGGCATGTCCTTGTGTCTGACTGCCAGTTCATGCTTAGCAAAGAGACTGTTGCTTGCTGCTCTTACAGTCTGTGCCTCAGCCAGGGATGCTGTTTAATGCTCTTTGCCCCATTTCCCTTGTGTTGGTCCTGAGAATACCACAGCCTTAGAGATGCAGCAAACCCCAGGCAGCTCAACTGCATAAACCATGTATGGCCCCCACACATGTAAAACAGTGGAGCAGCGGGTTTGTGCTAGCAGTTTTCAGTTGTTTGCTGGTGGACAAGTTTTTGGGAGTGTCACATTTCTTATTTTTTGTCCCTGTATTAAGTCAGAGACTGCCATATAAACATATGTGCACTTACAGTCCAGTGTGCACTTACAGCCTAGAAAGCCAACCGTATCCTGGGCTGCAAAAGAAGTGTGGCCAACAGGTTGAGGGAGGTGATTCTCACCCTCTACTCCACTCTGGTGAGACTCCACGCTGGAGTATTGCATCCAGTTCTGGAGCCCTTATTACAAGAAAGATGTAGACATGCTGGAATGTGCCCGGAGAAGGGCCAGGAGGACGATCAGAGGGCTGAAGCACCTCTCCTATGAAGACAGACTGAGTGAGCTGGGGCTGTTCAGTGCGGAGAAGAGAAGACTCCAAGAAGACCTTATTGTGGCCTTCCAGTATCTGAAGGGGGCCTACAAGAAAGCTGGTGAGGGACTTTTTGGGATGTTGGATAGTGATAGGACATAGGGGAATGGAGCAAAACTAGAAATGGGTAGATTCAGATTAGGAAGAAGTTCTTCACCATGAGGGTGCTGAGACACCACAGGTTGCCCAGGGAGGTGGTGGGTGGTCTTTAAGGCCAGACTGGATGGGGCTCTGAGCAACATGATCTAGTGTGAGGTGTCCCTGCCCATGGCATGGGAATTGGAACTAGGTGATCCTTGAGGTATCTCCCAGCCCTAGCAATTCTATGATTCTATATGATTCCATGAGTGGCACCTTTAACAAAACTACTGCACACTACAGGGCCTGAATTTTCAGTTCTGTTTAATGCCTGTCCCGCTTGACAGTGAGAACACGTTATCTTTTGATCTTGGGCTCATGAAAGCACTTGTTCTTTGCAAATTCCTCATACAGCTCGAGAAAAAGCAGAATGGTGTGACAGGAAGTGCCAGAGAATTTGAGTTATGCAAATGTCCTTTATAATGTTACTGCTCTTATAATGCTTGTCTGTAAACTCTCATCTTCTACACTCTTCTCCAGAAGGGATTTTTTTCCTAATCTAATTCTCAGACCTCACCTTCTGCACAGTGTCTCTGTCTAACTTGCTATAAATTCCTATACAGTCTGCAGACTTTATCCACACAAGAGCTACTGTAGATGTCCTAACACTTTTGAAAGCACCATTTATTGCCGTGGATGTTATTACATAGCAGAAAACCTACCTGGTGGTCAAAAGTAACCCAAAATTTCCTATGTGGATTCTGTGCTTGAGTGCTCATTGCAGTTCTTCTTGGAGTCAAGGCACTAATGTGATTTCAATCTCTCCTCTGCACATGCCTGTCTATTTTCTCTGCATTTTTAGGAACTTAGATACTCTTGAGGCCTTTATCACTGTCAAACTGATTTGGTCTTGGCTGAGAGAATAAAAGGTCCTTGGCAGGAATGGGAAGGTGCCCATGTGCATGTGGCATATGTAACTGAGACGCCTTACTTCCTTAGGAAACCAGAGTTAAAAAACAGATACTCTAAATTACTTTCCTTTCTCTAGTTCTTAACACAAGTTACAACTTCACCTTTGTGCCTATTTGACCTAAGAGTGTAACCTTGTTAGCCTAAAAACACCTCTGTCTTTCATTGACCCAACTATTTATGTGAAACCCTCTCTGATTTGTGGCCTCTGAATGATGGGATAGCATATGTATTCAGCGCTGATAAAAGATCACTGATACTTTCCCCCACAGTGTGATATGTAGGCTGAAGTTTGGTTTTCTTCCATCTAAAATCTGCAGTTTCTGCCATAGGAAAAACTATTTTTATGAGCACTGTTCTGTGTTTTGAACGAGCTTGCGACAAAGGGAGATTAGCTAATTACTCCAGGGTCTTTCTTCCCTTGGTGTGTGGGAAAGCTTCATGGATGATGTCCATATGCATCCGCCAGAAAGGCATGGGAGGACAGTTCCGCTAACTCATACCTGAGCATCTTGAGCTACCCTACTGATTCCAAATGACTTGTAAATCCTGAATGTTTTTGGACCTACACTGCTCTTCTCTGAGGGATCCCATGCCATAAAAATAAACACCATTTGAGTGCCCTGAAGTGAGATAACTCCCATCTCTTGGTCTGGGAATGCTAGCCAGATGTCTGTTGCAGAGGGGGTTCTCTGTACCTACGCCTATTTGGAGGAGGTGAAAAATTAATACAAATTTTATATAAAAATATAATTTATTAAATTAATATTTATGAACTCTTGCCACCCCCAACCACTGTATATTAATATTTAGTCTGGTGCAAAGTTATGAAAACAATTTAGGATAGAATACATACAGGGATTTGATTATTTAACTAGCAAAACATTCAAACTATAAACAGAGAGAGGAGTTTCCCTTTTGGCTTAGTGCTGCTTGGGAGCTTATACTATTTTCCCAGCAGAGCGGGATGAAACGCTTTCTGCTCTAAGACAGAGGTAACTTGTATTACAGAGGTATTCAAGCTTTACTCACAAGTGTTATTATTAATTATTATTCACCCTCTGGGGCTGTGTCTCAGCCTATGCCCAATGTCCAGACTTCAGGGGCTCTGCCTGTGGACTCGGACGCTGTAATCTTCCTGGCTTGAGGGGAGATAGGTGAATCTTCCCAGTCTCTGGGGTCTTAGGTTTTATTCTAACCTTTTGTCCTGGCAAGGGACAATCTCTGCCTTGATGCTGCTGTCTTCTTCTGGATGCTGCATCCAGGGATATCAGCTGTCAGGATTCCAGGAACAGGAGAAGAGTGTCCGTGCAGGCACTGACATGGTTCCTTCACAGGTTCAGGCTGTGTGTGTGTGCAGACAATCCAGAAGTCTGCTTCCTGGTTCTCTCCGTGGCAGTGGCTTTTACCAGGCAATAAGCAGTGGGCATGCGAAGTGTGCTCGGCTGCTGGGAGACTGAGCTCTGTAGGCAAATCAATGCAGTGCAGGATCTTGTCCTGATAGCAGTATAGCTTGCAGATATGCACAGCTGGACTAGCAGGCTATAGGGTCCTTCTGTATATAAATGTGCAGGCTTAAATGAGCTCTGCATCTAAGGTACGCAGGCAGATTAGCTGCGTTTGAATCAAAGCATGAGGTCTATGCCTCGGAGAGCTGCAAGTGAGGGTCAGACTCTGTGTCTGAGCCTTGCAGGGTCTGTGCCATGCAGGTGAGTCAGAGAGGGCTGAGCTGCACTGCAGGCAGGGCCAGAGAGCTGAGCACGTGGTTCACCTGTGCATCCCTCTTTATGGACTGTGGGCCAAGATTAATGTGCCCTTTGGCCACGAGAGCGACCAATCAGGTTGGCAGCTAGCCAAACCTTACCATAATAGGCAGGAGGCTCTTGCCTGGACTCTCTCAAATATGGGCATCACATGGATTTGCCCCAGGGAGACACGAGCTGGGTGTGTGTGGCTTACACAACCTGTTTACAACCAGGGGTCCTGGCAGAAAAAAACATGTCCAGGCATGTAGAGGCATAAATAAGCCTCTTTTTGGGCCTACAGGCCCTCCACGACACTGTCTCAGGAAATCTGGCAACATAAAAGAGATTTAAAGAAATAGCTGTAGGAGAAGTTAGTCATACTTGTTTCTGGTGAGTATTTCTCCTATAACTAGAGCTCTATCAAACAAATGGTGTGAGATGTTCAGAGGGTGGCAAAGGCTCACTCAATTGCTGTATAAGGCCTTCCAGTATCTGAAGGGGGCCTACAAAAAAGCTCTGGAGGGACTTTTTAGGATATCAGGTAGTGACAGGACTAGGGGGAATGGAGCAAAGCTGGAGATGGGTAGATTCAGATTGGACACGAGGAGCAAGTTCTTCAGCATGAGAGCGGTGAGAGCCTGGAATGGGTTACCCATGGAGGTGGTTGAGGGCCCCATGCCTGAAAGTGTTTAAGGCCAGGCTGGATGAGGCTCTGGCCAGCCTGATCTAGGCTAGGGTGTCCCTGCCCATGGCAGGGGGGGTTGGAACTAGATGATCCTTGTGGTCCCTTCCAACCCTGACTGATTCTATGATTCTATAAGTCATTGCCTGTATGGAGGGGGAGAGGGAACTAGTTGTACTAATTGGAGCTGGGAACTATGGGTCTTAAGAAGGGCTGCATCTCATCTTGTGCCATTGGATTTTGGCCCTGTGATGAGGCTATGCCCAATCTCTACAGCTGGCTGTAACATTGCAAAATGCATATTTTCATGCCATCATTTAGCCCTGGATATTTCAAGACACTTCTGTGGCTGTTAGTCCTTTCTCATGCCTGCCGTAGTGAGGCCCTGTTGTACTTCCTTCTTGCTTTGGTCATGCCTCTTCTCTGGGAAGAAATAAGTCCTGGATGTTGTTATCAATTCACCAAGGCTGCTAATTTCCCAGCCTGCTGAACTGGTGATGGGTCTTTGAAATTTCCTCATTTTTGTTAGTGCTGATTGTGATTCAGAAGAATGTTACTTCATGTCTTATTTATTTTGAATTATGCCCTTTTATTACATTGTAACCAGTGTTTTTCAGTGTCCACTAATGCCCTTGGGAGCCTTCACTTTGCAGCAAATCCAGAACGTCTGGGTGACTTTTCATACTGTTGACACTGAAGAAGTCTCTGGCAATCAGCTGTCACTGCCTGTGTCACTGTATCTTTTGTGTTAAACTTTCCACCTTTATTGCCACGGTTTTCTGTCAGGAAAACCCAAAGTTGTTCATCAAAGATCCCAATATTAGCTGAAGGAGCAGACATGCCCCAGAGCACTTGTAGTCATGACAAACCCCTTATTTTCGAGTTGCCCATAACTACGGAAAGCCAAACTTTCAGATGTCATTGAAGAGCTCTGCTCTTTCTGCCTCTCATCATCACTTTTTCAGATAAATCTGCCCTTCTTTGAGGAACTGCAAGGAATGCTTAAAATCTGTAGTCTTGCATGGGAAGCTAGGTCCTGCAGCTTAATGCAGGCTTGCAGGGGCTCTCAGATGTGTGGCATCTTGAGCTAATAGCTCTGGCAATATTTCTGAGCTCTTATATTCCTGATATGTCAACTCTGAAATGTTCTGAAGATCAGCTATTCAGGAGGGGACCACACATGCTTCTCAGCTCAGACCACATGCAAAAGTGGCTGCTTGCTTTGGATTGCTCTGCTGCCTCCTACTTGCCTGCCTGGGCACCTCTGATTTTTGCTTCTGCTTCTTTGCATGCAGGAAATAAGGCACGTAGGAAGTGCACACAACCGGAGTGCTGTGCCCTTCACTGCTGCCACAGCGTCTGCCCCCAGAGTGATTACTGCTCAGTACAACAACCCAGCAGGCCTGTACTCCTCAGAGAACATCCAGACCTTCAACAATGCAGTGGAATCAAAGACATCACCTGGGGTCGCAGAGCCTACCAAGCTGTAAGTATCTTCTCTGCCTCCCTTCCCTATCTGTGCTCCCAGAAGAAAGCTTCAGGAGATGAGAGTTCACTGTGAGGGTACCAATTTGTTAACCCAGAAAAGTTCTCTTTCAGGACAAGTGATGTAGCAGAGGCATGAGTGCAGACACAGTCCGTAAGGGCTTGGAGGAGTGGGGAACATTTCATAAGATACAGAAATTAAGTGAATGCTGTTGTGTTTCTTTGTGTAGCAGAGACCGACACAGGTTCCACGTGCATTCAGCATGACATACCAGCCTGCTGGTCTGAACAGGTGCCTGAGAGCTTGTTACAAGCACTTTGTAGTTAGCATTTTGTGATGGCTTTGTAGGCAATGCTGGGCAGGATGGGTGCCAGCTAGCACAGGAAGCACACGTGTCCCTGTTCCTAGCTGGCTTGGAATTCATAGACAGGCTCTTTCTAGCTTTTATTATTGGACCTTGTTTTTCTACAGGAGTTTTAAAATGTAGCTGAAACATTGATACCTGTGTATGTGATTTTATGTGTAGGATTAGAAAGGGTTTCACCTTTAAAAGAGCCTACTGATTTTTGTGGTTGCATCTGAGATAAACACGTCACTTTATTCCAAAAGTCCAGTTACTCTTCTTTCATTGGAGGTAATAAACCAGGAGCTGTCTGAAATCTTCCTGGCTGCAGTGGTCAAGTTTCTTAACTGCCCTAAGTCTCTCTATAGCAGAACCAAACTGTCTGGTAGACTTTGGCCACTTTTACAACAAAAGACCAACACTTTAGTTGATAGTCAACTAAATTGCTGACTTGTGAACAGTAAATTCAGCCTCTGCCTTTGCAGGGCATATAGACCTGAGATTGTTGTTTAATATAAGCCTGAAGACCTATCCTTGATGGAAACCTGCTTCTTGCACTGGCAGCCCCATCTGCAGCATGGGCCATTCTAGGTAGAGTTATGGTGCTGCAGCAGGCAGATGAGTTAACATATTTTTGTTCCTGATTTGCTTCAGAAGACCTCAGAAGCCTCATTCAAGGAGTTAGCAAAGAGAGAGGAAAGACAAGGGAAATCTGACTTTCCATTAACCTGATGGGACCATTTGTCAGTCAAATAACACCTCTACTCTAGTCTGGAGTTCCCTTCAGGTGAGAGCACTCCATGGAAGCCAGGTATATTTTGCTGGAAACCTGTGGGTGATCCTATTTTTCTTGCAGGGATTAGCAAAGAGATGGGCTTCTTCTAGTGCTGTGGCTTATTGTGGTCCTCCTAGCAGGAAGGTCCACTGCCAGCCCTGCTGCCTGTTTGGTATAAGACATCTTTGTCCATCTTTCCCTTGTTGCAAAGGTAAACTGGGAGGACTGTGGATGAGGTCTTTGATGGTAATACACTTTTATTTACAGACTCATCAAAAGCAAGTTAATTGCTGCTGGTTTTCATTGAGAGCCAGGGGCCTTACTCTGTCATTAGAGACCAGCTGTGGTCTCTGCAGTGCATAAGCACAGGTTCTCACTCACACAGAATTCCACTTGCTTTGAAGTTTCTGCCCATGTCTTTAGCTGAGTTATTTGTATGTGGCAGGACTTGCTCCAGGTTTACCTGTCATTTATCTGCATCTCTGTCCTATACCCAGCATATACTCAGCCTGTCTGCACCTGGCATCCTGATCCTGCCATTGCACATGGAGATACGACACAAGAACCTGGTCCATGCTCCATCCTTAGAGGGTGCATGATGTAAATGCATGTCTGAAAACAGCAAACAAATCCAGATGGTGGTGCAAAGCAGATGGGGAGGGCAGGGAGAAGCCCTGCTACTGAGCACATCTATTCTGGAATTTGAGATGATAATTGCCTTTTAGCAGGGTGCCCAGGGTAGCTCTTGGAAGTGCAGTAGTTAAGGTAGCATCCCTTGGCTGGATGGTGGGGCCATAAGAGTGTGATTAGGTAGCTCATAGTGAAACTTCTGTCGCCATGTGTTCGTTGCTTCTACTAGCCCTATATTTGCTCATCAAACTGCATTTTAGTTTTTGTGTGGACACACCTAGAGTGTAAGACTAGAACTAAAGCACTAACCAGAAGCCTTTAATTCATGTATTCAGTGGTATGTCCCTAAGACAGTAGTCTGCAACTCTTGGGGTGTTTGGTTTAGCCCTGCATTAATGTCATCCTTCTTTCCTTTCTTCCTCCTCTCCATTTTTCCCCTCAATTCCATAATGCAAAACACAAATGAACCCCCAAACACAACTCAAACTGGCCATGTGAACACGTGGGCCCATAGCCACCCATCACCAACAAGCGTGATGCAGGGTCCGTTCACCTCCATCTATAACCCTCTGCAGGAGCAGACCTCCAAGCCACCACAGCAGAGGTACAGCACCTCCTTCATCCCCAGCCAAGCCTGAGTGGGGCCCAAGCAGCTGAAGCATGCAGCCCAGGTCTGCCCCAACAGCCTTGTGGAAGTGGAGGTGCCAGGACTCAAAGTGCTGCACATGCAGTTCAGTTCTCCCTTGCAGCTCTATTCACAGAGCATCATCGTGGATTCCCTGCAGGGGCAAATCTCTTCTGTAAGCCCTGATTTCATCAGGTAACCTACCTGCTGTCCTTGTGGCTGGCTCACTTCATCAGTTCATCTGCATCTCAGTGTCCACAAGCGCCTTGTCCCTGTCTGTGGCTCACAATGCTGGCTGGTCACAAGAAAATTCTGGTTACATTTTGTCTTTCCATCAATAGTGCATAACCTCACAGGAGGTTTGTCTGCATTGTGCTAAACTCTGTGGGAAGCACCAAAGCATCATTTCAGCCTGTCAGGGTGTCTATTGCCCACTGTGCACACATCCAATAGGGCTTTGGCAATAGCTGGTGGCATTCCTCGGGGAGCCATCTACAGCAGATGGATTTACTCGAGACAGGAGGGTGTTTTATCCTGAAAGCTGATGTTTCTCCTGCAATGAAACAACTGTTGTTTCCAAATAGAAGCTGCTGACACATGTGTCCTTGTGCTTTTGTCTTGCTGGATGCAGGCTGGGCCATGGGTGTGCACTGTTTATTTCAAGCTGAAGCAGGTCCCCATGTGTCTTCATCTTTGGCTGATAACACTGTAGTGAGTTTGGAGCAGCATAGGAAGGCACCAGGCACGCAGAGCACCTGGTCTGTGTTCGCACTCTTGCCCACTTGTCTGCCCAGGCTGCTGCTCTTGAGGCTGCCTCTGCCCATAGGAGCAGAGGATGCTTGACACACCCTAATGTCTGTGAGATCTGTGGAGAGCTTCTGCATCACAAGGCCTGGTGGTCTTTGGTATTTGCTCTATGTTGCATTTGGGAACCAGCTGGCCCATGCCTCTAAATGGCAGCCCAGAGGGTAGTGAGTATGTTTAGCCATCTCACAGGAGGCCCAATCAAGGATAAATTATTTCAGAAGATGTGAACCTTCAGCAGAGATACTCTGCTATGTGACCAAGCAACTTGCAGCTGTGTGACTTGTGGTCCAAGGAGGTGGTCTGTCATGTGGCCTCTGTGGGACAGAAAGAAAAACATACAGCAACTTGGCTGCTGACAGTCATCATCCTGGGCTGAGCAGCATGTGCTTCAAAGCAGAAAAGTTGGTGTTCTGACCAACTCCTTCTTTGCCTTATGCCAGTGCCAAGAGATAATGTCAGGTATGGATTTACTCCTGCTTTGTTACTTAGTCCGGTTACTTGCTGTAAGTTGCTCATTGCGTGTAGCTATTCCATGCTCACCAAGAACAGTCACACCGCTGGCTGGCTGTGCTGGTCCAGACAGCTGACAATACTCACAGAGGAGCCCCCAGGCATCAGTCAGCAATTGTTTCATTGCAAAAGTGACTGCTCCATAGGCCTTCCCGTAGCACAGCTTTGAGATGCTTGTAAACTTTTCAAAATGTACTACATAAAGTACTAAAATTACATAAATAGGTAAATAAATGTTACTAAATAAGTAAAGTCATAAAATTACATTAGTAAAGAATAAGGTGTGTTGTTTTGAAGACACTGTTGAAGGCTGTGTCTTTATGGTTTTCATTGCCATCTTCTTGCACGTTTTCAGTGATCCAGTGTTACTTCAGTGATCCAGCATTGCAGGTTGTATGGTAGCAGCATTAGGATCCAGTAACGACTGTGTGAGAGTCTGGAATTCAGTAATGGTTGTTGGAGCAGTCCTGTACAAAATATTTGTGTTGGGAAACTCTGCACATGGAAAAGGAGCTGATTGCTGCAGTTGGTGGTGATTGCTGCAGATATAAAGTACCTGTGTAACAGCAGGTGATGTAAATCAGCCAACATACAGGGACCCGTAATCCCGGAGGCAGATTTCCTGTGCCTGTGGCATTGCCCATTCCAGAGATCAGGTACTTTTTGGAGGTTTGTTGTTTCGTTTGGTTGTTTAAGCAGCATAGCCTTCTGCCCTGATGAAGTATGTCACCCTACTGGTACATATTCCAGGATCTGGGTTTTTTTATAGTTTCTTGGCAGTCTTATGCAGGTTTATCTGTAGGGTGCACACTGGGGAGAGCTGTTCTGTATGTTTTCCAGGGTTCAGCTGCTTGCAAGTCTAATGTGCTTCCTGTTCCACTGAAAATTACTAAACATGGAAACATTTCATGAAATTCTTTTTATGGAAATGGCATTTTTTGATTTGTGTGACCATTTTACCTCTGGTGCTTGAAGAGTTTATTACATAGAGTAACTCCCAGATGACGCAATTGCACATTGGCATGGGGAAGTATGCCTCTCCAAGAAAGATTTCCTTCTGCAATTTAGTCTGAACTTCAGGATGTTTATGGACTTTTCAGGCAGCCACAGGGCTCAGGGATGGTGAAACCTAATAGACCATTTACATTTGTAAGGCTGCATTATGTAACTGAGCTGTCAGAGGAGACTTGTCAGTTTTTTCATTTTTCCAGTTATTTTATTCCATCCTCAGAACAGAAGACAGGCAGGAACTTCTATTATTTAGTCCACTCCTTTGCCTAGTATTTGGTCAAATGTTACTTATCCAAACTCTTTTAAAATCCTTTAGTATGGAGATAGCTCACATGTCCACCCACTGGATGTGCAGAACATCCTAGGTATTGCCTCCAGCTTATTTTTCTCTTTTTTTTTCCACTAAATACCCTTCTGGTGGCACGAGGACCACCCTTTCAGGCACTCTGCATTGTGAAAAGAGGCCTGTGAAGCACTTTAGGCTGAGGGTGCAAGTCCCTGGTGACATGGGTGGCGGCAGCAGCAGCACCTCAAGAGGCAACTGAGAGCTTAGTCTTAGCAGGCAGAAATTACCTCTGCTTTTGACCTGCTCATTAACTTTAGGTAAATGTTGTAAATGGGCTGTGGCTGAGTTTCCATCTATAAAATGGAAATAATAACACTTGAAATACAATTTAAATTAAATTATTACCATCTTACATTAGGGCTCTTTTAGTTAGATCCTACAGCTGTGACTTTGTGAAGGATCCTTTGGGACTAATTTATAGTGTACTTGCTGAGATTTCTTTTTAATGAAATAGACTTAATTCGAGATTCACAGGGATGTAATGCGGCAATCTAAGGTAGTTTATGCATGCAAGGAATATGTATAGATGGCACAGCAACCAGCTGGGATTCCATCCCATCACATGAGTTACTTTCCTACTATTAGGATTTCCTAGGCAGAAACTTTTCGTTTCTGGAGCATGGAGTAATGGTGAGGCAGGAAGACCACTTGGGGACCATCTGAGTTCAGTCAGTGAGGATCCACTGGCAGTAGCATATTGGGATAGCCCAGCGTGCTGATCCCCCTCAGGCTGCAGCTGTCTTGTGTGAGCACATCCAGCACCTCTGTGGTTTATGGCATCCTATTGTGTGTTTGTTTTGCACATTCATTTTTCAGTCATCGTGAACATTTTGCTCGAGGGACTGGCTTTAGTTCTCAGCTGTTTAACAAGGCTAACTGTTTCTTCCTCAGTTCAGATCAGCATAACCAGCCCCCAGGTGGCATTGTCATAGACAGAGAATCTGAGGTTTACAAGATGCTCCAGGAGAATCAAGAATCAAATGAGCCACCCAGGCAGTCTGCTTCATTCCTTGTGCTGCAAGAGATTTTGGAGTCAGAAGAGAAAGGTGAGCACTTACAGCACATCTAACCTGAGTGTGTTCTTGCTTTTTGCCTTCCTTGGACTGTAAAGTGTTTAAGAGTAACATCTATATTTTCCTTTCTTGGCTGTTGATTGTTCAGTGTAGCAGGTGTAGGTGGTTTCTGCAGAAACCTACAGACCCTTTCACTAACTTAACTCCTAAATATTCTCTTGATTAGTTTCAGTGTCTATGGGCCCATATCATTGCTCACTTACTGAGGGAGTGCTCAAGAAACAAACTCCTACATCATTTCATTTTCAAGAAAGAATCTACAAAGTTGCAAGAACTCTTTTTACTTTACAAAGTTTTGCCCCTTTAAGATAATATTTACTGATTAAAGATCATCTTAGATTCAAGACTTTTAATGTTACTTTATGTTACTTTAATGTTACTACAAGGTAATGCTCTTCAGTAAGTCCTAAAGCTTCCAATCTCCATCCAACTACACAAGAAAAAGGATCCCCTTCTGCAATCAACTGTAAATATATATATATAAGCTGAGTTACAGCAAGCAGGTGACAGCCTTTAACCTCTGAAATTTTGCTCTGCTTGGCATTCTTGGTCTGACATCCAGACTTGTGCAGGGCTACAGATTTTAATATAAAAGAGCCGATTAATTTAGGTAGGGACTAAATCATACTCTCTTCTCTACTTAAATAAAATAAACCAAACAAATTAATAGGAAAAGAATTCCAAGAATTACTTCCCCTCCCCCAGCCCAGGCCTGTTGAGAACTTTCTTTTGGGTTATTAGCTTCACAGTGCTATGTTCAGTTTTGTCCAACAGAAACCTGGTGCTGAGATATTCACCACAAAAGGAAACTGACCTACAAGTGTAGGCCTGAGGAATCTGAAAGGAAAGAGCAAAACAAAAGGAAACTATAGGAACAAGGAAACCAAGATCTCTGAGGCTTTAATACGCAGTCAAAATATCTACCTGAAAGCTTCTTTTAAAATGTTGAGTGTTTGCAGCTTTCCCTCAGAGTTCAGCTCCTGCATCGAAGGGACTGGAGTAGCCAGGACTTCTCAGGCAGCCGAGGTCTTCCCTAGTGCTTAGTAGTGCTGATGATAAGAAGCAAAAGCTTCTCTGTTTTATCTTTCTTTGAAGATTTGCAGCATTCATTGGATTCTCTGGCACAAGGTTTGCCTGCCCGACCACAGGCCAGGGTAGGCTTTGGCTTTACTCCTCTGTGAGCTGATAATCACCCATTGCAGAACAGGCTCGGGAGGTTATGCAGCATCAAAGGAATGTCTGTCCCTGAGGAGAGAGTGTCCTGCCTGCCTCGATGCTCCACCAGCCTTCAACACTGCTGCTGCTGACTCAGATAATGTCTGAAAGCCATAAATACCACACTGGTTGGCTGCTTCTCCCAGCCTGTCTTCAGGCCATGCCTTCTGAGTAGCAGCATTAGGGATCTATCTCCTCAGCTGGGACGTGTCCCCTGGGGCATTGCTATCAGCCTAGCTGGCTTACCAGCTGCTCTGTGCGGGCACCCGTCTGTGGAAGCACCACAACTGGGCTGTGTTTAGACCTGACCCTGCACTCATAGGTGGAGGGTGTTTCACAGGATGGAACAAATCATGTTTCCTGTGAGTATTTAATTAAGCAAGTTCCTCTAGAGAGATTGAAAAATATGCTGTGAGTGTTGTTGATGTGAACAAAGTGCTGTTTGAAGAAGAGAGAGTGAGCAAAAGTGATAAGGAAGAGCCTGAAGATGTGGCTGCTGCTGTTTTCTTTGCAGCAAGGATTACTTACAGTAACTGTTAGAAGGCAGGCATGGGCTGCGGCACAGCATCACCTGCCCCACGGGTGAGCAGCTCTCCTGTCGGTGATGCTGACCTGGGTCGTGTTCCTGACCTTGCTAGTCAATAAGGGCTTTGCACTGTTTTTCCTCTGTTAGACCAGCAACAATCGGTGCAGCGTGCTCTTGGTTTGACACTCGTCAGAAGGGTTTTATGACTGTCCCTCTCAATTTGAGGTGCCCATCAACCTGCTATGTTGCTGGTGAAACATGCTGGGGAGATCTGCAGCCCTCCTTCCCTTGTTGCCTGGTGTAGAACCTGTTGCAGAAGTCATGTAGTAGTTAAGACTAGTTACATCAATGATGTCATTTTGTAAGAGGCTCCTTTTTCACTGCAGATATTTAAAGGCTTGCCTCACATCTTGCATTTAGGATCCAGTGGCATTGCAGGCATCCAGGTCAGCATATGTCTCCTGTGAAAGACCTGTAGGACATCCCTGACCCAGAAAGCTTACACTAGGAAGATAGCTGGAGCATGCTACACAGCAGCAGGAGTGCACAGATTATCCCTACTGTCCCAGAGCCCTGCAAGAACAAGAAGTTTGTGAACCAACTCTTTCGGGAGTCTTGGGGGATCCAGCCCCACCAGACAGCAGACTGGAAAAGGACTTTTCACAGTCCTCCCTAGTCTGCCAGGACAGCCATCTCATCTCTTTCTGAGCCCAAATCTGGCAATCAGCTTAACCCTGCATGTGTGATCAGGGCATGGCAGGCAGACTCCAGTGCTGCCAAAGATAGAGCTGAGGCTTCACCTTGCTACTGTGCATGTGAGACATCAGCTGAAGTTTGGTGGGCTTTTAACATGAGAAGAGTCTCATCTGACCACCCACAATCTCAGGCCCTCAAATTTCCAGGGCCAGGTTCAACTGTGTCACTTCCTTCCCTCCACCTCACACACCTGTAAATCCCTGCATGCTTTCCATGCATGAATCCCTGCCTCAGAGCTGGGGTTAAAAAGCATCATCCTCCCTAGCAGAGCATCTGCTTGGGAGGAATACCTCAGGCCCACGCATCTGAAGCACTGTTCTTCCACCCCCAGGAGACCCTATGAAACCATCGGGATTTAGGAGCGTCAAAGCCCCCACCACAAAGGTGGCCTCATCGATTGGGAATGCCCAGAAGCTGCCCATGTGTGATAAGTGTGGATCTGGCATTGTGTAAGTAACCCTGTCCCTGAGGTTGCAGGGCAAGCATCCCATGCCTATGGGGCTGAGGTGCTGCACCTGAAACACTTCACCTACCCACATCCAGTGCATCCAGGAGCTGTCTCAAGGCACATTTACTCTCACCAGCTTTGATAGCACTAGCTTTGCAGTTTCCCACAGTGAAACAGGAGTTTAGTTTCCCTCTACAGATCTGTATCAATGGAAACCAAAGCAAGTTCCTGTAAGGGAGACCTCAAGACAACTGTTGGTGCATTGTTTTGCTTCCTACCTGAAAACTGTTTGCAGCACCCAGAAACAAAATGACCTTTCCATTCAGGAATGGTGCATTTAATGCTTTTTGTATCCTGGTGCTCCCAGCCATGCAGTGGTGGGTCTTTATGTAAGTACGTCCAATTTCCAGCACAGCAGAGATGAGGGTTTGATGCAAAGCTGCTGTACTATGTGTGACAGCACAAGGGACCCAACCCAGCTCTTCAATTTGCTGTTCAGTTTCTCAACCACGAATTCTTCCTTACAACTCCTGCATTGTCCCAGCTGCATTGTCCCAGCTGAATTCAGATGTCTCCTCTACTGCCCACCACAATCTGTTTGTTGCTGAAACCCCCTACACTGTGATTTCTGGTCCTGGCATGCCTGGACTGCCAATGACTGGCAGAGTCATTACAGAGGCATGCCCCAGCCTGTAAAATATGAATCAGAAACAAGCTCTACAATTATTCTACCAGCTGGGTATACATGAAGAGAAAGCAGGAGTCTATGCACAGCACTAAACCCTAATGAATTATGCAAAATGCAAGTGGCTGCTGGAACAAAATGACTCCTGGCAAATTGTCGTGTGGCTGATGGTGCTCACTAGCAAGCTGCTGTGTAGTTTTCATCATCTGTTGGGTTAGCTGTAGTTTTCTAGTAACAGCTGTTCCACGTGTGGCTGGATCTATTAATTGCAGCTCCCGAGCAGCAGTGTCGGAGCTCAGGGAAGAGCCACTCCCTGTGCTTCTCCCATGCATACCCAGTGTGTCAGTGGCTGGCTGTGCAGCCTTCATCCACCTCAGCCAGTAGTTGGAATTGTTTCTAGATTTGTTCTGCAATCCATTTGGTTTGGACCAAGATTTGGTCCCCTGGATGGTCAGGGTGATGCCTGCTATTTGATCCTGAGCATCTGAAGGCTGTGATTTTGCTACCCTGGGCGGGGAGTCCTGGTGGAATGCAGGCAGCCCAGTGCTAGTAAACATGTTCCACAGGACAGCTGCTATGCTGGCACGTTGGGTTCCAAAAATGCTGTTAACATCCACGTGACCAGAGGTAGGGCCTATACTTTGGTTTGCTGGGAGCAAGGACCCACCTTCAGCACTAGCGTGGGTCTGGGCTGGGTGTGAGGTGGCTGGGAGGGAGGGGGACAGTGGTGGGTGCCTGGCAGTTAGAGGTGCTGGTTCCTTCCCCAGAGGGGTGTTTGTGAAGATCCGGGACAAGCAGCGTCACCCCGAGTGCTACGTGTGCAGTGACTGCGGCACCAATCTCAAGCAGAAAGGACACTTCTTTGTGGAAGACCAAATTTACTGTGAGAAGCACGCCCGGGAGCGGGTGGTCCCCCCAGAGGGCTACGAGGTGGTCACTGTCTTCCCAAAGTAAATCATGCTGCTCACAAAGCCTGTGTGGATGGTTTGTTTTCTGCTGCTTTTCCTGGGAAAGTATCATCCCTGCCCACCTTGCCAAATCTCATTTATAATACAGAATGCTAGGCATGGCTTTGAATTTCCTTGCCGTTATTAATCCTCCATCTGTTCACATGAGATGTCATTATATTCTTTTTATCTCTTCTTTCACTGTTTCATTTTTTTAATAACAGAATTATTTTTGTTTTCCTCCTTTGTACTGTCAATGACACAGGAAAATCAGAGGCCAAAGTCAGATTACAACTCTTCTGTGTCCCAGTTATTTTGCATTCAATAAACAGGGTGAATCCAAGAGACAGATGTGTCTGCTTTATTCTGCACTTGACCAGCTTCCCAAGACAAAAGAGGTATCCAGTTCATGGCTGTTTACTCTGGAGAACAGCAGAAGGGAATGACATTGAGTCAAACTAGTCTTGTCTATGCTGCCCAGCTGCTGAGAGTAGCTGCCCACTAGCATCCAGGCAAGGGCCATAGCTGGCACTGGTGGCCTGTTTTCAGTGCACACACTAGTGCTGCATGCTTTCTGTCCTGTACCATTTCATGGTGACAGGACTGGACACTTCAGTGCTTCCCATTACACACCAACCAATGCCCGCTCTGTTCCCTATGGTCACAAACTAAGATCTTTCAGGAAGCAGCTCCTTCTCTGGCAGGCTGCTACCACCCCTGGGTTGAGTGGGTACATGTGCAGCAACCACAGACAGGGTCATGTGCCGGTCCTGGGTAGTCGTAGAATCAGAATCAACCAGGCTGGAAGAGACCTCCAAGATCATCCAGTCCAACCTATCACCCTGCCCTAACCAATCAACTAGACCATGGCACCAAGTACCTCATCCAGTCTTTTCTTGAAGACCCCCAGGGACGGTGCCTCCACCACCTCCCTGGGCAGCCCATTCCAATGGCAAATCACTCTCTCTGTGAAGAACTTCTTCCTAATATCCAGCCTATACCTACCCTGGCACAAATTGAGACTATGTCCCCTTGTTCTATTGCTGGTTGTCTGGGAGAAGAGGCCACCCCCCACCTGGCTACAATGCCCCTTCAGGTAGTTGTAGACAGTACTAAGATCACCCCTGAGCCTCCTCTTCTCCAGGCTAAACAGGCCCAGCTCCCTCAACCTCTCCTCATAGGATTTGTGCTCCAGGCCCCTCACCAGCTTTGTTGCCCTTCTCTGGACATGTTCCAGCACCTCAACATCTTTCTTGAATTGAGGGGCCCAGAACTGGACACAGTACTCAAGGTGTGGCCTGACCAGTGCTGAGTACAGGGGAAGAATAACCTCCCTTGTCCTACTGGCCACACTGTTCCTGATGCAGGCCAGGATGCCATTGGCTCTCTTGGCCACCTGGGCACACTGATGACTATCTTCAGTGGTGCTTTACTGCTGCAGCTGGTGCTTCCACTCCTTCACATTGAATCACACTACAGAACAGCTGCCTTGCAAAAAAAAAAAATACAACCCAATCCTCACTGGAGGGGAAACCAATCTGTCACCAGGATTATAAACCTGCCCCTGTCCAGATGAACCACACAGTTTGTTGCCAGGTTGAGGAGGGCACCAACTCACCAACCCAGGTAAGTTTAGCTCATGCCCTCAAGCTCCTTCTATGGGTGGTCGCAAGCAAGCAAGGATGGCATAGCTCCATCAGCAGACTCCAGCTTACCCCTAGGAAAGTGGGTTTCTCTGCCACTCCAGATCCTAACACCAGATTTTTCAAGCTTAGAGGGGGAGGATTTCGGCCTGTGAAGGTGCTATCTTCTGTCACTGCTGCTAGTGGGTTCATTCTCTCCCCTCTACAGCACATTTCCCCAGGGAAAAGGCTCTCTGTGCTGCAGGGCTTGCAAGCACTGGCAGGCCAGACGGGACAAAAAGCCACTGCAGCAATGGAGAGCACAAACCTACATGGCTGGAGGAGTAAACCTGTAGTAAGAGATTGCACTGGCTGCATTTCAAGACCAGTGCTCAAGTCCTGCCATAGCATAGCATGGAGTGGTGATTGCTCCCACCGTTGCACACTCCTTGCTGCCCACCTCAGCATGATGGGAGCTCCTGGCCTGTGGCTGCCTGCCTTGCAGGAGGAAAACACTGGCCACCGGGGCCATGTAGTGTGCTGCACCCCAACACCAGTGTTTGAGTCGAGACCCTCATACTGCACAAACATCTGTCAGCAGAACTTGTCTCATTCCAGATAAGCTCATGGGTTTGCTTTTGCATCAGGGGGTCAGAGCGTAAGCTGCTGAACCGTGCCTGGCATTTCCCACGCTGCAAACAGACGCCAAGCCCTGCTTTGTCTAGGGCTGCCTGCTTTATCGCCCAGCCAAGCTCCTGCAGCTGAGGCTGGCAGCGCTGCTGGGAAAACACTGATTGTGTGGGGCCTGACGCAGGCATCCTCCACTACAAAAGGTTTATGGGGTAGCTTTAGAGGTGTCGGTTTCTAATGCAGATAGCAGTGTTGATCCAATTAATTACTATGGGAACAGACTGGCTGAGGCATTTCCCATTCATTACTTGGGGATGATTTTGTTGCTCTCTGCTGTATTTATTTTTTTATATGATGTAGGACAACACAAGTTGAATCTTATCACACCTGTAACCATGCTGAGCCACCAGCTCCAGAAATTAACAATAATGTCAAATAATCCATAAAAGGTTCCTGCCTGAGAAGTGTCAGGCAATCTGTAAGCGATCTACCATCCTGCCAAAGAGGGACTCACATACACGTGCAGCGCAGCCCAAAGCACACCTGTCACTTTAGCACAGATTACTTGGGTTTCCGGTTGCAGTCTCTCTGCCACATCTCCCCCTTCCTCGTTGTGTAACAGATGGCGGTTGTGTGCTGCTGCTCCTGCATGGCTTACAGAAACGCACTCCACACAACACAGGATGCCACGTTCAGCTGCAGCATGGAAAGCTATGAGCATAGCATGACCCATGGGCATGGCAGGTTGGAGAAAAGGGCTCACCACGAGCCAGAGTAGCCCAGCTCAGAACACTAACCACTTCTTACAAACCGTTTTCACAGTTAAAAAGATGCTACTGGCAGTGACTCAATAGATCTAGCCCCTAAGAGATACAAGCAGCTATAAAAGGGTTTAAAAAAAACCCAGACAACAGCATCAAGACAGATCTCCTCACCTCCCACAGCATGACCACCACCCTTCCACCAGCATGGCCAGTTGTTCCAGCTTGCACATTTACATTTCATTTGCTAATAGGAACCCTGTGAGCTCAGACCAACTGCAGAGCAGGGTCTTAGCAACAAAAACATCATCTCTGCCAGGCAGACAAGTACAAATACCCAGATGTTCACGTGTGCAGCATAGATTCAAATGCTGATGAAATGCCATTGAACAGGTTCTGAGATGTAAGATAGTTTTACCACACATTTTCATGTCATCATCTGGAAAAAGCAGCAGCAGCCTCTCCCTAGCCAAGACCATGAGGTGCTTGCTTGATTTGGGAAAAAAAGAAAATAAAAAGAAAGGCAAAACAAGAAAGATGAAAACAGCACATAGCAGCAACACAAAAGCAAGCTGAGACTCCATCTTTCAGTCTCAGTAACTCAAGAATTACGTCTTGCATCCACTCATACATTTTTTGCCCCTCTAATGGAAAAATCAAGATGATATTTCACCCAGAACAATTTAAAACCATTAGTACCATTTACCTCCCCTCATCTTCACACTGTTATGACTGCATTTACTTCATGTCTCCCCATCTGTAAAAAGAGAGGCCACTTTCTCAAGCACCAGTGACCCCTTACAGCATGCCCCAGTCTGTGTATTAAGTGCACAAAAGCTGGACTGCCCCTTCATAATTAGCTTGATAGCATGTGCGACTGTTACTCTTGACTACAGGAGCAAGGAATGCAAGGTCATGCCAGTATACTGCGCATGCTTTGATCAACGTTCATGATACTTTGGGAGACAAAAAATAGAGGGACAGAGCCTGGGGTCCTCTGTGGCAGCTTTCGCTCTTTGAAGGTGGGCTACAAAAGCAGCCACATCTCTGCCAAATCTAACATCAAGCTCCATACACCACTAAACAGTGACATTTCACCAATGCTACACTATTTTATGCACTTTTAGGAAGGCAGCAATTATTATTAACTCCTACCTGTGCTGCCTATGGAATAGAAGACACTCTTGCTCATTTTTTTATTTTCCACCATCTCCACCGCATTTAGTGGAGTTCCTCAGGGTCAGTACTGGGACTAGTACTATTCAGTATCTTCATCAGCAACCTGGTCAAGGGAACAGAGTGCACTGTCAGCAAGTTTACTGATGGCACAAAACTGGGAGTGGCCAACACCTCCTTAGGCTGTACTGCCCTTCGGTAAGACCTGGACAGGCTGCAGAGGGAGAAGTTTAATGACGCAGAACCATAGAATCAACCAGGTTGGAAGAGACCTCCAAGGTCATCCGGTCCAACCTAGCACCCAGCCCTATCCAATCAACTAGATCATGGCACCAAGTGCCTCATCCAGTCTTTTCTTGAACACTAGCAGGGATGGCAACTCCACCACCTCCCTGGGCAGCCCATTCCAATGGCAACTCACTCTCTCCATGAAGAACTTCCTCCTAACATCCAGCCTGTACTTCCCCCGGCACAACATACAAGTGTAGAGTCTTGCATCTGGGAAAAACAACCCCATAGACCAGTATAGACTGGGGACTGACCTGTTGAGAGCAGCCTAGGGGAAAGTGATCTAGAGTTCTGGTGGACAGGATGACCATCAGCCAGCAGTGTACCCTTGTGGCCAAGAAGGCCAATGGCATCCTGTATTAGAAGGGCTGTGGTTAGTAGTTCTAGAGGTTCTCCCCCTCTACTCTGCCCTGGTGAGGCTGCACATGCAGGACTATGTCCAGTTCTGGGCCCCTCGGTTCAAAGAAATAATCCAGTACAGAGCCACGGAGATGATTAAGGGAATGGAACATCTCCTTTATGAAGAAAGGCTGAAGGAAATCTGTCTCTTTAGCTTGGAGGAGACGGCGGGGTGACCTCATATATGGACACATTAATGTGAAGAGCAGTGTCAGGAGCACAGAGCCAGGCTCTTCTGACTGGACAAAATGCAATGGGTCCAAGCTGGAGCACAGGAGATTTCATGTAGACAGTAAGGAAAAACTTTTTCAGTGAGGGTGATGGAGCACTGGAACAGGCCATCCAGGGAGATTGTGGAGTCTCCTTCTCTGGAGACATTCAAAACCTACCTGGATGTATTACTGTGTGACCTACTCTTGGTGATCCTGCTCCAGTAAGGGGATTGGATTAGATGATCTTCTGAAGTCACTCCCAACCCCTTGCATTCTGCGACTCTGTGGTATCACTCCGCAGTGGTATTCAGGTAGCTGTGCAGTTAAGCAGAGTAGATTGGACTGCAAAATGTAGGTTAAGCCCCTGCAAAAGCAGTTATAATAACTGATACAGCCTTCAGTTACTGCATTCAGATACTACTGTACATTTACTCTGGAATCCTGTAGTACAACAATGCATGAAGGGAGGCTAGCATAGTAGTGCAGCAAATAAAAGTAACACAAAGACAGCACATGTTGGACTTTGTACGTTTCAGGCTAATAAGTAACTGGCAAAGGTCAAAGCCAGCCTAATCATTAACTTAATGGATCTATTTGTTCTTTTATAGAGGCAAGAATAAAGAGCTCTCACTACTATAAAATAAATGCGTCTAAATAAGGCTAAGAGATTATTCTATGAAGAGTAAGAACAATCATAAAGTGACAAGAAACTAGGTTCCAAAGTCTGATAGAAGAGGTATGAATTCACTTTATTCTGTGTTGTTGCCTTGGCATAGCTAGATTAACTGCAACTGCTATGTTTCCAGCTGCAATTGCATGACTGCAGCTTCCAGCTACATAAAGATGTTTTCACACTCCAGAATTGTAAGTTTAAAAGCTACCTGCTGCCTAAGTTGAAAATTATTGCTTATGGCTGATTCTTAGACCCTACATATGAAATTAACTTCCATCTGTCTACTGCCTTGTGGTAGTCTCACACTCTCCCTTCCCAGAAAGTACTTCTTTGTCTTCCACACACCCTCAGAGACAGTGCATTTTTGCTTCTAGTACCCTTGGCTCCTTCCATGTGCTTTAAATAGGCACCTTTGCCACACGAAGAGACAACCCAGCCAAGACAGAAGCAACATCTGCACTAGAAAATTTTAGGACTTTCTGAGCTCGTTCAAAATGCTTGGATTTTGCTGTTGTTTTGAGGGGGTGTTTGATTTCTTTTTGGGGGTGCTTTTTTGCTTTAATTTGGTAGTGTTTGTTTGAATTTTTAATTGCTGTTGTGCATGTTTTTTGTTGTTTTTTCCTTTAATGTGTGACATTGGCTAATGTGCTAGATGAATATAGAAAGAGTAAATTAATGGGCACAACAAAAGCTTGGCTTATTTAACAAGTAATGCTAAAAACCTTGCACTTTTAAGGTAAACCAAACATTTAATCAAAATAATTTGCAGAAGTTAAAACCCAGAAGCTACATAATTGGCTGTAACAAAGGCACATGTTCTTTCCCTTCCAAATAAAACTGTAACTAACATCAAATGAAAAAAAGTTGTTTAGGACTTCCACAGGAAGTTTGTCTGTCTTGTTTTGGTTTTGTTTTTACCAGCCTTTACAAGCATTAGCCTCAAGTATGAAATATGCTCATTTAATTCTTTTTAAGAGCCTACCAAAGCCACAACAGGAAACTATCACTTGCATTGTACTGTAGAACATGTCAGAATTAATTGGAAGAACACGAGGGATTTGAACAAAGTCTTAAAGAAAAATTAGCACAAAGGACCAGTGCAAGTAACACCTCTGAAGATCTGATGTCAGGCATATGTTTGTCCTGTAAGAGTACAGGCCATGTCTGCACATTAAAACACACATTCTGCATTGGAATCCGACGATTCTTCCAAGACCCTGAAAACACCTACTTTTTCCTTTTTCGTTTTTTCAGAGGTCTTCATTTGATCTAGGATTAGAACAAAACGGAGATCAAAAATAACAGCTGAGGTGTCTGCAACTTTACTATTGCAGACATAAAGCTTGTATATATTTTTATTTGTATTTGGAAAGCAAGTTGATAAAATAATTTTGCTCCTTCAAAGGACTGCAACTAAAACTTTGTGCTTGAAAAGTTTTGGGTTATGTACTTTAATTAAAAACAAAAAACCCACACCCTCTGGCTAACTCTGCAGAAATACAGAGTTTTACAATCTACTTGAACAAATCTCATTTTCCTGACAAGAAAACAGTACAATAAACCTGTTTAGTGAAGTTATAGAACAGAAAATAGCAGTTCTGCTAAGCAATATTCTCTTCTGAAGTTCAGAGGTCTGCATCTTGCTCTCCTAGCACCTGCAGTCTACATGTTGCCCCCTTCCAGTGAATATAAAGCTAATGAAAAAGTATTTAATTATGATTTACAGTGGTCAAAGGCAACATTTCAGTTTCTAAAGCACTAACAGCAGTTGACTGTAGTCAGTACATAATACTAGACTATTATCTCTCTATAAGCAGCCATTCTAAATATGATGCACACTAACAGCACAAAATAAATGCCTCCTTCTCCAAAGGAGCAATCAGTTTGTTTCACAGTCTGTATAGATTTGTATAGACAAACCATGTTACAAGTGCATCATTTTGTAGAAAAACTCAAAAATTAATTAAAAAATAAAAAGAAAACATTTGGTCAGTTGACAAGCCATGCTAACTCTGAAGAGCTCATTTTCCCCCAAAGAAAATGTTATACTATATTTTGCATTATGACAGTAGCAAAACAACCTTTTAAACAAGTTTGCTAAAAAATATTTTCTAAGAATAATTTTTTGTTTGATCATTTACAGAAACTTACAAGGAAAATGTCTTTGCAGAACACCTCCTAATCTACATTTTTCTCTCATAGTACACTCAAGGCACACTATGCATAATTCTTGGTAATATTTTCAGTTAAGTTCTGTTATTTCTTCATCAAATTAATGGTTGGACTCAATGCCTTGAAGGTTTCTCTCCCCAGCTGACAATTCTGATTCTAAACCTTATTGGAAATGTCAGCAAAAGGGCCAAAGCAGTCCTCCTTCAGATGTACAATGTAGCTGCAAGGAAGTGAGCTATGGCAGCTTTGTGCAGCTAAAAGAATGTTTTTTAAAAAGTGAATTTACTGTTGAACAGGAAAAGCAAAAACAACAGGACAAAAGTGTGACTTACCAATAAGATCACTTCTATCCAGGAGTAACTCTAAATCTTTATCACTGATTACTTTTTCTTTAGATCCTTTAACCTCCCTGTTGAGGAAGAAACATCTCTATTAATATAGACAAAAGCAAGTTGCAGTTAGTATTGCAAAGAAGTCAGTTTTCCCACAAAGCAGAACCCCCAGGACATTCTTTCCACTATGAAGATCCATAGATCACACCACAAGACAAGAAAGTTTTTGACAGCTGCTTGCAAGCTGCAAGTTAAAACTCACAGTCCAAGAAAAATATGAAATCTGCATACCTCTCATAGTCTCTGGATTTCAGCAATTCTATTAATTCCTGAGGGTCCAGGCAGCTCTTTGACTGTGCTAGACCAGATCTGCCACCTTTAAACTGATCTGTAATAAATGAAAAAAATTAAGACGGTACACAGAGACAAATTGTGTAAATTGTTAAATCAGTGCTGAATGCACACATCAAACAAATTGCTCATGCACACCAGAACCAAATGCTATATTTCACTGGTTTAGCCCTCAGGTAAACACATCTTATGCTAAGAGCCTAACTGGTGAAAAAAAAGTGATGAAGAGTTTGCATGCATGCCTTTCACCTTCTAGATGTAGTATGCAGAAGAACTGACTGAAACACCAATTCAACATGCACACACGCGCACACAAAGCGGAAAAGCCGTTAGCTCTACTTACAGTAAAAACAGTCTAAATAAAGTTAAGTGATGGATGCTGAAGTTTGTTCCCTTTGTATTGTAAGCTGGTTGAAACAAAGCAAGCAGTATTAACCACAGGATAGGAACTAGATGTGGTTTGCATCCCTCAGTTTAAAGGACAAGACAGACAAACATGACTAAATGATACATCTGACAGTTTGGTTTCTTCAAGAGACTATGCTAATGCCTATCAACACACGGACCTGGATGTCAGCCTAAGTATTTAAAAAAATATATATACAGGACTACTTCTTAACACTGAGCACAGAAGTGAAGTTTAGTCTTGCACACCTCAGAGATAGAGAAGGCCTATGGTTCTGTGCCAAGTTTCCTCCATTTTTACCAACACATGTACCCATTTTATTAATGGGTCTTCACTGAGCCCTTTCATCACTCTCACTACTTTTCTTTCCTTTATCTTGGTTTCTGACGTGCTGCCTACACCTTTTCCCATCTCCCTCCAAAGACTGACTGTTCCTCTGTGAAGTGCAAATATGATGCAAGTTCAAGACCAGTAGGATTCTCTTCCTTAATAACATCCAACCCTGATGATACTATGATACTATACTATGAAACATCTCTGTGACACACAGGATAAAGGTCCTGCCATGCACTATTTAGTGATGCAGTCTCTCTTTTTCAGTTTTCAGTTTCACAAGTTCTGTGGCACTGAATTATTTCTGTACAGGTCTTGGGTTGCAGTAACAGTGACAGATGAAAATACAGAAAACCCTATAAAGTGCTTAACATTCAAATAGAAATTTACATCCATCACTTCCTCACATCTAATTTAGCTAAGAACACACTGGTTCTCATATGGCTTCCTAGGCATCTTTCTTCAATGAAACAGAAACACACAAAAAAAAAAGTAATACAGGGCTTAAGCCAAAAAAAAGGCATTGATTGGCAAACTCCAGTTCTTAAGCTCCAGTACTTGTACTGTACACACCCGATGTGGTTAGACACCACTGAAAGGTGGCTTTGTGGTATCCCTTATTCACTCCCCTAACCTTCCAACACTTTTTGAGATACTCAAAAAGTACAGCATTCAATACATCACTTTTACATATACACAGTGGATCTAAAGGTTCCTGGAGGGGCTATCTCTACCTAAACTGCAAGATTTAGAGATGATTCACCAATAGTTACCGAGATAAATACTCAGCTTAACGCAAAACTGAAGGCATGTATGACTCAAGATGATGCTTCCATTCAGTACTCATCCCAGTTCCCATAACAACTTTAGTATACATCAGTCACCTACTATTTGAGCCTGTTTCATGTGCTCATCTTGGCATTTCAGTTTTAACTTTAGGTTGGATCATGATGAAATTGTTAAAAACTAAGTATTTCTTACTTAAATGGGTCGTCAACATGCTGCCTACAGAGTCAGAGAGCAGTCGTGGCAATCACAGCAAGACAGTGGCAAATAGATTACAAAGGGTAAAGCTAGGATAAAGGAATCCTCTAACAAATTAACAGCTAACATCCTCCAAAAAAAAAAAGCAGCAAATCACAGCTTATGATCACAAGCAGAACACTGTGCAGTAGATAGTTACAGGTGTTGCTTTTCTCCCTTCAAGAAAATGCCTTTTTTTACCCGTTAATATACAATATACCACAACAACTTCATAAACTTCTTTAAAGTTTAATGAAAGGCTAAGTATTGTCAGAGGCACATGCCAAGTTACAAGAATTACTGTGTTTTTTCAAGTGAGCCTAGTTGGAAATGCTAGTGAGCTACTGTCCAAGTACCACAGAGTAAGCTAAGGAAGCAAAGCAGCATTTCTGTAACATTTAAAAAGACAAATTTCCCCCAAAACAAATAGTTCAACTCAATCACCTTCAAAAGATTTGAGTACGAACAGCTAGATAATTATGAATGCAACAAGAATCACCAAGCTGCACACAAGATCACTGTTGCTGAAAGTGTCATTAGGTACACATATTGCTCCAAATGTCAGCGAACTACAAGCCAGACAGTTTCACCTCTGTGCCCAGCAGGATTATGGAGCAGATCCTCCTGGAAACTCTCCAAAGGCACATGAAAAACAAGTAGGTGGTTGATGGCAGCCAACGTAGCTTCAGCAAGGGCAAATCATGCCTGATAGACCTCGTGGCTTTATCTATGACAGGCTAACAAGGAAGAGCAAGTGACATCTTCTACCTACAATTTTACTTCTCCAAATTATTTTGACACTGTCCCTCACGATATTCTGGTCTCCAAGTTGGAAAGATATGAATTTGATGGGTGGACCACTCGGTGGATAAGGAACTAGCTTGATGACTGCACTCCAAGAATGATGTCTTGATGTATACATAGAAATAAGTGACAAGTGATGTTGCTCAGATGTTGGTATTGGGAGTGGTGCTGTTTAACATCTTTGTCAGCAACATGCACAGCGGGATCAAGAGCACTCTCAGCAAATCTGCCAACAAGACCAAGCTGTGTGGAGGGAAGAGATGAGATGCCATCCAGAAGGACCTTGACAGGCTTAGAGACGGGCCAATGCCAGTACCATGAAGTTCAACAAAGCCAAACGCAAGGTTCTGCACTGGAGTCGCAGCAAATCTCAAGCACAAATGAAGGCTGGGTGGAGAATGAATACAAAGCAGTCCTGAGAAGGACTTGGGGGCGATGGCTGATGAGAAGCTCAATGTAAGTCCTATATGTATGCTTGCAGCACAGAAAATCAACCAAATCCAGGTCTGCATCCAAAGAGACACATGGTCAGAAGGTCTACTCCACTCTCATGAGACCCCACATTAAGATCAGGAACCCCAAGTACAATAAAGACCTTGAACTGTTAGAAGAGGTCCACATGAGGATCACAAAGATGAACAGAGGGCTGGAGCATCTACCCTACAAAGACAGGCTGAGAGAGTTGGAGTTGTTCAGCTTGGAGAAGAAAAGTGTCCGGGTGAGACCTTACTATAGCTTTCCAGTATTGGAAAGAGTTGGAGAGGGACTTTTTACAAAGGCATGTAGTGACAGGACAAGAGCTTCAAACTGGAAGAAGATAGGTTTAATTAGGCACTAGAAAAAGCTCTTCACCATGAGGGTTGTAAGGCACTGGAAAAGATTGCCCAGAGAAGTTACAGAGGCTCCACATCTGAAGCATTCAAAGCCACACTGGATGGAGCCTTGACCAACTTGGTCTAGTAGGTGTCACTCTTGTTCATAGCAGAGAGGTTGGAACTAGATGATCCTTTAAGGTCCCTTCCAGCCCACATCATTCTATGATACGAAATGAAGAATTGTTGTAAACTAAACTGCAAGCAGTAAGTTTTTAATCCATTCTTCCACTTATATTCATTTTTTTATAGTTTGATTTTAAGATAATCTACTCAGACTTGTCATCAGTCCCCAACATTCTCCACACAAGAAGTCTAAAAACAATTAGGTTAAAAAAAATCATCTTGCTGAAAAGACATCAACAAGACCAGCATTCTTATTGTGTCCTGTTATCTGTATTTCTTTCAGATAGGGTCTTTGTCCAATCAAAAGCTTCCAAAGTGCTTTCCTTTAAGTTTTCTTGAGAAGTTATCTGCAACATGTCTAAGACTGCACTTTGAAAAGCAAGGCTATATAGCCAATTGCTGGACAACGCTTTTTGCATTTTACTAAACAGTGCAGGTAAGAGTTCTCTACTGAGATTCAAGGAAGCCACATGTACTTAGAGGAAATTTTAAGAGAAAGATACTTACTTCTGTGGATAATCAGCTTCTCCAGTTTCCTCTTGGCAGCAGCTCTCTCCACAATCTTCTGGTCAATAGTATTCGCTGTCACAAGACGATAAACAACAACCGGCTTTGTTTGGCCAATTCTATGACACCTGTCTTGGGCCTGCAAATCTGACTGGGGGTTCTGAGCGGATAAAGAAACAACTTAGTTGCACATCATTATATCATTTTAAGAGGCATGCCACAAGCAGCATTTTCAATAGTGACTTCTCAGAGTCAGAGACAAAGCCATAAGCTGATCAATTGGTCATGATACATCTCTTACTCAAACCTGCCTATGCCAAGCTCTGCTGTTGTAGCTGCACAGCCAGAGTCACTCAATCAGCTTAAGACTGTTTCTACACTAAGTGCTGCAAGTTTCAATGGATGAACACTTTTTGTGCCACAAATTTAGCTCTAAGTGTGGGTTGATTCCTTTTGTTGGAGGGTAAAAAAGGGACTAAAAACCTTTGCAGCCATTTCTGAGGCTGCTTTAGTTCTCCTGAAGCTGACTAGTCATGCAAATAGTAGACAGTGAGGTCATCAGTCATTTCCTTTCACATCCATCTTCTTCCTAGACTTCAGACTCACTAACTATCTAAAACACAGGTTCCAAGTCACTGGTATTAAACACAGCAGCTGTTGGAAACAAGGAACCTGTAGACTGTCTGACTACATTCAAACTTAAGAAATCAAATGAAGGAAACACTTCTTCAGCATCTTCAAGGAAAAATCAGCCTGCTTCTGGTGTAACTCAGGCAAACAGGCTAGTTTTGGAAATCACCTGTAATACTGTATTCAATAAACTGAGACTTTTCAAAGAAGGCTCTATATTTCATATATAATATACTTGCATACACTACATACTATGATCTTCATGTAACATCTCATTGAAGTTACGGAAGCAACCTATACAGCAGTGACAGCAAAAGTTTTATGACACATATCATTATGTTATGTCTGTCAACATACCCAGTCGCTATCGTAGATGATAACTGTGTCTGCTGCAGTTAAGTTAATGCCCAAGCCTCCAGCTCTTGTACTCACTAAGAACAGGAAGACTTCAGGGTCAGTATTGAACTGACGCATCTGGAAGAGAATTAATCTATTAACAAACATCAGGTGATCAAACACAATACAGCTAATGTTTTGAGAGGTCTGTGTTTAAAAATATGAACACAGATAAAATACAGCATACACTGTCAGAAGCCAAACTAAGGCTTTAAGAAACACTGCATGCATTTGGGACAAGCCAAAAAACTGAAGCAATTGTAGGGGTTTTTATCTAATGATCCCAGTTGTCTAACACACAGAAGATATGACCATAAGAACACACAATCCAAATCGCATTCATCTCTATCTGCAATCTATCATCCAGTCTAAGCTGGCAGTCTAAAACTTCTTGACACAAGCAACAATCTAAAATACTGATGCCAAGTTGACTAACTCCCAGCCACCCTGCATACCTCTCCCTCTTCAAAACTGCACCACCCTTAATGGCTTCTCTTTGTTGTAAATGTATGCTTCAGTAGAAAGACATGTTGTGGTTATCTGAAAGTGTTAAAAGCATCCAAGAACATAAGAGAGTGCTGCAACAAATCCACATGCAATCTGAGGCTGAAGGTCCAAATGTCCCACTAAGTACAGAACTTCGTTTCCCAGAAGTTTACTTTTTTTGGCATTATGCAGTATGCTCCCAGATGCTGGCATCACAATCTGGATACTAGAAAGTAACACACGTAGGAGCAAAACTGGAACCAGCACAACCTAAGTACACAAAGCACTTCACACCTGGGCAACAGAGCACAGGAGGCTCACCATTCTATGCATACCCTCAAGGTACTGGTTAGCAACACATTATGTTGCTTCAGTATTTGAGCTGCAGGTAGTAATGTGGCACCCAGGATGTCACTTTTCAGTATAACTGTCTTTTGCCTATTAAAGGCTAAATGCTGCAACAAATCATATCCCAGTGCTGCAGGAACAAACAGACTTTGCTAACAGGCTCAAAGGGCATGTACATGTACTTACATTCTCTTCTCTCTCTGAATAAGACATAGAGCCATCCAAACGACTAAATTTGAAGTCTCTCAGATAGCAATAATCCATCAAAATGTCAAGCATCATAGTCATTTGTGAGAACAGCAACACCTACCAAAATCAGAAAGAATCCTTAGTACCATTTTTTGGTCATAAAGAGACAACTACCTGTGTCCTGTTCCCCTGCCATATCATAAGCTTTACCTTATGACCTCTCTTTTTCAATTCTGGAAGCATCCGGTCCAAAAGTAGAAACTTGCCTGAGTTCTTCACTAAATCTTCATCAACCTTACAACAGAGGAGAGGGAATCATGTTAGGAGGAAAGGATACCAGACTCTTCCCTGACTCAGAAACACCAAAAGCTGTCTGAAAGGTTGTCACAGAAACTCTTAAACTGAAGCAGCAGTAATTTTAGCAAACTACATTCAATCAGTTAAATCATGATCATAGAATCATACTATGCTTTGCTTTGGAAGGAATCTTTAAAGGTTCCACCCCTTGCATAACGAAATTAAATCAAACCTCACCATTTAATTTAATAAAATAGTTTTCAAAAAAGTTAAGTTTACATCTCACTTCTGGAAGGAGAAATAATTTTCATTTTTCCACATGAAAAACTGCTTTTGTTTCTCCCCCAGCTTGCCATTAACACATAAGGCTTCCACCTACTGGACACAAGCAAGCACTGCTGAGCAAGTTATTACACATCAGCTTAGTGACAGAAGTTGACAGTAGTATTAATGCTGCTGCTTTAGACCGCTCTTTTGCTCAAGATAGTCTGTTAGATCTAATTCTTGCTAAAGGGTAAGAGCAGGTATATAGAAATTTCTCAGTTCTAAGCCATACAGCAGCCACTTCAGTAACTCCTAATCCATTTTCCTTCAAGTGGTGTAAACTGTCAAACAGTCTGCGTTCTACACATTAATTCATTCCCCCTCATCATCCAGATTGGGCTACCTCCTTTTTATGCACTGACTTTACGTAAGTAAACGTCAACAGCTTGATCCTGAGTGCAGCTGAATCTGCTATCACTCACTAAACAGAAACATGACTACACATGCCCACAAGCCTACATTTAAGAATGTGCAAGCAACCTCCAGTTGTTCAAGATTCTTTCAATTCAAATTATTTCATGCTTTCCTCTATTATCAGGCTTTGTGTAGATCAAATTACTACCTAGTCTTTGTGACATATTTTTTTCCGCTCTTAAGAAGAAAGGATGATATATTCTCTGAGCAGAGGACTCTCTTCAGCCCTTCAGCACCTCACACTAAAAAGCTGCCACCACTCCTGCAGCATGCACAATTTGTGTCATCAACACTTCACTAAGGGCAGATTTTTTTTGTTTTGAAAATTAACCTTTGGTGAGCAAAGTTTGAGAAAAATCCTAAAACACCTTAAGTAAACAGAATTTGAATTGAGTAACTTTGTTCCTAGCAGATAAACACTATCACAATTGTGAACACTACAGCATCACTACACAAAAAAGATAAACGGGCACAGAAGCTGCACTTGTGCCTGCAGCTACTGCTGCAGCAGGAAGGTTCAAATAATGATTCAATGCACTGCTGGAATTCAGTGGAGAAGTGTATGTCAGGTATATCGAGAAGTTCATTCTTTACTGCCATAGGCTCACAGTCTATCGCTTCTTAATGTGTAGAATAATTCTTCTTGTAATCCTCTAAAAATATGTACCTTAAATTGTTGTGTGGCAGGGTCCAAAGGATATTCAATAAGATAGGGGTGATTGCAACATTTCCTCAGTAACATCATAATATTCTGCAGCTTAAGGTTCACCTCTGAATCCATGGGAACACTCATATCTACCACAGGCCTTGAAAAGATACATCATCTTATCAATACACAAAGTGTCACCTTATTATGCTATAGATACTGAAGACAAGAAAAAAAATAGAAGAAAATCAAGCAATGGATTCACATGTTGTGTCAAATGTCTTCAAAATCCCTCATAGTTAGTAAAACTATTGTAAAAAAATAATCGTCTTCTGGTGCAGCACTAGGCACTGAAGGCACAAGTTTGCCATTATTTATTGGTTTAAAACACAACAGAGCACTCTGTAGTAAGTAGCAGAAAAAAAACGCTTATACAAGTCACCTAGCTGATAAGGAACAGAAGCATGCTTTCCCTAGAACAAATGGTCATATCTCCTGAGGAACAACACATAAGCTATTCCAAAATCAGCTACCTCATTTTGTCTTCATGTTCACATCGCAGGACTCACAAGGAATACAGCTATTTAGCTGTTCCACATCTAAGCACCTTCTCCAACATAAAAGGATCCACGCATCCCATAAAACTAACACAAACACATATTTAACTGTCCTTGCAAAGTACACTGGTCTACAATAAAAACCTAGCAAAATAACTGAAGATTAACCTGTTTTTTTCAAGTTAAAGAGACTTGCTACAAATTCAGAGCCACCAACAGACTTTGCCAAAACCAGAAGTGAACATGATGCCTCAACTCCCTCAGTCCTGAACCTTAACTTTGATCTTCATCACCAGAAAGTAACTAATACCTGTCAACCAAAACAGCAGTAACTGTATTGGCATTCAGGTTCCAGGCCTCAGCTTCTCCTGTATATTTGACAAAATATAGCAAGAAAAGTGCTCTTCCCTTTCCTCCAGCCTTGAGCCCACACTTTGCTTCAAGTATTTCTGAGTAACTCCAGCAAAAACCTAGGAGTAAGTTGTAGCAGAGCAGCACTATCTTTTGTCCTGTATTTGAGCCAGTAAAAGATACACTTTAAAACATAACTGGACACTAGAAGCAAAATGTTAGCCTGAGCCTTGCAAAGTCTACAAAACCTCTTAGCTATCCTTGCTACCTGTAACCAGGACCTAAGCTATTACAATGAAATTTCAACTACCAAATAACTAAGATGAAGCAGCTTTGCTCTGGTTAGATCCAACACCATGTTAGACCTTGAAGTTTTGATGAAACCACAATTCTTCACTATCAAAATGTTTTAACAGTCCAAAGGAATAATATTTCACACCAGATAATCCATAAAAAGGCCAAATATCCAACAGAACTATCATCACAGGACCTAAGACTGTGACTAACGAAACCAGGGACTCCAGAAGCAATTTTATTGCTAGATCCTACAAAGGCCACAGGTCTAGAAGTAAGCATCTTGTAGTTAACTAGACCTCTGAGTTGGTGAGTGACAGTAAAACCTAATAATGGACCAATATAAGGTAAAAACAAAGAAACAAATCATACAGCTACAAGAATATCAGATTACAAGATGTAGTTCCTCTGGATCAACTTCAGTAAGCAAAGATCTGGAAGTAAACTAAGGAGGGAACCAGTAGTAATAAACACCATGGCATTTTAGGGCAGGTACCTCTCTTTTTCTACTTCCTCTTGTATTTTGCTGATGAGTTTTTCCAAATCGTCAGGTGAACCATTATGGTCTTCACAATAATCAACCACTTTTCGACTACGGCGTTTTGGTCGGCCTGTAGGACTCACCTCCACTACTTCTTCCTGTGAGAAAACATAACCTTGCCAACAAGAGCAGACAGATCTAGATTTGACAGTCTATGATGACTTAAGAGCTGTCAGTACTCAGAAGAAGTTTCAGTGATACCCATCATGCAATACTTAAGAGTCAATAGCTGCAGGTTTTGCTGAGTAGAAAGTGCAGTCCATGTTTTAAATGTCTGTAATTGTAGCTTTGGAAAACTTCTACATATTTAAAAATGGCATTAATATCTTCCTGATTTTCCAGCATAAACTATCAACTTTACAAAAACTGCTTCTTTTTGCCCCAAGCTACAAGTAATCAAGAATGCATTTAGACTCCTACTGTATTAGTTCACTGCCAATGAGGCCAGTCACAGAAACAATCATTGGAATAGGTAATAAAATGATCAGACTAAAAACCTAAGCTAAAGTGGGTTGTTACAACAGTAATGAAGCAATACCAAAATGTTTTTTCCTATAAACTGTTAATAGCAAGTACAATTTTAATATCTATTATCAGTAGATACCTCATTATTTCCGAGCAGTTTCTTAATGGTGCGATTTACAATGGCGGTGTAGAAAGTTTCTTGCTTTTTTGTTAGTGGCGCGTATACCACAACTTCTCGTTTAGGAGGAACCTCAAGAGCAACATCAGACTTTAGTCTTCTCAGTAAGAATGGTGTCAGAATCTGAGATTGAGGAGATGTGTTGTAATTACTCAAAGCTCTCACTGTGGATAGTTTAAAAACAAATACACATGCACAGTAATAGGTCTACTGACGTAATGCTATTTTGACAATTTAATACAAAGGAGTTCAAGTGCAGAGCTCCATATTTATTTTTTTAATATGGGTGTCTGTGCCAAAACTTTTACACATGTGCTGGTAATACGTGTGTTCAAACACATTCATTGTCATCTGAAAAATCTTGAATAGGGGTGCAATACTAATTACTACAGATCTTTAAAATAATTTTCATTCTATGAAAGTGATTTTGATACAGCTCATTTTAGTGGTTCTACTTCCTAAACCAAGTCATTTTCAGAAAGCTCAAGAATCTTCCTTAACCACAATAAATCATAAACTGTCATTGACAATCATATCCAGGAGATACAATTCATCTCTCATCATCAGCTTATGGTGAGAAAATGTTTAATTTTGTAAGCATTTACTTCCACACACTCTCCTTTAGTAAGTTTCAAGTGTTTAATTTTGAAGACAGGGACATTATAGAACTAGTTTCTTAAAAGGTGTTCCATTCAAAACATAGAAGTTGCATAAATTCTCTCAAAGTCACCTGTCAAGAAAATATCCTAAGTATACCTTCTGGCAATCAGAGGCAATCAACGGCAAACAAGTTTGACTAAACTGAATTCCAGGAATTTCAAGAAGTCATTATCAAAGAGGTATATTGCTCCTTTCAGCATTTTGAGGTGCCATAAAGGTGAAAAAAAAAAAACAAAAACTCAACAATTCTAAGTTCAGAAATGTCCCAGTAAAAGTCTCATGCCCAGAATTCAGCTTCACAAATTAGACTTTGACACACTTTGTAAAAATGGTCAATTTTAGAAATAAACACGAGAACAAACAACGTGAAGAGTAAGTAAAAACCTGATGTAGCATATGCAAGATATTTTGCTCCCTTTCTTTTGCAATAATATCTTCAGCAGTTTCTGTAATGCTGGTAATATCAAACCAAGATTCAAAGCTATTAAAAAAGAAAAAAAAAAGAATAGGTTACTTTATGGATATTAATTATTATTAAAGTTTGCTGGTTTTCTCTTATCCTGTGATTTTAAGAAAGACAAAGCACTAATATCCATCATGAACAGAGGCTAATAGAAAGTATTTCTGCAATGTATCTGTCAATTCAAATGCTTGAGGTTTTAAATAATGGGTAAAAATACTTACATTAGTTGGCTTATTCACTATATGTTATATTCAATGTACACTATAGCATTTTTAAAAACAAGTCTATAAACTGCTTTGGCAAAATGAGTCTACAGACTGCTTTCTTTCACCTAAACCCCTACTGCTTCAGGAAATGATCCATCTCCTATGGGTTCCATTGTCCACCAGCCTCACACAACTTTCTCCAGCACCTTAGAGAATCTCAAATAACACCAGGCCCGTATTAGACAAACGTCTCTTCCTCCAATACTCATGTCTTAGCTTAGAGTTTAGCTTCCACTATCCATAGAGCTGATAATTACTTCCTTATTTTCTAAACAACTGTGAAGGCAAGACACATTCCAAGGCTTTTATCACCAAATAATCATATCAAAGTAACAACCATATCATAAACTAGCTCTTCAAATGCTGATGCAAGTATAATTACTAAAGTCACAATAGTGCCCAAACAGAACAAAGGGGAATAGCTTCTACTATCAGTTCAGAACCTACCTTTTCAAATCATCAAACACATCTGGCAACAGGAAGTTAAGCAAAGACCAAAGCTCCGCTAAGTTGTTTTGCAGAGGAGTACCAGTCAACAGGAGTTTATTGTCTGCATTAAATCGTTTCAATTCTCTGATAAGGCGGCAGTTCATATTTTTAATCCTGTGACCTTCATCTACTATCAGGTATTTCCAGAAGCAGTGCTACAAAAAGAAAAAATATTTCAGCAAATCATAGCATCACTCCATCAAAACAGGAGTCAGACAAAATACAAAACACTAAAACAGGGGTCCTCAAACTACGGCCCGTGGGCCGGATACAGCCCCCCAGTATTTACAGAACACCCCGCTGGGGATTGGAGGGGAAACCAAGCAGCTGCAGATGACTTCCTGCCACTTAATCTGCGTGCCAGCCTCTGCAGCCCCCAGGCACCCGCCAGGACTGGGCTGGAACCAGCGCCTCGTCCTCAACCTGCCCCCTCCATGGGGCGCCTCTTGGCTACAAACTGCGCCACCACAAACGTTGTCAAAGAGATGTGTCCAAAGAAGGTAGATTTATTTAGTACAGTGAGTCTTTCAGGACCCACAATTACACGAAGGATTGAAGAAATGGGGGAAATTTGAATCCGCAGTTGCAAAACTCCTCAAAAAAACTTTGCTATTTCTCCTTGGCACTCGACGAAAGCAATGATGTTCATGATTCTGCACAGCTTCTGATTTTCAGTCATGGGACAAATGATTCTTTCAAAGTCACAGAGGAGCTTGCTACACTGAAAAGCACCAAAAGAATAACTACAGGAGAGGATATCCATAAGAAAGTTTGCCAAACTATGTGCCCAGGTGGCCAAGAGAGCCAATGGCATCCTGGCCTGCATCAGGAACAGTGTGGCCAGTAGGACAAGGGAGGTTATTCTTCCCCTGTACTCAGCACTGGTCAGGCCACACCTTGAGTACTGTGTCCAGTTCTGGGCCCCTCAATTCAAGAAAGATGTTGAGGTACTGGAACATGTCCAGAGAAGGGCAACGAAGCTGGTGAGGGGCCTGGAACACAAATCCTATGAGGAGAGGTTGAGGGAGCTGGGCCTGTTTAGCCTGGAGAAGAGGAGGCTCAGGGGTGATCTTATTACTGTCTACAACTACCTGAAGGGACATTGTAGCCAGGTGGGGGTTGGCCTCTTCTCCCAGGTAACCAGCAATAGAACAAGGGGACACAGTCTCAAGTTGTGCCAGGGTAGGTATAGGCTGGATGTTAGGAAGAAGTTTTTCACAGAGAGAGTGATTTCCCATTGGAATGGGCTGCCCAGGGAGGTGGTGGAGGCACCGTCCCTGGGGGTCTTCAAGAAAAGACTGGATGAGGCACTCAGTGACATGGTCTAGTTGACTGGCTAGGGCTGGGTAATAGGTTGGACTCGATGATCTTGGAGGTCTCTTCCAACCTGGTTGATTCTATGATTCTATGATTCTATGATTTGGAGCTGAACTGGGGTAAACTATTCAGTGTGACAACTGATGGCGCTCCTAGCATGGTAGGGTCCATGAAAGGAGTGTCTGCACACATTAACAAAGAGATGGACAAATGCAACCATTCATATTCAACAGATACACATTACATCATCCACCAACAAGCACTGTGTTGTAAATCACTGAAACTGGACTCTGTCATGAAAATTGTGGTTTCCGGTGTTAACTTCATTAGAGCTCATGCACTAAACCACAGACAGTTTCAGGAATTTCTGTCTGAGCTAAATGTTGCCTATGAAGATATTCTGTACCACACAGAAGTCCCTTGGCTGAGTGGAGGAAGAGTGTTGAAACAATTTTATGACTTACTTCTACAGGTTTATGATTTTATGCTTTCTAAAAACAAAGAAGTACCAGAGCTCAAAGATGCAGAATAGAAATGGCACCTTGCGTTTCTGACAGATGTAACGGAGCTACTCCACAATTTCGATGTCCAACTTCAAAGAAAGGGGAAGCTCATCTGTGATACGTATTCACATGTGAGCATTTCCAATCAAATTAGACCTGCTCATTAACCAAGTAAAGGAGGAAAACTTCTGCCATCCCCCCACAACCCAAAACCTGTCTGCAGAAAAACCAGCAGCTGCATTCTCACACAAAACATGTATGGATGTACTAAAAATGTTGCAAAAGTAGTTTCAAATTAGATTTAAAGACCTTTGTCTCCATGAACAGGACATACAGCTTTTCCGGAACCCATTTTCTGTCGACAATGAAACTCTAGATCTCATTTACCAAATGGAATTTGCCAAACTACAGACTTGTGACTCGCTGAAAGATGCATTCAAATAAAGCAGCCATACTTATTTCTAAAGCAGCCTTATTTATTTCTATGCATCTCTCCCCTCAGAGACATATCATAATCTCAGGAACCACACACTCAAAATCGCAACTATCTTTGGCAGCATCTATGTCTGTGAGCAGACTTCTTCCCAAATGAAACACCTGAAATCTCCAATAATATCCAGACTAACTGATGAACACCTGCATCACTTGCTATGACTAGCAGTGAGAAATATGGAACCTAACACTGACCATCTCATTAGCCAACAGCAGGCTCATAGTTCACACTGAAATACTATTTGTTTTTGTTGATTACAATTGTTCTTCTTTTTAAATATTGCTTTCTTTTTCCTGTTTTTTTGTGCACTACTACAAATAAAATACGTGCAGTGTGCATAGGAACTAATTCATTTTTTTCCAAACTATAGTCCAGCCCCCAACAGTGTGTGAGGGACAGTGAACTGTCCCCCTGTTTAAAACGTTTGAGGACCCCTGCACTAAAGGACGAGGGGTCTGCAGATGACACCAAGCTGCGTGAGAATGCTGATCTACTTGAGGGTAGGAAGGATCCACAGAGGTATCTGGACAGGCTGAATTGATGGGCTGAGGTCTATGGTATGAGGTTCAAGAAGGCCACATACTGAGCAAGGCTACAGACTTGAGGAAGAATGGCTGGAAAGCTGCCCAGTGGAAGTGACTTTGGGGTATTGGTAAATAAGCAGACGAACAAGAGACAGCTCAGGTGGTCAAAAAGGCAAACAGCATCCTGGCTTTTATCAGGAATAGTATGGCCAGCAGGACTAGAAGTGATTGTCCTCCTGTACTTGGCACTGGTGAGGCTGCACTTCGAATACTGTGTTCAATTTTGGGGCCATCACTACAAGATAGCTGAAGCATACTCAAAGAAGGGCAACAAAGCTGGTGAAGGGTATGGAGAACAAGTCTTACAAGGAGTAGCTGAGTGAACTAGAGTTGCTCAACCCAGAGAGAAGGAGGATGAAGGGAGACCTTAAGGCTCTCTACAATTCTTTGAAAGGAGGTTGCAGCAAAGTGGGAGTCTGTTTCCTCTACCAAGTAACATGCCATAGGACAAGCAGAAATGGCCTCAAGTGGCATCAGGGTAGGTTTAGATGTGATACTAGGAAAAATTTCTTCACTGACAAGATTGTCAAACTGTGAAACAGGCTGTGCGGGGAAGTGATTGAGTCACCTCACTTGCAGATGTGGTGCTTGGGGACATGGTTTAGTAGTGGATTGGCAGGGCTAGGTTAATGATCGGACTTGATCTTAAAGGTCTTTTCCAACCTAACAATTCTATGATTACAGTAAGACTGCCTGATGTGCCTGTTACAGTTGTTTCTCACTTTGTTAGATGAGCTGAGTGTTTAACTGTTTGAACAGTTAAAGCCATGCATCTGCTTCATGGTGACTGCATTTAAAAAGCTTAGGCGATTGCTGAAACAATCAATCTGATGTTAACCATTACATTTATATACTTAAGCACAAGTTTTACTCCAAACCTCCCTCACCATCACCTACAAAGAGGTAATGAATCACAGATACAGATATTGTTCTGTTTCAAGAATTTTTTAAGCCTAAAATTCCAGACAGGCTGCCACCAAGGAAATGGAAGTGAATGCAGTATATTACTGAACAGGCATCATGCAGCACTTTTTTTAACTGTACTGCTATCAGTGATGAGGCATTCCACCATTCTCGGGCTTTCGGAATAGTTTAGATACCTGCAGGGCACTTCTGTCTCGCATTGCTATTTCAAAGGAAGTAATGACCACAGGATGGATTTGCAGTGAACCATGTCGTCCGTGAATTTTACGAACCAGTTTACGACGTTCCTGTTGAGTTCCATGATAGAGCATTAGCGGAATCTGAAAAAAAAAACCAAACCAAAACACCACCAGGTTTTGAACTTAGGTGAACTAAACTTATTTAAACCTAAACAGAAGACAGCAAAGATATTTACTTCTGTTTATAAGAAGGCTGTAAATACATAGCAAGTCACTGCACAGTAACCATGACAAACAACTACAATTCAACTGATATGCTATGTAGAGAAAGTTTCAAGGTAAATAACTAGAGTAAGAATTAAATTTTGGGGTTTTTAAATGTAAAGAAGAAAAAAATTATTTTTTTTACCTCTGGAGTAAATCTCTTGAATTCAGACATCCAATTTGGAAGAGTAGACAGAGGACCACATACTAAGAATGGACCAGGGACTCCTCGCTCCACCATCAGTGCTATTGTTGCAATACACTGGATGGTCTTCCCCAATCCCATTTCATCAGCTAAAATGCCGTTGATACCATTTTCCCAAAGCATCTGCATACACAGAAGGAAAAAAAACCAAATGTATATGCAAAACAGCCAACACATCCTAAGAACAGACATTTTCAGGAACATAACACCTGTAGAGACTCTCTACTACGCTTTTTTTTTAATCACAGATTTCCCCATGATGAAAATAATAACAAGCATCTTGTAAAACTCAGACATTCACGTGTAGGTATATGTGCTTCTTGCCAATTAAATGCCTGAACAGCACCAAAGGATGTAAACTAGTTACAGGAAACAGCACCTCAACTCTAAGTACAGCTCACAGTACCCATATTTTTACTATCTCACCTCCAAAGAACTCACTTAGTTCTCCTCTCTTAAAAACCAAGTTCCTGTGCACATGTTTCAACTTTATCTGTTCAAGTAGCTCCCATAGGCACAGCTACTTCACCACAGGTAAAAGGTGCAAACCTGGCCAACACATCCAACTGCTCCAGCAAAAGTTCCTTGTGAAAACCTCTCACAAAAGAGCAGAAAGACAAACTAGAAAAAATTCTTTGGCTACTCCACTATTCATGAAGACTCATACAAGGTCATTATAACTAAGAGACCAAGGAAGCTGTTTCTCCCTCTCCTTGAATATGCCTGCCTTCCCTATGGATGTTTCAGTGACAGAAAAATTAATTTACTGGCATTCATTTGTGAGATCAGACTATGCCTATTAAAACGAAGACATATCCCTGTGAAGAAGAAAATGAAAAAAAAACCCCAAAACCAAAAACACACCAGCAAAACCTAGGGGAAATACAAGATCAGAGGCAGAATGAAAAAAAGTTCTGTCTGGCTCTGACAGTTAATAAGAAAAGTAGTTCTAATTTGGCTTGCAAGCAAAAAAAAACCCAAGAATAACAGAAGTGAAATATGCATTTGGGGACTTTTAATGGAAAGTTTCTTTAGTTTATTTCAAATGCTGAAGGCAAAACATTTTAAAAATCACTGTGTTGATATTACTACATAGACTTCAAGTTGCAGGGACTGGAAACTCATCCCTGTCAGGCCTGCAACGTATCGTCTCTTTAAAAATCTATAGGCTAGGTACCCAAGCTGAGAGGGAGAAATATTACAGCTGACCCTTGGTAGCAGGCATAGTCCTTCTGCCTTCATAAAGTATTTTTAAGGAGCGGCTGAAAAGACAATTGAGATGAACAAGAAAATAAAGGGATGAGAGAGAACACCAACTAGAAAAAAGAAAGAAATGTTTACAAACACAAAAACTGAAACGCTATCTGCTGCTGCTTCAGAATTTTTTCATCACACCATATTCTTATATCATAAGAAATCATAAATAATTGTCTTTTCCTCACTTTTCTTGCAGCACCCATTATCACAGACTTCTAGTATCTCTCCCCCTCCATTTCTCCATTTCCAAACAGCAACAGAGGCAATTTTATCAAACATCACTCCATACCCTTAGCCACTCCATGCCTTCCACCTGGTACCACCTCATTACACCTCCGGTAAAAATCTTGGGCTGTTGAAAAGGCACTGGTTGTCCATTAAATTTCCGTACAGGATCAAGGAATTGCTTGGCACTGTGTCGGACAGCTTGACACAATCTATCCTTAATGACACTATTTGAGTCTCCATTTCTTTGCAGGTCTTCTGGGCATAGGTTGTTAGAAGAGCTTTCATCCTATTGAGGGAAGTTCAATTAACATTTGACAAATGGAGTGCACATGAAAGCCTAGCTAAGACATAATTTCACCCAATTTACATCAGTCTTAATGTGCAGTGGAGTAACGCAGTCCCTCACAGGAAGTCTTATTTGGAGTTACCATCAACTCTGTAGCAGAATTTCATTTTAGAATTAATTACTATCACATACATAAATGTCAACTCGTAACATTTGAAAATTCTAATTCAATACTCTAGCATCACAAAGAAAGATGTTCATTTACAGGAAAAGTTTAAAGATATGCTATGAAGAATAAAAAGCCCTCCCTTCTTTTGGGCTCAACACACTTAAACTTCAGTGATATACAGCAGCATACCTCATTTTCCACTTTACTTTTTTTTGCTACTGACAATATCTCCTGGAAAAAAGAAAAATGAAAAATTAATGTTTACATGCTTTAATCTTAAGGTCTACTACAGTTTGTATTTCATCGTATCAATGAACTGAAGCTTCTGGACATACTTCAAAAAGCATTCCATACAACATCAATAATCTTACAAGACCACGCACCAGAGAACGTATTCCAGCAACAAAGAGTAACTAAAAATTCAACTGGTGGTGAAGTCTCTTCACAGTTTGCTTCCACAAAGATTTTAAGAGACATTCCATCTGATTTCTACAGATTTGGCAACACTGCTTGTTACACAGGCCTTTGTTGGAAGAAAAACGTATGTTACAGGCTAGTTTGCTGTTGAAAATCTGTGATGGCAATGTACAAGAATGCATTGTGCTAAAACACAGATGCAACACAGCAACTGCCTCATTGGTTAAAACTTGTGCTACAAAAAAACAAAACAAGCCAATTTATAGTTATGGCCTACCTCCTTGGACATAATTTCTGAGATGTTGTATGTTCCATCTTCTCTCCCCCTCTTCTTTTTTGCACCTAGGGGGCAATATTGGAGTTTATACAACACATCAAACATTCAACAAAATATAAACACCACAAAGACAAACACATTACCTGTCTTCTCCTCTTTGCCATCAACTGGATTTTGACCCTAGTAAGTAAAGGTAGGAAGAGATTCATCACATTATGCACCTCTAATTATCATTACACAGATAGAACAATATCATCTGCTTCACACTATTGTCTTTGAAAGCTATCCTTGAAACACTAGTAAGTAGTTTTAAAAAATACAGTAAAAAAGTTCCCACTTTTTTATTTACTTTATTTGGGACCTTTAATAATTGCTAAACTGGAAAAAAAAATCAAGATAAATTCAAACCATTTTCTCTAGCATAAATTAGGCAGAAACGTCTCCTTAATATGACTGTCATAGTATGCAATTTTAAAGCACTTTTAAACAGTCTTATCATGATTACAGTAAGAGTATAACAGATCCTACAACTCAAATACTGGTTAACTTATTTAGTTTACTTGATCAAAATTGTTGTTGTAACATAAAAATCATAGAATGGTAGTGGCTGGAAGAGACCTCCAGAGATCATTGAGGCCAACCTCCCTGCCAGAGTAGGACCACCTAGGGTAGGTCACCCAGGAACATGTCCAGATAGGTCAGGTCTTGAAAGTCTCTAGCGAAGGAGATTCCACAATCTCTCTGGGCAGCCAGTTCCAGTGCTCCACCACCCTTACAGTACAGAAGTTTTTTCTCATGTTGAGTTGGAACGTCCTTTGTTGCATTTTGTGCCCACTGCTCCTCATCCTATCAGAAGGCGTCACTGAAAAGACTGGCCTCTTCTTGACACCCACCCTTTGGATATCTGTAAACATTAATAAGGTCCCCTCTCAGTCTTCTCCATACTAAACAGCCCCAAGTCTTTTAGCCTTTCCTCATAAAAGACATGTTCCGTTCCCTTGATCATCTTTTTAGCCCTAATACGTCAAACTTTGAGTAAAAGTTGCATAAAATAACTAATCTTACCTTGGCAGATTTTAACATCATCTCTCTCTTTTTTTCTAACTTCTCTTTCCTCCTCTGTTCCTAAAAAAATCCCATTAAACCACATAGTTATATTTCAGTAACACCCACAGGGGTACTTACAGGGGTAAGTGGTAAGGCATAGAATACTTTGGTAATGTAGAGTTCTTTGTACTCTGCAGACATTTTTGCAAATCTGAATGACAGCCTCTATTCTAACACAGTTTAAAATTATAAAGGAAAACTTGGACAATAAAGTGCAACTGCTCTGAACCGTTTGTCAGTGAATGCTTTAAACATTTCAATACAGCAATTTAGAAAAATTCTTAACAAAAATATTTGATTGGCAACCCTTCAAAACCACATCTACTGCACTAAGTCTTCCACCTTTAACTTCTACATATTACCACTGCTATTCTCTGCAGAACAGAATACATTAAGTAGCCTTTAATGTCTTTAAGGAAAAGTGCTTTCATGTCTTGGATTTAAGGTTTTTCATTCCATCTACCATTTCTGTTTTCTGAATGCAAATGAAGCCTAGAATAGAGCAAGACTCAGTACTGAAACACACATTCCATCAATGCAGTAACCACGAATTCAAGCCAATAGCTAGATAAGTATTTTTGAAAGCAAGTTCCTGCAGTTTGCCAGTGTTACCTTTCCAAGAACATTGTTGCCCTGAAGCTTTTCCTAAGATTCTTCTCAAGTGGCCACTCTCACAAACCTCTCCATAAAGGTAAAATAAAGAAAACTAGATAGGAATTCAGCAGAGAATATATTAAAAAAAAGGAAACATGGAATTTTATGGAAGCTCTGGTCTGGAGACAACATGGCCTTCAGTCAGTGGAATTTATAGATTTTTGAGGGAGACCTACAGTAGCATCCTGAAGATGCCTCATCCTCAGCCTCCAATAATTAATATTAATAGGATGTATAACTTGACTTGTCAATTCTTGCATTCTTTGTCCTTCCTCCAAGTTTTTCACATTCCTTAAACTTTGTTTCCTACTTCAAATAATTTTCTCTTCCTAACATTCAGAACAACAGAAAATTTGAGCCACTTTTACATTGTGATTTTAAACTCCACCTCATATTCATAACAGCCTGATTCCTCTACTAATTTGTAGAAAAAATTCCAAATATCTCATAAAGCACCAAGTTCCTGGGTGACAGTTTCAGTAAATTGTCATATTATTGCAATCTTAACAGCATTTTTACTTTATTTCAAACAACTGGATGGCAAAAAAAACCACAACAACAACCCAGATGGCAACCCATCTTAAGAATCTCTACTGCAGACAATCACACACCTACCTCCAACTGCTGCTGCTCCATTTTGGTTAGCAAGAATTTGGAATAGATGTTGCTTTTTTCAAGTAAATGTTGAAGCCTCTTATAGCGTATTTCACTTGACTCTCTCTCCCAAGAAGTTCGAGCCTGATCAACACAAACACATCAAGCACTTACGCATGCTTCAGTTAATGCTTCTCACATACCAAAGGGTTTGTCTACACAATAACTGCAATGGTCTCTCTGACTGTTTGAGTGTTACCCACCCCCCACATTAAGAAAATCACCCAGATTAGACTCAGCCAAGCTGGAAATTAGAATGGAGATTATATTTACATCTTAGCACAATATACAAGCAAGTATTTACAATATATACAGAAATATACAAGTTAAAAAGTAATACAAAACCACAACACCCCTCCCAGAAACCAGAGTTCCCAGGAGGGGCTCCCAGCCACCCTTCCACCTCCCTTCCACACCTCTACCTTATCCCAAATTTTGCCTTACGTTCAAGGTGAGTTTGGAGAATCGGCATGGGGAGTTAGGAAGCAGAGGGATTAGTTACACAGACAGCAAGTCAGGTAGAGAAATGCAAGCAGCCAAAGCCAGAGAGCAACTCTATGTTTGTGTTCTTGTTTTCATACATCTCAGCAAGCCTATGAGTGAAGCAGACACAAGTACTGTTTCCTTTTCACAGGCTATAATGTCATTTCTCTCACTAAAATACCCCAGCTAGGCTCAAAATAGCACAGTCTCACACACATACAACGTGCCCCTTCCAGTCACAATGACTTTTCAAGGACTCACATCTACCTGTATGAAACCGACTGAGGGTTCTGCTCACTTGCTTATGTAAACAGAGCTCTGCAACACGCAGGCCTCCAGGGCAGTAGCACAAGGCATTAAAGAGCTCAAAGTTGTCTCAACTCCGAGTTACAGATTTATGTAGAATTAAATCTATTTGCAGCCTGCAAAACTGGATTAGTGGAAGTCCAATCTGGCAAAATTCTGCAGCTTCCCAAGTAATAGCTGGGACTTCTCCATATGCCATTTGCACAATGTTGAACAATTTTCCATTATAAACAAGAGTCAGACAGCTACAAAACTATCAAGCCTAATTTACAGAAGTCAATTCCCAATATGAAAATAGTAACTTCTGCTTGCTTCATTTGCAAAATCCACACATGCTTTTTAAAGTAGCTTCTGTCGAATTTGTCGAGGAAGGTCATTTAGAAGTTTGCAAATTACTCTTTAAAAAGCATATCAAGATGCCCCGAAAGACTAAAAAAAAGCATTTACAGAATAATGCACCTCTGCATTCATCTGACATTACCTGTTAGATTAAGATATCAAACAAGTGAAAAGGTATGAATTAGCATCTCCAAGAGAAACTCCAGAGGGCCAAGACGCAAAGCTTTACAAGATACTTATCTCTGCATAACTTTCAAAAGAAACACGTTGGGAAGGATGCTTTAAGACATAAAGGCTATGGAATCTTCTGAAACTAAACATTAGCAGGGGGAAACGGTATTAGCTGAATCACGGAACAAACTGTGTGACGGAAAAAAGAATGCATGTTTATCTCCCCCAGAAATCACACCTTTATTTTCCACAAACAGTACTTAGCAGATAGCTATCGCTGAGAGGAAGATCTCTCTCAACAATTTTCCTTAACGAAAACAGAAAAAGTAACCAAAATTGGTTCCAAGCCCTGGAAAATGGCGTTTTTAATGCCCTTTGACTAATATGTCCATTTTTAAGATATCAGTCTCCTGGGAGTTGACTACGAAGCTACATCATTAACAGAAAAGGGGAAAATGAGAGCAGTCTGAAAGACAGGAAAAAATCCCAGACACGGAGTTCTCAAGTATTTTGAAAAATAACATTAGTTCTTCACAATTCCCAAAAGAGCATTTAAGAGAAGAGCTCTTTGAAGCTGACATTTCCTTATGCCTAAAATACATGACTTATACAGCAGTCTGGTACCTTGATAATTTCTATCGACAAAGGTTAAGAAGGATCACATTTTCACATTCTCCCTCTGAAACACACTGGTTAATATCAAGCAATGCTCAATATTAACATCTAAGAACATTCAGAGCAAGAAATTAAATTTAACAATGATTATGTTATTTCGAGGTCCCTTCTAGCTCCTGACATTCTGTGATTTTCGTTAAGTATGTACCTCTTCCCTCAAGCACTCTACTTACTGTCAAATAAGCAAACTGAAGTACACAAATCAAACATCGATTCTCAGGATGACTTCAAATACATCTATACTGATAGCAGTGGCAGCTCAAGCAGCTTGCTCCCCTCAGCTTCAAAGTTCCTGCACAGCTGTGTGCAAGGAAGATGCAGGACAGAAACCAAGGTGAGCGCCTGGCAAAAACCCCATTTTCGGCTAGGCTTTTTAGGGCAGCCTTTTTCCCTGACGCCTGAACATTACCTGCTACCAAAGAAAAGGCGTATTTCTGTAAAGTATAAATGGCATTCACACAAGTGTCAAGCAGAGCTTTAATCACGTTGTTTGTTTAGTGGGAGTGTTTTTCATAAAATAAGGTGCAAAAAAAGAGGAAAACAAGTGTAACACAAGCATACAGAAAACACAAACAAAAACCTCGCTTTTAATACTTCAGATAGAAAGACAGAAGAATGTGAACTTGACTGCCCCTGTGAAATCAGCACCGTCTCTTGGACTTTTAGGCTCGGAACGACAAAAAGCAGAGGTAATTTCTCGTTACAAACTTAAATGCGTATAAAATGCAGCAGGCATCCTACTGACTGCAAGATTCCACCCTTAGTCTTTAAAATGAAAAAGGGAGCCTCCCTCAGATGATGAAAGGCTCTTGCGAATCACAGCAGCCGTACACGGCACTGAACGGCCTCTCACGCTTGTTTGTTTTGAAACCCAAGGCGCTGCACGACACTCGACCCACAAGCCCCCGCCGCGCGGGCTAACGGCGCAGAGGCACGGCGCTCAGGCCTCGACAAACCGAACCGCCCGGAGAGCCCCCCGGAGCCCCAGCACACCACTCCTCACCCTTTCCATCATCTGTCGTTCCTTCTCCAGCCCCGCCGCCTCCAGCTGCTCCTCTTCCTCCAGCATGGCCGGAGTGATCACTGCCGCCTCCGCCTGTTCCCCCATCGCCGCTCCCAGTGGTTCTGAAACGAGAGCACTGCTAACCAGGGGAGCCCCCCCCACCTCCGCCGCGGCGGCTCTCGCCCGCTGCTGCCCCGCGCTCTCACCGCCTCTGCTCTCCACGTTCTCAGCCGGCATGGCCGCCCGCCGGGCCGTCAGGCGCGAGGCAGCGCGCGGCCACCCCGGCACGGTGCCTCCCGGCAGGTTCCCGCGCGCCCTGCCGCGCCGCTCGCCTCGCGAGACCAAAAACCGCGCGTGCCCAAGCCGCGCGAGATGGCGGCGCTCTCGCGAGCCTGCGCGCTCCGCCCCCTGCCGGGCCCGAGCGGGCGCCATCTTGAGTCCTGGCAGGGGGCGGGTACGTGGGGGCACTATTGCTCTTTCGGTCCTTGCCTCGCCGCGTCGTGCTTCGCCAGTCGCGCCGCCCCTACGCTGTGCTCTTGGTCCTGGCTGTCCAACGTGGGGACGCCCTGCGCTCCAGTCGACCCTGGGCCTGCAGCTATCCCGTGGTCGTTGGTGTACAGCCTGTCTTCTGAGGTCCGCCGCCAGCCAGGCGTGGCGGAATGAAACTCTCTGGGCTTCATTGTCCTGCTTTCCTCTGCCAGCAGGCGAGGCACGGATAGGCGCCTCTGACGTCCCAGACCAAGATAGGCAGCAGGGGTTTCACATCTCAATTAGTCCAAAGAGCTGGATGCTAGCTTGAAAGCTTCTGGTGTGTGCCACGAGAGGGCAGAGGGACGCTGGAGTTTTCCGCTGATGGACAGCCCTCTTCCCCAAATCGTAGTCTGCATTTAAGGAGGCTTTTCTAGCGTTCAGAACACAAACGCTTAGTAAAGCAAACTGTCAAGTAACTGGTCTTACCACCTCAAATCCATTTAAAAAATGCTGTGCTAGTAATTTTCCATCAAATGGCCTGCTATTTTAAACTTGCTCAGCACACGGGGGCCAGAGATCCTGGTTCTAAAAGACCTGGAAAGGGAGTGAGGGGGAGGAAAGAAGCAGGAGAACAAATCAGTCTAGTAGTACCTGAGGTGGATGGCATTCTTCTCATTCCCAAAGCCTTAGAGGCTGTTGCTGGATGCTGTAATGTGGTTTACAGAAAGATGAAACTGCATAGTTTGAAAGCTAACTTGAGATGGTTCTGCATTGATACGAAGGAACATTAGCAAGAAGGAATGTTATTAACTCCCTAATAAATTATTGCCTTTGTGGCAATTGAATGCAGCATTTTCAAGCTTCTGTTTCACTTGCTACTACTCTGAAAACATCACAGTGAATAAAGAAAACCTTTATTTTGAAGGCATCTTTTACACTGTGAGATCCAAAGTGCTTTTCAAGCTACAAAGTTAGAATAGAACAATCACCTAGATAACAACTGAAATGCAACCAAGCTGGAATATGATAGTGGGTGTCTTAAGTGACTCTCAACACCAGTTACAGGCAGGGAGCAAGGATGAGATTTTAACAGGATTTTCAGACACAATCGGGAAAATAAATTGCAAAGATTTTGGCTGAAGTATGAATGTTAACGCCTCTACTTCTTTAAAAAAAAACCCCAAAACCCACAACAGAATATCTGTCCTGCCCAGAAATTGTAAGAAGCACAATTTATATCTGTTATCCAAAGAAAGTAAGCCTCTCAGTAAAGTACATCATGGAATAAAAAGGTTCTCACTTCTGTATCCATACATGTTATTTTCTAATATCATTAAAACCATATTTTGAATTGTGAGACACTACCTTACCTCGGATTGTCACCTAAAATAGACTATTTTATTTCAGCCATTTTCTGCTCTGCACAACACCTTGTCTGTAAGCTTTTTGGGGCAGGGAGCACTTGCTGGTGGGTAGTGGAATTGTGTCTCCTGTGGGTGGCTTAGCATCATCGTTATCATTCAATTTTACAGGGAGAGACTGCTGTTGTGTAGCAACCCTCAACCTCTCTCCCTCCACCACCCCTGGCCCAGGACCCCTTGCTATGCTGTGCAGCATAAAAATGGCTCTGTTATCTTCTAAGGGCATATTTGCTTTAGTGTGAAGGGTGTCACTGTGTTTGACTAGTAACTTAGAGGTGAAATTTTCTTTTCCTAGTTAAATGGTAAAATATGAAAAATTAATTATTAAAAGAAAAAAGGTCAGAAATAAATGACAGGACAGTCATCAATTAGGCATCTCTTTGGTGACATTCACATATCCAAAACCCACAGAACTTGATGCAGTGAAAGACTTCATAAAACATGCCTTTAAAAAAACTATTCCAAGTAAATTGCAGATCAGTCAGTTGTGCCTGGAGCATGATGGACACATACTGCCTGTTTTTAAGATCTCACAGACGGAGACTTTGAAAGGGAAGATGCAAAAGATTCCTGTCCATGGTTTAGACTTGATAGAGTTAGCTAATTTACCTCAGTCAGCAATTTCTTACTTCAGTGCAAAAAGTCGCTGGTCCATCACCTTTCAGAAGATGAAAGTCTCTTATAACACAGCTGGAGACTTACACAGTATAATGCAAGGTGTGGAGAAAGATGAACCTACTGGCACAGAGTGGGGTGGGGAAATTACAGTGCAAGACAGCAGATAAGAGTTAGAAAAATGCAGATTGTAAACAAAGATGATTCTGTTCTCAGGTTGGCCAAGTGGCTGCTGCTAAGTCGCAGTAACCCTGTGTTGTCACTTTTGAGATTAACTTGTCAGTCTGGTATGCCATGCAAGATCGCATGTCATTTCATCATGCTCCTCGTCTGCACAGGTTTTCTGATTCATTACAAAATGTAAAAGTAGTTCCTTGCACTAATTGTCCTGTCTAATAAATGACCAAAGTGCAAGCTGAAACTTTGAAATATGATGGTTTCTTTGGATGAGAAAAGTGAGACCTAGAGATTTCAGCTATTTTTTCCCTCACTGTATTTGTTCACAATGTACATACAAGACATTCCTATTCCTGAGCAAATGAGAAAGTCTCCAAAGTACTGTGGAGTAGCATCCCTGGAGTTTGTTCACTTACCAATTTTAAGTTTAGCTTTATATTCTTCCCATTTGTTTGCCTGCTTGCTTGCTTTTTAAAAATCAGTGACTGCTAAAACGCAGCAGCAACAGCAGCCATGAACACCCTGGTTGGTTTTCCTAATAGTAATTGCTATACTTGCTATAGCTAAAAGAAACACCAGTAGCAGGATCCGCTTTTCCATCCACAAGCACAATCTTCAGGTGGTCAAAGATTTCAGTGATCATCAAGATCAGTGAATTGACAAGTTTATCCTGTAATTTAGAATTACCCAAAATACCCAAAAAGGTGATGTGTAGTGGGGAGGGAGGGAAAGCTCTGAAGCAGGTAATCAGGTTGCTATATATTCAGCAACACTAGATGGCTGCACAGTCTCCAAAAACTGCTGCTGACTTCAGGTTTAATTACACAGCTTGTGGGTCTGAAATTTATAAGGTAAGATGTGTTAGATCAATCAAGTAAGAACATGCTTGTGTGCCAACCCCTCTGTATTGGTAAGCAATCAAGTTCTCCTAGCTGGTAGTCAGAGCTGCAGGGTACTAGGAATGGCATTTGCTGATGGCTGCACTGAAAAATCTTACCAAATAAGGATAATACCATGCTACAATGATGCAGCCTTCCTCCAAATTTACTATGTCTCCATCAGCAGATGAACCACATGTGAAGCAGCTTGCAAGACATCTATTTCCAGCCTGACCTTTTGAGTAGCCTGAAATCCTTGTAACTGCTAAGTAAAGGGTAAAATGTGCAGAGGGAGACAGACAGAAACCTCTATGGTCATGCAGCTTTCATCAGCTGTATTTGCTTGTTTAAAAAGACATCTAAATAACACCACCCACCGATCTGTAGATCAGCAACCCAAGGATTTTCAGCATACGGCTCTCAGTATTTTAGCTCTTGCTGCAGCATGCAGCCCAGACGACAGCAGGATTAGAGTTGTCAGGAGAAAGGATTGATCAATGTGGTTTTATGCTTCGGCAGGTAAGCAGTTCTCTTGGGGGCCAGGATCATTCCTTAAAAAGCTGCTGCGAAAGGGGGAAAAAAAAGTCACCTCATTAGTCTGATAGTTACAGTGAGCTCTTAGCCTGGCCTTTGAATACACAGCTTTTATTCATTCATTGCTTAAAATACTGTGGTTTTTTCACTATGGTTAGGTCTGACGTTACAGTACTTCTGCATATGACTGAGAATATGGCATCTGTTAAGAAATGATAGCTTTATCCAGCTTATATATATAACCTCCTCCAAACATTTCAAGCATAAATTCTCTAAGAGGTGTGTTTCCTGCTTACATTTGGGTAACTGTAACAAAATCTTCTTCTAATTTCTCTGCCTTTGATTGGCTCTTTGCAATGATTTGTGGCTGTGCATTTGCACAGGCACCAGCCTCATACATGATGAGAAACAGCACTCCTCCTGATAACCTCCTGCTCTGAAACTACAGCCTGCTCTCACCCGGCATCCATAAGCACTCGGAGTTTATGGCTTCATTTCCAGGCATATCGGGTGAGCAGGAAGGCTCCAAACACTGGAAGACGTACAGTGAACCCCACTGGACAAAGCTTCTGATCCCTAAACCACATCTTTGTGGCTGCAGGAAATTAAAATCTTGCGAGTTAGGCAGAAAGAGTGAAAGCACTGCTGTGCTGCAACCTGCTACGCTGCAGCCTGCTACCTGCGCAACACTCTTGGTAAAGCTTTGCACACGCTGCTCAGCAACCCAGAGGGGTGTGCCTTCAGAGGGTCCTCACCTACATTTGAACATGCCAGCTGCCTGCTTTGCCTCAGCTGCCTGCTTCACCTTATGGTCAGAGTGAGCTCCAGCCAGGAACGATTACATTTTTTAATATCACATGAGACGACAGCCCTTAAGGCACACTAAAGGAAAACTCCTGTGAATGTTTTGTTGGCAGGCAAAGGGAAAACACAAATATGTCTGAGCTCAATGTACAAATCATGCATGTTGAAAGCACAGAGTCTGGAGACACATATGTACAGGCAAACCCCAGGACTGATGACATATTAAGAGTGGTCCAAGCACCACAATGTTTAGGAAACTCTGTCTCTGGGTAGTAAATTGACTCCTTTTGTGGCTTTCCATCACTGTGATTCAGCCACATTGCATGACAGCTGGTTTCCAATGAGGTGATCAGTCTTGTCCTTTTGTAACTTTTTCAGGAATGGGCTAGCCACAAGCTCTATCAGCAGGTAAATGTTCTTTGCTCACTTAACAGTTATTATGGATATCAGGAAATGCTACATCATTAGCAAAGACCTTGATTTAACTTCAGCAATAAGGGAGGCCAAATTCCTATTCACATTGCTTTCTTGAAGGCCTCTTGAGCCATAGCCATGGTGGAAAGGGAATTGCAGTGCCATTAGGAACAATTTCTCAGGGATTAGTCAAAGTATTCTTTTACTGGGCTTAGATATTCTTAAGGGGAATTTACATTGTACATGGTTTGCCTGCAATTGTACTTACTAATATGATTTATTTATGCTTTGTAACTTAAGACACAAAATTCACTTAGTTCACAGCATACAGACAGTAAACAGAAGTTGCTATCTCATTTAAAATTCAATTTCTTCTGATTCCTCCATACTATTTTTTTTGATTACTCAGAAGGCACATCCACCCTGGAGGAGCATCCAGCCTGGTAAGTCCAGCATGTCTAGAGCTATGTGATCAGGCAGCCACAAATGGCTCCCTGAAACCTTGGGTGGGGGTAGCGAGCCCAGCTTTTCATGCATGCTTCTAGCCTGTCTGCTGAGAATTGAAACTCCCTTTCCCCACACTCACCACAGCACAAAGGTATTCTGAATTCTACAAAAGGCATGCCAGAAATAAAATTTGTTTTGGGCAATAAAAAGAATGAGGAATGTGTGTAGCTGCTCTGTTGGGCTCAAAGAGGGAGGTGATTAATCACCAGCGAGGGAGGATGACTGTAGATGGCAAGTCAGCATCTCTGAGTATTTTGGTTCTCCTCCCTTCATCCCTTTCTCCTTTTAAAAGGAATTTTAAGATACTGTTTACAGTAAAGTCCCCTCTGCATGCTTTGGCATCTTGTCTGGAGTCAGCAAATCCCATCCATTCTGCCAGGATTCAGAAAACACTGATCTAGAAAGCAGAGCCTTCCTTGAAGACAGATCAAGGAGTGCAGTAGTTCAGGAGTAGCTTATATGTGAGGCCTTGGAAAGGGGCTGTGATGGCCAGGAAAGCATCCCAGGTAACTGGGATGAATCCCAGCATCACTGAACCCACTGGGTATTTTGCCAAGCCAGTGCATATGCTCTTGTTGCTCAATTTCTGTCTAAATTCCCAGCATTTCACCAACAGTTTTCTGCATTTCTAGTGTCTGGTGTTCATGAAAGCCTTTGCTGTGATCCAGTACACTATGCCTCCCAAGAATGAATGACTCAATATAAGGGATAATTAGAAGATAAACCATAATAAGTAGCAGCCTGGTGATGTTTTTCTTTTTTAACCCTCAAGTCATAGAAAGCATTGCAGTACAGGCTACACATGGAAGTAACACAGGATTAACTGCAAGACCTGTGCTGGTGGAGATGCTGCACTTGGGTTAAACATGAAGCTGGAATTTTCAAGCAACTACAGTTATTAAGGGTCACACAGTATTCACTGAATAATAGAAAGGTTCATGTCTACACCCAGATGAAATTGTCTTTCAGATCAGTTCCTGCCCTACGGTTTCAGCTGCATACATTCTTTTCTTGACTTGGAGTGAAGAATTTCATTTAAAGCTGTTACACTGAGACTTCATTTGTACAAGTTTTCCAGATTCACAGGGAATGTGAAGTCCTACATATGTGTCAAGTGCAGCCTTTCACTTTCTTTTGGGTAATAGGCAAAACCCACCAAATGTTTTTCAGAAGATTTTATGCTGCAGTCTTGATCCTGAAAAGGCTGAAATACTAATAGATCCAGTTGTTTTCATCCAAAGGAAGGTTTTTGGATGGTTCTGATGAAAAGTGTATCTATGATCTGTGAGGTCTCTTCCAACCTTGGTGATACTGTGATATAGCTGTCTCTGCGATGAACTTGCTCTTTATCTTTAATGCTGGATACATAAGCAGAGCTCCCATCTAATTACTACAGACCTTGCAAAAAAGAGTGGTGCTAGGTAGGAGGTGGTCCACTATAGATCAGGTTATCTTACCCACCCACTGTCATACAAGCCTATAGGGTGCCATAAAACAGGTACTGCAGGAATAGCACTGACCTTTCTCTTTTCCTGAAATACTAAACATTGGCCTTGGGACCTAAATAGGAATCACCAAGTTGCTACTGTGCAAGTCATATATGAGTGTTGCTCATCAGTCATTACAGTACCCTGCTCATGTGAAAACAATCCAAGATCAATAAATCTGGCTTAGAGCAAAAAGTCCAAGAAATCTGAGCATTGTGAACTGACATAATTAAGTGCCAGACAGAAGGTCTCAGGACATATTGCACAATCTGTTTGTAAAGACATGTTCCTGGCATTCTCAGTTCATAAATAGTGTTTGAGGAGGGGTATTAGGTGCCTTCCCCAAGGGCTGCCAGAAAAAAGAAATAAGCAGACCAGAAGGAGCTTAGACACATTCCAGTTTGGGGAGGAGAAAGAGGCTGCAAAGACATCTCTAGCAGACTTACTATGATACCTTTATAATACGTTTGCCTTTTCTTACCCAGAGGCCAGGGGTGGGGGAAATATCACAGCAGTGGGGATCGAATGCTGTATCTATATGGACAACACTCTTTTCTCTTGAAGCCACTCCTGCAAAGGCTTGTTGAGCCAGACTGACAGCAGCCAGAGGGGGTTCTGGCAGCTGCTCAAATCCCAGGAAAGTGGCAGATATATCAACTGATCACATTGAATTTCAGAGAAAGCAGGAGGAACAAGGAAAATTTTTTGATCTGCACAAACAAATCTTTTTTTCTCTATTATTATTTACAAGATCAGTCCAGGGCAAAGTGTCACCTCTTCAACTCAAACAGAAGAGCACCATGAAGAGAGCGCTGCAAATCTGCCGATGTCTTTGCTGTGATCCTGCAGGGGCCTTAAAACACTCACAGTTAGAATAAATGGATCACAATGATAAAAGAGTTATCTTCACTTCATGCTCAAGAAAATCCCATGAAAACTTAGCAAATTCCCCCTGCTGCTTCTTCAAATGCCTGTGCCTTAGGCCCAACTTAGTTACCTCTTTAATCCTGTACAGGAGATCCAAGATCAAAGTTGGTGGGACTTTGTTTCCTTGCAGCTATTCCTAGCACCATCCCTGGAATTCAGGCAGCTGCTGATTTTCATTCCTTAGCTATGGAGCAGCCAGATCTGACACTTCAATGTTAACCCCTGGGTTTGGCACAAATTATGAACTAAAATCTGTGTCCTGAAAACTCCTCTGCTTAGTGGAAGATGATTCACCTTCACTGTAGTACCCCATGGGAATAAAGTTTTCATTGGTGTTTGTCCCATGAGCACCAACATTCCAGTGGCAAAGGATGTGATCCCTATGCAATCTAGGATCTTCTGAGATAGAAGGTGATCTATAACTGTCCAGTATATTATCCCCAGGAGAGGGGGAAGAGAATTGAAAACATAGAATGTTTACTGGAAAAAACAAGACCAGCCCTGCATTTAATCAAAACATTTTGGTTTGTTCCATTTATAATTATTTCCATCCAGTGGACAAATGTTTAGCAATGAAAATGGCAATTCTATGGGCAAACAAATTAAGAAGTCATGTAAGTTCCTGTACAGGGCCATAGCAAGGGTGACATATTTTTAATTCTGTGTTGAAATGTTCTTTATTTGTATTCCAGTAACACTGAAAACATCAGTTTAGGTTTAGCAATCTATTGTGTTCAATACTGGAGGGTTTTGTTAGGGTGGTAAAACCAAAGATCTGTGGGGAAGGAATTGACAGTTCATTTCCCCTGAAACCCATGAGAACATGAATATGAACACTTAATAAACCCACAAGACTGACTGAGACAGAGGTTCCTAGCAGATAAAGACCAACCTGAGAGCCCAGGAAGTCGTTGCTGTTACCATCTGTGATGGTACTTTGTGGGTGTTTTGGTTTGGGTTTTTTTTTTTTACTGGAATCTCTAATTTCCTGATGGAAAAAGGCAAACATGGAAAAAAAAAATCCAAATTCTCATACAGGACTTTCTTTTACACTCAAATGACTGCCACAAAAATGAGACAATGAACTGCAAGTAGTTTAGTTTATTGAGATCTCATGACAGACAAAGTCTTTCTGTATATTTGCTTTAATTATCATGTGTCCCTACAGGGGCTAACAGTTTATGCAGATGTCCTACCAATGTCTGACTCCTCTCCCTTCCCTGTGCTTCAGGTACCTGAACTTTGCATTCCCTACAGAAAAACAGAAAGAACTGTAGAGACTTCGATTGCAAAACACAATAAGACTTACTGGTGAAAAAAACAATAGAAACACACTGCCACTTCCATATGCTGGGATACTTTTTTCCCAGAGCTCTCAAATAGTCATCAGCAAATACAGTTGCACTTTCAGGACAAGAACAGGCCAAACATTTTCTCTTTAATACTAGCTGACTTCAGTGCCCAAATGAAAAGGGTAAAAGGAGAGATGTAATTCGTGGACATTGTTACTTTCTTCTAAGTGATTTTTTCACCCAAGAACATCACACTGCTTTCTGTGCTATCTAGGTGCAAATGGTGCTTCCTGGTACTGTCTCTGCACCTTGCCCATCCAACTCAATAGGCATATTTCATGCGCTTTAGCCACAGGCATGTTTTATGCCCTCTAGCCACAGATAGTTTGCTGAGGAGTGAGCATCTGCCAAGTGTGGGTTAACACTAATTAACGCAGGCTCCTCGACGTTTTTTCCTCCAACTCAAAGTGATAGTGCACCGATCACACATCTTTTTCACTGGCATATTGTCTGACTGCAAGATCGAAGTATCCTGCTGAGATACAGCTGCACGGCCCTTTGCTGCAGCACAAGCAGAATTCAGGTGCCTGCCTCTCAGACAGGTGTGGCACTGACATTGACTTGAAGCCTTGTTTTGCAGAAGAGAGCATTGCTGGTGCATGTGACAGTGGGAAAGCACAGCCTGGTGCGAGGTGAAGGACGATCTTGAAGAGGTTGAGGTTGTCCAGGATGTGCCCAGTTCAGTTTTCCAGAAGCACTGGAAAGTTCAGGAAGCCTGGCTGCTGGCTGGCTGATGGGATGGAGTGAGAACAGGGATGCAGTGCATGCCCATGCAGAAGGCCAGCACCCTGACACTACTCTTTTTCTTCCTAAGGGGAAAGCAGCATACTTCACCAAAATACCAAGGTGAGATCACAACTTTTATCTGAGATATTTGGACCCACTGGTACCAAACCCCACATTACTCACTGAGAGCTCCACCTCATCCTCCCTTTGGACACTGCTGACATTGTGAAATCTTTTCCCCACCACAGTTCTTCCCACATAGTATTTTCTGTGCCAGCAGTGAAGTCTGGTCTGCTCTGGGAGGCCAAGAAATATACAGACACCGTCCTTCTAGTGCTTTCAGGTAACTATATGATGGCAAGAAACTGAGATTTAAAACTTACTAATAATCTAAAAAGTTTAGGATCTTTGCCAAAGAATCCCCTAAAAAAAATCATAGTCAGGTGCTAATTAGAGTTTCCTAGCCTGTCTAGTTTGTCTGTCTTATATTCCACTGTCTTCCTCCACTCAATGGCTTTAAAGATCACCTCTGTTTTTCCTAGAGCTTTCTCAAAGTGTTTGTGAGCTACTCAGTCCAAACCTGTGTCAAATCTCTGCAAAGGTTTCTGTGCTCAGATACAGGATTTGGATTATGTTCACATCTCAAAACTGTGAAATCATTATCTCGCATGTTTGGGGACAGCAAGTGAGTTACACACTCACTTGTACATTTGCATCACAATGAATTTTCTCTAATTATCTTTTTTTCTGAACTCTAATGAGCAATTGCAGGCAGGAATTCATATAGCCATAAAGGTTAAATATAAATATATAGAGCTCCTGGCCACCAAGAGAGACTAGCACATGAAGAGAGAGGCCAGAGAGGTTCAGAGTTAAGAAATATTTCTATTTCAAGTGGACAAACGTGTAAGGTTACCTGCAAGGCTTGCTGATAAGAATGTGCAGACACTTGGGTTAGTGCTGGAGCCAGAAACACTACGCTAGATCTGACAGGGAGTGGTGGTGCACTGCTGTGGCTGCCCTGCCTTCATCATCCAGTAGCACCACAGACACACAGTGTAGCTCAGAAGATTTCCAGGGACTAGCAGCATAACCACTTGCAATCCCCTGAGCTTTTTGCTGTATTGTGGAGTTATGCTAGTTCACCTTTTCAAAAAGCAAGAGCTCTCCTGTAGACTCCAGTGTCTGCAAAGGAACACCTGCAGCAACCTACATATTTCTACTGGCTTTCATTTTTCCTTGGGCCAAGTCATCTACAAAGTCAATGACAACAGACTTGCTATTGCCCAAGTCACTGGTGAGCAGGAGAAGTGGCTGCTGGCAATGTGTTTCCCCTGTGCCTGCTCTTAGGGATGGCTGAAGGGACACCAGTTAGGGTCTCTCCTTCATCCACAAGAGGAATGAGGACATTGACATCCCTTAGTACAGTAGCTCCCTGGCTTTTCAACTGAGGGAGGGACCAACCTGACCTCCAGTGTGGGAAAACTGGGAGACAGTGTAAAGGGGCACTCCGGGCCTTCCCACACCCTCCTTTCTCCTGCTCATTCCTTCCTCTTCCCTCACCAAATCCTCCCCCAGCCTTATCACATTCCCTCCATTCCTCTCATCACTCTCTGTGTTAGCCTCTGAAACGCTGAGCCTGCACTGCTGCACCCCACCATCTTCCAGATTCCCTTACTCAGACCTGTGGCATGGGATTCCTGGCCACTGCAGTGACGAAGGTGGCTAACCCCTGGCCTCCCACTTGTCATCTTCTCCCACAGCTCAGAAAAATATTTATATACTCTCTATCCACTTCTGCTATTCACAGCACCACATAACCCCCCTTTCTTCTTGATGATATCTATTTACCATAACTGTTTCCATAAACTCTCCTCCATTTATTCCTCACTGAAACACTTATCTTATCTTGCAAACCTGACTTGACATCAGGCAGTTTGGTGTTTATATGAAAAAAGGGTTTGGCTTTTAAAACAGTTTAACAGTCACAAACAGAGCTAGATCTTCAGAAGAGCTTAGCCTGCATTTTTGAGCACTGAAATGAGCAGCCAGCTCTTCCCAGAGGGCCCTCTATGGTGAGCATTGAAAACATGACTTCAAGTATCCCTAAACCAGTTGGGTATGCAGCCTTTGCTGAAAAATCAGAATCTAGCTCGGTGCCTCCCTGACAGCCAAGCTTACCTGAAATCTTCTCTGCTTTACAACCCTTCTCTTGTTTCCTGCTACCTTCTGAGGCTGTATGACTCTGGGTTATTTGGGTGAGAGTGAATGTGGTCCCCACTTACTGCTGATTTTGACAGAATGGAAGTTGACTGATTCAACTTTTGACAATATTTTATTGTGCCTTTGTCTGTTCTTTCATGGTAAAACTAACCAGGAGCAAGCAAATTGTGCTGTCAGACTGCAAATCACTAAGATTCAAAGCTAGGTCATCTGGAGGTCACTATTCACTTTTACTCCCTCCCTCTCTCTCTCTCTCTTTTTTTTTTTTTTTTTTTTTTTTTTTTTCGTTAAAAGCACTACCAGGAACTCTCTGTAAGACACCAAACAAAGTTCTCCTTACAGAAATACACTAAAAATACATATGCCCATTATTTTTACCTGGCGTGGAAAGTTAACTTGGATGTCAATTCAACTCTTGGCTCCAAATGCAGAATTGTTGAGTGCAGACTGTTTTGGTGTACAACGGTTTGGTGGCACCTATCTTCCATCCGGTGAGTCGCAGAGCACCTCAGAGGCATGAAGTGATGCATCACAAGTCTCCTGTTACTTCAGGATATGGAAATCTCTCTCAAGCACTGCATGTAGACCATGGATTCACCATGAGCCAACCTGGAAATTTCAGTCTGGACAACAGTCTTAAATTAGTAAGCACAGGGAAGTCTGCAGTAAACAGGCAGACTGTCCCCATTCATCCCACACTAAAGAAGCCCACAAAGAGAAAAAAAGTTTCATAGATAAAAGCATGACTATCACTGCTAAGATAAATGCTGCAGAGGTCCTGGTGCCAAATCCTGGAAGTCCTTGGTAGTATTTTATTTTCTTTGGTGGGCTTAGATCAGATCTGAACAGAAAGGATATGAACATACTACAGGCATTTCTTACCTGGACCTAGCAAAGCTCTGCTTTGGGCTTAGTTTGGAGGGGGGAAAGTACTACTTTATGATTAACTTGCTTGTGTTACTCTGGACAGCTATGGTCACTTGTTGCTCATAGAAACATGGCTCACAGCTTTTATACCTAGGCAGCTTTACAAATGAGAGTAGATTTACTTCTGTTTTTTTTTCATGCAGGAAGATGAAAAGCACATAGCACTAAAATGATGTGCTGAGGAGGCAGAGCACCTCAATGCTGGTATCAAATCTCAGCTCCTGTGCCCTTTCCACTGTGTGAGAGGGGATGCCAGAGATGGAGCCAAGCAGCAGCACACCTGCTGCTGCACACAGTCATGTACGCAGACTGTGGTGTAAGGTCAGTAGTCACGTTACCGACTTCAGTTCACAAGCAGTGGAGCCAGAGATATCCTCCGGGATGTCCAGAGGAAATACACACCCAAGAACTGGGTTGTGTACAAATGAAAGAGCATTGATTTGGCTTTGGCAAGAGATGTTTTAAATAGCAGGTTTGCAGAAACAGATGCTATTTGCAAAGTATTTCCTGGAGTTAGCCAGATAGGTCCTTGGCTACTGAACACTTACTGCTCATCAAGGACATTTGTTTTCAACATTTTTCAGTTTGGGAAGCCTCTCTTTGCTTTTCCAGTGGAGGTGAGGTCTTGTGTATCAAATTTAAACCTACTCGAAGTTGGCCTGCTTTCCTCATTTAATTATCTCAAATACCAGAGCAGTCAGATCCACAGGAACTGGCTCCACTGCCCCAGGCTAATCTTATGGTATCTTCCATAGTGAGAGCCCGTGTAGCAACCCTCGGTGCTCCTGTCACATCCAGGGTTAAGGGAGTTCCAGCATTCCACTGGATGGGCAAATGACCTCATTCTGAGCCCACACTCATGTTCTGCAGGTCCACAGTCCTCAGTTTTCAGGGGGTTTAGGTTTTCCTTTGGGTTTTGTTTATGTGTTTGTTTTGGGGTGGATTGCTTTGTTATTGTTGGGGGGGGTTGTTTTGTTTTGTTTTTAAGGTGTACAACAATGTATACCCCCTTCAAGCAGGAAACACTCAATTCTGCATTCAAACTGTGAAAGCATAATTATGAGTACAATTAAGGTGAAATATCGCTCTATTGAAGTTGGTAGGAGTGTTATTATTAACTAAAGTTTCACCTCCGTGTTTTGAATGGGTAGCTGTCCTGTTCAAGCAAAGAAGCCATTATTCAATCAAGATTACATTTATAATGCAGTACCACTATAATACCAAAATCTTTAGGACATGTTTACTTTAATCAGTTCTAATTAAATTGCTACACAAGAGAAATATTTAGATCTACTGATGTGTGCACATATATTCAGGGGGAAGCAAAGCAAATTCCCAAGATCTCATTAATCACTATCTGTAGTGCTTCAAACTTTGGTGATGCATTTAGCAAGTCACATCTAGCTCTTCATTTGCACTCCACTGAAACGGATTTCTCTAAATTGAGAGCAATCATTTCCAAACTAAAGCAACTCAGCATTCACAACGGTGCAGCACTTGCAACAAAGTTCGAGGCAGTGATTGCCAAACCCTCAGCCCTGTTAATTGCTAGGTTTAAGTAGCACTTTCACGGCTGCCAGAATCCCCCCCGGGGGATAAAAGCAAAGAAACAAACATGCTGAGAGATGCTCTGTCCACTCCTGCTCCCCAGCTCTGGCTCAGGACATAATGTTGGCATGTGCCCGGCAGATTCCGCCCTGCCTGGCTGCCTCCTGGTAGCAGACTGAGTGTGGGTGGAGGGTACCCGTTGTTCTGCACTGCACTGAGTTGTGATAGGTATAGAGAAACAGACCAACCCCAAGCCTGACTGGAGCTTCATGGGACTGCCAACACCTTGGAAGCTGGAAAGGGAGGTCCAAGTAAACAACACCACTCTTCTGAGTTCCTCATCATCACCTTTTCACCCAGTTTCGCAGTGGGAAACTCCGTGACCCTTTCCTCACACCGTCTGATCTTTTCTATCATGGTCCCCTGGGTGCCCATCTAATTTTACCAGTCCCATCTTGGCAAAGTAGAGTATGAAACTATGCATACCCAGCCATGGGGAGGAGCTCCTGCTGCTGTGCACCCATCCCTGCTGCACCATAACCCTCACCTTACCCTGCCCCATTGCTGTGTTTTCAGGCCCATGTGCACACAGACAGAATTGAGGTTGGACACAGCACAACTCACTTCTGTGGGATGATGTTTGAGAAGAGACCTATGGGAGCAGGGACAAAGCTCAGCCCAGCTCAGGGGAATGCTGTGAGCTGGATGGATGGCAAAATACAGGCTCACAGCCTCCAGAGAGGCCAAGAGTCAGGCAGCAGGTGCAGCTTCTCAAGGCAGACACCTTTACATGTTCTCTGCCTCTAGGGTTGTGATGCCCTAAAACTTGCCATCCATCTGTTCTGGAATCATCTGTAAGGTGCTGAGAGGCAAACAAGGCTGACACCAAGGCAGCTGCTGTCACAGCAGGGCTATGGTGAGAGGGCTGCCCATTGCTTAGCACAAAGCAGGGAATGCCAGTAAGTGAAGTGGAACACTTAAGTGCCCCAGGGTGACTGAGGAGCACCTGTCAGGACTGCTCCACAGAGACTGAGCTGCGGGCTGCTGAGCTGGGGGAAATGCTGCCCTCTGTCAAAGATGAATAAAAGAATCTTTGAAATAAAGGCAATGCAGCCGAAGTGGGCTCAGCTTCTTACCCCTGGAGGAGAGCAATGGCCTCCGGCAGAGCCCAGGAGCAGAGTGCCTCAGCTGTGACTTGCCCTTTATTAAGGCCACTGAAGCAGTCCCCTGGTACCCCCAGGACAGCGAGTTGCTTCTGGCTCCAATCCAGCTCAGCTCACCTAGGTAGCTAGTTTCCTTCTTTCCTTTCCTCCTTTCCCGAGAGGTTGCTACTGCCCCTCAAGCACCTTTGCTACCTTTCCTGCCCTCATGTGCTCCCCAGTATCATTCCTCTGCTACTCCACTTGTGCCTGGCTCCCCTACCTTGTGTGGCCCCAAGATGCCCACCACCATTTTGCTGCCCATCCCATCCCAGGCTAGGTACCTTTCTCTCCTGGCTGAGTCTGGCACAGATCAACTCAGACGCTCAACCCAAAATCACTGGTGGAGAGGGGTGCAAGTGTGCTGGGGGGGGGAAGAAAGGGCTGATGGGCACCCCTCTGTACCTGCATGCCTCCAGCCGCCCTACGTCACAGGGGAACAGAGGGTTTAGGTGTGCCATAACCCAGCACAGCACAGCCTGCTTTTGGAAGGTGTCAGTGAGATATGCCAGCTTGTGTCTTGGCTGGGAAAGCTGCAGACCTTCAGGGCAGGTAAGTCACAGGAAAGCAAGGGCGACTGTGCGGTCTCAGGAGTGTTAGACAGCAGTGACCTGCATTTAAGCACTTGTTGCAATAGCATTTGAAGTCAAAGGTACCTTTGGCTCAACTCAGTGAGCACGAACATGTTTCCATCATGCATATGAGGAAGTGATGTTCCTAGCAAGGCACTGACCCTGACCAGGACACAGTGTCGGACAGCTGCTTCCCACCTGTCTCACCAGGGCTCATTTCACAGCAGGGAGGAGTGAGGATCATATACCTGCCTCAGGATCCAAAATACACACGGTATCTAAGCCTTCTCTGGGGAGGCTTCAGCAAGCAGAATTGCTACTGTAGGTGCTGAGATGAGTGGCAGTTTTCTCCCCTGCACTGTGGTTGGGAAATCAGTCAGGGCAATGATGTCCATACAAGAGGTGGAAAAGATGCAGAGGGATTTTGCTTGTACAGACAAGCTTTGCTGATTTTCAGTATTTAGTACATTTATCAGATTCTCTGAGGAAAGAGCAAAAAGTGCAATGTATCTAGATTAAGAGAAGCGTCTGGAGCAAGATACAAGATTCAAGGGGTATAAAACATTAATGCTAACAGACCTAAGAGCTGCTCGCTACCCGAGCTAGCTATTTTTTGCACCTTAAGTATGTTGCGGTAAAACCACTTCTCTTTTGTGACTTCAAGCTGTATATGTGCAAGCCACTGCCAAATTATCAGGAGAACTGTTTCAAAGGAAGCTGGAATCTTCTGGAAACTTCTATTTACAGGAGTGCAAATAGCACACAATTCCTTTTTGGAATTCCTCCCCTTTCTTTTTTTGTTCCCTTGACCCAACTCTTACGTGAGGGCTGTTGGCTGAGGCAGCACAGGCTCCCCTGAGCCACACATGCAAACACACTGCCCAGCTTGGAGCTCTACAAGGCAGCAGCCTCATGGCACCAGGATACCCCAGGGCAGCATTGCATGACTTCATGCAGGAGGTGCTTCCAGTACTCACTTAAATGACATCAACACAGCACCACTGGCATGGCTGATCAGACAAAGCTAGATTAAAAAAACAAGGGCAAGAGCCCATCAGAGACAAATCCAAGACAACCCCGATGACTGCTGCACAGATCATTGCCTTCCTGTCCTGTCTGCTTGTGTGGAGCACTCCCTTAGCATGACTGTGCCCCCTTTTTCCCAGGCTGTCACACAGATCCAACGTCCCTCTGCCATCTATGTCAGAAAACATTGCTTGTATCAGAAAGAAAACATATTCAAGTTGAGCAAATGATTGTATTGCAGAGAGTCCTTTTGTGCCACATGGCAGGTACAAACCACACCAGAAGGTAGTCCAGCAACATGTCAAGATCCAGCCGTTAAATAAGGGGGGGTCAGGGAATGGGACCAAAAATGAGATCTATAATATCCATTTGATGAAAGATTGACAGTTATTTCATTGTGTGCTTCAGTGTGAAAACCACAGTGACAATGATCCTGGAATGTGTTTTTCGTCATTGTGAATACCTCACACCAGGTGGAGGGGCTTTTTACATGCATGAGAAATCCTGTGATTTGGAGGCTGCACAACTTAAAGAACACAGATCTTGAAACTACTTAGAAAAATCCTGTTCTGCCAGACAAGGTGCAGCAGAAGATGAAACTATTTGCACAGTGGACTTGCCTAAAGCCAAAAAGCAGAGAAACACCTGTCCTGGCCAGGAGTGCTCACCCAAGCAGAGCTGTACATGCTCAGGATTCTGTCCTGCAACTCCTAATTTGGCTTTTGAGCATTTTTTTTGAAACCAGGCTCACATTCGACAGGCATCCTCCTTTACAGCTGCAGAGGATTCCAGTGGACACTGCAGCAACTACTTTTATGGAAGATTTGGGGGTGCATATTTGTAACTGGGCCGCAGAAGGAATAGCACAACAGCCTGCAGAGTTTTAGGATTCACCACTAAATGCAACTCTGTTGGTTTCTAGGTGCCTAATTTGGGAACTGCATTATAAACAGACCTTGCTGCAAGCTCTTGCCCACCCTTCTTGTTGCAAAGGCTGTACAGTGTACTCTGAGCTTGTGCCTGACTTCTCCGAGGTACCCTCTGAGGGAAGCACTCTCTGCTCTGAAGTTGCTTCCCACCAGCCCCAAGTCTCACAAAGCTGACAAGAAAGATAGGATGCAGCTGTACACCCAGGGGACCCAGAGACACAACAGCTTTCCACACTCTGGGACTTCTTTGGGTGGAGGGTTTTCTTACAGCTGAGGAAATGGATGCATCCATCAGAAATTAAGCCGATGCTGACTAAGAAGTTTTTCCTCTTCCTGTTACATCCTCTGCAGCTTGAGAGGGAATTTCCTGCCCAGTTGCAGAGAACCCATCCAACACTCTCAGCACATGGATGAATGGCAAGGAGCCTGGGTATGAGGAATAGCAATTGCAGGGAATGAGCAGATGCAGCATGTGCCAAACCCCAAAATATCATCATAAGGTACCTGGTAACGTGACCCCAGTCCTCAGGCAAGACTGTTACCATGGCTAAGGCAGATCCATTTCCCTGTATGCCTGGTTCCTCCCCATCCTTGAGCTCTGCCTCCAGCACAGCAAGGTACAGCTTGGCCCCAGCGCTCCACACTCCCATCACTAGCAGGCTGGTCTTCAGAGAAAAGGAGACAGCCTGTCTCAAACCTCCCAGTTATGTGGTGAAACCCGGCAATACTCCTGCTGCCAGACAAGAGACAAAGCTGCAGGACAGAAGCATCCTTCCCTTCTCACAGAAGCAATTGGACTCAATGTATTTCCGTACAGAGAAGTCCGACCTTTTCTATGTTGAGGGTGTTCACAAGGTATAGACAAAAGTGCAATAATCAATTTCCCTTTCCCACACATTCTTCAAGTTTGATACTAAACCCAGGTACCACTTGTGTTTCTTGCTTGTGGGTTGTTTTTGATGAGGGCTGGAATCAATCTGTGTCCCCTCTTTGAAAGGTTTCACAGATGTTAATAATATATCCACAAAATGGTAAAATCTCCCTTTAGGTAGATGCATTTACACTGAAATAAAAGTCGGAAGGAAACTATAACCTTTACCTGATCCAGTGCTAAGCTATTTGGGAGTAAAACAAACAAACAAACATAAAACACAGCTATGCTTCTAAAACTTTCCATGTGTAGACAAAAATAACCACATACAACACCCAACAGCCTTGTGGGGCACTCTAAACTCTGAACATTGTCACATATTGTGTCAACACAGGGTATTTCCAATATTAATTATCAGTTTCATACACACAAACACACCCTCTTGTGGGAGTACCTAGAGCATTAAAATATTGCATTCATTGCCAGCCATTTTCACACCATGTTTGTCCTAGCCCAGGGCTAGAACACATTCCAGGGGATGTTTTATTCTTGCTCAAAAAGCCTACCTTCACTGGGTTATTTTATTTATTATATTTTGATAACATAGTCATTTCTGTTAGCCACCAACATTTGTTGAACACAAAGGGGTAAACTGAGCTTAGAAATGGCCAGGTTGAGACTCTCCTTAGTAATCTAGTTTTCTGACAGCATTAGGCATTTTGCTCACTACCAATTAAATACATTTCAGAGCACTTTGCATTGCACCTATATACAGACATCAGCACGGTAGGTTTCCTTCTCTAAACTAGCTATTAAAAACAAACAAACAAAAGCCTTTGTGTAGCATAGGAGTGTGCTTAGCGTTGCACAAAACAACGGAACTTAAATGGCAGAAGGAGTGTGCAGTGGCATATGTTGGCAGCAGAGCTGGAGGTGAGAGGGTAGTACTTTTGTCCCTGGAATTCCCCTGGCTGCTAACAGTGCTCCTGAATCCCCACGAAGGCACCTGTAAATTGTCCTGTTCTAAGAATTTAAGTCAGCCCAGTGCATCTGGGAGCTGAGAGAGCGATCCTGGGCTGGTAGGTTGAGCATGGCAGCATGCTGCAAATCAAACACACAGTAGTAACCATAGGGGTGACACCTTCTCAGCCTGGGACTGTCTCAGTGCAAGAAACAGGAACCTCCTTTTCTAACAGAATGTATGGTTTTCCTTCTCATCAACCTTGGACACAACCTTCTTTGTCTTTCCCGTAAAAAAAAGAGGAGTAAGCACTGGGTTCGTGATAAGTGCCTGGAGTGCTGCAAGGAAACAGTGCAGTCCACAAATTCTCTATCCTACTGCAGTGGGAAGCAAAGGAGGAACAGTATAATGAGTCCTCCAGCCTGGGGAAGAATGATGTCTTCTGTTGGAGGACATGAGTTTGTGACCAATAAAATAATACCTAAAAGCAAGAGCAATATGATGGGGAAGAGAGGCCAGTTAAACAATCTGTCTTTAAATTGTGGCTGCTGCCAATCAGCAAACTGCAGACTACAGCAAGAAGTCAGTTCATTTGGTGTCTGGCCCACGGTGTTTGTCATAGAGGACAGGAGGACAGGCACCTCAAGTAGCAGAGTCAGGGGCACCTGGACTGGATCTGCCTTGACAGCTTCCCTTCTACCTGGCTTTCTCAAAGCATTTGTAGCAGGGCTGTAGCATCCACTGGCTCTCTGTTGTCTGCTCAGAGCTGCTGATCTTGTGGGCAGCTGAAGTTCACAGAATGAGGCCGGTTTAACTGGTGGAGCAGCACGTTTTCTCCTGACAGCGCTCAAGTCATCAGAAATGTGGATGAGACAGCAGTGCAGGGACTGATTTTTTTTTTTTTTAATATTTTTTAGCAAGCAGAGACCCCGTATAGGTTATAAGGGGCAGCTGGTTGTTGGAAATTTGTATTGCTTAAACCTAGCCAAGGAGTAATTTCTGACACATTTCCCAAAGCAGCACTCTGCTGGGTACAGCCATGCCCAGGGCAGACCAGAGTTCTTCATTCCTGGTCTGTATGTTTGGAGGCCAGTCAGTGGGGTGACACCACAAACCTGCCCATGGGAGCTTGCATTCGGTACGGTCCTGCCACTTCCCTCTCACTCCTCTTACCCATAGCCTGCAGCCCCAGGTACAACCTAGACAGAATTTTGCACGACTGCCAAATAACATGCGATTTGGGGAAAGAAAAAAAAAAAACAAAACCACCAAATCCACTCACTCTCCTCCCCACCCGAAACATTCCAGCCTTTCCTTTCCAGCCACTTGAGAGGGGGGTTGTTTATTGACATTATGCAAGTGCTGAATTTTTTTCTTTTTCTTCTCTCCCATCGGATTTTTTTTCCTTTCTCCCCCTCTGTCCTCCAGGAGTTGCAAAGGTAGTTCAAACCCCCGCAGTCATCTCGGCTTATCAGCCAAAGGAGACGCATTCCTCTGGGCTGCTCCCTTTATAAGTCACTGCTGGCGGGGCGCCCGCTCGCCGCTCCGCAGCCTCCGCGCCGGCAGCGCAGCCTGCCGCCCGCCGCTGCCTCGCCATGCCCTAACTGGGGCTTAGCTCGCCCGCCGGGGGACGCGCAGCAACCCGGGGAGGGCTGACAGCTATGGCATCCCCATCCCCCACCTGCCCCTGAGGGCAGCTGCCGCCGGGATGTTCAGTTGGCACCGCAGCTTCACCCTGGGAGCGCCCTGGAGGAGAGGTGAGTCCGCCGCCCCCTCGGCGCTGCCTCGTCCCGCCCGAAGACAGCCGACAGCTGCCGGCACACCTCCCCAAACCCGCTCCTCCGCCACCCCCTTCCTTCCCCTCAGCGGCCGCGTAGACAGTACTTACGGCAAGCCCAGCCCGTCCCGCTCCGCTCCTGGGCCCTCCGGACGGGCTGCCCACACGGCACCACAGCGCTGCCGCCTCGGCCCCATGCTGCGCTCCCTGCTCTCCGGTTGCTTATGCCCCAACGCAGGTAAGGCTGCGCTGAGGCTTTAAACCTCCGGCCGTTCAGCCCCTAACCCGGGGCTGGCGGGGTGAAGGACTGCGCTTTAGGAACCGATTTGTTTTCTTCAAATGGGTTTGGTTTGCGTTTGCAAGCGTGGAGAGGCTTGGAAGAAGAGCAGGAGAGGCGGGAGCGCTGCGGCTCTGAGGGCGAACTACCCGGGATGTGCGCTTGAAGGGGGGAAGCGGGACCGGCACCTGGACGGCGCTGCGCCCTCGTCCCGCGCGTAGCTCCCAGTTGTTGCACGAACGTGAGGCCGATTAGGGCAGCCCTCAGCCTGTCGGTATTCTGGCAGTGGGTATTAGATCCCTGGTATATCCCGAACGGGTTATACCGAACTTTTTGTAGTGTGCAGATGAGGTGACCCAGGCAGGGAAGGCAGCTCTGGTCCTGCAGCAGATCCCTTGCAACTTGCTAAGTCCGTTGTGAAAACAAACTATGTGGTCTCAGACTGGCTTTTTCGGGCGCAATCGGTCCGTTTTTATTTCTTAGCCTGTGCTGCAGGCTTTGAGATCATAAGCCCGAGGTAGCAGAATACTGGTAGCATCCCTGTCTACACATCGCCTTGTCTTGTGCCAGCTGTAAATGAGATAGATCTGCAGTTTCTGTCTCCATTAACATCACTGCACTGTATTGGTTTGTTTGGAATGTAGGTACACACAGGGTTTGCCAGAGTCTCAGCGTCGTGTGCTGTGCAGTGGCAGAATACTGTGTTGGAGTGGTAATGCCTCCTGGGGTCCTGACATGTCCATCTGTATGCTGAACTCCTACCTCCCTGGACTGCCATTTTACAGTATGGTGGAAACCACCCATGTTTCCCTGGATGTAATTTGACAACGACCTTGTTTTCCTCAAACTATATAGTGCAAGCCTGGTGGCAGCTAGGAAGGAAAAGAAAGCTTGCTCTTCCACATGGAAAAGTGTCCCTCATCACCCAGACACTGCAGTGTTGTCATAAGAGTAGGTGGAAGCTTTGATAGGGGAACACATTTTCCTCACAGAGCACTGAGGAATCAAAAGAAAAAAAATAGATTCAGTTAGAAATTATCCAAATAAGAAGCAGGAACAACACTCCCTGATCATCTCAGCTGAAAAGAAACACCAGATATGTGCTCGTATATTATATAGTTTGGACCTCATTCACTCAAAAAGTGCCAAGAACATACTGTTTCTTGCAAGCTTTGTGGCAGTGACTTTAAAGTTTTGTCTCCACGTGCAGATTAAAATAGAGAATATAAAACAAGCAAAACTTTTTTGAGTGACAGCTTAATAACAGAAGTAGAGGCTGGATCTTCCTCCAGTCTCAGGGGGCCGGGGAGGGGGGGAAGGGAGAGACATACTACAGCAGAAATATCATGGTGAAAGGAACTGTTGTAGAGGCAAGCTGAGTTTACTGCAGCTACAAAACCCTGCATCTCACCACCTCATCTCAACAAGGTCCTGGAGTGGTCCCAACAGGTTCAGCAAGCCCAAAAATTGTTACCAGTCTCGCCGCAACAGTGAAAGTCGTATCAAGAATTGTGGTTACACTTGCCCACTGCAACCTCTTTTAAGCTCAGAGGAAGCTCTGGTTTTGCCTGGGGACAGCAGTGAGTGCACATGAAGAATGGGTTAACAGTGACCTTTCTGATACAATTCATGAGTTCTTTTGGTTTCAGCTGAAGCACTGGGGTCTTAATGGCTTTGGTTTGTAGGGCTATTGAACAGTTGTTTATCCAAGGTTATTATAGGCAATAAAACCTGAATTACTACATACCTGTCATCCCTGAGGGGCAAGTTCCATCCTTGCACGGGGCCTCCTGTCTCCTCGCTTGTTTCTGGTTGCATACTCCCTTACAATATGAGGCAGCCTGCAAATCAGATATGCAAGGAAAGATTTCCTAAGTTAGGCAGGTTTTGCCTAAGTGTATTGTATATTTGATTCTATGATGTTGATTTTCTCCTCAGAAACCATAGGCAGCTGTGTGCCAAATCATCTTTTGCTATTATACAGGGCTGCTCATAAAAGCACCATTTCCTTTATTTAAGGTTTTGAACCTTTCTTCTGAAGGGGTGCACAGGAATTTTCAAGGAGAAGGATTTACAAGTCCTTTAAGGAGAGCTGTCATCTCTTTGACAAAGTCTGACAAACACAGTAGGTGACTCTGGGACCTGAGCCTCCCCCCAACCCCAGGAGAGGTTACATTGCAGAGCAGGGATTACACACCAAAATTATCCTTGGCCTGGTTTTCCCACTGGGCTGTATATCCAAGGAATAAGTTTCAGGGTAAATGCAGTAACCAATGGGAGAGGTTCATCAGATGGTGATATGCGCAGGGTCAGGTGTTAGTCTAAAAACAGGTGACTGCCAGACTACACAAGTCACGCTGATAAACTAGGTGGTCTGTGGGGACTTGCTGGACCCTGGGACCTTCTACCAGAGGGCACTAATCTATCAGACCTGTCGCTTTGTTTCAAAAGCTTCACAGGTCATTTGGAATGAATAGAAGCAAGCTGTAAAAGTGTCAAGTGGCCTCTTTACGTGAAAATCCATTTCCTCTTTAGTTCGCCCAACTATATCCATCCGTAAACAATCAATCTCCCTCTCATTCCTTCTCAAATGCCTGAAAAGAGCTATAATTATCTCCTTCTCTTCCAAAACACAGGTATTAAAGTAAAGAATAGTTATTCATTCAGAGTCCTTGAACCCTGTTATCTTTCTTTCACCGTCTTTTTTTTTTTTTTTTTTTTTTTTTTTTTTTTTTTTTAATATAGATTTATCATTACCAGCTACAGCTGTGAGGGGATCTTATTTCTGGTCACATATTATCAAACTGTCATCCAGAGGCACTTTACACACCTACATAGCATGAGACTGGAGAGCACCTTGAAGCTAAACAATCCCAAAATCTTTGTTCTTTTTGTTCAAGGACTGTCCAAAGTCTCTGCTTTGTCATAATTATTCCATTGCATTCAATTTTCAAACGAATCAAATTGCTCCCACGAAATCCATGTGCATTTCAATTCTCCATCTGGGTACACTGAAATGTTGAGAACTGGGTCTATCATGCAAATATTCAGTTACCACATGGGAGTGTGTTCTTCTGCAAATGTGTGGGTTGTGGGGTTTTTGTTTGTTTGTTTGTTTTCCAGTCCTAAATCCAGTTAAAAACCTCAGCATTTCTATGACACCTACGTTTAAGCCTTCATGAATTTCTGCCATTTTAGACAGAGATTGTAACTGATGCACGTAAGACCATTCCATAAGCTCCCCTTAGAAAATCTGTTCTAACAGTGTAGGAGAAGCCCTCACTCGGCAGCCCAAGGCACAGAAACATACTCACGGACTAGCTTTGCTTGAAAGGCATTGGAAAGGCAGATTGCAGAATTTTGGTGCCAGGCAGGACCCCTATCATTGCCAGGACTGGCACTGAGTCTTCATCAGGGCTGTGAAAGACCATGACACCTGAAGATCCTCATCCTATGGAAGTCCATGGAAAAGCTCTGGGGATATAGATTTCCCTCCCAGAAGGTCACCTGGTAGTGGATCATGTGGGATTTTTTTTGGTAACAGTTGTTGGGCTGGTTCTGGTTTTGGTGGGTTGTGGGTTTTGTTGTTTGGTTGTTTTTGGTTTTTGGTTTTTTTTGGCAGCCTAAGAGTAATCCAGTTCTTCTAAATAGTGCATACAACATCTCCCTGTGCCCAGAGTGCTATATAGGAAACAGCTGTTGCCCAGCTAGGACAGAAACATAGACCCTGCATGATCTGCGTTGGAGCCAGGTGGTGGGTGAGTGGTGAGGAGGTGCCAGCACAGCCCCACCCCTCGGCACGTATAGGGGAAGAGTCAGCAGCAAAAAATGCCTATTGTTTCAGAGAGGAAGTGACCCCATTTCTCTTAAATTCTGGGAAACTGAGACCACCACTGGTGAAAAGAAATATCCCATCTTCACAGTGAAAGGGAAACCACTTGATCTGTACTGCCAGCAATGTTAGAGAACAAGTGGCAATGACAGGACTAAAGGGTGACTTTTTTAGGAAGGAAGGAAGGAAAATGAGGGAATTCAGGGACTGAATGGGAGAGGCAGCCTTTTATTTCTAGGTCATGAGTCTGACTCCAGCTCCACTAGTCACTGCTGCCTAATGATTCTTCAAAAGCTAATGATCTTTCAGTCTCTTAGTTGAAGGCTACAGCCCCATGACCGAACCTGTCCTACATGGCACAGGATTTAACACTTGGCACAGCTGGAGCTAAAGAAGACTTACTAAGCAGGCTGTGCAGGTTTTCTGTGGGACGCTGAACAACCTCCTCTGAGGCTTTGCACGTGTATCTTGCTCCTGTGTTCAGGGCCAAGCAGGCTGATATGAATGATGGGTTTGACTTTGGTCTTCCTTTGCAGGGCAGCTCTGCAAACTCCCTGCTAATCCTGCAGCCCAAATCACTAGTAGTGCCCTTCATTTCTGGTGCATTGTTCCTGTGGCACACTACAGTTGGGAAGTGCTGGCTTTACTGAATAAAATCTAGAGGATGTCTCACGTCTTGGGGGAGATGGGAGTGGGGAGAGGAATAGGAACTCTGAGCTTCTCTGAATTGCTCATTTCGTGCCTTTCCTTGGAACTGCCACCCTGCAAAACGCTGCCAGCACCACTCACTGTGGATGGATTCACCATGCACATTAAACATCCAGCAGCTCTGGGGTCAAGCAGAGGGCTGCTATGGCTCTAATGTTCATATCCTATACAACAACTGCAGGGATAAGCAAAGCTTTGACACCAAAGCTGATTTTCCCCATTCAAGCAGCAGCCTACATATCAGGACAAATGTTTTCTTAAGACAAGTGGGCACAGACCAGAAGAGAAGGGATCAGCACTGGGTAGTACTGTATGGCATAGTTCTATACTGCCACTAGCAGCATCCATCCCACTGCCAGTCTGGCCTCTTCCCACCCCAAGTACTTTCATGAGCTAAATGCATCAGAAGTCCATGTACTATGATATGATACTTGAGTCAGTGCATCAGAGGTGAAGGACCCCTCTCAGGGCATAGCAGAGCATAACAGGGCTTTGAATTGAGGGAACTGCTAGTGAAACGTAGCTGTGAGCCACAGGCATAGATGTGAAAAAGAAAAACAACTTAGACTTGGATTTCAGTGCTTTGGAGCATAGGAATTCAATTACAGACTTTGGTCTGGTTTACTACAAAGATTGAAGCTTTTGCAGCAATTAGGCCCCAACAGTAGTGGGAATGCCTGCAGTGTTGTTTGAGTTTGTCTCTTGAATGCAATATACTTGCAATAAAGAAACTCCTTGAAAGTAACTTAATGTTTAGATATCCACTCTCTTTCCTCAGGTCAGAAATCTCTGTATTTGTGCACTAGGCTGTGGCCTGCCAGCTGCTAGTTACTGTGCAACAAGAAAAATACGCTAGGACATAGAACTCCAAGGAAAGGAAAACCTCAGGACAGGAGCTGATGGGAGGGCATTTACCTTCAAAGGATTTAAGTTTCTCTGCTAGACTTTAACTGCCAACAGAGAAGCATCCCAGAGAGCAATCTGGAAACAAAGCAAAACAAAGTTCTAGAGAGGTAGCTGGAATACATCAATGCTTTTAACTCCCTACAAATTACGTTCAGATATTAGCTGGTTCACTGTTACCACCTCCCTGTGAGATGGGGAACAATCTTACTCTCCAGCTGTGTGGGCACAGGAACTTACCTAAGGTTACACATAATCAGTCACCATCAGTTACAGGCTTATATTACAACCCAGGGAACTCTGTTTATCTCTAGTATAATTACAAAGTCATATAGCCCTTTGCGACGGCTACTGGGCAAGTAGCACAAAATACCATGAAATGACATTTGGCCTGGGCACACGTTGCCAAAGATGCTGCAGGAAGCTATAGCAATGTTATACTGCATGCCCACAAATAACTCGGTTCCCTCTCCTGCTGCCTTGCCAGTATCTCAGCCAGATGCCCAAAAGCATCTTTTGGTCCCTTACCCCTGTCCCTGAAGGGATGTGGAAAATCAGTCCACAGGAAAGGAAACAAGAAACAACAACAACAAAATCTTGGCTGGTTTCCCAGGAGCAGCAGTGTCAAACCTGGCTGGACTCCAGTACAAGTAAATATATCTTACCAAACTTAATGCCACCTTTCAGCTCTCTGAAGTTCTTCACACCTCCTTTCAGAAGCCTCTATGCAGCACTGTAATTTTACTCCTGCAGCACACTCCCTCCAGCACACCAGGCACCAGTCCCTCTTCCCTGCTTTGCTCCAGACCCCTCATACTGTGCAAAGCAAATGCAGATCAAGTCCTCAGCCAGAGTTAATGGACATGGTTCTCTCTCTCTCTCTCGTTTCTTTTTTTGGAGGGGGTCTGTGATGAGATGTAACTGCACCATTCTGGTGTTTGTTGGCAATCTGCTTGAAACAGCTGAGTATTTTTATGTGCTTCTCTCAAGATCTGTATCAGACACAATATTTGATGGAAGAGCCATGGTTTAGGTTCCATAACACAGTTAACAGGGAAGAAGAATAGATTTCCATCTGTGAGGTGCAGCAAGACAAACCTGAGCTTCAGGTCTCTGCCTTAATCATGAGAGATGTCTTTACTGTAGCACAGATGACCTCACTGACCATGGGAAAGTATCACTGAATGAATGAGGACAAGGTGCCTAAGTATGTTGCAAAATCCTGCCGTACTTTTCATCCATTCTGAACTCGTCGTAGGAGGATGATAACGTTTTTGTATCACAAGGACTTGGGAGGATAAATCAGAGAAGTTCAAACACTGTGCTTACTAGGACCTGCCAGTGTTTAGATCAGTGATTTGCAGTCTACAACAGATAAACAAGAAATTGGTGTGAAACCATTTGATGTTGCTAGGGACCACAGGATGGGGAGAGCAAAGTAATGTGTTGTCCAGAGTCTAGACCTTTCTCAGTGCTGGAGTTGCTGGCATGAGGGGACCCTCATGCAGACAGTCAGAGATTTCATCTAATTTTTATTTTTTTCTTTTGAGGCCAAACATTGTTGTCATCAGAGATACACACTAAAGCATCTGACATTTCCTTAAGTAGCAAGACCTTATTTTAATGTGCTGCTTCCTGATTTCAGACAAAGAAATATTTGTGTAGGCCAAGGTGAAACCGGTTAAGCAAGGGAAGAAGGGGCAGCCTGAAAGACACTGAGAGAATCTCCAGTTGAAGGAAAGCATGGCATGATTAGTAAGTGAAGGGGTTCAGAGTCTGTGGCAAGGAACTGCCATTGCATGTAGTGATTCTTGGTAAAGAGTGATGGCTGCATGGTTTGTTCTTAAAAGGGATGTGCAACAATGCAACTGCTCTCCTCCTGACTCTCAGTGGTTTTGTTGTGTCATCTAGGGTGGCAGGCCATCAGAAAAACCTGTTTGCATTTAACGTTTCATGCAGATACAGCACTTTGCCTCTTGCTGCCAAGAGGTCTTTGCAGCTAAGCAGACAGATCCTCTTCACTCCAGATTAGTAACAACTGAGCTCTATGACCTCTTTGCAAAACCTTCACTCTTACGGGTGGCATTCTGCTGTGCATGAAGCTCTAAATCAGGCTGTCTATTCCTTAGCCTCAGTTTAGGGTCTGTCACACTCATCCCAAGAGTGGAAAGGCTGCTACCCAGACCACACGGCTATTTGTGAGCTTTCCTGTGGCATTTCTGCGAGCAATGTGTTCCTCTTGCCCTCCTCCACAGAAATATACTGGTGTTGCATTGCTGATGGTCTGGCACAGACTCTCAAATGTGGCCTTTTACAGTGGAGAAATGTCTGTGAACTCTGCCAAGGAAGGCAGATACAAATAAATCTGTATATGACAAACAAGATCTTCTGTAAGAGGCTATAAGCATGGTGTGCCCAAGTGCCACAAAAGCTCATCAGGTGGGATTATTTATCATTTATAGAATCCCAGAATGATAGGGGTCAGAAGGGAACTCTGGAGATCATGTAGTTAAAGCCCCTGCTAAAGCAGGTTCACCCAGATCAGGTTGCATAGGAATGTGTCCAGACAGGTTTTGAAAGTCTCTAGAGAAGGAGACTCCACAATCTCTCTGGGCAGTCTGTTGCAGTGCTCCATCACCCTTGCCACCTACTCTTTAGATATTTATAAGCATTGATAAGATCACCTCTCACTCCTCTCTAGGCTAAAGAACCCCAGGTCTCTCAGCCTCTCCTTGTAAGAGAAATGCTTCAGACCCCTAATTGCCTTTGTAGTCCTCCGTTGGACTGTACAGTAGTTCTGTGTCTCTCTTGAATTGGAGAGCCCAAAGCTTGACATAGCACTCCAGAGATGGTCTCAATAGGGCACAGTAGAAGGGGAGGAGAACTTCCGTTGACCTTCTGGCTACACTCTTCTTAACACACCCCAGAATACCACTGGCTTTCTTGGCCACAAGAGCACATTATTTCACGGTGAACTTTTCCACCCGGAATTCTAGTTCCTTCTCCACAGAGCTGCTTTCCAGCAGGTCAGCCTGTAACCTGTACTAGTCCATGGGATTGTTCCTTCCCAGGTATGCAGGAATCTGCGCTTGCCCTTGCTGAAGTTCATGATGTTCCCCTCCATTCAACTCTCCAGCCTGTCCAGGTCTTGCTGAATGGCAGCAGAGCCTTCTGGCATGTCAGCCACTCTGCCTAGTTTTGCATCATCATCAAGCTTGCTGAGAGTACACTGTACCTGCATCCTGGTTGTTGATGAAGATCTTGAACAAGACTGGACCCAGTACTGACCCCTGGGAGACCCTGCTAGCTACAGGCCTCCAGCTAGACTCTGCCCCACTGGCCCACAAACCTTTGTCATTCATCCAGTTCTCAGTCCACCTCAAATGTCCACTTACCTAACTCACACTTCCTAAGCTTACCTATGAGGATGTTAATGGGGAGGCACTGTCAAAAGCCTTGCCGAGGTAGATAACATCCATTGCTCTCTCCTTGTCTACACAGCTTTATGAAAATCCAGAGTAAAATACCAAACCTATGGCTGCCTATGATGAGTAAAGGGCATGTCTCAGTGGTATCTCAAATCCTCAAGATCAGGCAGGAGGAATTAAAATAAAATAGAAAATTATCCATGTAACAGCTGTTTCATCTTAATGAGCAAGTTTCTCCTTTGTCCATGGACACTGAAAGCAAGCCGAAGGAGGGAAGACTGGAAAACAGGTTATTTCTGAAACAAGGAGTTTTCTGAGTTACCATGAAAGAGGCCTGCAGGCCAGAGCTCTCCCTGCTGTACTGCTGGTGAGGAGTCTCAGGCTTCCCTACCTACTTAGTGATAATTATGTTAGTGCACTTGTGAAGCAGCTGCCGGTTTGATGACAGGCAAAAAGGAAGGAAGTAGGAGAGGGGAATGAAAGGAAATTAAGTAGGAAGTAAGATATCCTGAAAAGAGTAGGCACTGTAGCCCTTTGAGGTTCTCTGGGTCAGGTTCTAATGAGGGAAAAGACACCAGAAAAACTGAAGTTTTGTGCAATTCCTGGTCCCAAATCCACAAACAGATGGATTCAGAGATGAGGTTCTCAATTTGTTAAAGGGTGGATGCAGAGCTTTCACTCTGGCTCTCCTACCAGCATGAACAAGAAGCCTGCACTGTGAAATATTAGATTCAGCAAAACAGTAAGAAATCCTGAGGACAGATCTTCATCCCCTGTGGATCAGCCTTTCATCCAGAGATGTTCTACCACATTGCCATGTGATGTAGCTGTAATGTGAAAACAAATCTTCTTTGTCCATGTGCAAAAAGCTCACAAAGTTGTCCACATCTCCTTTCTCTTTACAAAGAAGGTAAGAGTTCATTTAAAGAAAACAGTTCATAGCTAAAACCACAGAGGGATTAAAAAACAGCTACAATACCTCATTTGCTATCAGCACTTTCTTTTTGTCACCTGTGTGTCTGCAGAGAGTACTGCAGACAATACCAGTTTGAAAATAGCTTGTTGCAACCAAAAATTCACTTACATCTGAGGAAAGACAGATTTCATTTTGCCCTTTTTTCTACTGGTCCAGAATACATTTAATCAGAGGAAATATTTTACCCTAAAATAAATATCTATTGTGCTGAAAGAATATGTATTTCTCTGCATCTATATGCAGGTAATCACTAATGGGATATCTGGCTATGAGTGTTGTTTTCCACCTATAAAATTAGAACTTTGGATGCATTTGTGTCTCCCCCCAGAATGACTCTGGAGCTATGAAACACAACACTTTTGTGGTAGCAAGGCCTACAAGAGTCCAGATTCATATAACTCAAGAAAAAGAAATTAAGGCTGTCACCCTCTACCACCTTTCTGTAGACAGTTTTATGTTTCATGTCCCTCTGGGCATGTGCTAGACACTGAGTTCTGTAGCCTCTTATGACCTTATGCTTGTTTTCTTTTAAGCAGGTAAGAAGAGTCCCCCGGCTGAGGACAAAGTCGTATTAACACATATGAAGATACTGAGCAGTGAAGGAATTCAAAACCCGGGGTTAATCCCAGATGCTCCAACTGACACAGCCTGTACAGAAGAGTCCCATCTCCCAGGTGCCAGCCTCCCACTGAACTGCCAGGGAAATCTGAATGCAGCAAGTACAGCGGCAGCTCCAGACTATGTGGATGCCCCAGCAAGCACAGACTGTGTAGCCACAGTGCCTGACCTCAATGCTTTTGAGGCCAAGTGTCGGCTTCACAGATTCTCCAAATTTGAATCTGAGGACTCTGGGGTTGAATTGCCAAGTGGGGCTAATTCTCCATCAACACCAACTGGTTCAGAGAAGAGTTTTGTGCTTCACAGCAGAGACTCATTTTGTGACTCAGGTGTGCTTAGCACCTCTTCTTCTCCAGAAATTGACCATCTGGTAATGAGAACATGTAAAGAGCATGCCAGAAGAGCCAGCCAGCAAGATCCAGAGACTGAAAAGCAGGCTGAGTACTACAGCCAGGAGGCAGATGCTGCACAGACTCCTACAGTTTTCCTGGAAGACATCAGTGTCCCTCAGGAAGAAAGTCCTGATGAACATTTTGACCAAAGCCAAAGGCAAACTTTGGAAAAGGAACCTACAGCAGAGACAGACCCTCCCAGGGAGAGCCCTCCTTCCACTCCAGCTCCCAGAGAAGAGCCAAATACAATTGCTGACAATTTCCCAGAGAACTTTGGCAGCATGCAAGACCTTCAGTTCCATGGACATCAGCTGAAGAAGTACCCCACAAGTGACAGTCTGGATGAATATATGGATGAATGCTGTAGACTGAGTGAGGTAAGAAACAAACACCTAAACTACTACATCTTAGAACTATGCCTGTCCAAATAATTAGTCAGGGTTCAAGTCCTGTTGTCTAGCATAAACTAGGACACATCTGAGTGAGTTAGAAAATGTCCCCTGAAACTGTTGTAAATAGTAAATCTTGACAATTGATGTTTAAGAGCTCTTTTCATAGTAGTAGTGCTGGTTTGAGCACTACAGAAGTAATTTGTGTATGTTTGATCTGGGTAAGAATGACTGATGGCTCACGGAGATGTCATTTTTCAAAAACCAAAGGCTGGATGATGGATCTGATTCTGGTCTTAAAATGAAGATTATGAAGTTAGTCACTGTTGTCAGGTACATGGGTTGAGGATCAGAACAGTTTCTCTCTCATGGTCAGGTTATTCCTGTTCCTAGGAACAGCTGGACTCTATTGAGGTGCTGAAATTTGGAAAGAACTTGTCTAAGGGGTAGCTCATTCCTGTCTAGGCCTGTGCTGTCCTCTTAAGCCAACTCTCTTGAATAATGGGTGAGCATGAAACTAATGCACAAATTCAAATATTTCCTGGGCTGGAGATAAAGATCTCATTTTAACCCCCCCAGCACAGCTGTGATGAAAACTCCTATGTTCTGATACTGACTGAACTGAAAAGATGTATTTTCAGCACATGTCCTACTCCTTTCCCTTGCTGTGACTGGCAGGAGAATAAAAAACCTTTCTGTGCACCCTTTTCCATAGTGGATGCTGCAAGAACTTACCCTAGTACTTAGCCTAAAGCCTCATGCTGCTGACATGCACAGATTTCTGCCTTGCCTGCACACTACAGTGGCTTCCATGAAGTGGAAAGATCTGACTAGGGGAGTGATTCTTGATAGAGAGAGGCCAAAAAGCTCCATAAGGAAAAGTGAAGAAGGAGGCAGGCTAGGTGAAGAGGATCACACAGAGACACCATAAATATCAAGTGGTGTATAATGAGGATTTCTTTTTGAGGCATTAATTGTGCTAATAGTGATGAATCGTAATGGGAGGTGGGTGGGAGGAAGCCAAGTGAAAAGTGCTGTGTGCTGTGTATATAATTTCACCATGACCTCTCTCCCCTGGCCATGAACCATCAGGCAATGGCCTTCCTCTCCAGCATGTCAAACCCTCCCAAGCAGTGAGGAAGGTCAAAGATGGCCCATCTCTGTTAACACTGCAGATTGAGGCAGCACAAGCAGCATACAATGCAACAGAGCAACCTCTTCCTCCCTAGAGCTGCCTCACACAGAGCAGAAGACAGATGTCTGTTTTGCACGGCTCCCAAACAGACAGCAGCCTGGCCTTCTGGCAAAGTTCACAAAGTACCAGAGCAGGAGAGTTTGAATACAAGGAGAGGTTATAAAAAGTTACACAACTTCTCTGTAACACTCCAGAGCTTGCTCTTGTCTGACAGCTCTGTCTGCCTGTGAAATTCCTTTGACTCCTTTGTGAAGTGGAACCTCAGTTTCCCAAAGCAGAGCATTTAAATAAGCAAGCAAATAAATTACAAAGAAGCTAAAAAGGAAATGAAGCTCTCGGTGGCTTATCTCCCCTCCTTTTTAATATCCTCACTGGCTGAGGGCTAAAGCTCTGTGCCTCAGAGCAATTTTCTGTGTTTGTTTTTCGAGCTGTATAAATACAGCTGTGACCTAGATGCTGGGGAAGTTTGCCCCTCTTCACAGAACACCTCCAGGCTGCTATATCTCATGAGCAGCACTTTTCAAACTGCTGGGATGCCAGGTAGCACCCAGTCTTACTGAGGCAAGAAAAGCCTATGGCTGCCACGCAGCTCTGTGGCTGGAGATGTGCTGTCTCACAGTGCACGAACAACCTCCTCCAGCTTTCTGCCATCACCAAACCTGCAGAAGGTTCATCTGACCTCACTATGATACAAAAAAAAGGCAGGGCAGAGGGAGATGCACACACAAACGGTGCTCAGATGATCATATAGCTGATGGATGCATCTTGATTCATTCCAGATGAGGCTCTGCTCCAGGCTTCTTACTTTGTGGTTTTTACATTTGCCTGTAACCTATCCAAGATATAACATGGCACTTAGGAGTCAATCTCTTGCCTGTCCTGTGTCATCTCAGGAACTCAGATGTCCCTGGAAATGCAATCAGTACTGTTGGAAAGCTATCAGGCCAATACAGGGTATTCTTACTCTGCTTGGCAAAGAATATGGCAGACTGAATTGTTCCATTGAATCAATTCCCACTGAATTAAATTCATGTTAATAGAGATGCAGGAGTGCTTATGCTGGCTTATATTTAATGCCAGATGAGAGCGTTGTTTAATCATAGGTGACAGCAACTTCCTCAGTTCTGTTGCTGGTTTTGGGAATACAACTTTGAAGTAACAGGAGAGCAGTTGAGTTTTCCCAGCCCAGCTGGCTGCGGCAGTGCCAACAGCACTTTGCTTGCTGGCACACCGCAGCCAAGCAAGGATTTAGTCTCTAGATCTAGAGGATGTCCCTTGATGTCCTCCCCAGCCTCCCTCATTGCTGAGGCCACTTCCAAAGGAATAATGAGAAGAATGCTCAGAAAGAGACTGGAAAATAGCAAATGTTTTGACCATTTGGTGAAGGGCTTTGGCTGACAAACTGTACATCAAATAATTTCAGTCTGGCATTTCTTAAACAAAGTTTTCTGATCTTTTGTTTTGAACTGTCGTTATTTTTAATTCTGACTGTGTTTTGAAAGATGAAAGAAAGTGGAAGCTGTCAAACAACAAGAGAAAGAGCTTTGAAGCCTAAATAAAAGCATTTCCTTTCAAGCAAAATTAAATGTTTGGGGTCAGTTTGAAGATATGTAGCTTTTGATGCTTTTGCTTTGCAAACACTTCCTCGCACTCCATAAAGTTTACATTTAAAGTCAGCCCATATCCCCAGAAGAAGAGAGAGAGGCTGGGAGCATTTGTAGTCATTAAATCAATTTTTTAAAAAAACAAGGCAGCAACATTATTCACACTCAGATAATTATCTTGGGCTAACGCAGTCTAAATACTTCTATGCAGAGAGGACAGTTCAGGGGTAGGGCAATCTGTGATGATCAGCCCCACAGCCTGTGCATGATGCTTAGAGGAAACCAGCAGCTATCAGTAAGCACAGCCCCTCCTGGACAGCAGGGTGGAGCCACTCAGAAATATACAGCACGATCCCTCTCTTTCCTGTTATTCACAAGCCTTTTGGTGCTGTCAGCTCCTAGTGACAAATGCTTCCCACTCAGCCTGTGGCGTCATGGGCTCCATGCTCACGATGGGGCAAGAAATATTTGTAGTTATGCTTCCTGGCTATTGGTGCAGTGACTGTACTGCCCCTACCAAGCATACTAATGTGGTGGGAGCAGGCAGTGCAGGATTTGTGGGAGAATGGAGCTATCCACAAGAGAAAACGAAGAGCATTGTGAGAAGTGCAGAAACTAAGTAACTACAAGAAACATCACTGAGCTCTGGTCTGAATGTAGATTCTCACTTGCAAGCTAATCCTCCCTGAAGCCTTGGCTTCCGCTGCCAGGTCCAGCCCAGCACAGTTTTCTGTTGAGGCTAATTGAATAAAAGGTCCCAGCTCTGTAACACGAATGGCTTCAGGGGAACATGTGATTTTATAGCAGTCAAAATATCAACTGGAAGGCTCTAGATAAGCCAGAGTTCTCAGGGCTCATGCTGTTCCTGTATTTTCAGTCTTCCTAAGAAATCTGTGGGCCAACCAGCACAACTGTAATAGCTTATTGCTAGCAAAGCAGGGCTACATCTTCTGAAAACCCATTCTCAGAACTCAGTCAGGTGAGCACTCACAAAGGCAGAGACCACTTTTTAGTTACGTGGGTATAAAGGCAGCATAGTGCTCCTTAACTCTGCATGGACAAAACTGTAATGGAAGTATAGCTGAGTTTGAGCCTTGGATTCCTGTTCTTCCAGCTGAGCATCTGATTCAGTCTGATGTAACTGAAAGCAAAATCTGGCACCTAGTTATACATTATGTTGTTACTTTCCTTGTGCAGCTTGAACCATCTGATTCATAAGCTCTGTCTGATCCTCAGCATCTCATCTTCACCTTTAAAAAAGTAAGCAAGATGTTTTCCCTTCTTCACAGGTTTCATCAATGCAAAAATGAGCACATGGCTTTTGTTCTAATTATTTTTGACAATACCTATGCAGAGAATGGGAAAACTTTCAGTCCCGTTAGGTTTTGCAAAGCTTCAACTGGCAGGGACTGGAAGAGATTTGTCCTGGAAAATGTTTGCAGTTTTCCTATGATTTCTTACCCTCCACTGCTAGCATCAAGAGGAAAATATTTATGCCAGAACGTGACAGAGCAGGTTCTATACTATGTTTGGCGTGACAAGAAGGTAGCAAGGGCTGTTTAGATACTTCCATTCTGTGGAAAAGAAAGTCCTGTCAGGGTCCCTAGAGAGGTTCTCTCTAAGCAATCGTTTTGGGGGAAATCAGCTACACTATGTGAGTTTTCTCAATTGAATACCTGCCCTATCTGAGCAGACTAACAGGTCTTATGGCAGAGTAAATAAGGTGAAGCTTTTACCCTTACATATTAATCACAGAGGTCAGGCCCTCCAAGGATGGGCAAGCACTGGAGGGTCTGTCTGATTTGCCTTTTGCTCATTTGTGCTTACTGGGATCACTTCAGTGAAATGCAAATTAATTTCCTGTTAAATAGCCCAAACTGCATGTTTTGAACAGCCTCTAAAGGATGGTTGTGAAACAGGGGCATGAGTCCAACCTTCATTTTGGTCTTCTACAGGGGTAAATCTGCCTTGCTCCAAGACCTAGAGCAACTGCTCTATGTATTTGCTCTCTCATTTTCTGGGGAGCTGTATTTATTCTCAGGAGCTTGAAGTTCTCTCTAACTTTTGCTAAAAGACGGATTTTTCTCCATGCCTGCCCCAAACACACCTTTGCTTTCAAGTGCTTTAAGCCCTAGACACAAAGGACTGGAAATCAGAGCCACCTTTTCTCCACCCTTTACACATTTTCCCTGGGAGCTGCTAACATGATGCAGGACTTTACAGTATCAAGCAGAGGACTAACATAAAACAAAATATGGTGTCTGTATGAAAAAGGTCACAGGCAAATGTCTTGTGCTTTGTTCCCAATTCTGACATTACAAGATAGATGTTACTTTCTCCTCTTCTCCAAGAGGTCCCCTGTTCGTTGCAGTCATCCCTTATGTTTCTACAGGTATAATGGGTTGGTTTTGACTCACTCTTTCCTTCTGGCAGTACAGACATGCCATCTGGTAGAAAGGGCAGTTGTTTTATGTGCAAAAAGAAGGTACAGAGTGGCAGAAAACCTACATTTTCAAGGATAATGAGGAACTTCTGACCGGTTATTTTGGGACAGAGTTAAAAACTAAGTATTCATTTTGGGACAGCACAAAACTGCCCTATTTCTGGAAGCTGATACATGCTTTCTGAAAATCATGCTTCTGATGCTGGGCACCCACAAATCCCTAGCTGCTTTCACATATCTTAGTTGTAGTGCTTTTGATTCAAGCTTTTCCCAGCAGGCATCACGTAGGCTTTGTTCTCCCTGTGGGTCCCAGGGCTGCATCCCTTCCCACTCAGTTTTATGGCTGAGTAACTTTTGTCCTGCCACCGTTTCTGCAGGCTCTGCCTGAGAGGAAAACAAAACATGAATGATTGGTTGGCTTGGAGTCATCCGTTTTTTTCATGTGACCTCTGTCCCAGCCTTAGACACAAAAGCATCTGGACATAATAATACCTGTTTATAAATAACATTGTATCATCATTTGTTTAAAAAGAAGTAAATCCTAATGTTGATTATTTTTGAACACACCATGAGCTTTCTGACATAATGAAAAGACAGGAAGAGTCCCAAGGCTGGCATTTCCCCAAAAATGTAGATTGTTGTGGGAAAGGAGACAGAGTAAGCTTCCTGCTTTTGTAGAGGGAACTTATTTTTTGAAGTAAGATAGAGTGCTGCTTTTGTAAAGATTGGAGCTTATTTTACTTACTGCTATCACATGCATATCAGCAAGCAGCTCCAAGTCAGCCTCCTTGTGTATTCGTTAGCAGCACATTCAACAGAGTATACTCACACCACAGGAGAGGACATTTGCTATGCACAAAGAAGTTCTGGGGCCAGAAACGTCAAGGTGCAGAGCAGAGAAGCTGGGAAGCAGCACTTCTCTCCTCTGCTACAGGATGATTGTCTGGCACTACCGTTGGCTGAGCATCAGTGAGACTTTACAGATTCTAAGTGTGGAGAGATCAGTGGTACAGAATATTTTGCTGTAGGCAGACATGCATCTCTTAATAACTGAGAAAGTATCATCAGGGACATAAGCTGGGATCTCCTGAAGACAAATGCAAATGTGTTCTTCCACTTTGTCAGCTTGATTCAGGTACATATCCTTTTCACTGACCCACCAGTGATGAGGGTCTGAATTTAGCTGCGCTGTACGGCTTGCAGATTGTCAAAGGCACACAGAATGTACCTCCAGGTTGGTCACGAAGTAGTGAATAACTTCAACCTGCAGATATGTGTGTTTGTGTAAGAGCCAGGCTCAGTTTCCATGCCCATAAGTGTAACTTGTGCTGACGGCTGTCAGTTAAATGAGCCATACTAACCCTAACCGTCTATACCATACCAAGTTGTACTTGTTTGTAAGGGTCCTGTGGCCACTAATTGATGAATGGGAGATAGAACTAGAAACAGGTTGCCATGAGGTTTTCCTCTCTGTCAGCCTGTGATCAGTCAGGAGAGTCCTTCTGATAGTGTGCCTTGCTGAGTAATAAGAAAATAGCTGTAAGCAAGCAACACTGTAGCTCAGATGTGACCATAACCAGGTGACCCACCTGGCAGATGTGGGGAAGGCTGTGGATGTAGTCTTCAGCATGGCCTTTGATACTGACATAGCAAACTCCTGGCCAAGCTGGCAGCCAATGGCTTGGACAGGGGCATTCTGTGCTGGGTTAGGAACTGGCTGGATGGCTGGGCCCAGAGAGTGGTTGTGAATGGAGCCACATCCAGTTGGTGGCCAGTCACTAGTGGTGTGCCTCAGGGATCAGTGCTGGGCCCAGTCCTGATGATCTGGATAAGGGGATTGAGTCCACCATCAGTAAGTTTGCAGATGACACCAAGTTGGGAGCATGTATTGATCTGTTAGATTGTAGGAGGGCTTGGCAGAGGGACCTGGACAGGCTGGATAGATGGGCACAATCCGATGCCATGAGATTGAACAAGGCCAAGTGCAGGGTTCTGCACTTTGGCAACAACCCCATGCAGCACTACAGGCTGGGGACAGAGTGGCTGGAGAGCAGCCAGGCAGAGAGGGACCCAAGGGTACTGGTCGACTGCTGACTGAACATGAGCCAGAAGTGTGCCCAGGTGGCCAAGAAAGCCAATGGCATCCTGGCCTGTGTCAGGAATAGTGTGGCCAGCAGGACCAGGGAAGTTCTTCTGCCTCTGTACTCAGCACTGGTTAGGTCACACCTTGAGTACTGTGTCCAGTTCTGGGCCCCTCAGTTTAAGAAAGATGTTGAGGTGCTTGAACATGTCCAGTGAAGGGCAACAAGGCTGGTGAGGGGGCTGGAGCACAGACAATGTGAGGAGCAGCTGAGGGAGCTGGGGTTGTTCAGCCTGGAGAAGAGAAGGCTCAGGGGAGACCGTATTGCTCTTTACCTGAAAGGAGGTTGTAGCCAGGCAGGAGTTGGTCTCTTCTCCCAGGCACCCAGTGACAGAACAAGAGGACACAGTCTCAAACTGTGCCAGGGCAGGTTTAGGCTAGACCTTAGGAAGAAATTCTTCATGGAAAGAGTGATTTGCCATTGGAATGGGCTGCCCAAGGAGATGGTGGAGTCACCATCACAGGAGGTGTTTGAAAGGAGGCTGGATGAGGCACTTAGTGCCATGGTTTAGTTAATTAGAAAGGTTAGGTGACAGGTGGGACTTTATGATCCTTGAAGTCTTTTCCAACCTGGTTAATTCTATGATAACCAAAGACCCTTGCAAGAGGAAGCCTGAGTCTCTTTATCATAACCCACATGACTGTAAAGGTGTTGGGCCCCCAACAGCAGAGGATTGTTCTGCTGTTATTCAATGGTCCAAGATGCATTGTCATTGCAGGTGAACCAAGGTAACAGTAAAGTCCTGGGATCTGGTCTGGGTTACCTTGAACACATTTGTCAACTGATAGAGAAGATTGGGCAGCTGCAGGAGCACAACCTGCGACTCCAGAAACAAGTGTGCAGCTTGCAGAAAGAGCAGAAGATGAGCCAGGTGAAAGAGGTAAGTAGATACCCTAGTGTTCTCCATAAATTATACGCTCAAGGCCCAGATGGGAAAGTTCCAAGTCTGTATGAGGGAAAATGCTAATTTACTTGACTGCACACTCACCTGGGTTGGGTGCTCTGGTCTTCAGGAAGCCCTCACCCACCACAGTGGGCTCAGCTTCCCTCAGGGTCAACTCAAGTCTGTTCTGGTTCAATTCTGTTTCCCAGATGTGCTTGTTTCTGTTGAGTTAAAACACCATACCCATCTCATGTGATCAGAAGATTCAAGTCAGCAGCTTGTAATTCTCTACAGCTGAAAACTTCCCAAGAACACACCTCCCAGCACCAATGCTATCAAAACAAAGCATTTCAATTGACCTCCTTAGCAATTATGTTTTGAATTAAACTGTCAAGATCTTGGAATTTCCCACAAAACATACGTAGTGGAAAAGAGAATCAGTGGTACCACTACTCAGCTCCATGCTCTCTTTCCTTTCCTGTGCTTCTGAGCTGCCAAATGAAGAATCTCTAACATGAAAAATCTCACTGTTCCCATTTGTCTTGTTTTATCAGCCAGAGTTAGCTGGGGAATTTGACTGAAATTTGCAAATCATTCCAGTGTCCTCCTAAACATCATGTTTCATCCCCTGCATACTTTGTTCAGCTCTACCCCACCTCTGCTTCTCAGTTTTTTTTCTTTTGCCCTCACAGCAGGTTTCTAGCTTTTTTCCTCCTCTCCCTTTCTTTTTTATTTTATCATGCCTCAAAGGAACCAAAGGGGTTTATCAGACTCAGCTATTTCTTCCCAGCCATGCTGTGGTGAGTCTTTTATTCTCCCGACAGTGACATTCTCCCCCTGGTGCTGCTTTCCCACCTGCTGGGGCTGGACCTGCAGTGACTCTTCAGAGCCATGGCCAAGTTGTGAGTCAGGTTGCAGAGCAGAGTAGCCCGTCATTTCCTTGTACCCATCTCTCACCCTCAGAGGAATGCAGCCTCCTACATAGAGCCTGGGAATTGTTAACACATTTCCTGAAGCTTTACAACTGTGAGTCACTGCTCCAAGTAACTCTTCCAAGCTGCAAATTCAGGGTCAAATCCTCATCTGGTGTATGTGCCCTCTCCTCCCCAGCTTCCACTGAAATGAAAAGCACTGAGCTTTGATTTTAATAGTTGAAACTGATCTGTTGAGTATTTTCCAAGATCTATCAGCAGTGCCTTCTCAGATGTATTTGTCCCATACTGGTCAGTGAGAAACTGGACCCCCATATGCAACATTTGGCACTTGCACTGTGCTCTACAAAAACGAGTGCTCTCTTGCTCTCTCCTGGGTATCTCTATGGTGTCTGCATCTGCTATATCTGAGCAGCTTTCTGTCATCTTCCTTTTCAAAATCACAGGCTCTCTGTGTAGAAGAGTAATACTACTACTACCCCCATTTATCATATGATGTGGAGGCTGCTGTCCACATTGCAGTTTGGAGGGCATCCTAAGGCTACTTTCCAAACCATGTTCACTCTCCATACAAACTATTAGCTTCAAAAGGTTTCCGTACCTCAGACATGGTTGGGGAAGACACAATCCCCAGAGCAGAGATGGGTTAATGTGGTATTAAGAACAGTTGTGAGGACTGTAGAGAAGCCAGTGCTGTTCTTGAGAGCTGTACATCACCACAGAGACTGAAGACATTTTGATTGTGGGACACAAAAGGAAGATGGTTACTCCATAACCTTTGTTTTACGAGGAAATTTTTAATGCTGTGGGCCAAAATCAGCATCTTTTGTCAGATTTTGAAAGTACCTCCCAAGGGTACCCTCAATGCAAACTGCCATGCTGCTGCAGCAACAAGTGAAATGTTACATTAAAATTGTCAATTGTTTGATGACCTCCTGAGGTGCTAAATTGATGTTGGCCTGACCTGGTTCCAACATCAACAAACAGTCTACTCTCCCTCTTTCTACTTCAGCTGAATAAAGCTCTTATTGCATCCTGCCATACTGAATTCTTGTGCAACATGGCTGTGTAAGGCAGAAAATCCCCACTTCCCACCACACCAGCTAAACCAGAAGTACACGAGCTAAAGCATCACACACTGGTAACATGCAAGCAAGCTATGACATCCCATCAAGATATCATTGTGCACATTCCAGAGTAAATAAAATGATATTAAAATGCAAGTCACTGTTACAATGGATATGTTTATTTACACAGATGCCATAGCCAAGCAGCTCTGTGCTTAGAAAATGGTATTCAGTTTCTTCTGGGAAATAAACCCAAAAGGTGCTGAATATCAGGCAATTTAAACACCAAGGAACTCATGAAAAGAATCTGTGTTACCAACTGCAGGTAGCTCAGCCTTCTAGAAAGTTAAATAATTTGTCTGTGCTCTGATAGGTGTCAGGACAAGGCTGGGCACCCTTGGGCTGGAACATTTGCAGTTAGTCTGTGCCATCATACTGCTTGAGTACCCTAGGCTGTGGAAGCCTAAGAGTACCTTTTTTGGTTTTTTTTGGTCTGGTGTAGGAGTACCTTCTACAGCACTGCTCCTGTGGAGCTGCCAGCATCTTCCTCAACTCCTGTCAAGATGCGAAGACATGTTTTGCTGGGAGAAGCAGACCTCACAGTGTCTTGGTTCAGAATGGAAACCCTTCTGATCTTTCCATCATCCCAGAAATAGGAGCAAACACTGAAAAGCCGAGCATTTGCAGTGGTGAGTTCTAATACCTCATAACTTGTCCTCCTGCTTGCTACCACTTGGTGAAATAAGCTGACCAACAGCTTCCTCTTCCCTGAGAAAGGCAAATGGCAACAGAGGAAGGTGCTAGTGGAAACAAATTTTAGGTGGAAATAGGAGTTTTAAAATGCTTTCTCTACACCTAGTATATTAACACTTGCTGCATCACATGTGTGAAGCAGGACTTTCAGCTCTGCAGCTGTGGCTACAAGGATAAGGATAAATACATTATGAAATGGCTCTCTTTTGGAAATGTAACATGTCCAAATAGGTCCATTAGTGGAGCCCCTCCATGTGGCTTTAAAACCCCCACCAGCCAAGGCAGGATTTGATCTGCGGTGGAAAATCTTATGCCTGTTGCTAATCTCCTACCCTCTCAAGAAGGCACAGCTTTCTGGCAGCACTGCCCAAATGCCATCCTAGCAGAACAGTGCTGAGAAGCATGAGCAAGTCCTTGTGTTTTATTGCAGGAGGAGAGAGATACCCAGGAAACAGCCAGCCAATGGTGGGGCTCAGGAAGTTGTCAAGCAATAGGAACAACAAGGAGAATGAGTTCAGAGAAGCTGATAGTATGGCTGAGCGGCAAGCTTTTTCATCAAGGGATCCTGCAGTAAGAAAGGTGAGTGCTAAGCTTGGAGCCAGGATCTGTGGGAGAAGCAAGAAGTTCTGCTCAGACAGAGCAGCATGGGGTGCCATGAGAACAAGCTAACCTTGTCTGCTACTAAACAGGACTGGGGCAGTGAGGGCTAGGGTGCTCTGTGCTCCTCTGCTCCCAGCCTTAAATTAAGACAATGGTGATGACCACATGCCAAGAAAGGGACAGAGCACTACACACAGCAGCATAGGCTTAACCTCACAACCTCAAGATTATTTGAAATGTGAACTTGGTCATAAGTATCTTCACTGCTGCTGCTAGTGAGATTAAATCAAGCACACATTAATTACTACAGGTAAAAAATTTGGTGGGTCAATCCTTAGCAAGAAACACTTATTACCAGATTGGGAGCATATCTCTGTAATTAGATCCAGTCTGCAAAACGTGTTCAGGGGAAAACAAATCCAAGGCATGAATGCTTTTCCTCTCCCTTTCTTTCCATTGTTCGTGGCTGCCTTAGCACTTTCAGTCCCTGGTGAGCATCAGGAGTGCCGAAATGCCAGGGCAGAGACTCTAATCAGAGTATTCTCAGCCCAGCAGGAAAGAGGAAGGAGTAGGTCTCTCATGGGAAAGACAGTCTCATGAAATTCTCAACCCAAAGCTGCAAACTGGTTGTAAACGTTTTGTTGAACTTCAGAAACCCAGTTAAGACTCAGTCTAGAGAGGTGCTCCACACTCTGACTTGCATGCCACAAAGTTCTGGAGTATGAGCATTAATTTAAACACATGGAAAGCCCTGATGACTTCACAGGACAGCAGAATCAAGACCCATACTCTTTCAACTGAATCCTAGCGCTGTCTTGTTACGCCACACATTAATATCATCACTTAGTGTTGCATTTTACACCCCAGAGCATAGAATGCCCTGTTCCTTCTACAGTGCAGATACTGTATGGGCATCCTGCCACATTAATTGCTGGGGTGCTAGGTGCTATGTGCTTGAACTGGCAGTCTGAAAATAAGAGATGTGAGAGCTGGAGGAGTAAAGAAGGGATTATCTTACATGTGAAGGACTTAATTGTAAAGAGATAGAGTCATAGAATCAGTCAGGGTTGGAAGGGACCACAAGGATCATCTAGTTCCAACCCCCCTGCCATGGGCAGGGACACCCTACCCTAGATCAGGCTGGCCAGAGCCTCATCCAGCCTGGCCTTAAACACCTCCAGGCATGGAGCCTCAACCACCTCCCTGGGCAACTCATTCCAGGTTCTCACTGCTCTCATGCTCAACGTCCAGCCTGAACCTACCCATCTCCAGCTTCACTCCATTCCTCCTAGTCCTGTCACTCCCTGATATGCTGAAAAGTCCTTCCCCAGATTTTTTGTAGGCTCCCTTCAGATACTGAAAAGCCACAAGAAGGTCACCTGGGAGCCTCCTCTTCTCCAGACTGAACAGCCCCAACTCTTTCAGTCTGTCCTCATAGGAGAGCTGCTCCAGCCCTCTGATCATCCCAGTGGCCCTTCTCTGGACGTGCTCCAGCACGTCCACATCTTTCTTGTAATGGGGACTCCAGAACTGGGCACAGTACTCTTGATGGGGTCTCATTAGAGCAGAGTAGAGGGGGAGAATGACCTCCCTTGACCTGCTGGCCACACTTCTCTTGATGCAGCCCAGGATCTGGTTGGCCATCTGGGCTGCAAGTGCACACTGCTGGCTCATGTTGAGCTTCTCATCCACTAGCACCCCCAAGTCCCTCTCCTCAGGGCTGCTCTCCATCCAGTCACTGCCCAAAGATAAAGGACTTGACCAAGGCTATGGGTGGACTTCAGGACAGAGCTGAGACAGAGCCCAGTCTGTCCCCAGTGGCGTAAGATGATCTCACTGTCTCATCATTTATCAATTTACATGCCCTTTTTTGTTTGTTTTTTTTAGGGTCTGGACATCAGCAAGAACATCTCGGTATGTGCTTCATTTGCAGAATATGTATTTAACTTGTACCTACCATTGTCATTGACCGAGCCCTTGTAGCACTGTACACCAGCAAAAGATGTTTGTGCCCCCCCCAGAGTTTACTGACAAATGTGACAGACGCAAACGTATTATGACTTACTCCATGTGGTCTGTTACTCTCTCATCCCTACTACAGACAACAGCTAGCTAGCTTTCAGAAGCAGGCTAACTGTGATATTAGCAGTGCTTGCTTTTCTGGGACTATACCAGCACAATGAGGGACTAATTGCAAACACAAAGGTGTGATAGGTGAGTAAACAGTCTCACTTACGGCCAATTAACTCAACAGCACGGAAACCTGTGTTGCAGTTTTCAGCTGAGCACATGACTTCATCTGAAGTTTAGAGCTGAAAATTTAACAGTCCCAAAAAGAGTTACTGCAATAGGCTCTGCTTGGTCTGGTGCACACAGCTAGGCAGCTGCCAGGTTATGTTCCCAGGGTGGCCACAAGTCATGGAGTAAAGGTTGTGCTGGTGGCTTAGTGGCAAGGAACCTTTCAACAGGACAGAAGAGTGTCCCAAATGTGACAGCAGTTTGAAAACTTCTCTGAAATGGAAATCGTTTCTCCCCATTACACCAGTCCTGGAGCATGGTTTGGTTTGGGTTGGGTTTTCTGTTGTTTGTTTTTTTTTGGTGTGTTGTGGTTTTTTTGGGGTTTGGTTGAGGGGCTTTGGGTGGGGTTATTTTTGTGGGGTGTTTTTTTTTTTTTTTTTTTTGTGGGTTGTTTTTTTTTTTTTTTTTTTTTTTTTGTTTTGTTTTGTTTTGTTTGTGGTTTTGGGGTTTTTTTGTGTTCTGTTCCCGAGGTTTTCCAGATGTTACTTTAGGAAATTTAAAACAATGTAGAAAAAGAGTGGAGTTTTTTGATTCATAGCTCCGTTTCATTTCATGAATCCAGATGAGCTCAGCCAGGAGAGAACAAACATTAAGGAGGGCCTCATGAGACTCCCTGACCTCCTGATAATCTCTATTAGCATTTCAAATGCAAGTGCCCAATAGCTGTGGCTTGCAGATGAGACAGAAACAAAGGCTTGATCTCTTCTAATTCATGGTCCTCAAAAGTCACCACCTTGAAAGGAGCTGTTACCAATGCACCTGGCTTAACAGAAAGGAGAAGGGTGTTGAGCTGGTTTTCTGGATTGTTTTTTGTTGTAAAGCCGCCCCTGGGTGCATGTAAGTAGGTAAGAAACCAAACCGATTTTTCCTTTGGTACAGTATAACAATAAGATAAAACGTGCCTTTAGGCAGCTACTCGGTGCTTACCAGCGAAGTGCTCTGAAACCTCTTCGGAAAAAACGGCAGGGAAAAGTTACCAAATAAAATCCAGCTAGGATGGTATTACTGACAGTTGATCCAGCCTGTCTTGCTTTGTCCTGTACAGGTTCAGGCTGGCCACTGGGCACGTTGCAGGATCTTAAAAATTATTTTGTATGACCAGACTCTTATTTATCTGAAATAAAGAAGCTCCTCTCTTCATACCACCCTAGAGTACCCGAAAGTATCTTATGTTGTCTAGACGAGGTCTGCCACCAACTAGCCTCTGGTCCTTCAAGCTGTGGTTTACTTTTGCTCCCTAGAGTGAGAACCATGCTTGGGGCAGAATGAGAGATCTTATGAGGAAGACACGGCTGAGAAACCAAAACAAGCTGGGGCTATCCTCTGCTGCCCTGAAGAGGTCCTGCCCACAGCTGTACAGGTAAGGCAGGGCTGAGGGAGATTTTCACTTAGTGTTGGGAAGAGGTGGTGGGAGATGTACCTTCGGTTGTTGTTGGCTGGAGAAGGCACCTCCTTTTTTCTCCATTGCATATGCTAGTCCTGGCCAGCATAGCAATTTGTTTCCTTCACACTCAGGTGCTTTAAGATTACTTGTGTGACAATAATGGAAACACGAGGTTCCCTAAAACAGGGTGCATATCCCCAACAGGGTAAGATGTTATTGACAACTGGTCATAGCTATTCTATAGCCTAATTATTTGTCTTTCTGCTCCCTTGTAGTCGTTACAACTCTCCTCTATCCACCTTCATACCTTTCATCCTGTAGAACCCATATGGTATCCTATGTGTGATAGGGTGGGACAGTCAGAAGGAGCTGACTCTCAGAGGAGGGGGAGATGAAGCTTGCTGAGCATGTGCTCATGGATGGGAACTGCTTGTTGCTGTAGATGAACATTTGGGTCAAACATGAGGTCTTACTTCCATTAAGAGATTCACACTCATCCCCTGGGCAAGTTTGTCTTCTACAGGCTGGCCTCTGAGCTATGCTGTGTGATGGATATCCCTCTACGGTGATGACAGTGCTGCCAGATAGTCCTCGCACAGATATTCCTTCTGCATTTGCAAAGTCCTCCCAGCTGCTCTGATGAATCTGGGGCATTTGTGTATATACACAAGTAACAGGAAAAGCCTGGGTATCTCACTTACCAAAGCAGGAGTATTACATCGAGCTGAGCACTTCTTTCTGTTTTTCTATCTGAGGTCTCAGTAACCTTGAGCAGAAAAGCTCAAATGTGCTTAAGCCCTCCTCAGTTTTTAGAAGGTGAGGAAACAGCAGTTGTTTAAGCACTCAGGAATGTTCTATTGTTCCCGTTAGACAGCCGCTACCTACCTTACAAAATGCATAAGGGAACTGGGAATCTTGTAATTACAGCTGGGGGGAAAAAAAAGTCTGTAGTTCATGGAATGATTTTTCCAGCTGGGAAAAGCTTGGTTGGGGCCAAGCATACCTAACAGGCAAGCTTCCTCCTATTGTTTAGGAAACTGAAAGAAACACAAAGCAGAAGGATCAAACAGTTCCATCTAAAATAGATGGTCAGCCAGCTGGGGAAAAATACAAACTCTTGTGAACTTTCTATCTAAACCTGAATAGAACCAGGACTTATTTGGTCTTCAGCAAAGTTCAGTCTCCTGCTTGGCCATTTCTCTGCAGCATTGAGGACACCACCTGAGAATTGCAATGCTAGGTCCTCCAGCTGCCTAAATCAGTGTACTATACTAATGAAGGCCCAGCCCAGCAGCTCCTAACAGAAATAGCTTTTGATGTTTTCACATATACACTGGACAGCTACTACTGTCATGGAAGTCTTGTATGACAAGATGCTGAAGGGCTGATTTATTTACCTGGCTTTAACAGGGGAACCCCAGAAATCTTGTATTCTGATTTTTTCCAGGCTTCTTTCTGTAACTGATGAGTAGTCTTCTCTTCTCTTTCATTGACTTCTCTTGCACATCTGCAAAAACCCCATACCTCTACACATACCCCTTCTCTATATATATTTCCTCTTCTCCTGCTTTCTAGCTCTTATTCCCCACCCCTACATGTATCTGCCCTTGCTCTTTTTTACCTCTCACCCTGCAATAGCAATTCACTGACATTAGCCTTTTTACTGGTGCCTAGAAAAGCTGGGCACCTTGCTTTTATAGCATCTTGGATACGTAGTTGACTCCCTCAGGCTTAGTGAATCAATGATAGCCCCACCAATGCTGCTGGATAAAGTTGTAAAGCAAGAAAGTCTTGCTTGTCTGCAGTTTTTGGCAAAGCAAAAGTTGAATCCCTGATACTCTCAGCATTTAAAGCCACTTTCTTTACCATAATTTATGAAACATGTTTATTCTGGCTTCTGGTCCCAACTGTACATGTAAGTGTCATGGAATTGGCTGGTTTTTCCTTACCCAGGCTTTCTTGAGTTCAAAGATATCTCCCAAGGTCTTGAACTGGCAACAAGTTGCAGCTTGGTGCCTTGAAGGAAGCTGAGATTTGTTGCTTTTGACACCCAGTCCCACTTGAGTCATTTGGTCAATTAGAAAAAGTCTCCTTGTTTTTGTTTTCGTAACTAGGTCAAAGCAAATCTCCTGTCATGCTCCCACTCTGCATATGATGAATGATCTGTTCCAGGGCAGTTGTCCTGTTTTTCTTCTCTGTTGGCTTGTTTTTTTGTGTTTTGGAGTTTGTTTTTGTTTTAATGCACAAAAGAATCCTCATAGTGGAGAGAAAACTTCATTCTTCCAGTGAGAGAGAGGAGGGCCTGCCAAGGTAGATACACTGGCACAAGACTTGGTAGTTTGTCATATATTGTTCTAAAAAGGTTCAGGTTGTCATTTAATTTTCTTTTTCCTGCTAGTATGTTTCCTCCCACAAAGCTATGTCTGTTTTGTGCAAAGCCAATGAATAACTTGATTATGGTATTATGAGCTTAAACAGCACATGAACCTGGATCTGACCTATGGCAGGAAAAGCAGAATTCTTCTCTGAATCATTGCAGAATGATCAGTCCACAAAGAGTGGGGAACTTACTTTCAGCTCAGATGACCCCCAAGAAAGAACTGTTTTGCTTTTCCACTGTACTGGGTTTTAGTGACAGGAAACTGTTCTTAAATTATAGCGGAGCATGATCAGGTCCAATAGTTACCCTTGTAAAACAGTTACAGTCAGATGCTGCTTAGAACAGTAAGGAGGATCCAGCCTGACCTATGCAAGCTGGGCTGCAAATTCCGTAAGAGCCTACCTTGATCAGTTTATGGCCTGTATATTGCCACTCCATCCAATGCTATTAAATGAGTGAAATTGTCGTAGGCTAGAATAGTGTTATAAATGATTCCTAAAAATCCAGGGTCAAGAAGGAGTGCCTTCACATACTATTTTTCCTTGCTTTCCCTAGCACCTTTTGAGGATAAACAGAGACCTAATCTCCTGCTGCTTGCCATGGCTGCTGCCAGGAAGCAGACTAGCCCAGCAGTTTTTCCAGCCCTGGCAGAGATACAGAGGCAGCCATCTCAATGAAAGCAATTGTGTTCAGGAGCTTTCTGATGCTATCCCCAACCCCTTTCCAGGGCAGGATCTAATCTGGGAAGCTTTGGGCATTCTCAGACCTGCATTCCTGTGTAGGCACACCTACCTGTGTATCTAAAGAAGCTACAGCTTTAATGCAGCTGCGTGGGAATGAGCTAACCTCAAATTACGGTGTATGTTTCATGGTTAAGGATGCTAGTTTCAGTGTGACAGCCACCAAAAGCTGGCTGCTGGATGATGACTACTTTGTGGCAAGGGTAAGTTAAAGAGGACAGGGCAGTTCTAACATCAGAAAAACCTAACTTCAGCATTGTATAGCAAAGGCTGAAAAGGGCCCTAGAGCCTCTCTTCACAAGAGGGATGTTTGTGCTCATGGCTGAGAGGCAACCAAAGAATTAAAGAGTAACATGGAAGCAAAGTTTGTAAAAGAATATTCAGAATAGTCATGCAATAGTTAGGTTAAAAACAGATAAGTAGCTGGCAGAATGGAGTTTGCACCACATCGGTCAGGACTTCAAATTGAAGAGTTTTTCAAAGCAAAGATTTGAGGTGCATAGCTATTGAAATATTGCATTAAAAACAAACAGCACCAAACCCACCAAAACACAGCTTTATACAATGCCTGCTGTTTAAAAAAGCATTCCAAAAGATTTGTCTGTTGTAAGTCCTAGAGCCCTGAGCTAAGCCATTACAACCAAATAGGATGTATTACACTTATTTCAATTATATGCAAGAAATAATGAACAAAAAATTAACCTGGAGATGGCCCACAGCAGCTACCTTAGTGTTGTTCATCAGAGCACCTCACTTCCTACTTACTACTTCAGGCCAGGATTTTTAACTTTCCTGTGACATTCACCTCCCCACTCTCTGCCTCTCACTTCCAGCTAGGCAGAAAATACTGGTTGCTCTGAAAAAAATCATGTTTATGTTCATCCATTACAGTGTGAGGCCATGCCAAGTGCTGTGTTTTGTAGGGATTTTGGCAGGGTGGGGGAGGCGTGGTGGTGGGTTGGGTTTTTGTTTGTTTGTTCGTTGGTGGGTTTTAGGTAGTGGCTTTTTAAAATTATTATTTGTTTGGTTTGATTTTTTTGTTTAATGTTTCCATAAATATTTGGCCAGTGGCTGCTTTGTAATTTCAGACTGAAGAAAGAGAAGCTGTTTGGGTGTTGGGTACATACATACAACATACTAATGCTTAAAGTGCAGCTGGGCATTCTGACTGCTGTCATCTTTAATTGTGTTTTTCCATTTGTTAAGGCCAGATATTATGTCTTCAGAGCTGAGGAAAACTGAGAGGAACTCCATGATTGTTTTGGGGCAAAATACAAAGAATGAAAACATATGGCCTTTCTGATAACCCAAGTCAAATGGAACAAGGTAAAATAAGTGAAGCAGCATCTGTTTCTTTGTGGGTAGAGCTAGGGTTTTACCTCTTGTCAGCACTGGTTAGATTTCTGAAGTTCAAGTGATATGGATTTATGCCAGCTGAGAACTGGCCCTATACCTTAATTTTAATAGTCCCAATTTCTTTTTTAACAAACTATACTTTAAAGGTGTCTGTAGTCATATAGGCTACATCACACAGCCATTTTACAAGAAGTTCAGCAGCAAATCCATTATCTACAGTCAAGAGACTCCCAAATAATAAACTAAGCAAGTATCTTGGGAAAGAGACAATCTACCCAAGACTAACATAGAACCAGCCTCAGCCTTGTCCTCCACCCTCTCAACTCAACCCATAATTAGTTAAACCCAGAGAAACTCTTTATAATGTCTCACATTTGCTGTGTGTTTCTGTTTCAGAAAGGCAAAGTGGAAACATGAATGGACTCCAGCTTGAGAAACAGGAGGTTACTTAGTGCAGCCTGCATCCTACAGTTGACAACAAAGCAACTTTTATTTGAGTGTTAGAAGGGAAAGAGGGAAGGGGGAGGTTGAGAAGGGTCTGTGGACAGATATATGCTCAGCTATGTACCACTTAGCTGCTGAATCTGAAGTATACTTAAAAAACAAGCCAGAGATCTTGGCAACAGAACAAACAAAGACTTTTAAGTAAGATTTGGAAATCCTTTCTCCTCTCTGGGTTAGAAACAGAATTACCTGAAACCTTGAAGCTTTTAAAGTATCACTGCTTTCAGGGCACCTAATTCAGCTGAAATCAGCTTAATCTTTATGGGACATAGCAGCATCTAGAAGAGTGCCAGGGACTCTTTGCCTAGTGCAGAAGTGCTTGTTAGAAGGACAGCCTCTTGAGGGAGGGTGAGTTGAGGTGCAGTCTTTGCTAGTCTCGAACACAGTTCCTTCCTTCAAACTGCATCTGGCCAGCTGCACAATTTTACTAGAATCCAGCAGGAAAATCGAATTTTTAAATACAGAACTTCCTACAAGGCCATTCCAGAATCCATCACAGGATTTTGTGTGCCTGGTCCTTCCATAGAGGCTCCTTGATTCTAGTGCCACCCTACACAGAAGCTGGCATCATGCAGGTTCATTGTGGAGACTGGAGTGAGGAGCATTGCAGGAAACAGCTTTTCCAGAAGCTGGAGGGTGCATCCAAGGCAACATCTCAGCTTTTCCAGGTGGCCCAGCTCTTGGACTATAAAACTTCTGGGTGGGGAACCAGGCCTGAATTCCTACTTGTAACTTAAAAGTCCTCTAGCTGTGTAGGTGGGAGCCTAAGGCTGTAAGTGGGGTAATGGTGCTGCTGTATGGCTTAGCCTGTGCTTGCCCTACTGGGAAAAGCCAAGAGGGAGAGCTGAGCTGCAGGGAAGAGTTATTCAACCTTTTTAAGCTGATGCTCTTTTGGGCCACACTAACGACTAACATTACAACCATATTTGGTGGCTGCCTTCTCATCACATGTCCACTGATTCCAGACTCAAGAGGCAGGCAGTGCGTGCTTCTGAAGGTCCCGTGGTTGCAATGGTCTCTACACACCGGCTTTTCTTACTAGGCACAATAATTAATCTGAGAGTGAAGATTTCAATAAATCCACTTTGCCTTGTGTTAAAGAGATTATTCTAATCTCTAAATTACAATATAATTGCAAATCAAGCAACTGCTATTTAAAAATCCCTCCCCTAATCCAAACTTGCCTGAGAACCAAGATTTGAGAAGCTGGCAGGAGTGTATCAGCTTCAGCAGTTTAAGGCTTTCAGGAACAGAGACTTCCTCCTTGCTCAGCTGGAGCCCTTGGAGTCATCAAAACCAGAACAGGATATCTTCTGAGATTCAAAGCACCTGAGCCACACTCTGGCAGGACAGCTGTATTTTGCAGGAGTGAGTGAAGCGCAGCAGCCGAAGCTTGGTTCTCCAAGTACTCTTGAAAGGTTGCTACTGTTGCATCTCAGAAAACAAACAAACAAAAAAACCACAAACACAATTCCCACAAAAAGGACCAACCACCAAAACCAGACAAACCCCCAAGAAACAAAACCACGTCTTGAAAAGATCTGTGCTGTCTCAGAGTTAGCACCCTAAAGTAGGTGCTATGTTTAATGTTTCAGTTACAGTTGCTGCTGTGGGGCTTGGTTGTTCACTGTATATCTTTGCTAGCTTTACCCAAAGCTGGAAAGATTTAACACTTGATTATTCTGTGAATAGTTTGTAGCTCTCCATAAATACAGGGGACCGAAATCCTGCATTTACACCCTCCCTTATCCCTCCAGCTTTACAAAGGCTAAGGAATGTGAATCAGTGCAAACTGAAGTGTTTTAAATACACAGCATCATGAACTGGTATCCCCCCCGCAACACACACACCTCTCTCCCACATTTTTAACCTCTCTCCCATAATTTTTTCTGGTTTGCATTTGTTTTGTTGGTGGTTTTTGTGTTTGTCTGTTTTGTTTTTTTAACTAAAATGAACTAGCACACAAAGTATAACATTATATGAACTATATCCATGTATTTTCAAGAATAAATATATTTATAACATGTAACATACTGTATAGTTCTCCACTTCAGGATGCATTGTAATACAAGCATAAGAAATTTAATAAAAGCATCACTGTTATGGAGAATTGTTTTCAGATATTTTATTAACGAAGACCTGGATGGTAGTATAGGAACTGTCACACATTTAAGGTTTCAGGCAAGCATACCTGGTCAAGAAATTAATTGTTACCGCTAAGATTTTAAAGAACTTCAGCTCTGGAAAAAGAGGAATTTTGGTTTTGTTTTGTTTTGTTTTTCTGAGGCTGGTGCTGTTCTCAGAGGTCCAGAGGGCAAAGAGTGCCTTTGGAAAGTTCAGGCAAAACCAGATGTGGAGGTTCATCTGGGACAAATACAAAGAAATTGTGCAACCAGAGCTCAGAATTGAAAAGCTAAAGGACAGCTAGAATTAAATCTGGCTAGGGACACTAACAGCAACAAGATGAACTCCTCCAGGTATATTAATGAGAAAAGAAGGACTAGGGAGAACATGGGACCCTTCCAGAGGGAAATGGAGAGCTGGTGACAAAGTATATGGATAAGGCTGAGGTGCTCAGTGACTTCTTTTCTTCAGTCTTCAATGACAAGGGCTCTAACCACAATATCCAAGTCCCAGAGGGCAAAAGTAAGGACTGGGAGAAGGGAAGATCTGCCCACTATAATTGAAGATCATATTTGTGAGCACCTAAAGAATGTGAACGTGCTCAAGTCCATGAGTCCTGAAGGAACTGGTGAATGAAGTTGCTAAACCACTGTCCATCATATTTGAAAGGTCATGGCAGACTGGTGAAGTTGCTGCTGACTGGAAAGGGGAAAACATAATGCCCATCTTCAAGAAGGGAAAAAAGGATGGCTGGGAACTACAGACAAGTCAGTCTCACCTCTGTGCCTGTCAAGATAATGGAGCAGATCCTCCTGAAAGTTCTGCTAAGGCAAATGGAAAACAAAGCAGAGGTGGCTGGTGGTAACCAGCATGGCTGTATCAAGGGCAAATCATGCCTGACAAAATTAGTGTTTTTTTTTTTTTTTTTAAATGAAGTCACAGCAACAGGCTCACAGAAATTCCTACAGAGTGGATAAGGTCACTTCCTTGTTCACCCACCTCCACCTGTCACTTCATGCACCCTATGGTAAGCAGCAAGTCCGTTACACCAAGATCCAGCCCTGCACCGGTAGGCATGGTCCCTGCGGGGGAAAACTACCTGGTCCCCGGAGATTACTTGCTCAGAGCTTCCTGCTGTTTTAGGACAGCTCGTAGAGGACAGCAGGGAGCTGAGCTGCTTCTCTCCTAGCTCCCTCAGCCACTCCGCATAAGCATCTAAGCTCTTTAACAGGTCTGTCTGAAGCACGGAGGACTCCAGCAGACTGGAGGCAGGTGTTTAGATCTGGTCAGCGCACATAGTTAAAACAGCAGCGCCAGAGTACCCTGCTCAGTGTACTGAAAAGGTGTGGTCTATATTACTTCTGTAATTGCCCTGTTAATTAACATTACAGACAGCTGCTAAAGACTTGTGGTAAGACACATTAGGAGTTTACACTCTGCTTCCCCCGACAAAGCTCCAAGGTCGTTTCGTTTAAAGAGACACTCCCTAAAGGAGGAGGCTGCTTGACCTATCTCCAACCGATGATTTCTCCAGCCTGTGATCTTCACCCTCCCACCATGCAACCTAGAGAAGTCTTATCTTTTTGTCGGATTTTAAAAGCCGGCAAGACTAAGAGCACCACTTATCCTGCAAGTAGCAGGTAAAAGTGGTTCTGCTGGAAAAACAAAAACACTGTAAGATGATTCCTGAAATTTCTTGTGGGAGTAAGAAAGGAATTAGAAAGCAGTTCCTGGCACCTGTTAACATCTTCCAGTCACACAGAATCAGAATTGACAGAAGCTAGTTAAATAGAAAAAAATATCTGCTACATCATTCGAGATACTATTCTTTGCTTGGAAGTTTCCATCTTCCAAGAGCTGCAAGCTGCTCTTCCTCTTTAAAGCCCCCTGAGCAATATGATAAAGATTACTCCTGTCTTTTATCAGGCAGAATTTCTTTTCAAGCCTGGGGGGAGGGGAGGCAGGAATAAAAATAATTTAAAAAACCCGACCAAACAAACAACACACACATTAAAAAAACCACAGCCCACACACATTTTGCCTTCCCATCACAACTACTTGCTCAAGGACTACTCCATCCATTATGATCAGATCTCCACTTGAGTGCAAGCACCAAAGTTCCCCTTGCCTGGGCAGGAAAGAGGGTGGTGAAGACCTTTTCCTCCTCCACCAGCTATCAGAGGTTTGCTGAACTATTGTCTTCTGCAGTTCAAGCCACCTAGGCCCTTGACTTCCCCTCCCATCCCCCATCCCCAGGTTGGAATAAAATTTCCCTATTCTCATCCTTGAGAAAAACAAAAATAACTAATGAAAACTCATCTGTCCTTTTTCTGTTTCCAGAGCAAGGGATGTAACTTTGCACGCAGCATCATTAGGAAGGCCCATTTGATCCCTGCCTCTGAGTCCTGCCACACAAACCTAGACCTGATCTAATTAGTGACCTCAAGAGCAAGTGGGAGCTGAGTCAAATACTAGCTCTGTATCCAAAGAGAAGCAACTGCAAGATGTGTTTTTAATCAGTTTTGCTGCACTTCTACTCTGAGAGGAGGCAAGATAAGTATTTTTTAAGTCCACCTTAGCTACTGACAAATGCAGACACCAAACAGCATGACTCCTGTCTCAGCCTGCAGCTTCCCAGCAGTCCAAGCCATGACAAGGACTCACTCTTGACAACAACAGTTGACACTAATGCTAGAGCAGAATAATCACAGAATTAACCAGGTTGGAAGAGACCTCTAGGATCATCAAGTCCAACCTATCACCTAACCCTCCTAATTAACCATCTCACTAAGTGCCTCATCCAGCCACCTTTTAAACACCTCCTGCGATGGTGACTCCACCACCTCCCCAGGCAGCCCATTCCAAAGGGCTCTTTCTGTGAAGAATTTCTTCCTAATGTCCAGCCTTAACCTGCCCTGGCACAGTTTGAGACTGTGTCCTCTTATTCTGTCACTGGTGCCTAGGAGAAATAGCCAGAAAGTGAGATGGATTTAGAGAAAACATTCTGAAAGCTCTCAAAGCTATCAGGGTAATTTCAGTCTTGCAAGCAAATGTCTACAGCTGGGATTTGACATAAGAAAAATCAAGGAGTGCTGGCAAAGGGCCTTACAGACCAGATGCACATTTTGAGGGTGTCTGTAGTAAACCATAAAATACCACACTTTGTAGAAATGTTTGTTTATAGTAGTCAGTTGATAATATGCAAACCTAAACAACAGCTACTGCAGAAGTGTCTGCAGCTACTAGTTGCAGATCTGTGATAATGTAATCTTGTAAAGGCCCAGACCTGCAGTGACTAAGGAAAGCAGGAAAGAGATAAAGAAGAAACAGAGATTTTATGTGTTACAGGCATCTTCCTTTGGCACAGCACAGCAGCCACAAGCACTGTGCACAGAACCACCCCAGCTGCTATGGCAGCAAACCCCAGAGCCCAGGAGGTTGCAGCATCTACAGCTGCTCCCATGGAGTGAGACGTTCTATCAGGACGAGTAGTCATGCAGGACCCCTGAACAGAATAGTGTCGTATTGAGACACTATTCACCTACAAAGAAAGGGGGACAGCCTGGAATCACTCAGGCCCTGTCAGCAGATGGGCGATATCCTGGTATGGTGGACTGATCCTTGCTGGAGGGCTAAGAATCCACAAAGCCACTTCCTCGTTCCCCTTATTTGTCCCTGGCAGAATGGCAAGAGAATAACAAGAGCAAAAGCAAAATAATCCATGGCTAGAGAGACAATGACCGTTTGATAAAGGAAAAAGAGAAGGGTAGGGAAGAGTGAAACCAAAGCACAAATGATGCAAAAGCAAATCATCTACTCCAGTCCCACAAGCAGACTGGTGCCAAGTCAGACTGGGCTACGCTGGAAGACAAAGTCCTCCGTTTTTATTGCCGAGTGTGATATCATAGAGCATAGAGTATCCCCTTGGCCATTTTGGGTCTGCTATCCCAGGTGCACTGCCTCCCAACTTCTAGCCCACCCTAAGTGTGGCCATTTGAGCTGATTTGCTAGCTCAGACATGGGGGAGAGGAGAACATTCCAGGGATAGGCCATATAATGGCAACAATGGATAAGTTGATATAATTTCATTGGAGCATCAAGAGCTTTACGTCTAGAAGCACAGCTTCTTCTTTCCCCCTTGCTGGCTTCAGCTGCTTGAGCTGCACCTACCTGCTATCTTCCCCCGCTGCTTTTTTGGCTGCTGCTGCTTTTGCTGTTTCGCCACCGCTTAACCCCTTCCCTATCTTCCTTAAGGTTATTATATTTAGTAGTTTTTTTCTCTTTATACTGTTATACTTAAACTATAAGAAATACAATTTCATCTTTCCCTGACTTTCAAAAAAAAATCTGTGCTGTGGTGAGTTTATTCTACCGGGGGAGGGATCCACCCTAACCCAGGACACCATGCTTACTCATTTGTGGGTAAGAAACAGAGCAAGGAGAAAGTACCTCAGTGCCATGCAACTACTATTTGGCAAATAGCTACAACATTGGTGTGTTATCAATACTGTTTAGCCACAAATCCAACCCCAAAATAACATATTCATTAGTGTAAATATTGTTTTAGATTGGATTAGATAGTCCTCAGCAATACTCTGAGTGAAATAGACAGGGGTGGATTGTCCTAGTTTGAAGCTAGCTAGAATGTTTTGATGAGAAAAACTAGATTACAGGCTGTGAAAGGGAAACAATGGTGATGTCTACTTCACTCATACGCTTACTGAGATGTATAAGAACAAGAGTATAAACATAGATAAGGCATTCAGGCATTTGGGCACTGCCTGGGCTTTGAGCTTCACTTCTCTCTAACCTCACCTTCCTTCTCTCTGATTAATCCACTTGCTTCCTAACCCCCCCTGGCTGACCTTCCATACTTCCTTGGGGCACAAGGCAACATCTAGGGTAGAGGGGTAGGAGAAGGTGGAAGGGCAGTTGGGAGCCCCTCCTGGGGACTCAGGTTTCTGGGAGGGGTGTTGTGTTTCTGTATTACCTTTTAACTTATATACTTCTGTATAAAGCTGTATATATTGTAAATATCTGCTTGTATATTGTGCTAGCTGTAAAATATAAGCTTCATTCAAATTTCCAGAGCCGGCTGAGTCTAGTCTGGGTGATTTCCAAAGTGGTGGGGGGCAGGTAACACCCAAACTACCACACTAAACTTTCACATGGGTGGAGAGGACAGACCAGTCTTGCCTACTCTTACTGTCTGCAAGCAAACAGAAAGGAGTACTCAGAAAATCTCTGGACACTCCAGTGACACGAAAAAGACCCATGGTTTTCCACAGGAAAAGGTCTGAGTCAGGGGTTTTCCACCTTGTGAATCCCAGTGTGTCTGCTAGTGTGGTGGAAATAGCTGGGATATAATGAATTTATCCTGATAAAAATGAGAAATCTTGAGAGGATTCCTATTTCCAGGGCTCTTGACCAAAGTGTGTTCCATACTATAAAGCAGAGCCAAAAGGAGAGCCACTATTCCCAGGAATGAGGGAAATGTACAGGGAAGGAGGTAGAGGTCATGCACTCTGGCAGCAGACAGACCTCATGCAGCAGTGTAAACTCCCATGAACTCAACTGCCACCAGGCACATGTTGCAGCACTACATGAACTTCCATGAACTGCCCTGGCAACGTCTGAGCTGATGCAGGAGTTCAGGCCGGAAAATCAGCATCTAGCCCAAACTTGGTGACAATTCAGTTTTCCCATGGGTCTTTAGGAAGTGAAATGAGATATAAAAAGAACAACGAGCAAATCACCTATTCCAGTCCCACAAGTAGACTGGTGTCAAGTCAGACTGGACTATGCTGGAAGACAAAGTCCTCTGTTTTTATTGCCGAGTGTGATATCACAGAAGATAGAGTATCCCCTTGGCCAATCTGAGTGAGCCGTCCCAGGTGCACTGCCTCTCAGCTTCTAGCCTACTCCATGCTTACTCATTTGTGGGTAAGAAACAGAGCGAAGAGAAAGTACCTTGGTGCCATGCAATTACTATTTGGCAAATAGCTACAACGATGATGTGTTATCAACGTTGTTTAGCCACAAATCCAAACCCAAAATAACATATGGGCTGCTATATGGAAAGTGAACTTCATTCCAGACAGTTCTGGTGCATGTGGTCACAGAAGTGAAAAGGCAGAAAGATTACTTAAGCTTGCTTCAAGTACAGGCTGTAGCCTCAGAGCCCTCTGCTGCCTGCTGCAAGCCAGCTTTGGTACCTTTATTATACATATTCAAACTTGGTCAGATCTGGCATTACAGAACTTCTCTCTGTCACCTGGGACACCACCATGCTGTGACTCCTGCTTACATACAGCTAGAACGAGTTCTCGATATTAATTGTTCCCAGGAGCACTCACCAAACAGTGCAACACATGCTGAAACTCCTGTGATTTAACAGCTTAGAAGCACAAGAGATTCAGAGCCTGAATTCTTCACAGCTACTGAAAGCTATTTCCAAGTAATTTTGGCCACAAAATGTAGAGAATATTGTTCAGCATAGTTAGAGCACACACTCCAAATGAGCCCAAGCTAGCCCTTGCTTAAGCAGATCTCCCCTTCTAGAAGACTCATTTTCTGTCACGCCCCTCCAGTGATGCATCTTACCTCTGCCACATTTGTATCAGAGAATAAAGATTCTTGCATCAACTTCTAATCACTCTTTTAATCTACATCAAAAGCAGAAAGACCAAGAAAATCCCCAAAAAAGCACAGCACCAAAGGCAACACCCACTCTGCTGTCTTGCTAAGGACTATGAAGCAGCTGCTCTTAGCCTAGTCCTTTTCACCTGTGGAGCCAGGGGGGACCAGAAACTTCTGAAGCATCCAGCTGGGTCCAGCTCAGCAGTTTAACACCTCCTATTGCCCTCACCTGGCTCTACACCCCTCAGCATCTGCTTTACTCTTTGAAGAAACCCACAGGGCAGAAGCTGAGCTTATGCCAAGAGGTGGGGTTGTATTCATACCTCTAAGCTGAGAGGAGCTTATCTGTATAATTTCATGTAGATCCCAAGAAGGGTCTTCTAACTCTGAGAAAAAAGCACACTCTGGATTCTTCCCACAGCTGACCCATCCAGGAGCTCCACCTGCTTTTCCTTAGGTATCACAGTATCACAGTATCACCAAGGTTGGAAGAGACCTCACAGATCATCAAGTCCAACCCTTTACCACAGTGCCCAAGGCTAGACCATGGCACCAAGTGCCACATCCAACCTTGCCTTGAACTGCCCCAGGGACGATGACTCCACCACCTCCCCAGGCAGCCCATTCCAGTGCCCAATGACTCTCTCAGTGAAGAACTTTCTCCTCACCTCGAGCCGAAATTTCCCCTGGCGCAGCCTGAGGCTGTGTCCTCTTGTTCTGGAGCTGGCCACCTGAGAGAAGAGAGCAACCTCCTCCTGGCCACAACCACCCTTCAGGTAGTTGTAGACAGCAATAAGGTCACCCCTGAGCCTCCTCTTCTCCAGGCTAAACAACCCCAGCTCCCTAAGCCTCTCCTCGTAGGGCTTGTGCTCGAGGCCTCTCACCAGCCTCGTCGCCCTTCTCTGGACACGCTCAAGCATCTCAATGTCCTTCCTAAACTGGGTATTCTACTGCTGCCCCAATTACTCCTTACATGACACGAGTGCAAGAAGCTAAGGGCCAGTGCTCTTTCACTGTTCTAAAGATGCCACTGTTTCAAATGTCAGACACAGAATGTCAGCGTAGAGAAGCAGCCCTCCATGTGAAATCTGTGGAAAACTGTAAGGTTCAGGAAGCTTTGCACACCTGAAAGGAGGTGACTCCCCTTATGCGCACCTTGCTCTGGGCTACAGCCCTGTTTGAGTGTGGTTGTATGGAGCGAGCTGCAGGACTGTTCCAGACCTGGCTGCCAGCTGGCAGGACCCTATGCTTTGTGGTACCTCCACCCTCCAAATGCTGACAGGTAGCCTCTAAGATGGGCCTGGCACACAGGTAAGGGGAGTCACTGTGTCCCAGTTTGGGCCAAGAGCTTACCCGGTTCTGGAGGACAGAAATGACTCCTACCCATTTCCAGGAGTAAGAATGCACTACACACTGCACACTGATGAGGAGTTTAGAGAGAAATTCTATTTACGAGAGCATAGATACACAAGGCAGTCAGGTAGAGTAGGTATAAAATCCTCTAGGCCCAAACTGGGCTTCTAGAATCCTCCACCCCTTCCACCCTCACTCACCCTGAAGGTAGGCCGAAACCAGCCCCCCCCAAGCTGGGGCCTACAAGGCCTCAGTGGCTCAACTCCCTGCCCGCCTTCTTCCCCTCGAACCATGAGGTAAGAACTTGCTGTTCTGAGAGAGAAGTGGAAGCAAGAAAGGCAGGGAAGGAAGAGGGACAGATGTATCTAGTCAGGTACTATCTTCTAAGGTGTGATGCTGGAAAACTGAAGAGATATTACAATATCCTAGGTGAGCAGGTCCATCCGCCTGGGATGGGCCTCTGTCTCCACGGTTTTGTTTAAGGGGCACCTAGGATGCCTCAAACTACCACACACTGTGATTCCAAGAGCACTCTGCCTGCCAGCACCCACTGCCTGCCTGTAAATGCAACACGTCTCGCGTAGAGCCTTCTCCCTAACCCCACGTGAGGCTGCAGCACCTAAACTGAACAAAAACCTTTTCCCGTCTTTCCACCCAGATTCTGCATTCATGTGATGGAGGTGTGAATGTCTTCACACTGTTGCAGGAGTGATGCACCTGCAGCTTCTGCATGCCGTCTCATTCCCTACCTTTCACAATGGGAGCATAGCCCATGTCATCATGTTCCTTTGTAATCTGTTTGTTCCTTTGGTATGAGGGTCAGATGAGTAGAATTTCTGTTACTGATACTTAATAACGCAGTTCCATTGGTAGCCACTCATTTCTGATCTCCACAGAGCCTTCATCTCCTGAATGCCTGCACAGCACCATGCAGCAGGCAGCACACACACCCCTTCAGCCAGCCCCATCAAATGTGTAGTAGCAGAGTCCAAGGGAGGTATTTCCTCTCCTCTTCCACCCTAGCCTACAGACCATCTTCCCTGCACAGCTGTGCAGATGGGTGAAGAATGTCTCCGTACCTACCCTGCGTGCTGCTTGCTTCGTGCACCAACCAGCACTGTTCCACAAAGTACAACTTTCCAGCTGCTCTGTATGGGAGGGACTGAAGCAAAAGGATTGCAAGAGGTTGTGTGGGTGCTGTTTGAGCAGCACTCATGGATCAAATGTTTTCATTCCATTGTCTGCATGGGCACCAGGTAGCCATGGTAGAGAGGCACTCACTCAGGGACTCAGAGGGAGGCTTAATCTCTGTAGAAGCTGATTGTTGTGCCAAGACAGCTAGTGCAAACCTCACAGCCACTGTGTGACTGCAGAGTGCCTCATCTGACTGTGTACCTGCTGATAATTTGGGTAAACAATAACAAAGAAACAAGTACTTTGGAGCTGTAGAGAGATAGTTTTCATTGCATTTTAACTCATGAACACTTTGCTTATGCCGATAGGAAAAATGTCTACATGCACTTGAAGAAACAACATTGTAGATCCACCAAACAATACCTGTGCTGAGAACAGTTTCAGATAAACAACCTTTCCTACTTTCTACACACATACGTGACAGAAGTGTTGGATGATGTGGAAATAGGAGGCAAGTGAGATGAGCCTAAAATTTATGGAAATAAAATGCTTTATTTGGAAGAATTTGTTATAGGTAGTAGAAGGCAGCCTAGCTGAGAAGAAACAGGCAAGTCTCTCTTCCTCACAAATCTCTTCATCATCTATTCAATAGTTCTCATGCACTGCAACGGCCCAGCTGCAAGCACCAGCTAGCGCCTCTGTAGGTCACTAACTTGAAACTGGGATGTCTATCTTGAAATCCTCTCCTATCAGTTCTGAGCCACAGGCTCCTAGTGGCAGCGTAAGAGGTGATATGGATATAAAAATCTCTCTAGAGACCTGTAGGAAGAAAAGGAGATACTAAAGAAGTGCTGGGAGGAGGAAAACAAAATGCCCTGCACAATGTGGGACCGTCTCCAACAAACTCATGATGTTTCTGGCCTGTGGTGTGCACTGTAGATGGTACAAAATGGCAGCATACAGAGGAGTGACTCAGTCAAAACACCTCTCAGCAGATGCCGAACAGCATCTGCAGACAGTAGTGATATCTGTATCAAGTCTCTCAGGGATGAAGAATGCTGGCTACACCATGGGCAGGAGTGGTCTTTTGCAGCATCACCTTCTGAACTCAGGTCCAAACTGAGAAGGCAGAAGGGATTCTTGTGCATTACAGTGACCATGCTGTAAGCAATAATTTAGCTTGCACCCAAGACCACTGTGATGTTTTGGGTGTTACCCATCCCCCTGCCACTTTGGAAATCACCCAGACTAGACTCAGCTGGCTCTGGAAATTTGAATTAAGCTTATTATTTACAGCTTAGCACAATATATAGGCAGATATTTACAGTATATATATTTATATAGAGAAATATACTAAGTAAAAGGTAATACAGAAACACAACTCCTCTCCCAGAAACCTCCCTCCCAGGAGGGGCTCCCAACCCCCCTACACCTTCTCCCACCCCTCTCAACCTTACCCCAGTTCCAAGGAAGAATGGAAGTTTGGTCAGGGGATTAAGAAGCAAAGTGGATTAATCAGAGAGATGGCAGAGAGGCTAGAGAGAAGTGCAGCTCAGGCAATGCCCCAAGAAGAAGCAGTGCCTTATCTATGTTTGGATTCTTGTTCTTATACCTCTCAGCAAGCCTATGAGTGAAGTAGACATCACCCTTGTTTTCCTTTCACAGCCTGTAATCTAGTTCTTCTCACCAAAACATTCTAGCTGACTTCAAACTAGCACAATCACCACAAAAAAAGACATGTAGAGGATGGAGGCAGGTGTAGCGACACACCTGTGACAGACTTCCAACAACCTTGTGCTTTGTTTTAGAAATAAGGGGCACAAAACTACAACACTGTTAGCCTTTTCTTTGAATACCCCTAATACATGCCTCCAATGAACTTCCTGGATCAGGGATTTCAGCCTGGCCTTCCTAGACTTTCACGTGGATGGAGAGGACAGATCAGTCTTGCCTACTCTTACTATCTGCAAGCAAACAGAAAGGAGTACTCAGAAAATCTCTGGACACTCCAGTGACACGAAAAAGACCCATGGTTTTCCACAGGAAAAGGTCTGAGTCAGGGATTTTCCGCCTTGTGAATCCCAGTGTGTCTGCTAGTGTGGTGGAAATAGCTGGGATATAATGAATTTATCCTGATAAAAATGAGAAATCTTGAGAGGATTCCTTTTTCCAGGGCTCTTGACCAAAGTGTGTTCCATACTATAAAGCAGAGCCAAAAGGAGAGCCACTATTCCCAGGAATGAGGGAAATGTACAGGGAAGGAGGTAGAGGTCATGCACTCTGGCAGCAGACAGACCTCGTATAGCAGCGCAAACTCCCATGAACCCAACTGCCCCCAGGCACACATTGCAGCACTACATGAACTTCCATGAACTGCCCTGGCAACGTCTGAGCTGATGCAGGAGTTCAGGCCAGAAAATCAGCATCTAGCCCAAACTTGGTGACAATTCAGTTTTCCCATGGGTCTTTAGGAAGTGAAATGAGATTTTAAAAGAACAATGAGCAAATTATTGTGCCTATGCAAGAGAGGAAGGATGACTTAAGAACTTGTAGGGAAGCTACAGAAACTTTTGCAAGGGATGGAGACACTCCCTAGCATCTCTGAGTGAAGGAGAAATTCTTATCAACACACTGATACACACCAAACCCAGCAGGCTCCGACCAAGCACTTGGTTCACCAGATTTCTAATTCTCACCAAGTCCCACATTCCCTATCCTCACAGCACCTTTGGCTCAGTTAGAATCATTGAATCATAGAACTGTTGAGGTTGGAAGAGACCTTTGAGACCAAGTCCAAGTACTCACCTTGAGCTCACAATCCTACCACTAATGCGAGGCCACTATCACTAAACCATGCCCCTAAATGCTACATCCACATGTCTTTTAAATATTTCCAGGGATGGTGACCCCGCCACATCCCTGTGCAGCCTGTTTCAAGGTTTGATACAACTACCTGAGGGGTGGTTGTGGCCAGGAGGAGGTTGCTCTCTTCTCTCAGGTGGCCAGCACCAGAACGAGAGGACACAGCCTCAAGCTACACCAGGGAAATTTAGGCTCGAGGTGAGGAGAAAGTTCTTCACTGAGAGAGTCATTGGGCACTGGAATGGGCTGCCTGGGCAGGTGGTGGAGTCGCCGTCCCTGGAGCTGATCAAGGCAAGATTGGACGTGGCACTTGGTGCCATGGTCTAGCTTTGAGCTCTGTGGTAAAGGGTTGGACTTGATGACCTGTGAGGTCTCTTCCAACCCTGATGATACTGTGATACTGTGATCACCCTTTCTGTGAAGGATTTTTTTCTAATATATAACCTGAACCACTCTGTGCCTTGGCAGAAGAGTGTGGCCCTAGTGTTGTCCTGAATAATGAACTTTAGATAAACCAACAAGTTTTATAAGCACATTATACACTTCTTAACCTTCATTGGTCTGTGCAGTTGTTTGAGATAAGGTGTGTTATTGATGGCCAATTAACCCTGAGAGAAGTCCTGGTTTCATAACACAGGAGCAGTCTAACAAATGATTGACTAGTAACATTGACAAACTCAGCCACGTGATCCACAGCCTGCTGTTAAGCTAACATAGCCCTACAGTATATAAACTCAGGCTCCGTCAACCAAATTCACTCCTTCCTGAGCCACAGAAGCAAATGGAGCTCCTGGGAGCAGCCACTGTTGTCCTCCTGATTTGCATTGCTTGCCTGCTCTCCATCGCAACATGGAAAGGGAGATCTGGGAAGGGGAAGATGCCTCCAGGACCAGCTCCCCTTCCCATCCTAGGCAATCTGCTGCAGGTGAAACCAAGGAACTTGGCCAAAACCATTGAGAAGGTAAAGCCATCTTCATCTCATTTTCTTCTGAGGGCGAGAAATGTGTGAGACCTGTGTATGGAGGCAACCTGTGGCTATAGCTTGATGAATTGCAATCCCAGAGAAGCAGAGAAGTGATGGGGATCTGAGCTACTCCTCCTCACTCCTATCTGCTCCATCTTCTCTCTTCATTTTTGGCAGCTCAGTAAAGAGTATGGACCAGTGTTCACAGTGCACCTGGGCTCTGACCCAGTGGTGATGCTGACTGGACACGATGTGGTAAAAGAAGCCTTGATTGATCGTGCAGATGAGTTTGCCACCAGAGGACACATGCCAATAGGAGACAGAGCTAACAATGGATTAGGTAAGTTTTCTGACAGCTCCTTCTGAGGAGAAGGGAGGGGCTGAGTGCACATTTGGTGGATTAGAACTGGAGTGCACCACACATGAAGGAAGACTATATGGAATGGATGGGTCCCACCGTGGAGAAAGGAAGGCAGAGTGAGCTGTAACTGCTGCCTTCCACCACCTGAAGAGGGCAGCAGTAAAATGGAGCCGGATTGATCTCAGTGATAGCGAAAGAGCAAGTGGCAAGAGCCTCAAGCTGCAGCAAGGGAAGTTGTGTGCGGATATGAATGATTAATTCTTCACAAGGAGGCTGGCTGTGTGGTAGAGAGGGACAAAACCACACAGCTGGACTACAGGCCCCCCAGAGATTGCCTTCAAACCATGCCAGTGCTCTCCCAGGGACAGGATTCACTGTCACTGTGAGCCTCTGTTCCTCCTGCATCCACCATGTTCAAACTGGTTCTTCCCTCTTCCTTATCCCTCTGCAGGGATTATTTTTAGCAACAACAAGGAGTGGTTAGAAGTCCGACGCTTTGCTCTCACTACGCTGCGCAACTTTGGAATGGGGAAGAAGAGCATAGAAATGAGGATCCAGGAGGAAGCCGAGTGCTTGCTGGAAGAGATTGCCAAAACAAAGGGTATGGTCCACTTTTAATATAGCTTATGTTTGCAAAGAAACCAAACCAAACCACCAAGAAAAAGAAACCAAAAAAGGGCTGTATTAAGAGAGCCCATGTGTTTAGCATAGAATTGAAGTTTCCAGGTGTTTGGTCCAGCAAATCAGCTCCCTGTCATTACAAAGCGGTAATCATTCTGTGATCACATACTGTTCTTTTTGGAGGACGTTTCTGTATCACTCAGAGATTGGCATCTGATATTTCCACTAACACCTAGAGTTCAGGTTACCCACAGTAGCCATAAGCAGCCATAGTTTGGGGGCTTTTTTAATAGTTTGCAACTTTTCTGAAATTGCAGGAGCACCTTTTGACCCAACCTTCACGCTGAGCTGTGCTGTCTCCAACGTTATATGCTCCATCGTCTTTGGGAAACGATATGACTATAAAGACAAGAAGTTCCTGTCCTTGATGAACAATATAAACAACATCTTTGTGATGACGAACTCCTACTGGGGACAGGTACATCCAGTAGCGCTTTTGCAGTCGTAACATTCTCATAGGGGAGCAGGAGGCTTCCCTCCCAAGGAAGTCCCATTTCAGTCTTCTAACCAGGCCCCATCAATGCCATGCTACACCAGAGGGAATTAATTCAAGAACAAGAAGCACTCTCACTAATAGAGTTGGATTAGCCAGCTAATTGCAGGTTCTCTCTAGTTCTGAACACCCTTCTTTCCCACCTCTAAGGATACTACTATCAAGCAAGCTCCTGCTGCCTTGTCAGACTGTCCAGCATCATAGCCTTTCTGCTTGGCTCATCTGAGGGCTTTGTGCCTTCCCAGACTTTTTGCTAATATCAAAGGACAAGGCAAAGATCGTATTAGCGACCTTGCTGTTTCTTTCCTTCCAGCTCTACCAGATGTTCCCAAATATCCTGTATTACTTGCCTGGCCCACACAACCGAGTATTTGCAGAGTTTGATGCTCTAAAAGCCTTTGTGGCAGAGGAGGCCAAGGTACACCAAGCCTCTCTAGATCCCAACTCTCCTCAAGATTTCATTGACTGCTTCCTCAGCAAAATGGAGGAGGTAAGAGGACATCTTACAGTTCTAGCTCATTCCCAGACACGTGAGCTCAAACTCAGCTATGCTAAGCCACTTCCATCTCCTAAGAAACAGAGATGTGGGGATGACCCTTTCCCAAGGGGCTGGGCTATACAGTGGGAAGACACCAATTGTACCCTAGATATTGTGCTGCTAGAGCCTATAAGTGCTGGGTGTGCACATTCACCAGCCACTATCTACAGCTACTTGATCAGCAAGACCTTCATCTGCTCTCACCAAAACACAGCGACATTTGCTGTCTGGTCTCGGCAGTTCTTGCACTGGAAAACAGTTGGCACAGCAAGGACAAACAGGCAGCTACATACCTCTTGGTGCACAGCTTGAAAGAAGGTTGCTCTGATGTTGAGCTTATCATATAAAGACAGCACTGCAATGGCTGCTGCACCTTAGCAGAGAAATGCAACAGCTCAAGGTGAAAGGGCAGGGATGACAAAAGAAAGGGCCAGTTTTCTGAGTTCAGGCATAAAAACAGCACAACCTTTTCCCTAGGAGAAAAATAACCCAGATTCCAGTTTCCACATGAAGAACTTGATAACCAGCACCTTTGATTTGTTCATTGCTGGAACTGAGACAACCAGCACCACCGTAAGATTTGGGCTTCTGCTGCTTCTCAAATACCCAAAGATACAAGGTACCAGTCTGTGACCTTTTACTTTCCAGCTACTCCTTTGGGCTGACTGTCTAACACCACTTCACTCAGCTTTTATTCTCTCTCTCTCCTATTTTACCCAAATAAGCAAAACCTTTGCACCATCATTCCTCAAGGTGACCATTAGAGATCCCTCAGTTTTACTAGTGTCATCATCAGCTGCATTCCCTTCACAGCTGGAGACTTTATCCAAATCTTCACCTCCCAGCACTCCTATTCATCTGAGTTACTGGGAGGACACTTGCCACAGGCTCCATACAGTGGAGCTGTGTTCTAGTCAACTCCAAAACCAGCCTTGATGCTCCTGTCATCTGTGATGTTTGCTTTGGGGCATCTTAGGGCAATCTGTTTAAGGTAGGTTTGGGTTTACTTACTCTTTTTATCATTTGTTCCTCTCACACCAGAGAAAGTTCAAGAAGAGATTGACCAGGTAATAGGACGATCACAAAAACCTTCTCTGGCAGATCGGACTCGGATGCCCTACACAGATGCAGTGGTCCATGAAATCCAGCGCTTCATCTCTCTCATTCCCCTAGCTCTCCCTCACACTGTAACCAAAGACACTTGCTTCAGAGAGTATGTCATTCCCAAGGTTAGTAGGCAAGTTCCCTCAAGTTTAACAAGGTGGCATCACATTTTCTCTTACAAGCTAGAAGGCATAATTGCTATGATCTGACCTTCACTCTCTACTCTTCTTCGTGTGTTTCCTCAGGGCACTACAGTCTTTCCCATCCTCAGTTCTGTCCTCCATGATAGTAAAGAGTTTCCAAACCCAAATGACTTTGACCCTGGACATTTCTTGAAGGAGAATGGCACCTTTAAAAAGAGCAACTACTTCATGCCTTTCTCGGCAGGTAAAGCACAGGCTTTCTCTCTCTCTTCCTCTCTCTGTCAGCCTCTTTCTCTAGGACAACCCTGTCTCTTCTCAGCATGGCCTCACTGGTGCTTCCCCACTCTCTGTAAAACTCCTCCTTGCTGCTCCTTTTACCTGCTGCATCTCTCAACTTGTTCAGGCCTGGTGGCTTCTCAAACCTTCTACAAGGAGATGCTGATGTAATGATGTGAATAGGACCCATTGACACTTTTTAAATGCCGGTCACCTTCCTACCCAGCCTCTAAAGTCAACCTTAACCAACTCGGCATTCTGTGGCAGCTACACTTTTCCCCAGTATTCTTAAGTACCTCTCAAGCTACATACAATCACTTACCTACCAACAGCCCCAACCCTCTGCCTTCTCACATGTGCTTTACATCACCTTGCTCTCATCTTGCCTCCTCTGATGCCCTCTTCATGTTTAAGACTTTTCCTATTCTTCTTCTTCCTTCAAACACCCAATAAACTGCCAAAGGCCTTTCTCCAACAAATTGCTGCCCTCAGCAATCCCAAAAGTCATCTGACTGCTGTGGCTGTATCTGGTAGACAAAACTCAGACTTACTTGGCTGTTGTTTGCTGTTTTCACTTCTAGGGAAGCGAATATGCCCTGGAGAGGGCCTGGCACGCATGGAGATATTCTTAATCATAGCCACCATACTGCAGAACTTCACTTTGAAGCCTCTTGTTGACCCCCAAGAACTTGACATAACTCCAAGAATGAGCGGCACAGGCAATGTACCTCCTGTTTATCAGCTCTGTGCTGTACCCCGCTGAAAAGCACAAAACCTCCCTCTCTCCATGGTGTCCCGAGTGCAGTCATTGCTTTCCACCTCCCTTACTAATACCAGTGGCAGAAGAATTGGCCCACCTTTTCAAGGCCTCCAGGAAGGCAGCCCAAACACAGGTACAGGAACGGAACAGATTTCTTCAAAGCCTTCCAGAACTTCTCCACGATACCGCAGAGGGAGCCTGGGTGCCATGGCAGCCTACTGTACTGTCGCTCTGTCTATGGATTCACTGACCTCAGTGGCTACATCAAACATAGCTTCCTGTCCTTTCTCTCTGCTTCTCCCACAGCACATGTCCCACCAAGAGCAGCATTCTTTGCATATGGACAGCACTGCATGTGTATATGTTAATGACTCAATAAAGAAAAAAACTATTTATGGTTATTTGAGCCATTATTCTCTTTGGGCTGGGACAGCTCCCACATCTGCTTCTCCATGGCAGATTAGGTCTGCAACTCCTGTGGCCAGCACTTTGTGGGAAGGGCTGTCATTGCCAGAGCAAGGGTCCCACCTGGGATTCACTGCTGCTGCCTGCAAAGAGATAGTGTGGGAGGGAAAGGGGTCTTGCAGCCTAGGGGCTGGCAGAGGCAGTATCTGCTGCTTCTGGGACTGCCAATCCTGCTGCCCACAGCCAGATAATGGATAGCTGCAGGATCCCTCCTAGAAAAAAGCAGTCCTCCCCAGTTCAGAGACTGAAGCTTTGGCTGCCTTCATCCCCTTGTCCCAGTATCTGGCTGCTCTTGGAGGCCTCTCTCATTTCTCGCACACTCTGTGGCCCAGCCTTTCCACAAAATGCAAGTGCTGTCATTATGGCTCTGTCCTCCTCCCAACACCTCCCCTAGGCCTTCAGTTCTCCCAGAACCATCTGCCAGCACAATCCTGCTTGTCAGTGTAGCCACTTGACATTCCCACAAAAATCCAGATGGGGCTGCTGAGGATATTTTTTCTCTGGCTGGTGTCTCCTGTCTGAATTGCAGACTCACTCCACCTCTCAGCTGACTTCTCAGGTACAGAGGAGAGGACAGCTGGAGCAAGAGAGAGGCTGTGGCATGTAAGCAACAGCTGAGAATGAAGTTGCCACCACGGTCTAAATTCTGCAGCTGGAGTTGCATTCTGCTTCCAGTTTTCTTTCATCTCATTCATGGTCTGGACTTCTTGTGCAAAATGAAGAGTGAATCCCTGTCTTTGCAGGCTGTTGCAAGAAGCTCAGGCAACTGAGTGGTGTCGGCTCCAAGCAGCTCTCTGACTGCCCTTTTCTATCATCAGTATAACTACAAGCATTTAGAAGTTATTTATTAAAATTAAATTTAGGAAAACAGTGAAAGCATCTCTCCCAGAGAGCTTGGGTACTCCAGGAGAATCTCCTTTTGCTTTTGCATCTCAGAAGACTCATTGCAAACGAGTTCTTTCCCAGCTAAAAGCCTCTTTGTCCTGCCCTCCAAGTTCACGTAGGCACAAAGAGAAAACTCTCTTGTTCATAAACTGCAACTGTTTGACCCTTGATGTCCAGGAAAAGGATCACACTTGATATTTCTGGCCCCTGCCACTATTTGGTGCTTTTCTTTCAGTGATTAGATGTTTTTCATAAGTGCATTCTACCCTAGGTGGCTCTTTTTTGGGCTTCATTGTCTTCATGGGTTTTGCTTGCATTTGGATGTTTTGTTTGCAGTGTTTGTCTTCATTTACATAGACAGTTGTTGTCGCCTGCATCTTGCTCATATGAAAGTCCTAGAGGAGAGGTATCATTTTGGTGATGGTTGCCAGAAAGGTACTCAGAGACTTGGCGAGTATTGCAGAGAATACAGTATGCAGGAGCTCCCATTGGAAATACTCAACAGTATTTTGAAGAAACTGTCTTATTTGCTTACATCCCAGGTTCATCCCTCCTCCTCCTTCCATTTTTGCCCATGCAGGTTGCAGCTCTAATGCCTTTGTACTCCAAAACAGTGGTAAACCACCAGTGGCTTCTCATCTAGGATTGTGCCAAAGGGACAGTCATGCCACCAGAAACAGCAGTCATGCAGGAGCCCGAGACAAGTGCAGGGAGACCTACCATGAGCTCTCTATTAGTCTAGGGTTACCCTTAAAGTCAGTCCTGCATTTAGTAACTCAGCAGCACATGCACTATGCTGAGTCTCAGTTAGCAGATAACTTAGGTCTGGAGCTCTGGGAGAGGATGATTCATATTCGCGTTCTTCCTGCCCAGTGGGATGTTGATTCACCTGAAGAGATGAACACAACAGCGTTGAAGAGTATCTAGCTACAATTCACTAACAACTGCACAAGAAGCATGGCACAGTGGGAAAACCTTCTGTTCCTGAACAGCTCCAGAACTCAGCACGTACACTAGGGTAAATAACCACACAGAAGATAATATTTGGGATAGTATCCAACATATTCTAAGCTAAATGCCAAAATACTTCCATTTGGAACAATCACAGGCTGCAACTGAGGCAGAGGGGAAAACTGCGTGCCACAAAAAGAGGAAAAAAACTGAGAAAAGATTATGTTAACCAACACCTGCAGGTAAATCATCTCCCTCAGTACTTTTACATCTTTCTAAAGTAAGGAAACATAAAGATCCAAGAACTGGTTAAAAGCATTTGTAAAGAAGCAGGGGAAGAAAAGGAAGGGCCCTGTCAATGCTGGACTGCCAGAGTGCTTCATGTCTGTCTTCCTCCATGGATGAGCTGACTATCTCTCTGGTGGCATGAGGGCTTTTTTTTCACTCCAAAGGAAGCATGGTGCTACAGAACCTCTGACCCTATCCCAGCAATAAGGAGGTAGGCAAAGTACAGATTCCCACCCATGCCATGGTCTGAAACACAGGAAATAAAGGTGACCAATCAACCTATCTATCTAGTATAATTTTGGGAGCTAAGTAACACCTTTGTGGAGTGAGAGGACCCCTAAATGAAAGATTTTCTTTGAGAAACAACAGATAAATCCCCTGAAAAGCAATGGTGATAGATTTAAATTTGGGAGGTGTCCCTCCAGTATTTTCCCCATTAATTTATCTTTTATCCTTATGAACCTACAAATTCTAAGTTGTGGTCCAGCCTTTGAGAGACAGACCAGATAGTCTGAGTGTTCAAGGATGTGGTCCTGAGCTGCCTGAAAACTTCAGAGTGTGCTGAACCAGATTTATGAGGAGGAGGTCTATGCTTAGAAGCAAAGGGCATCCAGGAGATGGAAAGCAGTTACCTGATTCCAGATGTAGTTCTTCCACTGGAAAACACAGACCACTGCCAAGATGACTGCAAGGACCAAGCCAGGAAGATAGGTATTCCTGCAGATACTCCAACCACTCAGAGCTCATACTAACTCACAAAGACATACAGTCAGGCCAAATGCATGCAGCACAATCCTTTGCCTTTAGTAGCCGAGTGGGTGCCACACAACAGCAAGAAAAGCCAACACAAGAACAAAACTGCAGCTCTGGATCTAGCCCAGCTGATTTGCACACTGACATAGAGGGGAAGTCGAGATTTTATTTCAGAGGGAAAACATCCCACATAATCAAATGGATTCAATAATGAAATAAAAATCTTACCCAAGAAGAAGAATCTGCCTGGACAGTTGTGTTTCCAGATATATGTGCTGAAGTCTAGGAATAAGATGGTTACAGAACAGTTACAAAAAAGTTTTTCATGCAAAGCAAGCAAGGAAAGAAGCTAAGTCAGCAGCTGCACTCAGCAACAGCAGCATTGGTCAGTAACGTGCAGAGCACTAAGCTGTACCCTGAGGTCACGGTCTACATTTACCAGTTGTAAGCAAGAGCTTGAATTCTCATCCTTCCAACAATGGTTCTGACTGAATGGAAGTAGAATAAATTTGTTTCATTCTGTCTTCTTTCTCAAAAAGGAGTGTGAGACTGGAGAAAAGCATACCCAAGAGGTGAGCAGAAATATATGCTAGAGAAGGCTGAATTCAGAGGGAGAAGCAGCACAAAGGGGAGTAGGAAGCCCCATAATAAAATGAGCTTTTGCAATAGTCTGTTCCCTCTTCCATCTCTGAACAGTCTCTGTGCTTGCCATGATGCTGGACGTAGCTGTCTGCAGAGTCTTGCCTGAAAGATCAAATGGTGCCTTGGCTCACAAATACAAGGCATGCAGTGTGGACCACTGGCAAAAATGGTGCACCCCAAACTAAAACCTTCTGGCTTTCTCTAGTCACTGCAAAAATGTCACACCCAGCTACAAGTAACAAGGCAGCTCCAGCATGAGCTGTGTCCATCACACAGGTAGGCAACAAGTGCTTCACTTGTTGACCTCTTCGCCAAGCTGACCCACTGTGTTAAGCTGACACTGCCCCAGCTGAGAGCCACAGGACCCAGTGTCCACTCCAGACAGCTTTGGAGAGCACAGTCTCTGGGTACAGGCCAGACCTCAATAGCTGCACATGCCTCCTTCAAGGCCACAGGTCATTCAGGTCTCCTCTTGCATCCACAGCTAACAGATGCTCTGTTTATCAAAGAACAACCATGATTAATACACATTGACCTTTCCAGAACTCAGGAAGCAGAAAACTTGTCCTTTTCCATTCTATGAGTGGTTCTGGCTGGACTGATTGTCTCCAACACTTGTAACTCAGCAGTAAAATGCTGTGTTGCTGTTTGGGAAGATACAAAACCAGAAAGTGTCTGTGTGTCAGAACAGAGACCACATGTCACAGAAGAGCAGGCAGAAAGGTAGGATCAGAAAGCTCAGATCTTTGCATGTCTACAGCTCTTTGTGGGAAGAGAGAGGAACCTCATGCCTTCCAGCAAAGAATTAGCAGTGACAGATATCTCAATCGTAAATGGGTCTTTGGTAGTAGCTGAAACAGCTAATGGCCTGCTCCCCTCACCACCCCCTCATCTCACCAGGAGAGAAAGGAAATGAAATCTGAAATTGGCAGATGCTCCCTTTGGTGAAATAAGAAGGAAGAAACATTAGCTGCATTAAAGGCAAACTCATCTCTCGCTGGATTTGCTCACTGTTAAATAAACAATGTCACATGTCTGGAAATCTGGGCACTTCAAGCATCTCATCTATCCTGACTGTTACAATATAAGGGCAGTGGCACTAGGACAGTCTGTCAGAGAAGATTCATGTCAGCACCCACCCATAACAGCCACAAATTATTTTCCAGAGCCACAACCCCAGCTCTTACAGGTAACATGATGGTGAGAGTTCAGCTGACTCTCATCTTACGCAGTGTACTTACTGAATTTACGATTGTGTTGTAAAATGGTGAGAAAGATGTTGTCTCCTGCAGAGAAAGAAAAGAAGAACACATGAAGACAACCAGAACTAAATATTAGCAAATGGCAGATGCCCCCAGCCAAGTGTGGGAGCAGGAAGGAGTGCTTCTAAGTTACTGGAAATGATGACACAAGAACATACCAGGTTACGCTGAACAGAGAAGGCCTGCTAGTTACTCCAGACAAAACAAACCCCATGCCATGCTGTTGACAAAAGTGTTAGGAGAAAAAATATGATCTGGTTTGTCTGAATTGTTTATACTGTACATGGCCTCTGATTAGGCAGACCCTTATCACAAAATGCATTTACCTTGATGGCTCCCCAGTGGGAAGGGAGGCTTTTAACCCCACTGTGGCTTGGTAGAGAAAGTACAGTACTAGCTTGTAAAATAGCTTGCAGCTGCAGCCCCTAAGTCCTAAGCTAATCACACACACCTGCTTCTGCTTGTTAACAGACAGTTGAATATGACAGAATCATAGAATCAACCAGGCTGGAAGAGACCTCCAAGATCATCCAGTCCAACCTAGCACCCAGCCCTAGCCAGTCAACTAGACCATGGCACTAAGTGCCTCATCCAGGCTTTTCTTGAAGACCCCCAGGGACGGTGCCTCCACCACCTCCCTGGGCAGCCCATTCCAATGGCAAATCACTCTCTGGGAAGAACTTCCTCCTAACATCCAGCCTAGACCTACCCTGGCACAACTTGAGACTGTGTCCCCTTGTTCTATTGGTGGCTGCCTGGGAGAAGAGGCCACCCCCCACCTGGCTACAGTGTCCCTCAGGTAGTTGTGGACCGCAATGAGGTCACCCCTGAGCCTCCTCTTCTCCAGGCTAAACAACCCCAGCTCCCTCAGCCTCTCCTCATAGGGTTTGTGTTCCAGGCCCCTCACCAGCTTCATTGCCCTTCTCTGGACACGCTCCAGCACCTCAACATCTCTCTTGAATTGAGGGGCCCAGAACTGGACACAGTACTCAAGGTGTGGCCTGACCAGTGCCGAGTACAGGGGAAGAATAACCTCCCTTGTCCTTCTGGCCACACTGTTCCTGAAGCAGGCCAGGATGCCATTGGCTCTCTTGGCCACCTGGGCACACTGCTGGCTCATCTTCAGCCTACTATCTATCAGTACCCCCAGGTCCCTTTCCTCCTGGCTGCTTTCCAGCCACTCAGTCCCCCTTCCTGACTGAGAAAGGGAGAGATCCAGAACAGTCTCTGCTAGATGTGTTGTCTGTCATCTGGGATATAGAGGTTGCCATCCAGGAGGAATGTAGAAAGAAGCCTGGAGACAGTTGAAATCTGCTTTTAAGCTTTTCTGCTAGTGCAATAGTGGGTCCAATGCCTGTAAAGATCCAGTGCTAGTGGCAGTGTTGGGAATGGTACTATGGAGAAGCTTAGCTTCAGCAATGGACAAGCAGCACAGAAGCCTCTCTTTGCCTATAATTGAGGGCTAAGTAAGTATACACATATGTAGCAAGCAGCTGTTTTAAGACACTTCGATTCAGTGTTATTTCCCATCTAGTCTCAGAAACGTGACACTTAAACTAGAGCGGAAGAGCAAAGCTGCTGAAGTCTCTCTTGGAACTGAAAATTCTGTTACACTGGAACATGATAGGAAAAGGCTGAAAGAGTTTTGCTTTGTATCTGCAAAAAGACAGTAGAGAGGGAACGGCAGGAAGTTCTGCTGTCCTGCACTGAGGAGGGCCTGGGTACTTCAGAACAAGGTCAGTCCAGTGAAACCTGCCACTAGAAGTTTGAAAGGGAGCAGAGGGGAGATGAAAAAATGCAGTCAACACACACTCAGCTATCAGACCCTCTGGACTTACTTCTATTTACCACAGATGATTCAACTTCTTACCATCAATTCTCCAGCATATGGATAATACTCCCTTTCCTTTAGCCGTTCTCACACTTGTTCAAAGTGTGATTGCTCATGGGCAGAGACCATCTCGCTTTCTGTGCCTACACAGCTCCAGGGATTAAGACCTGGACAGCTTATGGGTACATGTCATTCACTGCATAAGGCTAGAGAAAGGAAATAAGGAGAAAGGGTACCAACACATGGAAGTGAAAGAAGATCAACAGAGGGTAGAAGGACTAAAGCCACTAATCTATTATTTGTTGGTATGTGTTTAACAAGTAACTTTGTGCTGCATTCTTCTAGCTCTGTTGCTCATTCAAAATCCTTTTTAGAGGAAGATTTCAGTGAATGCTAATGGAATTAATTCACAATTTCATTTCAGAAGAGAATGCTGCTCTAGTCTCAGAGCCACCTAGCCACTGGGAATAAGGAAGTTTCACTCACAGCCACTTTAAACTGGCCACTTCTAAACAGATTGTGTGCATCTCAGCCAGTCCCATCTCCTAGGACAGGAAATCTCCAAAAGAAGGCCCCACTGCATGATTCACAGCACAAGCCTCCTCTTTGCTCTGGCTGCCCTAAGATCAGGAAATACCTACAGAACAGGAAACCTGAGGTGGATGCTAAAATCTAAGCAGGTGTTTGAAAGCATTGGTTCCATGGTAAGGAAATGCAGAGCTAACAAAGGGACCAGCTTGATTGATCTGGTTGGGGAGGAGAATGGGAGGGCTAAATATTCCCAGGGAACTTTTCATCCAAGTGGTCCAGTGGTTTCACCTCTGCTGCACTCTGACCTCCCTCTACTTCCATTCAAACAAGACCCAGCCCTCTCAACAGGATGACTCCCACTCACCATTTTGCTCTTCTCCCCAAGAAATTCCTGCATGAACAGCAGAGTTAGTGCTTCTTTCAGGATCGGTTTCTCTCTCTGCTAAAAACCTGCAAACCTGCAAAAGAGGAAGAGACAATGGCATTCCTCTTGGGATGATTCAGACAACCCGGCTGGGCCTCAACATATCTGAGCCAGATCACCGCCAGGGGCAGTGTCTGGCATGTGCCTGGCAAACTGGGCTTATGGCAAATAAAACTACTTTGAGAGCATGATATATACCACAAATTAACCTAGGAGAATCCTGCTTTTGCTTTCTAAGGCTCACATCTTGTCTGGAAATACCCATACAAAGTAAATGATTTCTGCCAGCTTCATGCAGAGACCAGTAAGCCTGTCTGGTCTGAGGTGTTGCTCTTTGTCTGAATTGTGTTGTAGCACTTGGTATTTGTGTTTTCAAGGATGAAGTATCTCTTGGCAGGCAATGGATATATCCTGCAGCTTCTCAGATGTGGCGACTGGACAGTCCTTCTGTGTTTTCTGGAAAATTAAGCCCTGTTTCTAGATATAAGCAGAGAAAGTGAGAACTGACCATGTCACACAGTACTGGTGGCAGGCAGTCAGTGTGGAAGGAGACACTAAGGGAACATGGGATTTAAACATCAGGGTAAAAAATATGCCTGCAAATGATATTTATATGTACAACAAACATCTCATGCATGCAGTAAGAACCTATCTCACTGCAACTGCAAATGTGTTTCTCTAACAGGTATGACTCCAGTTCACGTTCCACTTTCTATTTGGCCTCCTTTTTCTCCACCAGCTTCCCTTGGGCTGCATAATTTCTAGTATTCCAACATTTATTTGGACTGCAACTGCCTGTGTGATTGAAGGCTTCTGGCTCTTGTTTTGGAAATTACGTGCACCTGATGATTTGACTGTCAGCCTTCAGGTTCTTTCTAGGGTTATACCATGCCTAGATATTTTAGTACAGGAGGCTACATGGTGACACTTATTCCTTCCTTCATTCCCATTGCTGATTTGCCTTTGGAAACAGCTGGGAAGAAATTCAGTCACCACGAAGGTTTCCTGCATACAGCAGGAAGTATTCTGTGTAGTGTGACATGACATGCCTGAACTGAGTATGTGTCGAGGGAAGAACAAAGATATGATCCTTAGCAATCGAAACAGACATCAAACAGTAGACAAAAAGAAGAAAAGTCTTTTAGGTGCTGCCTAAGGACTGAACATGTTGCTGCCACAGTAAGAGTGTGGACCTTAACTCTGCAGTAGGGAGCACCTGGTTTGTGCTCATCCTGCTATGCTTTGCACAGGAGTTTCATGTCCCAGGGCCATTGGGACCTGTGGTTGAAAGCTATACTCCATAGTGTAGTAAATGAGCCTCTACTTTAGAAGTCTACTGACTACTTCCCAAATCCCTAATGTTTGTTGCTGCAGATTTGCATCTCAGCCCACTAAAGCACACGCGCACAACATGAAACAGTGATGCAGCCCTTTGGCTGACCATCTTGTTCCTCTGCCTCACTTTGTTAACACTCATTTGATTGCAAAAGCCAAGCAAGAGAGTAAGTAAATCCCAGTGGGTATTAGCAGTAGACACAAACAACAGTTGGCAGAACAAGGAACGTATTAAGAAATTTGCTTCCTTTGAGGAACTGGTGAAAGCACGCATACAACAGAACGTGCAACTCAATCAACAGCCTTTAATGAATGCAGAGACTCGTTCTGGGCACAGGTACATTTGGAGTTTCCCCTTAACCCTGCTCTCCTCCCACTCTGAGAAGTTACCTTAGTTAGTGAAATGTAAAACCACAGAAAGACCAGAATACTTATCCACATCTTAAAGGGTATGACTTTTTTTTTTCTTAAGAAACTTCCACACATTTAGAATTATTGACTGTTAAGTGCAGTCAGTACAGCAGAAATATTCTACACAATCATTGGTTGAAATGCACAGTACAACAGTTGTGAGCACACTGTCACAAGAGACACCTGCATGAACGATAACAAGCGTAGTAGATCCATCAAACCACATTGCAGGTATTTGCAATGAACCGGGCTGGGGAAGACAGCAAATTACCAAAACACAGAACAGGTATGTTAAAGTACATGGGAAGATCCTACAGTCACTTCTCTCCAGAGCCATCACTCCCATCAGAGGACCAGGAAGCCCAAACCATTGCTTGCCATCTGAAACTTTCCTTCTGTTTAACAGGGACTGGTGTTATACTTTTATTCCCAGACTACAGTCACTGTGATTTTGCTTGAACAGGAGCAAAGAAGAGAAGGACAAACACAGACCCCATCTAGCACAGCTCACTTCCCCAGACCTGTGTGGTCAAACAGCTTGAGATCAGAGATCTTGCCTGCATAAAGGCCACAAAACTTAAAAAGATGAACAAAACAGAGCTAAAAATCCAAACCAGAAACAACATGGTCTTACGCAGCCTGCAATAAAGCTATAGACAATAGCACAGTTTTGTTCACATGACACTTATTAAGGCTTTAACTATTGGTTTTCTACATGCACATTTTATATACATATAATCTTGTATGTGTATAAATTACTTAACTTTTCTTGTTCAAAGCAAGAAAATATTTTCATGCATTTGCTTCTCCTAGTATTCACAATACTTGGACCATATTCTGTTCAAGGACTTCTGGAGAGGGCTGGGTCTATTTATTTACCCATATGTAAGTGCCTTCATCTCCAGGAATGTCATTTGTGCCTGACAGTGGTGCTGGCCCCACACTTCTCTATAGTCATACACCAGAGAGGAGGTGTCACCCTGGAGCCTGACAGTACACTACTCATGTAAACATAGTAATCCTTGGATTATAAATACTTTATTAAAGCTAACATACCTCAGCTTTTATCTCATAATTGCCCACGAGTGCCTTGATGAAACAACATTCTGAATAAAGGGTTTTTTTTCTTTCTATATCAACAGCTCAGTTATAGAGGTTTCCCCATGTGGCACTCCAAAAGCACAGTTTTCCCTACTTTTTCCCAAAGGCGTGCCAAGCTAACTGTTAATACAGCAAGTCCATGGCTCAGTTGCTTCCTGTACATAAATAACTGCAACACAGAGCATGTCTGAGCCCTACAACTCAAAGTGCTTAAGTCACGAGCTTCCTTCCCCACCTGCCATGAAATTAAGACACTGAGCCATGGGCTAGAGAGGAACAGGGAGGAAGCAGAAACCAGCAGACCTCTCCTATTCCTAGCCTCATGCCTGGAGCTTGCACATTTAAAAGGTTCCCAGAACTCCTCTGTAGCATGGCCTGTGTCCATTTGACTCAGAAACACTTTGATTACCTCTAGCTCAGTGTTTCCTTCAGTGAGATGTCTTGGGGAGAGCAGCTCTGCTGTGCAAAGGAAGGACTCACATGGAAATGACACTAAGGAAAGGAAGAAGTGTAAAGAAGGCTAAGAAAGCAAACATAGATGGAATGAGAAGGAGGGAGAGATTCCTTTTTTAAGATAAGGCCTGGAATGCTGCATCAGGTTTCTGAGCTCCCTTGCCTGGTAGTATAACTGGAGCATGCTCTCAGCTCTCCAGCTGTTAAGCTTTGCCACCAGTACATAGTCATGCCTTGCACCACACCACAGCACTTCCCTGTCAGCCATCACTTTTCCACTGGACACTGTGCCAAAGTACTTCCATTCAACATATACCATGACAAGGACTGCAACTCAGGCACTGGGTTCTTCTTGGTCACGATAATCCAAGTAGCTAGCAGCCCTAAAGGGACAATTGTCCTTGTGCTTCTGCCTATATTTCAGTCCGCAATAACCAAGGTGATAAATAGATGGGACAGGAGGGACAGAGTCCCAGCCACCTTGTTATTCACTTAGTGCACTAAGTACTTTTGGCTGGCAGAGAGTAGTGGGTGGCTCCTAAGATCCTTCATGAAAATTCTACTGAGTGGCCATTCACATCACCTGCTCCAGAAAATGTGTTCAGACAGCTCGTGTACAGAGTGGTTAGGAAATGTCATCTAGAAACAAGAGATTCAAGAGGTGAAGGCTTTTCTCAGTTCAGTCTTCACTCTGAACCATGGCGAGCTGTGCAAAATACAATTCTTATGCCCCAGTACGTATTATTAAAAGACTATTTTTGGTCATGGGTATGTTAATAAGAAAGAATCATGCTAATAATTTCAGAGGCAAATGTTTGAGATTGGATTTATAGTTACAGCAAATACTATACACTGCTTCCGGCCAGGTGAACAGAGGCTGGCTAAAAAAAAAACAAACCAAAACAAACAACCCCCCCCAAACCCCAAACCAAAACTCAATAACAAAACCCAAACCAAAAACCGAAGATTACAGTCAAATGTCTTAATCTTCAGAAGGGAGTGTCTGTGAGGAGCAGTCAAACTACTTTCTCATGTGCAATGCATCCTGAAATTTGGTACTTATGTATTGGGCATGAAAGCCTTTCTTGTTGATGGTATCGTCTGTGTGGAATTGAATCATGATGGAATCTCCCGCAGAGTAGATTTCTTCTAGAGGCTGTAGAAAAGAAGACAGCACAGAGTTGTCAAGTCTGCAGGCTAAATAGCTGAACTGTGGAGCTAGAACTTATGTCAAGAAAAACAGACAGCAAGTCCTCAGTACCTCCTGCCCTGTTCTGACCTCCCTTATTCTCCCTTTATGTTTGGAGACTGATGCCACCCCACACTACTACCCAAATTTTCCCAGTTGTTTTTCTTAAGTCACATTCATATGACTCCCTGGATGTTCCTGTTCCATTCTTCTAAGTTTTCTTTAATTGGCCATAATCCTTTCAGGATATGAAACCTAAACTGGGCCTGTTTGGCAGCTGGGGCCCTCTCAGGGTACCTTAGCAGCAAAATAGCCACCTATTATACGTGTCAACTGTGGTTATCTTCCTCACTGCTGTTACCTGCTACAACCTTCCTGTGCTTCTCTGCAGCCCACACTTTCCCAGCCATACTACATTTGCCAGTGTGCAGGTAGGTAAATTACTGCCCTGCTGCTCTGAACTTCTTCACATGAAGTTGCTACATCTGTGTTTATTTTCCAGACCATTTCCTCAGTTTGCAACAATTGCTCCCAAACACCTGCACCTTACATGTCTCTCTTTAAATGCATTAAGAACCTTCTCCGTTGCTGAAGTCCTAGAGCAATTAAATACTGAACCTCTGGTTTTAAATGCCACACACTACTGTTCACACCAGCAGTGACTCTAACTGTGACGCTAACAGTCACACTAACTGTTATCACAGATAACAGTTTAGGAGACAACATGCCACCCTGAAGTAAACAGGCAGCTCTGCAAGTCCCTCCACCCTTCAACCTTGCCATTACATGGCTGCAATGTGACTTGGATTCAGGCATAAAGTGACTGAGGATGACACTGGCCTTTGGAAGCTATTTCTAACATCTGCACAACGTTTTTGGTGCTAGGCTGAGGCACAGCAGTGCCCTAGGCTAGCAAGGGCCAGCCACTCAGCAGGGTTTTCAGATGAACTCTGTACATCAGATGAAATGGCTGTCATCTCTAGCAACAGGAGAAGCAGTAAAACCTAGACATAGAAGGCATTTTCATCATCAGTAGGAAAGAGCTGCCCCTCTCTGAAAAGCATATGAGAGTATCCTTTCTTGCCACTTTCAGTTAGGCCTATGAAATCCGCCCCCCCCCCAGCTTACCCCTGAGCCACAGAAGCGTCCCAGACGGGGAGCAGTGCTGTCATAACCATCATAAATCTCCATGTAGTCATACCCACAGTCAGCCTCCTCCTCGATCTCAAATGTCTGGAATATCAGCTCCACCCCATAACCATCTTCAGCTACAATTACCCATTCACAGTTTGCTTGACCTGGGTAGTTGTTGTCCCCAAACTGAGCATGGGAATACAGGTCCTTAGTTCGTATTTCAGCCTTTAAGAGCCCACCACACTCTGGAGGAAAAAAAGAGAACAAAACAGTCTCATCAAAGGTCCTATAACAAAACAAAGATTCATCATCCAAATTTTGGGCTAGCTATAAGGAGAGAAGACCTCCAGCATGACATACACATAAAACGGGGGAGTTAATTAACCACTGCACCAAACTTCTGTAAATCACTGGAGTATTTTCCAGTCACCCACGAATCAATCCATTGACCAACACAGCACAGAGAAGTCTGGCCCTTTTGGTACAGAGCATGAAGGATAATCAGTTAAAACTGCCAGGATGGGATTTTTGCCACATTATGCTCTAGAAAAACATATTATTTTATAGAGTAGTTGTGAAAAGGAAAACTTAACATGTTCGTTGCACATGGTCTGCATCTGAAATTCTGACTTCAGGTATTTTACCACATTAAAAAGCACATTAAAAATCTAGAGACCAAGATAATAATTTTCTGCCCATGCATTGCACAAAGGTAGCCCCATGCTTGCACAAAACACGTGTGCTTTTGTGCAGACTTTCCCTGCAGCCGATTTGGAAGATGCCTCCTCAACAGTCTCTCATGCTCAGAGCATATTTCAGATGTTTACAGAAGCAGGTATTTGAAAAAAGTGAATCCTGGTACAACACACCCACCTCTGGGCTGCCAAAGAGAAATCCAGCTTGCTGTGTTGGTCCACAACAAATACGTGCTTCCACCATAACCAGTCCATTCCATGTGTGGGCCAACACATAGAACACATCACCTCATTTTATAAGGGTGGATGAGGAATAGAATGGATTGCTGTTCAACCAAACACCTTCCATTTAAACAGAAATGAGCAGGAATGTCTGACATCAAGAGACCTCTGAGCTGATAAAGAAGTCAGCATTTATGGTATAGTGCAAATAATGGTCTAGGAACAGGTTAGCACAATTTACAACTACTTAAAATTCAGGCTAACGGGAGAAAAGTGTGCCTCGTTTTTCCTGGTAAACAACACAGTGAGATTTGACAACATCACACTGGAGGACTGGCAATCAACCAGCTTACCTGTGCTGTGCTTTGCTTGGAAGCCCTTCCTTTGCACAGAAGCATCAGAGTAAAATCTGAGGAACATTCTGTTGGTAGAAGCCACTACAGGGTCTGGTTTCTTGCTGCCACAGAAACGACCAAGGACAGGTGACTTGCTGTTGGGCCCATCATAGATTTCCAAATGGTCATAGGCACATTCTTGGTGCTGTTCAATCTCAAACTCATTGAAGGTCTACAGTAAGAATAAGAGAATTAGGACAGACATTTATAAATCTGAATTGAGCAGAGGATGAAATGCCAAGTGAGAATTGGGTCACATTATATGTCTTTCCCACTAACTGGAACAGAATAGCAGTACCTTCAAACAAAAGTGATCTCTGCGTGGCAAAGCTCAACAGTACATATGAATATATTGCGTAACCTTAGTTTTGCTGCCTCACGTTGAATGCATGACAGTTTTCACCAGCAAGTCTTATATACTCATACTCTTGCCACTAACCACCCCTACCTAGTAGAGAGTGGGCAGTTCTTTAATCCTACTGCCACTGAGCACAGGGATCCAAGGCATTATTTCCCCCAGTGCATGGGCCATCTGCACAGCTCTGGACATGTCCTGCCATAAGCATAAGGCCACGCTGTAAAACAAGAACTGATGCTTCTCCCTTAGAGGGGCTGCGGATTGGCTTTGCCACCACCTTATGCAAAGATGGTCCTAACAGAGTGGGTTATGAGGAGGGGTAGGGCTGGGAGGGCACCTTACATCTTCTGTTAATAGAGAGAGCAATGCTCCACATCTTCTGGAGTCTCCTCCAAGCTGCCTCACCCCTACCTCATTTCCCTCTGAGACTTTCCATTCTTTTGCAGGCCAGGGACAGCCTTCTAAGATATCCTTCTTTAAGCATCCCACACAGGACCTACAAGGCTCAACCTCCCACTCACAGAGTGTCAGGGGAAAGTCACTGAAGTTCTTCACAATCCAGTCAGTTAGCCCCCTTGTGTCCCCACTGACTAGTTACTCACTACTTTCACTCGGTGACCAGGCGTTGCAGAGATGTCCCAGGTGCACTCTTTCCGGCTGGGGTACTTGTCAGGCCAGTTTGGACTGCTCATTGTTCCTTCTGCAGCACTGAGCCTGTGCTCACAACCAGCTTGGAAGAGAGATCATAAGATGGAGGCATCAAGGCAGGTCTCACATGAGAACCATGTAACATCCTACATGCTCCTCTCTGCCCACTGAGACCCTCAACAAGGCAGAAACAGGGAACAAGAATTTTCAGTATTACTGCACAGTTCCAGTAGGTTTGTCTAATACTTTTTTGGCCTAACTTGGCAAACTGGTGAAATGGACCACTCATAACAGACTCATTAACTTCACCCATCTCTTCACTCTCAAACATAATCTCTTATATTTTGGTTGCCCTGTTTCCTGTGACATGGTGCCCAACCTCTCCACCCTGTTGACTCTGGTGCTATCTCAGCCTTTACTTGTTTTGCTGACTTGGAAAGCTGAATCACCTCACGGAGAGATCAGGTAAGAACCACAGACCATACATAGGAAGGCCATGGCAGCACACATCAGGGATAGGGGCACAGGAAGCAAGGTAATTTTGGCAGCAGTAATTGGTTAGATCAGCCCATCTTCTATCTTCTTACTCAAACCAAATAATTAAATGAAGCAGCAGTGACTAATATAATGATGATGTCCCATAACTGCTCCTTTTGCCAGTCCAACTTTTCTCTCCACCCTGTTCACCCCCCATGGCACATAAAGGGTCAGATTTGCAAATGGATCCAGCTGAAAACAAGTCTTCTTCCTTTTTCTAGGTACTTTTTCATCCAGATGGGACTTTTTCAGTGCCCCAGTCCGGTACCTTGCATAAACATCCAACATCAGGCAGGACATACACCGTCTCAAGCTGTGTTTGAAGAACCTTGTCTTTCCTGCCGGCAGAGAGTGGAGACCTTACCTTCTTTACAATCATGACCATTTTCATGCAGCATGAAGCCATTTCTGCACTGGCATACGTAGCTCCCGAACGTGTTGATACATTCATGCTGGCAACCACCATTGTCTTTGGAGCATTCATCCTTGTCTGGTCAGGATCAAACCAACAAACATGGAGCTGGCAGTGAGAAACAGACTACTGCAGTAGTATGGGAGTTCCATACTCAGACTGCCAGATACCAATGCAAACCTCCAACCTTTGCTGCTGGATTAGTCCAGTCATCTTTTTAGCCTCAATACAATTCTCTTTCATTCCATAAAATGCATCACAAACACATTTAATTATACAAGGTAGGTTTGAATAGTGAAAGGTTCTTATTTAAAATATACCTATAGCAATGTCTCTTTCTTTCAGAATGGAGTCCAGGAAATGTATCACATAAGTTCAGCAGTCTGGGCAAAAAAAATTACCAGCTAGTCCTTATACTTTCAAGTTCCGAACTTCTGATAGGCCTCCATCTTGGAACAGTTCTGAATGAGAGCACAAGGTATGAGCTGCTCCCTGAAGCTGAAATATGCCCCAGTAGAAGTTCATTCCTGTGTGTCTGGGACTATGTATTCCTGAATCTCATTCTTCTGAGTGCACTATCTACTCTTCATGGTTTCCCACCAAACTTAGTTTACAAGCAGCTAATCTCTAATTATTCTTGGGCAAGTGCCCTCCTTGAACCTAATTAACCTCACTCCTAAACATTTCTAGTTGAAACATACACCACCTTGGCCCTTCCTTTTAGATTTAGTAAGCCAAACCCCTAGCCCTGATTCTGCTTTACAACTGTCTTAATCCAAGGCCATTTTGCCTGATCATCCTCTGTTATTCCCCAGTCTGTGCTGAAAACACAGCATGAAATTTGAGTTCCCACTTCGATATTCACCCACCAGAACTGCCTCCTAACAAGGCACATCATACCAAGAGCTATTGAGGGTTCAGAACAGAGGATAACAAACTTCCACTAGCATGTCCTGCTTTGGTGAGAAGAACTGCTGTACAGAAGACTTCTGGAAGTTTTCTAACTCTTCCCGTTTAAGAGGAAAAGGCTCTTCTTTAATGACTCCAGTGACAGAACTAACTTCTAGGATCAGGTTCCCCATTGCTTCCCACTGTGAAAGGGTTTGCTGATGCCACACCATGAAATAAGACCCTACACTGCACCATGTCAGGCTCTGCCTGATTTGACAGGAGATTGAAGGAAAGTCACCAAACCCAAAAGGTTCAGAGGAAACAGCTAAATGAGTGAAAGAATATGGCCACATACCAGAGAAGTAATGAACTTTAAAGCCTTTCTTGGAGACTGTGTTGTCTGATTTGAACTCCAGTCTCATGTTGTTGCTATATGATGTGATTACTTCAGGCTTCTCTGAACCACAGAATTTGCCATGAAGCTTGGAGTCAGAAGGCAACCCACTGCGGACCTCAACATAGTCATATTTACAGACCTGCCAAGAGAGAAAGAGATTTCTCAGCTCTGTAAACTTTAAACAGAGCATTTCAGTGTAAGGGGACAGAGGCTTGACTGAGAGGGAACAGAAAGAGCCTTATACTCAAAACACTCCCAACTTCCCCGGATTCTTCTCTGTCAGTGTTCTCATTCACTTTCCCTGCTGTCCTGGTCTTACAGCATGAGCATGTTTATCATATTTCCATTTGTTTTAGCTAAAATAATTACTTCCATCTTATCTAAGAACCTGTCACTGTTGAACAAACTTCAGCAGCCTGCCAAATGAAGAAAGAGCAACTGCTCCCATTTGCAACAGAGAAAGCAAGTCCTGAATGCTCTGTTTAAAATCCATCCTGCCCTGGGCAGAGAACAGTCTCTTTTACTGGTTTTTTTTGTACCCTTGAAGAACTCTATTTCATGGTTCACTTCCAATTAGTTTCTTGCAGCTCTGGTAAGGGGTGGGAAGAGGGGATGGGGCAGCCATTAGGTATGGAAAACACATACAATTACACAAAATTGGTAGAAACAAGTCCATTTGTAACAGAATAGCTTTAATCCTTCCACTCCATTGACAAAGCAGGTCCAGAATTCAAATAAAATAATCACTATTATTGGGTTAATATATTAAGGGCAGGGAAACAACAAGAAGCTCCACCAGCAGAGGGAGAATCTCCACTTCCTTGTACCCCAAGGATTTATCTGGCTCTGAGCTAGCCAATAGTCACACCTCTGAGATGCAGGGACTGGTTACGTACATCATTGCCTTCCAGCTCAAACACTTCGAACTGCAGAGAGATCCGGTACTGGGCTGGAGCTACCACCTGCCAGACGCAGTTTTTGTTAGTAGGATATTCCTTGGGCCATCCAGGGCTAGTAATGGTCCCATTGAGCTTGGTGATGAAGCCCCCACAGGCAGCTGGAGAGGCAATAAATGAACACAAGTTTTACTTGGTTCTGTACAGACACACAGATTGGGCCATGCTGCTAGCTAGGAAATTAATCAGATCTTGGTTGGTAGCACATTTCAAAACCCAGCTTCCAGAAAAGATTTTAAATGCGGGGGGCTGTGAAGACTACAGACATGTCACCTGCTGTAAATCACCAGTAAAACACACACAGCCAGGTTGTGGCCCTGAAAGCCACTGAAATAGTGTAAAATTTATCTCATTTTTAGTCTATAGCCTTGGGCTTACTATGCATCCATTGACTTGACATGCACAATAAAGGCCAGTTTGATTAATTCAGCCTTATCATTTCAAGTTTGTCCATAATAGAATAATTGGAAGGTACTGGAATTCTAGGGAAGGCACACCTGTCAACTCTTCAATGTCTTATCAGACGGGGACTGCACCTTCTCCATGAAAAGTAGAAGACAAAGCTAAACTTAGCTTCATCATCCCATTTTAAAAAAGAGTTAGGACACCTCATCTTCATCCTCTCGTGGGAGGGCATGGCTTTTACTTCTAAAGAATCACCTCTTTGTTCTTCTTCCACAAAACTGTATTTGCAACAAAGCAATTTTTTTCTTGCAGTTCCTTGGGATTAATGCACTATAATCACATGTTCAAGATCCACAGGGATAAAAGCTTCCTGCATCTTGTTCCCAGCATCATTTTGCACTAACAAGACTAATCCAACAGAGTAGCTTCCATACAAAAAAAGGGCAGCAAGCTTATTTGGAAAAACAAAAGCAATTTACTCTAATGTGCACCAGTACAATTTCAAAGACTACCCTTCCTGCATTGCCCACAAATGCAGTTTAAAACAGGAGGCTAAGGTGAAAGTTTAAAAATGCTTGCCAAGCTATACTAACTGGCTTGCTCAACAGTGCAAGAAATTACTTTTAAAAAATAAAGCTTCCAACAGTCTTTTAGACACACCTGACTCTCCCCTCACTGAGTGGACAGCAACTGGTTTGACAAAAGCAGAAGTCTGGGCAAACCGGACAAGTTTGAGAGCAACAAGCACAATGTGTGCTGATCCCTACACACAGAGCTAAGAGAGTGAATTCTCACCACACTAACAGCTGTATTGTTGGTGGGAGCAAACAGTAAGAGATTAACTCATGACTAGAAAGCTGACAGAAGCAGTTTCTGTCAAAGACAAGGGTTTTTTAACTCCACAACAGAAAAAAAGGCAACCAACTCCTCGGTATGGAGAATGCCTGTTTTGCAGGCTGGCAAAACATTGATATTTTATTCTGCAAAAGGAATTTATTTTTTTAAAAAATCAGCCTTGTATAGAAAGACTCTGGAGCTACTCAATTGCCAGGTTGTAGCTCCTTCTTATGCTGCTCCATGGGAGATTTGGTCTAAACAGAAATCTTTGGGCAGGAAGGAGATGTTTAGTATATTTTCAATTTTTCAGCTAAAACTTTATTTTCAGTGGAAGATGTTGGCAAAAAGGAAATTTTCAGATGGGAGAATATAGAGAGAAACAAAGAGGATGTAAGGACAAGGAAAATTATCACCAAGTTTGTTCAATTTCATTATTAGCTGTAGCATCCATCCTATAGACAGATGCCTCAATGTGTAAGTTACTCACCTTCACAGCTCTTTTTATCAGCTGTCAACTCATATCCAGGCTCACAGGTGCACTTGTAGCTGCCCAGCGTGTTCTCACAGTGCTGCTCACAGCCACCATTGTCCGGCAGAGAACATTCATCCATCTCTGTCAGGAGAAAACCAGAACATTTCACACTTTCCCAACCACCCCAACCCCATCATATTCCTTAGGCAACATTTCTATACAGGAGTAGAACACTGGCTGGTAAGCCAAGCCCACAGAGCAGGCACCGTAGCAAACCTCACAAGGGCTAAAGCACTCCTACCATCAAAAACTCAAATTACTACAACTACTGTTACTAGTCAAGAGAGTTTTTCTAGATAGAAGCAGAAAACTGTGGTCTGATAGGAAAAAAAACAACTGCATTTTGGTCTCATTTGGCTTTTGTTTCTTTGTTTTGTTCTTCAAATTTCTCATGCTCCCCAGTGAATGAGCTACCAAGAACCAGCCCACTATTGTGGCCAGACTAATGGAGCTGTGGGAGACCATATCCCACTGAGGAGGGTGCAGCAAAGGAGCTGGCAGAATGTGCAGGTAGTTCTTCATTTTCACAGAGACATGAAGTCTTGCTGCCCCAGCTCTGAAGTCACATTCTTTCAGGTCTCAACAGTTTGAACTGACATTTTCATATATAGATTTCTAGACATACTGACTTCCCACTCTGGCTTCTGATTCCATGTGCATCCTTTAATAGTGGTTTTATTAACATAATCATAGCGAGTTGGTCTCAGCTAGCAGCCAGACTCCCACTCAGCTGCTGGCTCACTCCTGGGTCCCCCTACTCCAGTGGAATGGGGAAGAAAATATGAAGAACAGAAGCAAGAAATCTTCTGGGCTGAGACAGGGAAACTACCCACCATCTACTGTCATGGACAAAATAGTCAGCTTTGAGGAATTTAACTTGATTTATGGCCAAATAATATAAATATTTTAATACTGATCTGGATACTGGGAAACAAAATCAAAACCTAAACCACCCTCCCTCCAAAAAATCCTACACTAAAGCAACTCCCCCCACCCCCCCCCAAAAAAAAACACAAAACCCAACAAACAAACAAACAAACAAAACAAACAGCACAAGAGAGGAAGGGGAGTAAATGTGCAAACACTCAGGAAAAACATCTGTCTGCTCTCCTTTCCCATGCTCAGCATTACTCCAGACTCCTCTCCACCTGCCTGGTAACACCACAGCTCACACTCAGTCCCTCCAGTAAAGCCATGAGCACATAAAGGCATGAGGAAAAGAGGAGAGTAAATCTGAATGCAAGTTAAGAATCTTCCTATTTGATCTATGTAGCAGTAATTAGAACATTATGAAACATTATATTGGGTGTAGATGTCAAAGTATTGGCAGTGGGAGGCTATAAGGGATGCCCTCTCCCACACAGCTGGGAGCTACAGTCTGTATAGGACTTCACTGCTAATTCCTTCTTACACTTCCCCCATGCTTCAGCATGGATCCTCCACAGGTTGCAGGTAATATTTCCTCTGCCATGAAGTACCTCCACCTTCTCTTCCTCTGACTTTAGTGTTAACACAGAATCACAGAACTTCTGAGGTTGGAAATGACCTCCAGAGATCATCGAGTCCAACCTCCCTGCCAAGGTAGAATCGCCTAGGGTATTTCACACAGGAATGCATCCAGGTGGGTTTTGAAAGTCTCCAGAGAAGGAGACTCCATGACCTCTCTGGGCAGCCTGTTCCAGTGGTCTGTCACCCACACTTTGAAGAGGTTTCTCATGCTGAGGTGAAGCCTTCTGTGTTCCAATTTGTAGCCTTGTCTTATTGCTGCTGACCAGAGAAAAGAAACTGACCCCATCCACTTGACACCCACTCCTCAGATATTTGTATACATTGATCAGATCTCTCAGTCTTCTCTTCTCCAGACTAAACCACCCTGTTTCTCAGTCTCTCTTTGCATGGGAGATGCTCAAGTCTCCCAATCATTCTTGTGGCTTTCCACTGGACTCTTTCCTGCAGATCCCTGTCTCTCTTGAACAGGAGCCCAAAACTGGACACAGTATTCCAGGTGTGGTCTCAGCAGGGTAGAGAAGGTAGGGAGAAGAATCTCCCTAGACCTGCTGGCCACGATTTTCCTGATGCACCCCAGATGCCACTGGCTCTCCTGGCCACAAGGGCACATTGCTGGCCCATGCAGAACTTGCTGTTCGCCAGCACTCCAAGGTCTTTCTCCTGCTTTCCAGCAGGACAGCCCTCAACCTGTACTGGTGCCTGTCTTTACTCCTCCCTAGACACACAACACTGTACTTGTCCCTCTTGAACTTCATAAGGTTTGCCTTCACCCAGCTCTCCAGATCTTGTTGGATAGCAGTACAGCCTGACAGGCTGTTGGCTACCCACCCCCCCCAGTTTTGCCTCATCAGCAAACTTGCTGAGGACACACAATATCCTCATCCAGGTCACTGATAAAGATATTGAACAAAACTGGACCAAATACTGACCCCTGGGGAACACCACTGGCTAACAGGCCTCCAACTTCATTCTGTGCCATTGATGACAACTCTCTGAGCTCTGTTGTGGAGCCAGTTTTCAATCCACCTCACAGACCACACCTGAGCTTATCTCTGCTGTTTCACACTTTTTGTTCCTTTCTCCTCTTTTAAATGAAATAATCTATTTTATTTTATTGGTAACACTGTCTTCCTACAAAGCCTTCCTTCAGTCAGGAACCTCTCACTGCAACAGTATCAGTACAAACAAATTTTATTTCCTGGTTTCTGTTTGTGGATTTGCTGTGAAGCAAACAGAGTATTTCTTTGCAGCTTCATGCCTGGTTATAGATTCAGTAGTTTCTAATCTGGATGCCAAATCACCTGCTTGAGAGTTAAGAAGCTGTAATGCCTGTGATCATCAAAACCCACTGTGTAACTTTCTTTGCCTACAAACTCAGATTCTACAGGATGACTTGCTGCAGGCCAAGAAGTCTCCACGTAGTGTTAAACCTGGGAAGACATATCTGCCACAGCCTTGCACTATCAGCACCTGACAGAGGCCTTTAGGAAGTATTCTCTGTGACTTTATGGAATCTGAAAAATTTAAACAAGGAAGTTTAGGCACTGTGAGATTTGGTTAGGGACTGGAATTAAATACCACAATAACTGCCAATAATCTTGCCACCACCCTTTGTCACAGCCTGTTAGGATCTCTCAAATTTACTGAGTAATGTACTCTGAATTAAACTTTATTTAACGGATTATTTTCTTTTTCTGTTGTTGGAGTTCTTTTTGTTGGTGGTTTTTTTTTCAGTTTTGTTTTTGTGTGCACAAGTGCACGGATAAAGAATTACAGGTTATAGGTTATGAAATGTTATGATTTGAATGGCAAATAATTCACATAATAGACTAGTCTGAGCCCTGTCACGTTTGTTTTATTTCTCTATGAGCTCATGAAATCAAGATTAATACACAGTACATTGTCCTCTAAATTTGGAGATTCAAGTGAACTGTGACACCACTAACACAAGCCAAAAATTAAAGCAGAAATAAACACAGGACTTAAGCAATCCAAATATTGGCATTGCAGCTGTTATTTCTGCACAAATGTCACTGAACCCAAGAGAAACATAACAATCTACCTTACAGCTCCACAGGTATTTTCCCAAGTGTTCTTGCCTGTATCAAGTTACCAGGATGATGATAAAGGCCCATGTCTCAGGTCTAGCTGTTAAGAAAACTCTTAATCTTATTCACATCTTCCTGAAGAGGATCTCAGTTTAGGAACATATTTGTCTTCTCAAGCACTCATAAATTTTCCCTGGGAGTCTACTAGTACTCAAATCTTCACTCTCTCCTGAGGCTTCCTTTGTGATAAAACTTAAACAGAAAGTGTGATAAAACTTAAACAGAAAGTTGTTTTCACCACTCTTTTTCAGTCCCAGTACTTTTTGAAAACGTCAGCATCCCCTGGCATGGATAAATGGAGGTCACATACTGCCCAGCTGTGCAACACAAGGCATTAGTGCCTGTGCTGATACTGACCCAGTAGGTATGCTTTCTGCCTTAACCAGGGAGATGATGTTCATACCTAAGCATCAAACTCCTCTACACTCTGAAAGCAATTTGTATACAAACTCAGTAGTGGAGGTTGTACAGGCAAGTCTAACAGCTCTTAATTACAAGTATATACAAAGGTAACTGATCACTTTGGGACAGAAGTTGGTTAACCAATGAATGGTCCCTAGCTTTGACCTTGAAAGGTACTAGAACACATACCTTTAAAAAAATTTGCTGCAAATCCTGCTTTATTGATGGTTGCATCAGAGGCAAACTTCATCCATACTTTATTTGAGCTGGATTTGATGTCTTCTGGTTTCTCATAGCCACAGAAGTGACCAATCAGGGGGCTGTATTCAGTGAGGCCATCTCGGATCTCCAGGTAGTCATAAGAACATGAATCATGCCACTCAATCTGTAAAGGGAAAAGAGTGTGCTTGCAGCTCACTAGCATGAGTGCTATGAGTCAGGATAGAGACACAGTTAGACATTGTCCAGAGATCGGCTTCCAAAGGAGCATCCAAACAGCTGGTCACAGGAAGGTAGCTGCCTCATGGCGGTCACTGAGTAATCCTGAAGAGGAAATCACATTCAAGCCCAGGCATATCTCAGTTCTATTGCTATTTCACAGCTATAAACTGTAAGGAACAGAGCACAACAACTAAAAGCAAAAGTTTCAAGGAATAGCTGTGGGGTCACAGCTAGCAGATAGTGGTGTCAGCCCTTTCCACAGCAAGCACAGTAAGTGTTCACAAGACACTTGTGAACCAATGATATAGATGGAATTTATGCACTAATCCAGGTCCCGTACACTTCTGTCTGTGACTTACGCATCAGTAGTCAGAAACAGGTCACTAGGCACCTAGAGAAGAGTGCAACACATCTTATTATCAGAGAAAACCATTTTCTGAGCTTCTCAAAGCCTGTCTGATACATGGCAACATTGTGCTTTTCTGAAGAATCCACAAACATCTTGCAATCTGCCAAACCTCTGTGACACCAACAGGAGTTTTTCTTGCCTGGATTATGACCATTCAATTTCATTTGACCAGAGTGAAAATCCAAGGAATCATGAATCTTAAAATCATCAACAGTTTCAGGGCCTTTATAGTTCTCTCTGTTGAGAGTCAGTTTTTGAAAACTCATAATATTTAAAACTTGGTCTCAAAATATCTGAGCAAAACTCTGGTAAGAAGAAAATACCTCCTGAAATAGTAAAAATAAATAAATAAATAAATAAATAAATGCTAAATTATTATTTTATATTATTATTATTTATACCACTTTCTTCTTCATTTTAAGGACTCTATAGAGGCAAAATAATATCCATAATACAAGATACAATGACATTTCTCACCTCAAAGGCTTGGAATGTTATTCCTATATGAAAGCCCTCAGAAACTGTGATCTTCCAGATGCACTCTTTGGAAGGTCTGTAGTCATCTGGGTAATTGGGAGATTGGATCTGTCCAGTATCTTTGTGAATTTCTCCACCACAAATAGCTTCATAAAACACAAATAACAAAACCACAAGTCTGCAGGTGTTTCCTTAGGTAAAGCCTGCTCCACACAGTCTTCTTCCTCATCCAAATCTGTGTCAATATCTCTTATTACACAAAGGCAACATACAAAGTTTACATACATATATAAATATATATAATTTATATATATACATATATATGTATAATTTTGTCCTGGTGACAGTGTATCCTGTCTTACTGTCCAACTCTTGCTGTCCTTAGGAGGTGAACTCAGTAGGACAGAGAATTTTTATGGATTTGTGTGTTTCACACTCCTGATCACCTTTATAAGTGCTTAAAACCTGCTAACAGAACTAAGGATAGAGAAAAGCTGACCAAAAAAAAAAAAAACCCAACAAAAAAAAAACAACCAGTTGCAAATTGAATCCAGCCACACGATGGCAATATTAACAAGCATGAATTGAGCTGTTCACCAGGAGACCACAAGGCTGACTGCTGCCCATGGAAGAAGTTTTGTGCTAAACCTAAGAATGAGCAAGTTTAGAGACTAGAGAACAGAAGGTTTAATTAAAATCTAGTTTAAACACAAAACTGACAGACTTTAAAGACAATAGCAGTTCTGATAATCACCTTCAAGATGATGTCACAAATGAGAGTAAGATCACAGGGTAAAACCTGTTATACCATGATGAACACACATCTGCAGAAGGCATACAGATGTTTTGATGTGTTTAAAATCAAGCAAACAAAAACCACTGACAGTAAGTGCAAGAGAAATGGCAGTGAAATGACACCTGACAGATCTCAATCATCTTCATGCACTGCATTAGGAATTTAGATCTGGGTCTCCCTATACTGTCCTGGAAATTGCTTATGTTGGGTAACATCTTGATTTTACCTTCTAAGATGCTAAAGTTGAACTGTGACCTAATTACAAGCACTATTTCACCAGTGCAGTGCTAACTTGTTTCCTAGAGAATCAGTGATAAAGCACCATTAAAGAGTCATATTCAAAATTCACCTGAAGAGCACAATTCAGATTGCAGTTTGAGGTCATATATGCAGAGCTATGAGAGGTACTAGAGAGAATCTCTGGGGGACCCTGTAGAGAAAGGTCTCCCTCCCCCTACAACAGCAGAGAACTGACTTTTTTCTCTCATTTTTTTTTCCTCAGCCATAAACCTGTCAGGCAGCAAACAGTATTTTCTCTATCCACTGCAACAGTTCACACAAAAATTCATCTAAGCCCTAAGTATACTGGACGAGACTTTCTGCAAAATGGAAGAACATCTGCTGGCAGAGCCTGAGAAAGCAACAACGATGACAAACTCTGGGCTGCCAGTAGTGTGTAAGGCAAAACCATGAGCACCGTCCCATCTTGAATTTGATGAAGGAAAAGGAACAGAACAGATGAATGACAGTTTCCCTACATTAATTGTCATGTAGTATCAAGTAATTCTGCCCTCACGTGGCTACCTACTTCTCACTGTTCAAGGCCCAGATCAAGATGAATTAAAATTCAAATTCAAATCCACACCCACAGATCTCCCAAAGTTCAGATGCATGAGCATTTTCATGCTTCACTAAAGCAGAGGACAGAGCAGCAGTGATAAAACCCACTTTGTCTTTTAATATGCAAGGGAGAAGAGTCCAAAAGAAAAAGAAGAGCTAACAGCCATGCAAAGAGGTTTTCAACAAAGCAGAAAGAAAATGAAAAACTGATAAACAACTGATTAAATTAAACAACCAATAGAAAACTAAATAGTAAAGAGAAATCCCTTCCTGAAATCTCTCCTTACCCTTATTGCCTACACAGAGAAGTCACAAAACAGCTGAGCAAGCCACCTGACAACTAAGGAAAGAAACAAGTTGTTACCAGATCTTGAGTCAGAGAAATAAGGACTAAGGAAGATTTCTTGAAGCTCTCCCATTTCAGCAAATAAACTACAGAGAGAGATGCAGAAAAATCTCACTGTCTGCTGTTCTAACAAGAAGCTGAGCTAAGAAAAGAACAATGCAATAGGCCATTGTTTTTTTGGGGGTACAAGCTGGCTTCTACCAGTCACACTGCACTTACTCTTGGGCTTAACTCTAGATCTCATAACTTTCCAAAGGAAAGCTTCCTGCAGAAAAGGGTTACATAAAAAGCCAGAGTCTTGAAGAGATGGGAAAATATGAACAGCTGGAGGGATGTGAAGTTTGACCACTAGATGCACATTCCACTTTCATTTGCTCTTCTCAAAAGCCAAGTGAAGCAAGCATTGCTCATGTTTACTGGACCTTTAGGAGTCATTTATAAATCAATAGGAAAGTTATCAAGAGAAAAAAAGAAGTTTTGCATAGGGACTTTGGCATGTAGCCAGTGCAAAAACATTGAAAACATCTTTTTCTTTCCATACCATTTAGCAATATGAAGTATAATGTATAACAAAGAACACATAATGAACACACATAATGAAGAACAGAGAAGTTGCTCCTCAAAAACTTTCCTCACTTTTTTATTTTATTAAAGCAGGTATCACTGGGGAATAACACACTGTAACAATTAAGATGAAGAGCCCACCAAAGCAATAAGCCAAAAACATTATCTATAATGTTTGTAAGAAATACACTATTTTGATCACTTCTAATTCCAACAAACCACATAAAAAGGGTGTTACAACCACATAGTCCAGGCAACAGCTGCTTCTCAGGAAAGACTGAGGAAAAAAAAAAATCAGGCAAACCACCTCTGTCTCTGGGGCAACAATTCCTGTAGAAATGAGATATTTCTCCTGTGAAACTGATTTGCTAGCCCCACGCTCTTGTGAATCCTTTATATGCTTCATCTACACTTTCCCAGCAGTCCCTCGCTGTCTTAATTTCCCTCTGTTAGTATCATTATTCATGAGTATATTGGACACTTGGGCACTGGACTTCCAGTGTCATGCTTGTTTCCATGGCTGAAGAAAGATGACACAGTGTCAGTACCACTACAGTCAATACTGCAGACAACACTGTACTTGTAAGAAAATGTCTGTTTCACAATGAAGGCTTTTAATATGTATTAGAATAATTATTGTAAAAATTAAGCATATATGGGGAAGGGATGTTAATTATTTATTAGTGACTTTGCAGTATTGCTCCTCTACTGAAGTAGTTTCACCATTCCAGTGCCATGCAAGGTTTCAAAGCACTTGACCTGCAGAAGATCTGACATGCTAATTTCTAGTCTTCTGCAAGTAAAACATATCAGGCAGAAACCAAAGAACAATCATTACATTTGGGAAAAAACAACAACAAAACCAGTAACAACGACAAAAAAAGCTGCATTAAGTGATACAAAATATATGATCTGAAAATAACTTTCCCTGCTAAATTACTGAAAGGAATTCCTCAGCACTGCTGCTTGCAGGGGGCGATCAGGGCAAACAGAACCTGCCCCGTGAATGGAAACTATCACTCTGCACTGGTACCCTGCTGTCCTCCAAAAAATGTGATGATCTCAATGGAAGATCCATACTTTGCTAAAACAGCATGTAAGATCTGCCAATTCCCCCCAAAACAAGAGCAGAGGCTGTATCTAACCACACCATGAACTGCTAATGCCATGAACCCCTACATCCTATTCTGGCTGCTCCGTGAATTGCAGCAAGGGCTGTACCTTCATAGACCGCAAAGAAGCCTTTGCCCAGGATGTTACTGCTGCTCCGGAACTCAATCCACAGCCTGCTGTCCGTGGAGATTACTGCTTCAGGGACCTTCTCACCACAAAATCTACCTAAAAGGCAGGAAAAAGACAATCAAGATCTGATGGACAGCACAGTACACACCTGTGGCTCCACAAAGTGAAGAGTATGTGGTTAAAGGAGCTGTGCTTGTGTAAAATACCCTTGCACTCCCACCACTTGTGCTTTTACATTAATATCTGTGTTGCCTTTCCCTCCCTCCTTAATTCACTTTAATTATTAAGTGAATAACAGTTTTCTTCATCTGGAAGCAGAATCCAGTAGTGATAGATGCAGCTCCTATTGCACTGGGAAATTCAAAAGGGCTCATTTTGATTACATAATTGGGCAAATGAGGTGCAAGTGTCGGAACCATTCCCTGTCCTTTCAGAGATACAACATGAGGGAACATTCTTTCCCCTTGCTAGGCCTTGGAAACTTCTTCAGCATTTTTCACCCAAGAGAAGATTGTCCAAGTCAAACCAAGGGCAAGATGTGGCTGTCCTGATGAGAAAATGTCTCATCCTCTGTGCTCAGCTCTTCTTGGTTAAGCCTCTTCAGGCTTTCTATTTCTTTTGAGAGAAAGAGACCAAGAGCCTTTTGCACTAGCAATGGTAAATACTCAGATCCTGCCACTGAGATGAATTCTGAAACAGAATACCTGCAGCTGGTGTCTGCAGTACAAGCAACTTCAACTAGCTTGATTTCATGCCCTGCTACCCGTTGAGTCAGAAGGTCCTCATAAAAACAGAGCAAGCACCCAGTATGCACTGAGAGCATACCTCCCTGCAGCAAGGCTAAATCCAGTTTCTCAGGGTGATAGGGATCCTGCCCACAGTCAGCCACTTCCACTTTCAGCTCTGCCTGCTATAACTCCTCTTCAAGGGTGCAGGAGCTTTGTGATAGGGCAAGTCAGTGCAAATCAGGTGAATTTCAAAATCTGTTTCTCTTTAAAGGCAATTTAACTACCAGCATTTCTCCTGTGTGATCTGGTATAGGTGATCCTGCTCTGGCAGGGGGGTTGGACTAGATGATATTTCGAGGTCCCTTCCAGCCCCTGACATTCTGTGATTTCCCTCCTGTAGAGTCGCCTATCCAAGCATTATCTCAGACTCTAGTTTCACTCAGATACTCAGTTCTAAGCCTCTGTGTCCCCGAGGTGTCCAGAGCTTTTGGGGCAGCATGACAGGCCCTGCAGTGTACCAATGGCATCTCCAACCTCTACTCCCAAAGAGGACTCTAACAAGCAGCATCAGCACTGCAAAGCTCCTTCCCCTTGGGTCAGTGAGCAACTGCCTCCTGGATTTAGACTTGGAGTTTAATAAGGGTGTCAAGGAGAGGAAAAGCAGATGAGGAACAAGAATGAGCAAACTCCACAGTGTGTGATAAAAGGCCCATTCATAAAAAGTCATACACCATTTAAAGGCTGGGTTTTCACACACTTCCCTGGGAAAATATGCAGTGCACATGTATTTTTTTCCTCTATGAGAGAAGTCCACACTTTCACAATTCACACTAATCCCCCTCCCCACCCCCCACTGAACTGCTGTCTGTCTGCCTTTTCTGAGCTAATTTCATGGGCTTAGCCCCTTGCAGGAGCCATGGCCACTCGTGCAAGATCTCCTTCCAGATGGAAACACTCCTGAGTCCACCTGCAGAAGGGGGACAGGGAGGTGCTTGGCTTCTGAAATGCTTTTATATTACCCGGCAGAGAAAAATAAATAATGAGGAGCTAAGCTGCAGCTGCTGGAGCAATGTTACCTGAGGCACGTGCAGCAGAAACAGCAATGAATGCTGCCAACCTCAAAACAGGCAGGAAGCAGTAAAACTGGCTGCCAGCTCTGCTCTGAAAGGAAGGTCCACAGAAATCTCTGGAGAGCGTACCTTCGTTCTCAGCACTTCACCTTGTGTCTCGGCTGCAATGTCCAGTGAGGCTGAAAGGAGCACCCAGACCTCCCTAAGTCCACTGATTCCCAATGCTGAGTAACACAGTCTTGTGCTGCAGCATGGGGCACAACACCTCTAACACAGCTGGTGATGCTACACAATCTGACTGCTTCTTTTCTTTCAGGCAGAAAGGTTTGCCTGATGCACTGCAGCATGTTACATGTTGGGACACTGAGGGTAGGGCATGGAGTCAGGTTCAGAGCCAGTGGCAAAGCAAGCGGGACCCTTGACTGCTGACTCAGGGTAACAATAACACTTCCAATTATGAAAACAGGAGTCAGGCGAACTGAGAGGACACAGAGGAGCTGCATCTCCTTGAGATCCTTAGGTTTGGGAGCACAGGAGAGCCCTTGCAGTCTTGACACCCTAGTCATGGTGTAGCAAGTTTCCTGCTGGAAGTACAGAGGCTCAATGTACAGACTACTGTCTGTATTTGCAAACACACGGACTTGAGAAATAATGGCAGAAGTTTGGGCCACGAGCCATATGGCTTTGTCGTTTTGATTACCTAACAGTTCCCCCCTGGTCTTAGGAAAAAGCAGTAACAAAACTCCAGAGACTATATGTTCAGTCCCAGACGTGCCTCTGACTAACTTCCCTCACTGCCTCACTTCTCAAGCTGGAAGGAGGAGCAGTCTTTGTTACCAAAGAGCTGAGATCATGGATCATTTGGTGTGAATACAGCAGAGCAACATCTCCAGAGACATTAACAGATGGACAACGCACTGGCCAGATGCAGGCTTCTTCCAGGTAAAGGTAGCCTTGTTTTTGTTTGCTACCACCACAAACACCCTGTCGCCAGGCACCAAGAACACATGAAACATCATTAAAATGAAATGACTACTCACCCAGTAATGGAGCCTTCCTCCAGTAGCCATCACGCACCTCCACATAATCATACCAGCAAAGGCGACTTTTAAATAGGTCCATGGATGTGAAGTTTAACATAATCTGAAAGGAGAGAGTACCCACCTCTCTTTGGCAATGAGGTATTTTAAGGAGGGTGCCCTACAGAATTACATGCTTTCCCTCTGCTGCAGTACTGCCTAAGTGAGTATGCAGGAAAAAACAGTTGAACGGTTGACTGGAGTTTTTTAATCAGCTTTCCTCAAAAAAAAAAAAAAAAGGCTTTGCAAGATATTTTAATGAAACAGTGAAAGTACACAACAGAAGAGTCAGTCATCAGCAAGTTTGCAGATGACACTAAGCTGGGGGCAGATGTGACTGAGTTGGAAGGCAGAAGGGCTCTGCAGCGGGACCTTGACCGCCTGGACAGATGGGCAGAGTCCAATGGGATGGGGTTCAATAGCTCCAAGTGCAGGGTGCTGCACTTTGGCTACAACAACCCCATGCAGAGATACAGGCTAGGGTCGGAGTGGCTGGAGAGCAGCCAGACAGAGAGGGATCTGGGGGTGCTGATTGATACCCGCCTGAACATGAGCCAGCAGTGTGCCCAGGTGGCCAAGAGAACCAGTGGCATCCTGGCCTGCATCAGGAATGGTGTGGTCAGCAGGAGCAGGGAGGTCATTCTGCCCCTGTACTCTGCACTGGTTACACCACACCTTGAGTACTGTGTTCAGTTCTGGGCCCCCCAGTTTAGAAGGGACATTGAGATGCTTGAGCGTGTCCAGAGAAGGGCGACGAGGCTGGTGAGAGGCCTTGAGCACAAGCCCTATGAGGAGAGGCTGAGGGAGCTGGGATTGTTTAGCCTGGAGAAGAGGAGGCTCAGGGGTGACCTTATTGCTGTCTACAACTACCTGAGGGGTGGTTGTGGCCAGGAGGAGGTTGCTCTCTTCTCTCAGGTGGCCAGCACCAGAACAAGAGGACACAGCCTCAGGCTGCGCCAGGGGAAATTTAGGCTCGAGGTGAGGAGAAAGTTCTTCACTGAGAGAGTCATTGGACACTGGAATGGGCTGCCTGGGCAGGTGGTGGAGTCGCTGTCCCTGGAGCTGTTCAAGGCAAGGTTGGACGTGGCACTTGGTGCCATGGTCTAGCCTTGAGCTCTGTGGTAAAGGGTTGGACTTGATGATCTGTGAGGTCTCTTCCAACCCTGATGATACTGTGATACTGTGAAGACAGCACTTTACAATCCGTTCTGTAATTCACAGTCACTGCTCCTCAGTTACTAAAACGCTACTTAGAAAAAGCCCACATTGTTTGGGCTTTTTGGGGGAGGAGTTGGTTTTGGTTGTTTTTTTTTAATTGAAAATGTAATCTTAATTTTGATTAAGGTGGATGCCATAGAGAAACACACTGCCCCAAAACACAGATGTCTGTATATCCTTACGGGAATGGTGCTTGTATGAAATAGCTACTTTTGCTGACAAGTTGCCACATTCTGCCAACAACACTCATACCATCACTAGGGATGCAACTGGGTTCAGTGGCTTTAGAGCAGGGCTCAGCATTAAAATGTTATCCCTTTGTGGCTGTTTGAGCTGATCCTGGATAGCAAGCTCTTCATGGGCATGAGCCCTGAGAGTGCCAAGAGTCCTGCTCTGTTCCACTCATTGAAAAAAACATTGAGCTAGCCAATGCCTGAGACAGACGGAAATAAGAAGATGAATGACCGAAAATTGAAGAAAGATGCTTGAAGCCTGGAAAATGACCATCTACGATACTGATGTTATTCCTAGTTACATAGAATGACTTGATGCTGCAATGGTAAATTATATTAAAGGGGTGGATAAAAGAAGTATGTACATCATTACTGGAAGCTGATGTTAACATTAAACTTGTTAAGCTTGTAGATCCTGGAGCAGGACCCAGGCTAGCTCAGCTGAAACGCGCTTTCTCGCAGCCTTTTTTCTCCTCTTTTCTTGAGGCTCTCTCGATCTGAGGAGCCCAGAGGGAGGCAGGGAGCGGCTGCCAGGCGCTAAGTGCTCGCAGGAAGGTGAGTCAGAGGGCGGTGCCTGGCGAGCGGCACATTTAAACGAGGAGCTCACTGCTGTCTCTGCTGAGCGCAGCGCAGCGCGCGCCGCTGGGGGGAAAAAAAAAAAAAAAAAAAAAAAAAAAAAAAAAAAAACCACCACACCTAACAACTCGCAGCGGACCTTCAGGATAGCAGACATGGTTCAAACTAGGTCCAAGCTGTATAATACTTGTAAAACTGTGGGCACCCAAACAGAGCCCACCTGTAGGAGTGCAGGTGTCCAGACGTCTGGATGTGAGGAGTGCTGGAGCCTGGCACTCGACACAGGCAATGGCTGCATTAGGTGTGAGCAGATTGATTGTCTGCTTAACCTGGTGGCTGAACTCAAGGGAGAGGTGGAACGACTGAAGGCTGAAAGGGAAGGTACAAAAGAGCAACATGCTCTGCAGTCCCCCTTGCCAGAGGGAGACGAACAGAGCAACCAAGAAGAATGGATGCAGGTGCCTGCCAGAAGGGGCAAGGGAAAACCCTTCCAGCCATCTTCACATCCCCAGCTGCCCTTACATAACAAATATAGGGCATTAGAGGTTGAGGATGAGGTGATCCTGGAGCAGGCAGAAGCATCACCGGCTGGGAGGGCAACTGAGACAAACCAGTTGCCCCCTCGCATCAGAACAAGTACGCAGAAGAAAAAAAGGAGGGTAATTGTTATTGGTGATTCCCTTCTGCAGGGAACAGAGGGCCCCATATGCCGGCCAGACCCCTTCCACAGGGAGATCTGCTGCCTCCCTGGAGCCCGGGTCAGGGATGTTACCAGGAGGCTGCCTACTGTAGTGCAGCCCTCTGATTACTATCCCTTATTAGTTATACAGGCAGGGAATGATGAGATTAATAACAGAGGGCTAAAAGCTATCAAAAGGGACTTTGAGACACTGGGGAAAGCAGTTGAGGGAGCAGGGGCACAGGTAATCTTTTCATCTATACCCTTAGTCACAGGCTGGAATACAGAGAAGAATAGGAAAGCATATTTGATGAACAAGTGGCTCAGAGGTTGGTGCATCCAACATAACTTTGGATTCTTTGATATTGGGGAACTTCATCTTGCCACAGGTCTGCAATCAGCAGATGGGACACAACTATCACAGAAGGGGAGAAGGACCCTGGCACATAAGCTGGCTGGGCTTGTTGAGAGGGCTTTAAACTAGAATGGAAGGGGGAGGGGGTTAAACATGACAGCACCAGAGATAAATCAAAGGGAATTGAGGATGGTAGGCTAGAGCTAGGAGTAAAAGCAGCAGCCCAGCTGAAGTGCATGTACACTAATGCACGCAGTATGGGTAACAAACAAGAGGAGCTGGAAGCTCTGGTGCTGGAGGAAAACTATGATATTGTCGCCATCACTGAAACGTGGTGGGATAGTTCACATGATTGGTGTGCTGTAATCAATGGCTACAGACTCTTCAGGAGAGACAGGCAAGGGAGAAAGGGCGGGGGAGTGGCTCTGTATATTAGGGATGCTCTGGATGTCGTGGAGGTAGAAATCAAAGATGTTCAAGTTGAGTCATTATGGGTGAGACTTAAGGCGAAGGCCAACAAGGCTGATATCCTGGTTGGAGTCTGTTACAGACCACCCAACCAGGAAGAAGAGGTTGATTTATTACTCTTTAAGCAACTGGAGGCTGCCTCAAGATCACCTGCCCTTGTTCTGGTGGGCGACTTTAACCTACCAGACATCTGCTGGGACTTAAACACTGCAGAGAAGAAGCAGTCTAGAAGGTTTCTGCAATGTGTGGAAGACAACTTCCTATCCCAGCTGTTACGTGAGCCTACCAGGGGGGCAGCCCTGCTTGACCTGCTGCTCACAAATAGAGAGGGGCTGGTAGGGGATGTGGTGGTTGGAGGCTGCCTGGGGTCCAGTGACCATGAAATTATAGAGTTTTCAATACATGGAGAAACCAGGAGGGGCATCAACAGAACCTCCACACTGGACTTCCGAAGGGCAGACTTCAGCCTATTTAAGGAACTAATTCAGAAAGTTCCTTGGGAAATAGTCCTTAGAAACAAAGGGGTCCAGGAAGGTTGGACCTGCTTCAAGAAAGAACTCCTGAAGGCACAGGAGCAGGCAGTGCCACTGAGCCGGAAGATGAGCCGACGAGGGAGGCAGCCAGGCTGGATGGGCAGGGAGCTGCTGAAGGAATTAAAGATTAAAAAGAGAGTGTATCACCTTTGGAAAAGAGAGGAGGTGTCCCAGGAGAAGTTCAAGGAGGTTGCTAGGTCTTGTAGAGGAAAAATTAGAGAGACAAAAGCCCACTTGGAGCTCAGGCTGGCCACGGCTGCCAAGGAAAATAAAAAGTGTTTCTTTAAATATATGAATGGCAAGAGAAGGGCCAAGGACAACCTCCAGTCCTTACTAGATAGAGAGGGGAACATAGTGACAAAGGATGAGGAAAAGGCAGAGGTGCTTAACACCTTCTTTGCCTCAATCTTCACTAGTGGGACAGGTTGTCTCCAGGACAGATGGACTCTTGAAGTGGTGGATGGAGTCAGGGACCAGTACAGTCCCCCTCTAATCCATGAGGAAGCAGTAAGGGATCTGCTGAGTCACTTGGATCCTCACAAGTCCATGGGACCAGATGGGATCCATCCTAGGGTGCTGAGAGAGCTGGCAGCTGAGCTGGCCAAGCCACTCTCCATCATTTATCAGCAGTCCTGGCTCACTGGAGAGGTCCCAGAAGACTGGAAGCTGGCCAATGTGATTCCCATACACAAGAAGGGTCGTAAGGAGGAGCCAGAAAACTACAGACCTGTGAGCCTGACCTCAGCGCCAGGCAAGGTCATGGAACAGGTCATCTTGGGTGCCATCACAAAGCACCTACAGGATAGCCAAGGGATCAGGCCCAGCCAGCATGGGTTTAGGAAGGGCAGGTCCTGCCTCACCAACCTGATCTCCTTTTATGATCAGGTTACCCGCCTGGTGAATGTGGGGAAGGCTGTGGATGTAGTCTACTTGGACTTCAGCAAAGCCTTTGACACTGTCTGCCACAAGAAGCTCCTAGCCAAGCTGGCAGCTCATGGTTTGGACAGATTCACTCTGTGCTGGATCAAGAACTGGCTGGATGGCAGAGCTCAGAGAGTGGTGGTGAATGGTGCCACATCCAGTTGGCAGCCAGTCACAAGTGGTGTTCCCCAAGGATCAGTGCTGGGCCCAGTCCTGTTCAATATCTTTATTGATGATCTGGACGAGGGGATTGAGTCCAGCATCAGTAAGTTTGCAGATGACACCAAGCTAGGAGCAGGTGTTGATCTGTTGGAAGGTAGGAGAGCCCTGCAGAGGGACCTGGACAGGCTGGATAGGTGGGCAGAGGACAATGGGATGAGATTTAACAAGGCCAAGTGCAGGGTTCTGCACTTCGGCCACAACAACCCCAAGCAGCGCTATAGGCTGGGGACTGAGTGGCTGGAAAGCAGCCAGGAGGAAAGGGACCTGGGGGTACTGATAGATAGTAGGCTGAGGATGAGCCAGCAGTGTGCCCAGGTGGCCAAGAGAGCCAATGGCATCCTGGCCTGCTTCAGGAACAGTGTGGCCAGTAGGACAAGGGAGGTTATCCTTCCCCTGTACTCAGCACTGGTCAGGCCACACCTTGAGTACTGTGTCCAGTTCTGGGCCCCTCAATTCAAGAAAGATGTTGAGGTGCTGGAACATGTCCAGAGAAGGGCAACAAAGCTGGTGAGGGGCCTGGAACACAAATCCTATGAGGAGAGGTTGAGGGAGCTGGGGTTGTTTAGCCTGGAGAAGAGGAGGCTCAGGGGTGATCTTATTACTGTCTACAACTACCTGAAGGGGCATTGTAGCCAGGTGTGGGTTGGCCTCTCCTCCCAGGCAACCAGCAATAGAACAAGGGGACACAGTCTCAAGTTGTGACGGAGGAGGTATAGGCTGGATGTTAGGAAGAAGTTCTTCACAGAGAGAGTGATTTCCCATTGGAATGGGCTGCCCAGGGAGGTGGTGGAGGCACTGTCCCTGGGGGTGTTCAAGAAAAGACTGGATGAGGCACTCAGTGCCATGGTCTGGTTCACTGGCTAGGGCTGGGTGATAGGTTGGACTCGATGATCTTGGAGGTCTCTTCCAACCTGGTTGATTCTATGATTCTATGATTCTAAAGTGTGGACGCCTACTAAAGGAAAGCAGAATATTATAATGTTTGTTGGCTTGCAGGGAAGTGGTAAAACAACAACTTGTTCAAAGTTAGCCTACTTCTATCAAAGAAAGGGGAGTGAGGTGAGAGAGAGGGCAAAGACCCAGAAGCAGGAAGCCCCTCTCTCTTTTTGCCTCCCGCACGGCAAGCAAGAATTCTACCACTGAGCCACCAACACATCCCCCCTCTGGGGAATCGAACCTGGGTTTCCCACATGGCAGGCGAGAATTCTACCACTGCACCTAAGAAGGAGAGAAGTCTCCATGTGGAAAAGCGCCAAAAAATTCATGTCCCGGGTTGGGGGAGGTTCTCCCCGGGGAGAAGTGGACTCAGCACAACACAAAACCCTTCTTTTTTTGAAAGTCAGGGAAAGATTAAATTGTATTTTCTTATAGTATAACAATGTAAAGAGAGATAATAACTAGAGAAGGAAGGAAGGGAAAAAAAAACAATACAATAACCTTAAGGGAGATGGGGGAGGGGACAAGCGGCGGCGAAGCAGCAGAAGCAGCAGTAGCCAAAACAGCAGCCGGGGAAGATAGGCGAAGCTGCAGCAGCCGAAGCCAGCGGGAGAAGGGGGAGAACAAGCTGTGCTTCTACACATTGAGCTCTTGATGCTCCAATGAAATTATATTAATTTATCTATTGTTGCTATTATTTGGCCTATCCCTGGAATGTTCATCTCTCCCCTATGTCTGAGCTAGAGGATCAGCTCAAACGGCCACACCCTTTGATCTCCTTCCCCTTGTAACATGGAATACAAGCCTATGGAAGTCACTGATGAGGAGTACTTTGTGGCACTACTTGTCCCTAAAAGATTTGACCCATGTATTAATTCATATCTATAGTCTGCCATAGAAATGTTAGATGAAAATAACTATTTTCCCCCAGAGCCCTGGCTGGATGTGCAGAGGGCAGTCTGTAACCGTGGTTGTTTGGGCTAGCTGCCCTTTAAGAAGGCCATAAAGACAAAGCGATAGAGAGCCCTGAGGGACAGATCTGGTCATTCCAAGGTATTGTAATGCTGCTGCTCTATTCTGCTTTATGGTATCACAGTTTATAAAGTAGCGCCTTGCTGATATTTCTCTCTTCTCCTCTCTCCAGGAAGAGCACGGAAGAGTGTGGGAGATGGCTCCCAGCTGGCAGGGAATTTTGCGCTGCGTCATGAAGCCTGCTGAGGCCTTCTAGGTCTGAGGAGGGGAAGGCAGTTGTGTCTGACTCTTGGGCCTGCTAGTGAGCTCGGCCCAGTGTGTGAATGTATTCTTTGTACCCGAATACCTTCTGTACATACCTACTTGTGAACAGAAGCTCAGTGTGCAGCATTTTTATTTGTACTTCCCAAAAGGAGTAAGTATCATTTCTGTCCTCTGGTTCCAGGTGGCTCGTGCCCCTAAACCAGCACAGTAATGATGTAGTTTACTTTGTTCACACTTCTGCAATTTTTCTAACTTTGGACAGCAATAGGAGACTCATCTGTTCCTGTGCAGATGAATACTACAAACCCAGTGTCTGTACTAAGCTGACACCTCAGTGGGATGGCGTTCAATAGCTCCAAGTGCAGGGTGCTGCACTTTGGCCACAACAACCCCATGCAGAGATACAGGCTGGGGTCAGAGTGGCTGGAGAGCATCCAAACAGAGGGATCTGGGGGTGCTGATTAATACCCGCCTGAACATGAGCCAGCAGTGCGCCCAGGTGGCCAAGAGAACCAGTGGCATCCTGGCCTGCATCAGGAATGGTGTGGTCAGCAGGAGCAGGGAGGTCATTCTGCCCCTGTACTCTGCACTGGTTACACCACACCTTGAGTACTGTGTTCAGTTCTGGGCCCCCCAGTTTAGGAGGGACATTGAGATGCTTGAGCGTGTCCAGAGAAGGGCAACGAGGCTGGTGAGAGACCTTGAGCACAAGCCCTACAAGGAGAGGCTGAGGGAGCTGGGATTGTTTAGCCTGGAGAAGAGGAGGCTATGGGGTGACCTTATTGCTGTCTACAACTACCTGAGGGGTGGTTGTGGCCAGGAGGAGGTTGCTCTCTTCTCTCAGGTGGCCAGCACCAGAACGAGAGGACACAGCCTTAAGCTACACCAGGGAAAATTTAGGCTGGAGGTGAGGAGAAAGTTCTTCACTGAGAGAGTCATTGGATACTGGAATGGGCTGCCCAGGGAGGTGGTGGAGTCACCATCTCTGGGGCTGTTCAAGGCAAGATTGGACATGGCACTTGGTGCCATGGTCTAGCCTTGAGCTCTGTGGTAAAGGGTTGGACTTGGTCATCTATGAGGTCTCTTCCAACCTTGATGATACTGTGATACTGCTAGGATGCTACTTTGTACCAGTTGCTACATTTGATGAAATAGGTTAAGTTCAAGCATTTGACCCAAATGTGATATTTGATTTTTTTTGTTTGGTTGGTTGGGTTTTTTTAAACATTAGTGGTTCAGCACTTGGGTTCTGGATCCCATTCAGTACAACTCTTCTAAGAGGCTGAGAGACGAAGGGAGAATTTACAGTTAAGACTTACACTGCAAAGCTTAGTGCCATAGTTTCCAAACCAGGATGCCTCTTGGCACCTTTACCCCTGCGGAAGCTCTCCCTGCAGTTGTGGCAGGAGCTCAGCATTGCACAGGACTGGGCTTGCACATGGCTGAACTAAGACCCAGGGGAAGACAGTTGCTGTAAAATGAGTGAGCTCTGCAATTCTTTCTTTGACTGTGAGTCTCAAGTGCATCTCAAGGGTGGTCCTCAGTGAAACTACTCTGCCGAGGAGCTACCAAGCTGGGCTGTGTATTCTTGAAGCCTAGTACACCATGAAAGGTCTGAAGGGATGGTGGTAGTGGATTAAGGAAAGATTTCATTTCCACAGGAAGATCAATAAAACAAAAGGAGCTAGGAAGAGAGTGGACAGTGATGTGCAGTGGGGCTCAGCATTTCAAGGTGGGGAGCAGGAGTCTCCTGACAGGAACATTATGCCTGTATGACAGAGGCAGGCCACTGATGTCATTCATGGTTCCTCAGCTCCTTCTGGGACCCTAGTTTGCTGGCACAATTTCTCTAATTCATCTGACCAGGACCTGACTTTGAAAGGTGAGCTCAGCCAGAGTTAGTGGGTAGCAGGAAATATCCATGCAGAGTTCAACCTCACATTGAGAGGAAGGCTCAGAGAAGAACATATGACTTAGATCTGTGAGGGGGGTCTGCTCCAGAATTATCTCTTCTCTCTTCATTAGCATATATTCCTGACCCCATCTCTGGGAAGACAGTGATGGTACTTAGGAGCCTTTCCAGGCTCCATTCCTGCACTCCAGGCATATAGATATCTTTTAGCAGCTGTCATCACAAGCAAAATTGCATGCAAGGCAAGTACAGAGAATACCTCGTGCTGGTGTTGCACCTACCTTCTCGCCTGGGGTCACTGAGATCCTCCAGACACAGTGGGAATAGGAGGGGTAGCCATTTGGAAAGCCAGGAGCTGAGAAATTCCCTGTTGAGTCCTGCAAGGTTTCTCCACAAGCTGTGGGAAAGGGGAAAAAAAACTACAGCAACAGGGAGTGACCCTCTGGAAGAAATCATGATCTAACAAAATGTTTGCACATGTGTACAGGCTGGTGGCTGGTACTCTAAGGATGGTCATTCATGGTACTAGCCAAAGGTCCCTGATCAAAGAGGTAACGTGAAATCTGTCAGCGTTACTAGGATAGTAACACACAGAGGCACACAGAGGAAACAGCTTTCAAAGAAGCATCCTTCTTCCATCATCTTCTTTCCACATGCCATCACTTTCAGGATTCAGTCCTACTGAGGAATATCTAATCCACTAACCAAATACAAAATGTTAACCCCACAGAATTGCAAGACTGCTGATAGCAAATCTGGTTTCCTTCGTTACAAGTTGCTCAATGAAGTTCACCTTAGTTACCATTATTAAGAGTCCTTTTTTTGAGTTAGGATATTTTAACAAAAGCAGGGCAAGCCCCACTGCCCACATGCTTTGACTATCCATCATCTATTCTATTGTAGGATAAAACATACACAGGATAAAACATGAGCACTGCAGCTTACTCTGCTCTCCACCCTCCTTGTTTTCATGGCTTGCCACAGTTGATGCAATGTAGATCCCAGTGACATTTTGGAAGAAAGTAATATACACACACATATGCTCCATTAGGGAACTGTAGCTTCCAACATCTGGGAAAGCCATGACTACTGTACTTCCTGCTCTTTGAGCCAGGAGGACTGAGCTGGAACAAGGAGTGTGACCATTTACATCTGCAGAGCAGCTGACTGGCTAGGTGGGAGGATCACAACTATCGAAGGTCCAGTTTCCTTCAGAGTGCTCACTTGACACAGGCAAACACATTTAACAAGGAGCAGGGACCTCAGCTTGCCTGCTTACCCAGTTGTTTTTCCAGTTTCCTAACTGGCTGGTGTTACAAAGCTGTCCTTGTCCTGCAACTTGGTTTCCTCAGTGACAGTAAGGCAGCTCCCAAAAATCCCTCATTAGGCAGCAGCACTTTGGAAGATCCAAAGGCAAACATCTGCCTCCCTTTCCCATCAAAATGACAAGGGATGTTTCCCTGCCTGATGCTATCACACAATCACTAATTTTTCAGCCATGATTACATTTAGATGGGTGGATCAGAAGTTAGAGGTGAAAAGAGAATGGTCATATTAAAAAAAATTAGTATCTTCAAAAAGGTGAGAGGGAGTCACCTAAGCCAGAATTTCTTTTCCTGATGCAGTCTGATCCACAGCTTGACAGATCAGATTAGATGAACAATAAGCAGGGACACAAAAAAGGGCTTTGCCCAGCCAAACAGCTCATAGGGGTGCTCCAGAAGGTGGAGTCACTCCTGAATAAGTTGTGCATATTTCAAGGCTGAGATCAGCATGGTTCCTGTCAGCAAAGTCAAACATATTTTAAAGTACTAGAAAAAAGCACCACTGGCACAATGGGCAAGTAAATGCACACACCTGCCCCAGAGGAATGAAGAAGATAAATGAAAGCTTTACACTTCTACACTACTCCTTCCTTCTCAAGCAGTTTTGAGCCCTGAGAACCTTCTATACCATTATGCAACTATAAAGGAGCATTGCACAGCAAGTTTTAGTTTCAGTCTTCAGAAATAGCTACTATCCTCCTCACCTCTTTCAAAATGTTTGACAGGTGATGCTGCCTGTATTCTTCAGGTGGGCAGACAGAGATGCTTGTAAAGGGTGATGACCTGGCATGAAGTGGAGAAATTTGGACTTCTACCTCTTGCAAAGATGACTTGTTTTCTATGTCAGAATCTGTTAGGATAGTTTTGGGTCCCAGGACCCTCAACCAGGAAATTCATGCAGATAAACTTCTCAAAAAAGCTGAGTACCAGTCATACTTGTTCTGAGGACAGACAGGCACTCTTCAGCTGATCCTCTGGCATGACCACTCATCAATACAAAGTATGGTGTGGCCACTACCTTAGGATGGCTCTAGAAATGCCAACATATGACAAGGTGTCCCAATAAAGAGGGAATTACAATCCACAGATCACCAAGATTTCTTCTTCTCTGCTTAGAAGTATGTTTAAACAAATATGAAATTATAAAGAGAGTTGTAAATCACTGGGAACACATACCGCAGAACCATAATGACACAGGACAAAGGGCTGTCCCCAGCCAAACCAATGTGAATATTTCCAACAGCACAGAATTTCTTAAGTATAATTACGCAGTTCTTGGCAAGACTATGTAATTATGGAACAGGTGCTAAAGCATCTGCTAACAAACAATACTCTGCTAAAACATCATGACAGGAGACCTAGCTAACTATTCACACCTTGCAGAGAAAGCTCTCCACACATGCTGGGAGAGGCTGGCCGTCCAACGTAGAGAAGAGTGATTCCTTACATGTGCAGGTGGAAGCATGATAAAAATGAGAAATGCATATTTGTGTGTAGAGCACAATCCTTGCAGAGCACACCAAAAGCAATACAACTGTACTCCACTTAGTAGAAAATAAGCCAATGAGTCTAATAAGACTCGTGTTTGGTACTTCTGGGATCAAAAAACTGATTTGAGGTCATTTCCCCCCATGGTGAGGAGGCTGTTGCACGCACAAACAGTTAGAAGGGAACAGGCAAAAAGCAGAGGAGGTGAGTGCTTCAGAAATAACACAACTTAAGTATCTGAGTGACAGGCACTTACTGCTCATTGGTTATTGGTATGTCTTTTTGAAAATGCACAGAGAATTGGATGAGATGATATTCACCCAAACCCCAACCATGCAGCTACATCCAATCTAGCATTTACTACTAAAGCAGAAGAATGCATCTTGCCTTCCAGAAATTGCTTCAGCAAATTTCATTTAGATTCACCTGGCATGGCACTTATTTCAACCCAGAAGGTATGAGCTTTGAGGATTTAAGAGAAATTTTAAAAACTGCAGTGTTTTAGAATGGAAAAACTAAGCCAGCCCTAACTATCTAATGAGTTGGAGAGTCCTATGTCTTACAATAGACACGGCAGTCACTCTGGCTTTTACCAGTGTGTGATTGCAACTCATCCTCCGCCAGGCTACCTCTTTTTTGGGGGAATATTCTCAGGCACTCTCACATGGGATCTCTCTAGAATGAAAACCGTTCGCCATTCAACCTCTGGACTATCTTGTTGTGGTTTAAGTAAAAGTCCTCAGCTTGGCTGCTGAACATTGTCCTCAACCTAAAACCTCCTTCAGATCCTGCTTGAACACAAAATTGTAGTTCTTTGGTTCTGAACTCCTACGCTTCACATTTTGCAGAGGAAGAAAATTTCTCAAGCTACAGATGCAAATGGGAGATGAAGATGTCACCATCTTCAAATACACGGCACCCCTTTCATCAAATGCGACCTGTGTGTAACCCCAACACAAAAGATAAAAAAAAAGATAACTAAACCAAAATGAAATATATTTGAAGGAAATATGCTTAGTAGGCCTAAAGTTCTAATAATCCTAGTGCCAAGTATGTTCTGAACTGCAATAACCTCTGCTAAAGCTTTGTGGAAAAAAAATCCTAAAAAGTACGAAAGTTCTACTTGCAAATGGAAAACTTAAGACTCCAAAGCATCCTCATTTTAAAAAACGTTGGTTTTTTGGCTTTAACCTCAAGCCAAACTGGCTTTTCAGCTTGCCTCAAGATATCTGAACTGGTAATTGATGCTTTCACCTGTGGGAATGAAAAGCCTGCTTGAACTAAGCTTAACACAATAAAAAACAAACAAACAAACCCACAAAAAAAAAACCATGGCACAAGGCATTCCTAATCTTTTTAAATCAATATTCAAACCAATCTCTAAACTGTTTTCCAACTTTCCAAGAGCCCCATCTTCCAAGAGACAATTTTCCAAGAACTCCATCTTATTCAATCAAATGCAAATTAGAGAAAATTACAAGCAGAAAAAGAAAATGAAAAAGCTACTTAGAACTAGCACACCTAAGAAAGTTATACCACTCACTGTAAACCAAGCAATCAACCACAAACATCATGGACCTTGAAGAACTCATACTCTCTGACCTGTAGCTGGGTGCAGAGAAGCAAGAGGTTTTGCACAGAACCCATCAACCACTTCCCACGGCAGCATGAATTGTTCAGAGAGTAGTGCTAGCCAGCCACTTATTTAAGATGTGACTGTATACTTCTAAGACTTAACCCTCTTCCTCATCTTCTCTCCCTCTCTTTGATAGGCGCATTTCAAGAGGATTAATCATTTATGATCACACTAGGTTTATGACCAGTCAAAGCCACTCTCAACTGGACCAATATACTGACTGGACAACCCATTTAGATGAACTCCTGAATTAAGCTTGCAAAATAACTGTTTTTCCTTCCTGCATTATTAGGAACATTACAATAATTCTTCAAAATTAGGGCAACTCTCTCTTCTTCAGAATCTTCTCACGGAAGTTTCACTATCTGCAGAAATTTAACAGAGCTTATTACATTTTCTATCCCCAAGCATCATATCTCAAATATTATCTCCCTTCTCAGTAGCTGCAGTCCATGTCACAGACGCTGGATTTGGAGCCATCCTTGCTTCAAGTGTCACTTTAGATACTTGCATTCAACCTGTCCCTTAGTCCAGCAGGCTGCCTCAGCTAAAATGCTGCCTAAATTTTCACTGTTTAACAGCTCAAACTTTAAAATCATTTTTTCATTCTGACATGTAAATTTAGTCAAGTTCAAATCTCCTACGGCATCAGCCTGAAGCATTTCCTGGTCTACCTTTCCTGAGTATCTTTTATCAAATGGATCATGAAGGTGCTCCTGAACTGAAACACATTCCAGATAAGCTGGAGCTGTCTCCACAAGTCATATTTACCTGGGCATTTGTACAACTTCCTTGCCTGAGCGATGTCTCCCTGACTCAGGCGAATACGCTGACCAATAGTTGGCCGGACCCCATTATCATCACGACGGGGAAGGATGGTGTCAAGGAAAACCCCTCTAAAGGAAAGAAGAGAGAGACAGAAAGCAGTGAAGTTGGGAAAGTGACATAATGCACAGAAAGTCATCCTTTGTCTCGGCAGGCCTCCCATACCATCCCCTTGACCACATATCCCATGCTAACAAGCAAGAATAATGCACATTATCAAAACCGCATGTCTTAAGGTGATGTCCTTCTCACTACAGCACATAGCAAGGCAAGTCTGCTGAGCCACTAAATTCCTCTTTGACATATAAAAAGTTGCTGCTGCCTGAGTGTAGACATATTCTCTGGCATAAATGAAAAAAGGCAATGAAGTATTTCTCTAGAAGGCTCATGGCACATCTGGGTCAGTAGGAGCCACGTTAGACACTTAAGTCAAAGGGGCAGAGGGAATGGATGTTTGTTCAGCAATAAATAGGTTTGGGCTGGCAGTGGCTGCATTTGCCACAGGTAAGCAAAAAAAACCAAGTGTTCCACCTCTGTTCTACGTGAGTTTCCAATCTAATGATTTGTCTCTGCCTCCTTTTCCTCACTATTATTTTTCCCATGTGATTATTTCCTACTCAGAGGCTCTCTACTGCACTTTTGGGCTTAGAAAAGTATTTAAACTCAGGCCTTGCTTCCACAAAATGCAAAGTCCATGCATCCAAGCAAGAGCTTGTACCCAAAGGAGGCATTAGCACTGCCAGACTGTACTGGTTCTAGTTTAAGCTTCCCAGACCCAAAGCCTAAAAGACCAATACAATAAAAGGATGCCTTCCCCTCTCTCCATTTTGGAAAGAAAAGAGCTAGATGCAGAGAGTGAAAAGGGGTAAAACACCCAAAGAATAGTCTTGCTTTGATTTGGAAGTTAAAAGAAAAAAATTAACAATGAATAAAAGGTATTTAAGGTAAGGGGAGTTGCAAAAAGGTATAGGGAAGGGAAACAAGGTACAAAATATATATACAACCAGACTGATGGCAATGGATGGAGGTAGAGTCAGGAGGTAGTAGTCCCACCACGTGGTAGGGTGGCTACCTGGCTGTCCTGTAGTCCTGTATACCCCTAAATTCCTCTCCCTCTGTGGTTTGAATGGGAGAGGAAAAGGCGTGAAAAGGCCTGTTCCCACCCCCTGCCCTGCAGGCATGAAGAGGGTGAGCAAGGGGCCCTTCTGGCATGAGGGGTGCCTGTGCAGTGCCTGCGCTGGGATCGGGCTGGGATTGGCTGTGGTCTTTGTGCCTAGGCAGTGGTAACTCTGCGCTTTGTCTAGGGAGTGTATAAATATTGGGGGACTTCCTGCTCTTGCGGTTCCCCCCTAAGAGTTTGCTCCTGCCTGAGAGTTCTCCCCCCCACCTGGATAGATCCTGCAGCAGGAGCTCCTGGTGCTCTGCTCTCGAAGGACGCTTCCCACCATTAGCACCCTTTATGCAGGCTCAATAGGCCTCAGACCCTCTGGCGGCTTCTGAAAGAGAACCCGAGGGGACAAGCAGCTGGACCGCCCTTCTTCCAACCAGCCTGGCTCACCTGTGAGTAACTGGCTCAGCTTTATTATTAAGTGGAAATGCTATAATTTAATAGCTAAAGCCTTTTCCAACATCTGACTTCCAAAGTAGTCAAATTACCTATGGTATCCTTGTAGATCTTCTCAATCGAAACTGAATCTGCTAATTAAAACTAAATGTATATAGTTCTGGGGGTGGGTTTTCAGGAAAAATAAAATAACTCTATTTGTATATAAAATCCCTGACTCAGCCACATTAATTCCCTGCCTCCACAACAGTGGCACAGCAGGAGCAGTGGAAAACAGGGGGCTGCTGGCAGGCAGGGCAGAGAGAAACAGCAAGTTCCCGTTTCTATAGGGACTCTAGACAGGAAGCGGGAATGGGCTAACCATTGCACCTAGGGTCAGGTTCGGACCATCCCCAGGAGGGGTTAACCCTTTACACGGACTAAAATGGGAGTGAGGAATCAGAAATATGGCTGGTAAAGTCCAAACTACCATGGCTGGGCTGTCCAGTTCACAGGAAATATTTCATTGCACCCCTGAGTAGCTTTGGAGGCACCAAAGCTAGCAGTGAGCTTGAGACTTCAGCATCTGCTCAGTGAGGCAGATTTTTCTTTCTGAAGGACAGGATACAACTGTCAGTAGAGCCTGGTGGGAAATCAGGGCAGAAGAAATAATTCTCATGCTGCTTAGAGACCTGATACAAGATTCTTCAAGTATGAATTAAGCTCTAAGTATACAAGTAATTCTGCTCTTTGGGCTGCTCAGCTGCTCAAAGCTTTGGGAGGAGCTTAAGAGGGGTTTGTTGCATTTGATTTATTATAAATAAAAACTTCAAGCAGAGTATTTGGATCACAGCTCTCCAAAGATGCAGTCAGTATTACCAAACAGAAAACAAAATTCCATTAAACATACTTGGTGGAGGAAGTTTCCGGTAAATACCGGGCTGAAGAAAGAAATGGAGTGGATTGAATTTAATCTGTTTTAAAAACTGGAATTAGCTCTTGTATGTGGGATTTTTTTTTTTTCCAGTGGTAGGAAAATTCCTGATCAGCACTAAAATCAATGCTTACAAGCTTTGAGTTGAGCCCACCAAATTTTGACTAACAAATTCAGGCTAGCATTCTACATGCTAGTGGCATGCCTTAGGCTGAATTTATGTAATCCTCCAATTCCACAAACACCGTGAACAGACACAAAACAGGTCTGTTTGTCCAGACTAAGTTTTCAAGCCTCCTAGGAGTTCACAGAAGAGCTTGGTATTTAGCAGGGACCACTGAGGCCAGTGAAATGCTTTCTGTACATCTCCAGGCTACAACAGAGAAAAATGACAACATTTAATAGAGAAAACACTGCTTGAACATGCACTGATTCTCTTTCCCATTTCAGCCTTCACAGCTGCATGCTCAAAGGCCCCAGTCCTCTGCACCTAGCATACACCTAGGGTATTATTCACACAATGCAAAAACCTCACAGCTTCAAATCACCCTCGTTACCTGCCAAACACACTTTCTTCCAGAAGGCTATGCTTTATGTTGCAGCAGTAAGGTTTCTAATTTTGCTTTTTCCACTGACTGAATTTTGTACTCCCTGCATTGCTGCAGGACTACTCCCATGCATTGCTGAATGTGACTCCAAATTAGGAGGCACTTAGTATAGTTTGTCTCATTTTCCAGTCAAAGGAATTCAGAACAGAGGAGTTCCTGGATTAAATCACAGAGGTCTCAGCAGTCCCATGTGGTTTACCAAAGTATCATCTGCTTAAGAAGAGTTACGATGTTAAGAAGCATGTTTGCTGAGTATTTCTAAGAGGAGCGATATTTTGCCTCACCAATTAATGAACATCAAGCAGGCATCATTAAACAGAGCAGCTCAGTAACTCTAATACCAGGATCAATATTGAATAAGATACATAACTTTTCCTTAGAGAGGTAGAAAACGAACCCACGAACTCTTCTGTTGTGTAGTCAGGAGCAGAAGATGCGTTAGCTGCTTAAGTCAAGCTCAACAACCTGTCATTGCTATCAGCCAAGAACAATGGAGCGTGAGAAGAGATACTCTCAAGAATCATTAGCATTCACATAGTACACCGAATGTGTAAAGCATTATGCAAACATTGTGAAATTATCATCTGATCTCAAGAAATTATGAGCATTCACCTCCCATCTCAGGGCAACAGATACCAGCATTTAGATACCACTCAAGCCAGCAGATATTCAAGGCAGGTTAAGCACTCAACTGCAGGCAGATGAATTTTGTCCCAACTCTGTTCATATCCCCGTGTGCAGAGGAGAGACAAAGTAGCTCCATGCACTAAAACCTGTGGAGGATGTGTGCATGTCTTGTACAAGATTAAGCTGGTGTGCTGCAAACACATCAAGAAGATGCCCCTTGACATGAGGGCAGTGTTACTTGCATCCTGATTCAAACATGAGTTTTGTAGAGGTCATGTTTTGTAATTCAAGGCTGTGCTGCCATGTCTACTAACAAGAGCTTAGTGAGTTAAGGTGACCTACTATTTGCTTAGGGTTCTGTGGAGGTTTAAATGTTCTTTTTGCTAAATTGCCATTTATGTTTCTTGACAGCTGTGAAAGAAAGAGTTTGAAGAGACAGCAATATTCAGTTTAATTTGCTGCCATGCCTGTAAGGAATGCTCCGGGAACTAAAAGCCTACAGTCACACTGCAAAACAGGCAACTTTCTGACACAGACAAGAACAGAAATTCCCATGGTAAAAACTGGTTATTGCTGTCATTACATCTCTTCCACCATTCTCCTGTCCCTATATTGTCCAAGCTCACTTTAGGGGGGGGGTTCTGCTAGATGACCTTTGGAAGTCACTTCAAGTCAAACCATTCTATGATTCTATTAGCCACAGACACAAATATGTTTTGCTGTGAGTGACTCTTACAGTAATCTTCAAAAGTACTATTGGAAGCAATGCCCATTGATAGGACTGTTTGTGTCTCAGAAAAACTGCCCCTTTCTGTTCTAGCCACAAAGATTAGAATAAAAAGGGGCCAGGATTTGCAGCAGCATTTGACCATGGTGAATGCCATTCCATTTGTTATCATCAAGATTCACAAGAGTTACAAACAGTAAGATTTTGCTTAATGCCACCTAAACATTGCTTCAAGATGGTAAGTCAGAGACACGGCTCTTAGTCCTTCATATCCTCCTCATTCACACACATCATCTCCACTGGTGGGCTGCTCATACCATCCCTTTCCCATGCAGACTTCACAGTGTCTGCTAATGTCTTAATGCACCCCTCTCCAGCTCTTCCCTTGCAGGGTCATACAGAGGCTCTCTTTTATTTCTAGCCCGATTCTTATGAAGCTTGCTAGAGCTTAGTATCTTCATGGGCTCTATGCTTTCTTCAGTTTGGGTTGCAAATGACTGGCACTTGCAAAACTCTGTAAGATGGGAAGGAGACACGCAAGCACTCACAAATCTCTACTAATGGGTTAAGGTAAGCATGGTTTCCCTAGGGCAGAACATGTGAAGATAGGCCTTGCTGAACTGAAAGCCTGTTCCCAGCATGACCTGTTTACAATGAGAGCACAATCAGCCCACAGAGGCACTTAGGGCTCAGTTCAATTACTGCACAAAGACTCCTACTGGGGTGAGGGTGGGTCACAGAGACAAAGGGCTTAAAGAAAACAGACTGAAAAAAATCCTATTAAGCAGCAATTTAAATTTAGAAGGACTCTTGCCATTTTTATCCCTTTTTGGCCCAGCAGTGTTCTGAAGGACCCTGGTTTTCAAGAGACACAAACTCAAAGGCATCCACAATATAAATGGCAGTAATAACTTAATCCTGCTTTTGTGAAAGACAATTCTAACCATTTAGAGCTAGCAAATGCTGGAAGGGTCCAGCAGATGCCTCAAGGGAAGAAAAATTGTTTGCTTTGGGTATCTGAACCAAAGAAATCTCTAGAGACTGCAAAGCTCCCTTGTCCAGCCAGCATCTCCTCCTGCCAGTACAAGCAGCATTTCAGCAAGTTTCTTAATTCTCCGCTGATTGATCTGAAGAAACAAAAGCACAAAATAATAGGCTTGGCACTTCCCTACCACTGCACACACACACACACACCAAATAAAATCCTCAAGCCCACCTTTCATTTTTTCAGTATAAATTTCTCAAGAATATGAATATTTGTGCTCTGTCTCTCATCTCTTTTACTCATGATACGCAGTGAAGGAGGGAGTAACAGTGGGATTTCTGGGAAAAAAGTCCTCCAAATAATGCCATGAAATGAAGCTGGGCATTGTCCTGGAGTCTGGTATACCCCTAAACTCCTCTCCCTCTGTTGCTTGAATGGGAGAGGAAGAGGCTTGAAAAACCTGTTTCCCCCCACTGCCCTGCAGGCATGAAGGGGGAGAGCAAAGGGCCCTTCCGGCACCATGGGTGCCCTGTGAGATGCTCACACTGGAATCAGGCTGGTGATTGGTTGTGATCTTCGTGCCTAAAAAGTGGTAACTCAACCCTTTGTCTAGGATGGGTTTAAATATTGGGGTACTTCCTGCCTTGGGGTTCCCGCCTTAGAGTTCTCCCCTGCCTGGATAGTTCCTGCAGAAAGAGTCCCCTGGCGCTCCGAAGGACAGGCTCTTGAGGGACAGGACCGTCCCTGCTTTGGACAGCTTCCCACCAAACCTGCACCCCCTTTATGCAGCTTGATAGGCCTTAGAGTGCCTCAGAAGTCTTTTGAAAGAGAGCCAGTGGACAAGCATCTGGATTGCCCTTTCTGACAGCCTGACTCACCTGTGAGTAAAGTTTTGGCTCAGCCTGATTAATAGTGGGGAATGCTATGTTTAGTAGCTTAGCCTTTTCCAACTCCTGACTTCCAAAATAGTCAAATTTACCTAAGGTATCCTTGTAAGATCTTCTCAATCAAACTGAATCTGCTAATTCAAACTAAATTAATTCCTGTATATAGTTTTGGGGCCAGGCTTTCAGGAAAATAAAATAATTCTGTTTTTATATATATTCCTGACTCGGCCACATTAATTCCCTGCCTCCACAACAGCATCCAGTAAATCTCACACCAAATTCAGGACATAAGGTAACTATGATCATTTCATCTTTCTATCCAGTAGAGCTGTCTGATCAGAAAACAGGTTCCCTCTGGAGGGAAGAGATGAGGGTTAAGGGCAAACAGCTACACAGAAATTTGGCAGTTAATCAAGACAGGAACAGGACTGAAAACTCCATGAAGAACCTAGTTCAACACAATCACAATGCTGTGGAGATCATGATCTAAAGCACATGCATAAACGGTAAGAAGAATACACAAGTAATTAAAGAGAATGATCTTGAGTTTAAATTCTCCTTTGGCAAAGTTGCTAGGGATTCTCAGCTCTTGCATTCTGAACCTTAAGCACAAGCTGGACCACCAAGAGATTCAAAGATGATTTTAGACTAATGCTTCTTGCATGTGGGCAGACATGCACACACATATGTATGCGCTGCCCGGGAAGGTTGCCAAACATGTTAACACTGCTTTGGAAGTCTCTGAGATTACCAGCACTGGATGAATAGAGTGGTAAGGGGAAACCAGGAGTTCACCATACTTCACTCATTTTGCTTTTTCTCAAATACTGTTCAAGCTTTGCAATGCAGCAGAGCTCACTGTAACTGACTGTGCTAGTTTGAAGCAAGCTAGAATGTTTTGGTAAAAGAACTAGATAACAGGCAGTGAAATGAAAAACAATTGATGTCAACTTCTCTCACAGTCTCGCTGAGAACTCTGGGAAGAAGAAAGACTTTTTCTCCATTTTGTCTTCACTCTTGCTTTTGCCTTAGACCTGGTCACATCTCAGTAACCTTGCTCCTACTAACCTTGCTCCCTAACCTCTTGGCTGCATCTCTCTTCTTCCTGAGAACTGGGGTAAGGTTGAGAGGGCCGGGGGAGGTGTTGGGGTGGTTTGAGAGCCCCTCCTGGGGACTCAGGTTTCTGGGAGGGGAGTTGTGCTTTTGTATTGTTTATCCTTTGTATATTTCTGTATATAATTGTATATAACTGTATATATTGTAAATAGCTGCTTGTAAATTCTGCTAGCTGTAAATAAATTGCTTCATCTATATTCCCAGGGTCCGTCTGAGTTAGCTGGGGCAAATACAAAGTGTGGGAGGGGCGGGGTAACCCCCAAACCATCACACTGACATAGATCTCTGCAATAGGTCACAGGACTCCTAGATTCCACATATCCCACAGTGTCAATCACAACTACTGAAAATAGTCTTAAGGACATGCAGCCTTGGTTTATCACCTGGAAAATGTGTTCCTAGCATAATGCATGATGCTGTCAAAGTCATAGGTCTCTCCCAGCGAGTTCACTTCCCCAGCTTCCATCTTTAAAAAGTTGTACTCTTGACCTGTGATGTCAAACACGAAGAGGAAAAAAATAAACCTATCATTTAAAAAAGACCAAAACAGAAAACCTTCCAAACACAACCAACATAAATCCCACTATTTCTAGGAGCCTAGAATGAAAAGGATAGACGGTTAGAGTCTAGTAGTTTCAGCTAGACATTCAAAGTTCACCTAACTATCTTGACCCTTCTTATAGGTAAGGACTAACGATATTTCTTCTTCATGTCAAGACCCTTCATTCCAGCTCACAGACCATTCAGGCTTTCCACAAGTCCAGCAGGAAGTTTTCCACCCACCCAAAATCCAGGTGAAATAACCTGAAGTGCTATTTTACCTTGCTGGATGTTCTCTCTGATGATTGTGACATGCTGGTCCCTGTCAGGTCGTGTGTGCTCATGCCAGAAACCCACCACATGACCCAGTTCATGAGCCACAATACCAAATTTGTCACAGTTCTTCCCAATGGATATAGCCTGAGGGCCACCTCCTCGGCGACCCACATATGAGCAACATCTGGAAAAGAAAAACCACAAACTCATGGAAAAAAACAGTGAACTAGGGAAGTCTGAGACACAGAAACAGAGGATGGCATCTGGCAGGGTCCAGGCCAGATGTATGTGTGTTTGTATGTATAAAGACAACATGTAAGTGCTTATCTATAAAAATACACATATACACACTTCGGTGTTATTCCAGGGGAAATGATCCAGAAGGGCTTAGGACTACCTTCTGAGCAAATCTGGATGTTAGAGGCAAGTTCTTTATAATGAGAGTAGTGGAAGACAGGAACAGGTCGCCCAGGGAGGTGGTTCTGGCACCATTCTGGAGATAGTCAAGGTGAGATTTGACAGGGCTCTGAGCAACCTGATCTAGTTGAGGACGCCTCTGCTTACTGCAGAGAAGGTTGGACTAGATGACCTTTAGAGGTCCCTTCCAACCCAGACCATTCTGTGATTCTGTGAAATTCTTCATTATCTTATCAATTCTCACTAGAAGTGACCAGATACATCTCTGTGACAGATTCTGTCATGCAGCCATTGGTATGTTCTGACCAAAGCCAGGCAAACAAAGATGTTTGTCAACAAAAGGGGTTGTTTCATTGGAGAGAGCTGCAAGAAATGTGTGTGTCACTAACCCGCACGTTCTGTATGTGAACACAATGAAACTCTCTTCATCAGTTCTCTCCACAAATGTCACGCAAGTGTGCTTCTCCCAGTGTCTCATCGCTTGCTTAAAGATAGCTCTTTGGCTTCCTGGAAAAAAAATCCAAGATGAGGAAACAGTTAAGGCACAGCTTTCAAGAAAACATCTAGTGGACTTCATCTGTACAGGGGAACAGTCAATCTGTCCAACAGTCAATCTTATACCTACAGACACTTCTAGGAATCTAAGACCCACTTCCAACTACAGCTGTAGTTCCAACTTACTGTATCATCCTTTTCTCTCCTCAAGCTTGATGAATTAAATGTTCTAATTAATCAGGTAGCAAACTTCATTAAGCACATCACTATTTCTGCACATAAGAAATGTCACCTCACTAGGTACACAGTCTCAGGGAACTTCCCTACAGTATTGCCTTTCCAGCATAGCCTCTGGTACACACAGGGCTGCAGTGCAAGCTGGCATTCTCAAGAGGGACTAGAGAGTGAGGAAAGGCCAGAAGTACCTCAGAAAGGCACAAGATATACAGAAAGGAGCTTCAGGGTGGGATTAAACTGAGGCAAAATACCAAGCTGAACTCAAGAGAAAAACATGCTATGGCAAGAGCTACTTCTTACACAGCAACCCAAACCTTCTCTGGACTAGTTAGTGCATTGGGACACACGCAACAGAGAAGACTCGTCAGACTCTGAAGGATAGGGACAGCTGACACATGTGGGGGCACAGCTGTGGATAGCAAGGTACTCAACATCCTGCCAGGTTGCATGAGCTCCTCTTTTGTAGATGGAGACAAATCCTTCCATGTAGGCTTCACAAACTCCTGGCAGCAGCGTGGGTGCTGGGACAAAGTACATGGGGAACCCAAGGGAATAATGTCTGCTAGATCTAAGTGGGAGATGGTGGAGGCAGCCTTCTGCTTGTGCTCTTCCAATAGCAGCAGGACCCTTCTCTGGAAACACAGAGGCTGAGCACAAGTACTAGCCCCTGAAGCAATCAAGAAAAATGACTGAGTCACCCAATTATTTCTTGGACTCCAAGAGAAGGACCATCTCACCACACACTTTAGTCTCAAATTCCCTTGTACAACCACATGTCCACCCTGCCTCAGGAGGGAGGCTCCCAAGGACCTCAGTCATTTATGGGAAAACTCTGTTCCGGAGATTTGCCACATATTTTGAGACACTCACCCCTGAGCAAACAGGGAACAATGTTTTCATTACTGACCAGTGAAATTTCCTCCGATCACATAAGGGATGATCCCCCCTGGCCAGATCCTCTCAGCCCTGGATGTGGTTGCCCGACGCACTCTGGGAAAGGAGCGTGTGTCCACCCCAAACTCATCCTGATATTCCTTCCTCTTTGGTCTTCTCACAAGCACTGTGTTCTGCTGGCTGTCTGCAAGACAGAGTGGCAATACTGTTTAAATCCTCTTTAGTTCCAGGTGCAGTCCTCAATTAATACCTTGGAGCTTCAGAAAAATAGGAAAAGCAAGACGTTAATCCAAACCAGAAGCCACAGACAGGCTTGCCAGTGATTTGTTTGGGACTGTTGCCCTTCTTGTCTTGGACCCTCCATGTACACTATGCCCAACCTGTTCTCCCAAAAGGGTGTAAAGGGACATCCATACACACTAGCCACCTACTGTCTCCAACAGTAACTTCTTAGATGGGGACACTGTACTTAAACAAGGGGAACAGGAGGGAGGGAGGGAGTCAAATAAGGCCAGATGCCACTGTATATTCTCAACTTGCCCTACTCATCCTGGTCTGCAAAGAAAGGTTTGTTCTGTCAGGATAGCTTCACAACACCAAGTACTCATTTGAATTTGCCTTGGAAGAGGATGACAGCCTTAGATTGAAGCCTATGCCCAAAGGCTTTCATAGATGAAAATTATTACATAAAGGCTTTGTTTTCATGTGTTAAGGCTTGTGTGGCTTAGAAATGCATGTAGAGCTTAGAGTCTCTGCTGGGGGAGGGATGCTCAGGCTGGAAAAGCAAAGGCACTCTGTATTTAGAACAAATCTCTGTCCACCCTGAATCTCTTCATTTTAATGAAAGAGAGTCAAAATACAAAAGGGGAAGGAAGCAGAACAAATGCTGCATTTCTTGCTAAAAAGGCAGAGGGGTCCTGGCTGTTTGGTGCTGGGTGCTGGCCATAAAACCTGCCTGAGGACTCACAAAGGCTTCTAGGCAGACTACACCTGTATCCATGTAGCTATGGCTCTGCTCAGATACTGGTTATGCCTGCTGAAGTTGCACTTTCAAGGCGGTGTAGGTTTGACCCAGCAGAAACTATCCTCCATCCAGAGTTTTCTGGTTGTTCACCCTTTATTTGCTGTGCCATGGTTGACACAAATTCTCAAAGCAGCCACAGTCCAGCTGTGTTTTGCTAGCACATGTAAGGACTGCACAGATACCACTTCTTAGATAAACTGCCTGTATCAAGCAATGAGCACACCATCTGGACTTGAGCAAAAGGATAATAAGAGTGCAAGGGTTGCTACCCCTTCAGAGAGCACTAACCAAATGGGTCACATCAAGTGGATCTACCTTCTCACCTCAAGAAGCAGTGCTGCTGGTGGTGGCTTCCCAGTGCTGGTGGACCTCTCTGAAACTCCAAGAGGAGGGATCTAAGCTGTAGTTGTGATCTTGTGATGGAATTTGCTGGTATGTTGTAAGAATGCTACGGAGGGGAGTGAAATCCATATTCGCAAGACTGGCCACAGCTTTGCTTCCCAAGACAGGGATGTAGGTTGGTGGGTTATGAAAAAGCAGAAGCCCCACTGAGGCTAGAGTGGCTGCTAAGAGCTTCTCTCATTCATCCCTTGGGCAGAAGCACCAGCAAGCAAACCATTACTGTTAAGGCTGAGGGGATCAAAACAATGGGAAGGAAATTAAGCAGTGCAGGAGGGTAAGAGGAATGAACTTCAAACCCTGCCTCCTGCTTCACCAGGCCCCAGCCCTTTCTCTGCTGAAGCAAGAGCTCTGCTTGCTCTGAGCTGCAGCACCGGGAATTTTCCTTTTGTTGCTCTTCCTCCTGATCACCTCCCTGACATGTCAGCTGCACCTAGTATTTCAGAAGCTACCCTTTTCCCAAGTCAACTGCTGGACCCTGGAAGACAGATGTTCTGAGGCTGGAGGTTCTCTCGGTGAAACAGGAACCACCCTCCACCTCTTTGTATACACCTCTTCCATAGAGGTATTGTGGCACCACAAGGGCCACAGCTGGGAAAGGGAGGAGGTCTTGAGACAGAAGTAGTTTTGTTGACACCCATCTCTCAGTCACAAACTGCTCCTGGCACTGCCAAAATCTCCATGATCTGCACAGACAGCTGCCAGCAAAGCCAAGTGAAGAGTCATTTGACCTGCCATGAGTGTGAATGTGTCCCCCACTGAACTGACCTGTTGCATGGTCTCTGACTCATTGCCATGTCCATACAAGGAAAACAACAGTCCCTGCGCACACAGTGCATCACAAACATCTTGTATAGAGTAGACCAACCTCAAGGGAATGCTTGTAAGATCACAGGTCTGGACTGATCCCATAAGCAATGCCTTGCCTACATGAGTGGGAGAAGCCACCTGCAAAACTTGGCCCGGATGACTTCAGGGAACAGAAGTTTAAACTGATTTAGTTGAAACATCCCTCCAGCAAGGAGCAGCCAGCTAGCATTATACTCTGGCCTTGGAGTAAATAATTTTTGCTGACCTGGTGACAGTTACAGCTACCTGTATGAACTGGGTCTGGCTGGGATGGTACTATGGTACTGGCCATACTTAGCAAAACAAAATCTTCAGTGTTTTGTCTCCTACAAGCAATTGCCTTTGTATCACTCATTTGTTTTGGAGTTGCCTCTTCACTTATTAAACTGTCTTTATCTCAGCCCATGAATTTTCTCACTTCTCTTTCTCCTGCTCTCCCACCCCTCTTACCAGGGGAGTGAGACAGTGACCAAACAGTTGTGTGAGTGCTTGGCTGATGGCTGGGGTCAACCCACCACACTGTATGACGGAAATCCACCCTTGCAGAGAGTCCATCGCCACCAACAAAAGCAGACACCTGAGCAGGGCTGGTCTCCTAGGCATGGAGGCATACACATGTACAAGCAACGAAACATGGTTTTACAGGGAATAAAAAAATGAATAACAGATACCCAAAAGTCTGTGTGGGGTACCACATTACCCTTTTTAACTGCTTTGTAACTATCATCAGTTGAAGTGGAGCTTTCACTTGACACATGAAACTCTTCTTCCAGGCCTCCTGCAAATGAAAAAAGAGCAAAGACATCTGGTGAATTGCTTAGCAGAACTCTGACGTGTGAAGGACAGCAGCTATTAGTGATGCCATCTGGGGGCTTACTGGCCACAGAAACTGCTCTCCCTGTACGGGGAGAAGGGATTAAGAGTGATACAGCTTAGCCCTTTTCCAGGATTTGCTCCTACCCTATAGCGACACCTTGCAATTTGTTATAATCCTATGCCTTAATTTCCACATACACTTAATAGGCTGAAAGTATCTTCTAGGAAAGGCTAACCTCATTGAGATTTACTGAGAATAGGAGCTATACAAGGAGGATGGTAGCAATAGTAACCATCGTTGTCAAATCTCAAAGCCAAAAAGGTACACCATCAAGGCAAAGAACTATCTGCATTTACACAAATACACTCTAATCAGCTCTCATATAGCTGGCCTGAGTTCAGCTCAACCTGAAAATGAAAGGCCCTCTTGGTGATGCTAATACCCCACTGGTTACCAAAGCAGGAAGAAATGACACATTAGCTTCTGAGTATTTCTTGTGTTTCATCCATCACCAGCTACCCTTCCCTTTCAGAACAACACTGCTAGGCACAGGGAGGTCCTCATCCTGTCCATTGAGGTGGCTCCTTCCAGCTCAGCTACCAAACCAAAATGGGTTAGTCCCACTCTTGAGTGTTCTCTGCCTGGCTTTCCTATTTCCTTGTGGAAAACCAACTCATGATGTTCCTGTGATGCTCAAGACACCAACATGCTCAGGGAAGGGTTTGACATGTACTGGTCACAGAAACCACAGGAGTTGCATGGCATCTTTGTAGCAGGGCTGTGCCTGACCCTCTCCCTGAAGACAGCACTGCTGCTTCCTCTCCCAGCCAGTGTGCTACAGCACAGCAATGGTGGCAACAGCGTGCAGCAGAGGCTGCAGAAGCAGCTTTACCAAGTTATGCTGTTCAGCACACTAAGGGGACTGAGTGGGCTCAGAGGATCCAGAATCCTCTACCACAAGATGAAGACTGAGGGAGAGATTCTAGTGATGTGACTTTTGGGGGAAGCTAGGGAAGAGACAGAGACCCCCACCTAGATCTCCTACTGGTCTTTTGATGATTAAGGTACCACAACACACGGCAATAGCTCAGTAGTGGATTTAAGTTTTGCTGATGTATTATGTAGGATCTTCCCTCAATACTGGATCCACTTTGCAACATAGAAAGATTTTAATGTCACCCAGTGTCAGAAACTGATCTAAAACAAACAATAATTTGTTCACACTTCTTTTTCAAAGTTCTGCCCACTGTAAAGGCAAACAGTGACTCTACCAATTCTCCTGTGCTGCAGAAAGCAAACTGCAATCTCCCTCCCTTACATAATGTTACCACTGAAGACTGATTTCTGTAAGTGCCATTTTGTCCCCCCTGGTTCCTACAATCCTAAAGTCTACAGACAATCCTCTCAACTGCAGCACGTAAGAGAGAATCACAAGCAGGTAACACAGGAGAGGGACTGAGTTCTGCTTCATATATACATAGCAAGGTGCCAGACACACTGAAGTTCTGAAAGCTCATAGACAACTCATGGACAAAGGCTTTAAACAAAGTTTTCACAGGGCTGGAAAAATCTTGAATTACTTATCTTCTGTCTTGATTTTGTAACTATATTTTATTCACAGTTTTTTTCCTAAACTTACTTCCTGGCACCATCTTCTTCAACTTCCCCTAAACTAAATGCTCGATTCTAAATGAACTCCCTCAATACTAGTCAGAACAGGAAAAAAAAACTACACACAAAGACAAACCACAAGCCCAAAAGAAAAAACAACTCCCAACAAGCAAACAAACGAAACCAATCCAAACCCGAGGGCAGCTAAATATTTCAAAAAGGGCAAAGAGACAGAGGTATTTTCACAATGCCTATTTTCTGTGGTATTTGTCAGTTTTTTAAAGATGTCTAAATGAATTTAAAAGTTCAGAGTCCTTAATGGTGGTTTTGCATAAATCATCAATGATTCATTATAAAATCTACCCAGGGATCTGGTTGTCATCTCAAGGGAGAACCAGCAGTCATAGTCTTGAGATTTGGATTCTGCATATTAACAGCAGCTACTGAGTGCTGGAAGAGAGCACTAGACATCATCCAGCAGCAAGAGAACCTTCAGGAATGGGACAGCAGAAATGCAGTGAAAGGGATAGGAAAAATGTTTAGAAAATTGAGGGGGAAAAAGAGAAGAACATGGACATTCTTTCTATAGCTGTTTGTCTTCCAGGTTTCCTGGGCTTTGCATTTGCAAGATCAAACTTGGGAAGACCACAGAAGACAGAGAATAAGAATAGAGATTATAGAAATCTGGTCAATGAGCCACTGACCAGTCACAGATCCAACAAGGAAAAACTGACTAGCATATCTTTGGCATGAAAGTTCTCCATGGTGACTCTAGTAGGAGAGAGTGCCTAGGGCAAGAGAGCAAATTGTGTAACAGACAAATAAAACTGATGTGAACTACAATCACAGCCTTAGGAAGGTGGTGCTGATACCACCACTGTTGTCCCTCTCCTCCCTTCCTCACCTTGGTATCATGGGTATCCTGTGAGCAGAAGGAAAGCTGAATGAGCTGGTCTCTGCAGAGGTATTAGCAAGAACAAGTTTCTACAGTCTTGGTGGTAAGGTGAAGCGTGAAGAGCATGTTCAACCATTGTATGTAAAAAAGGAGATAGTCAGACAGCACTGCTGGATGCCATGAGGATAATTCCAAGAGGGATGTAGCTGGAAAACTATTTGTTTTGCTCTGGAGCTGACTTCTTGCAAATCATTCTCCTGCCACTCTAAGAGGCAAGGACACGGCAAAAGGTATCTCTCTTGAAGGTACCTTTAGAAGTATTTCCAAGGTACAGCCCTTGGAGGAGGGCTGAGAGGATGGTATCAAATTCTATCTCTCAGACAACATATTGCTATAACTGAACAGAATATCAGGAAAGGGATAATGAATGACAGCAGCAAAATGAACTAAAGGAAAATAAAATACCCAAACCCCCAGCTGACTATAGGTTAAAGCTTCCTGGTCCAAGAGACACACTAAATCAGAGGATTGTCTCTCAAAGGAAGTGCTGTAGTTTAACAGAGCTTGACTGGACAAAAGCCACTAGATGTGTGAACAGGAACAAGCCTGATTCAACAAGATGGATTGCTCTGAACTCTATCACTCTTTTCCAGCCTCAATGTCCCATCCTAAGATTTCTCTTTGTTTTCTTTCATGTCCAGTCCTCGTCACTTCCTTAAGCTCAAGCTCAACAAAAGTTTCTCTTCTCAGTTAAATTTTACATCCCAGGACTTCTCACCATCTCCTCCCCCACACTCCCTCAAAGTATGCTATTCTTCACACAATATTCCATTCTATTTAAAGGAAACTCCAATCAGCCATTCACCACCAGAAGTATTAAGGCATGCGGTCTCTGCTGAAGCAAAGGATAATTTTGTATTTCTAAATAAATGCAGCTTGCTTCCAGTCACAAACAGATTGCTTCTTAATTGAACTTGGGAGTTGAATTATATGGTGAATTAGGAAAAAAGAACAACTCTGTATTTAGTGAATTGTTCCCCTAAGAGGGAGCTATATGGGATTGAATTGCAAATGATGGCACCAAACCCTGCAGCCGGGCCCCTCTCCTGCACCCAAGCTGCTGACCTCTGCCGTGCTACAGTGTCATTCCCGCAGACTGCTTTTCCGAGCTGTGAGCACATTCTTTCCCAGAGATCAGTGCAAGCCTTGGTTTCTTATGCAAAGGAGATGCTTGAATAAACTAGTGTGACTAATGAAATCTACATCATCTTTGCATATTTTGTCTCATTGTAGCTGATGAAAAGGGACAGCACTACACAAAGGCCAGATATGAGTGCGCAGATACACCGGATATTTTCAAACTCTACTAATCTCAGTAGCACGACAGGGAGCACTCACACCCTACTCTCCCACACAGGTGTTTTGGAGTCATAGATGCGAATTTTGAAGGATCTTGTTCCAATTCACTTGAGCTTTTAGACATTTCCTACCTTTGTGATATCTAAACACAGCTCAAAGATTAAAGTGACTTAACAGATATTTAATCCTCTCTTGTGATTCTTCCCAAGAGGAGGTGAAAGCAAAACCCTAGCAAAATAAAGATAAGTAACTGACATGCCATAATCAATAAATAAGGAAGCAAAGAAATTCGTCTTGCATTTGGAAGCAGCTGCACATAGATTGCAGGCAATGTGCAGGTTCTGTTAACCACTCAAAGCATTTGAGAAGCTGTATCACTTTGTTGGACTATCCTGTCATATCCAAGAGTTACAGTGCTACTGCTCCAGAGTATGAAAGGCACATGTATGTCTTGAAGCCTATTACTGTTTGAAAAATCTCCATTCTCCTCTTCAGTGTTTGTTTGACAATATGCTCTACGAAAAGCAAATACAGTGATAAAAAGGCTGGCTTGGTCTACTACTTATCATAACAAGGTGAGCAAAACAGGGATGGATTTGAATTCAGCAGTTAACAAGCCTTCCCAAGTTCAATTTCATCTTCAGTACTTCCCACTTGTCGCTGTGCCAAACCAGCCATCACCTTTCTCCATCCTAACTGTGTAAGCTTTGTCTGTTTCTCTAAATACCAGAGATGACACAGAATTTGTTAGGTCACGTCTCTTAACCTCTTTTCATTTCCACATTTTTTGTGACTCCTAGCAATTTGTCCTGCTTATACAGCTATAACTCCAGCAGGACACTGTTGGACTCCCTAACTAGATAACTTAGTTCTGTGCATGACCTGGCAGAGAACACACAGGAGATTCTCTGCCCAGGCTGGGGAATATTCAATCCCCTACTTACACTTGTACAACAACTCACTTTTCTGTTTCCTGCAGACCAGCAGGAGCTTGACTGACTGAAAGAAATGTCCAGTACCTTAAAATGCACCACAAATCTGAGAAATCCACCACTCTTACAACCCTGACCAAAGAATAGGTGCCTAAGTTGTTTGCAGTTACTAGAGAGACAGCCTGAGGTGGTAGGTAAAGGTCCAGCGAAGTAGAAAGCAGCAGGCTGTGGCATTGCTGGGAAGAAAGCAATTTATCTCACTCTTACAGAAGAGGAAATTGAAAACCCAATTTTGTTAAAATCCATCCAAGTTAACCAAAATAAAATACAAAACATTAAGAAAGAGGGAGCTCACAGAGCATGCCATCTAAACTGCGGTGCTTGTGGTTCCCCTGTACCACTGGCACAGGACAAAAGATGTGCGACCTGAGGAAAAAGCAAGACACAGACTCCATTCAGTACTCGTAAGTACCATGATCATGAGAGAAGCTTCTGGAAGAACAAGATAAGTCAAAGTTGATGTTACATGCTGCTTTTTAACTTCCTCATTAACCAGTGGTCAAGAACTTCATTTAGAGTAGAAATAAAACCACTTTATTGCACTGGATTTTCTAACCACAGAGAAAGTGATGATTTTATTAAAATAAGCTCTACTGGGAAAACGTATTCAGAATGTGGAACAGATGTTTCCCAGAGCTGGTGAGGAGTCTATAGCATAAACCTTTCATAAACCCCCAGGCCCTGGAGATCTGAGCAAATGATTTGAGATAGATCCTTCAGCATTTCCTGTCAGTGGAATAGCTGAAGTTCCCTCAATTTACTTTAAAAAAAATGAATTAAAGAGAAGAATTCTGAACCTCTAACTCCCTGCAGGAATCTGTTTTTCATATTCAGAGTAAGCTGACTAGCTGCAATAACTCAGGAGAGTCCCAGAGTCCAGAGGCTTGACAAGCAGGTGCTCTCCACATTAGCTCTGCAAATGCTCGTGCAGGGTGAGGACGCTGGCCTCCCAGGGAAGTTCATGAGAAGGTGGTGAACACAACTAAGCAAACGCTTCTTTTTAAAGAAGGCATTGCAAGGAATGGGACAATCTGACCCACCCTCTGCTCCAACCTTTCAATGCTTAAGGGGAGCAACACTCTGTGGAGCGGAAGGGGCATTTTCCTTAAGGCCATAATAACCACCTCTGCTCCCTGGCATAAAATGACAGACAGATAAGAAAATAACAAGAAAGATAAAAAGTTACTTACAACCTGTGTCAAGACACTGATTTCCTCTAGTGACAAAGAGGTCTGCAAGTCTCTGGCTTACAGTTTGTTTAGTGAGGCGAGCGAAAAAAGCCAGAGTACACAATTACTTTCACCATGTGCTCATCTCTGCTGTATGGCCAACACATCAAAGCAGTAATGTGTAGAACCAATTACCCTCCACACCGTTGCACTGGTTATCTAGTTAACCTGATGGATCAAGATCTGTTTCTAACAGGTGTCTGCCTCTACACTACAGTTCTCTCGACTCACAAAAATCCTGCTCCAACCCTGTCTCTCCTTTGAAAGGAAAAAAAAACAGAAGTGAACTTGCAGGTGATAAGGAAACATTCAGAGCTGGCGCAGCTTTGCCCACTACTGCTCTAGCAGGCAGTATTAGCCCTTCACCTCACTCTGCTAACAGCCCTTTCCTCTGACCTGCACTGCCTGATTTCTTCAGCCTCAATCTACTCTGGGCCTCTTCGGGCACAGCCATGCACAGCTCCCTGTGCTGCCCTGCAGCATCCCCTTACCTTGCTGCAGCTGTGGGCTCCCAGTCAGAGCCCAGAGCTCTCCAAAGGCTAGCCAGACTTCTCCCACTCAGCCTTTCTAATCCTTTTGTTTCCCCCCTACCTTGTTTATAATGGATAAAAATTAACTAAAAATGGAAATGCTACACTGGACACTAAATTATCTTTGAATGCAATTAAAACTCCTTTCACGGAGAGCATGTAGTGCCAGAGACCTTTCTTTCGGCCTGCTTTCTACCTGGATATTCAGACGCTCCCAATCCTGGAGCTCTTTGAAGAGGTTTTGGTAGTTTGTGTCCACTAGCAGCCTGTATCACGTTTAACAGGCAGATGAGCACCCAAAGTAGATACAGTCAAAGCATCATGTCTGCTTGGTTACCTACCAGCTCCACCATATGCTATTTAAAGGGCAATCCAAACTACCTGCCAACATCAGGGAAAGTAGGGAAGCTGAGGCATAAGCCAGCCTTGAGTCAGAAGAAGTTGGATTTTAACATCTTGGGGAGTAGAAGTCCAATAAGGACACTGTTGGGTAGCTTTAGGCTATCTTCAGCCCCAAGGTACAGGCTCCTTAGTGAAACAGATGTCCAAAATGTTTGCAGTCATTAAAGAAGCTATGGGGGAGCTGGTGGGTGGGTTTGTATATGGAAAAGGAGCTTTCCTCACCGCAGTGATCTGCCCACTGAGAGAAGCTGGCAGAGAAGCTGCCTTCTCTGTTCCAGGGACAGCTGCAGTGCAGAGGGGAAGTCAGGTCTCAAACCATAGGTCTCTGCCACAAACTGGCTCCAGGATTCAGCAAGACCATCACCTGCAAAAAGAGGAGTGGCTAATCCCCTCCCTAACACAGCCTTGTGCATCTCACACTAGCATCTTTGCTCTAGGAAGTGGAACAGTAAGGTAATCTGAATATTCTTTTTGCCTCTGATCTTTGCCCCAGAGAAACTTGTTACCACTTCCCCAGAGCTGTCCAAGTCACCATCTGGCCTTCAGAACTACAGCAGCAAACACAGTGCAGCATTTCAGCCTAAAACTAATTTGCTTTCTTTCCCCACTTGACAGCTGAATAAATACTTTGTCCTTGCCATTTGAAAAGAGGAGCCACAGCAAAGGCTTTTTTTGTCCCGTGCAGCTCCAGCCTTCTTTCCAAATTAGGCCTGAACAAGCAGCTCAAAGTGAGCACATTTATTCCACAAATGTAACCCCTTTCTGCTCACAATCAACCACGAGCAATTTACGACTTCTAATTTATTTGTTTTTTGCTATTATCCATCAAGCCATTTTGGCTACCGATTGTTTCTTGGACCTGCCAGCTACTTTGCTGAAAAGGGTAAGCAACTTTCATCTTGTGGGCACAGCAACACAAAGGAGAGAGCCTCAGGGTCAAGACACCCAAGCCAGCCTCGTGGAGTGACTACCCTGCAATGACCGATCGCAGAACTTACTGACCCCCCTCTCTTTCTGACCATTTCTGCCTCCGAACTCATTTGCTAAAACACCTTTGGAAATGACAAGGCAGCCTATGCAATTGAGGCAAATTCAATGTCTCATTCAAGCAAGTATTCAAGGAAATTAGGCATTTGCCCAGCTCTGAAACAAATGCACAATTTAGGCAATTTTGCAGTTACTGGGTAAGGACTGTCAAATTTTACGATTAGGGTAATGGATTTAACTTCCAATGTCATTTCCACATTTCCATATGGATAAACTGATCTCCTCGAGTACATTTGCCCATGTGTTCCCTGCATCACAGTTAATTAATATAAAGCTATTTAATAACTTCCACTTAAACACAAAAGACTATTCAGACTCTTCTGGCATCAGCAGAAGGAACAGCCTCCCAGTGTGTTACACCAGCTGTAGACAAGAGCGACAGAAAATTTAATTAAGAGCAATTGAGAGCAAGACAGTTGCAAACAGAAATCAGATGTTATAAATGCTCTACATAATGACTACCCCAACTCTTTAAAGAGTTAATAAGGCCATCTAGCATCAACTCCCAGGTGCTTAAGTTGTGCCCAAAAGAGAACTTAGGGGATGCAAAATGCAATGGGGCTGACAGCCAAAGTCAAAGTCAAGCAGGGAACAGCAGGGATTCAGCATTGCTAGTGCAGTGGCATGGCTGCAGCTATGCCCAAAGTTGATGGTGGCATCATGTTGAATAAGGAGGTAAAGAAATGGGCTGTTTGGAAGCAGTTTCAAACATAGCATCAACGAATATAGTTTCCACAGATGTCTTTGGGTGCTTAAAAGGAGTTAATTGACTCATCAACAAAATCCAGGCTGATTAATTTATGATGCATAGCATTTGACGAAAGTGATACTATGCTACTGCCTTCCTGGCTAATTTCTGAAAGAAGCATATGAACTGTACTCACAGGATAAACAGAGTTAAAGTTTCCACTAAGAATGAGTAAGTGACAGAGGCTGAAATAGCTGGGGACTTTTGTTACAATGGAGAAAGCTTTACTGCTTATGCAGATTAATTTTAGCAATATTGCAGAGCTCAGAGAATCAGTAAAAGAAAAACCACAGAAGTCTGAATGCTGGCTGCACTGCAGAAATGAAACCTCTTATTTTGACAGGCAGGAGGCCACCATCCAGAAAACTTGATTATAGGGAACAGTACATTTACAAAACAAACTTTGTGGTGCATGTGACCAGCTGCCACCGGGAACCCAGACAAGAGGGAAACATACATCTTACTCCATGGGGAACCCAGAGCAAGTAGTAGGGCTGTGTCATTCAGTTGTGCTCTGGAAAGGGCCAGGTGGTATCTTCACTTATTACTTGGAACTCTCTTTACCCAGCCCTGTAGGAATTATATCACAAATGGGAAAGAGGACATAGAGTTTATTTCTTGGGTGTTGAGTGAAGGATTTCCTTGCTTGTCACAAGTTAAGTTTGAAACAGCCAAGTGGGTGAAGGAACACTGCACACCCTACTGGTCCCAACTGGTTTTGAAGCTACACTTCATACTGGGAAGACCTTAGTCTGAAGAAAATTTGAGCCTGCATATTTTCTGTTGGGACAGCCAGGGTGAAGACTCTAGCACCTCTTATTGCTACTCAGGCCCATGAGCAGCACCTTACTGCCTTGGGAGGCAGCTGACAGCCTTCTATTAACATCTGATCACCTGCCTCAAGATCACCTGCCTTTGTTCTGGTGGGCGACTTTAACCTACCAGACATCTGCTGGGACTTAAACACTGCAGAGAAGAAGCAGTCTAGAAGGTTTCTAGAATGTGTGGAAGACAACTTCCTATCCCAGCTGTTATGTGAGCCTACCGGGGGGCAGCCCTGCTTGACCTGCTGCTCACAAATAGAGAGGGGCTGGTAGAGGATGTGGTGGTTGGAGGCCGCCTGGGGTCCAGTGACCATGAAATTAAAGAGTCTTCAATGTATGGAGAAACCAGGAGGGGCATCAACAGAACCTCCACACTGCACTTCCAAAGGGCAGACTTCAGCCTATTCGAGGAACTAACTCAGAAAGTTCCTTGGGAAAAAAGCCCTTGAAAACAAAGGGGTCCAGGAAGGTTGGACCTACTTCAAGAAAGAGCTCCTGAAGGCACAGGAGCAGCTGTGCCATTGAGCTGCAAGACGAGCCGACGAGGGAGGCAGCCAGACAGGATGGGCAGGGAGCTGCTGAAGGAATTAAAGATTAAAAAGAGAGTGTATCACCTTTGGAAAAGAGGGGAGGTGTCCCAGGAAAAGTTCAAGGAAATTGCTAGGTCTTGTAGAGGAAAAATTAGAGAGGCAAAAGCCCATTTACAACTTAGGCTGGCCATGGCTGCCAAGGAAAATAAAAAATGTTTCTTTAAATATATGAATGGCAAGAGAAGGGCCAAGGACAACCTCCAGTCCTTATTAGATAACGAGGGGAATATAGTGACAAAGGATGAGGAAAAGGCAGAGGTGCTTAACACCTTCTTTGCCTCAATCTTCACTAGTGGGACAGGTTGTCTCCAGGACAGCTGGACTCCTGAAGTGGTGGATGGAGGCAGGGACTAGTATAGTCCCCCTCTAATCCATGAGGAAGAAGTAAGGGACCTGCTGATACACTTGGATCCTCACAAGTCCATGGGACCGGATGGGATCCATCCTAGGGTGCTGAGAGAGCTGGCAGCTGAGCTGGCCAAGCCACTCTCCATCATTTATCAGCAGTCCTGAACCTCCACAGAGGTTCCTGAAGACTGGAAGCTGGCCAGTGTGATACTCATCCACAAGAAGGGTCGTAAGGAGGAGCCAGAAAACTACAGACCTGTCAGCCTAACCTCAGTGCCAGGCAAGGTGATGGAACAGGTCATCTTGAGAGCCATCACACAGCACCTACAGGGTGGCCAAGGGAAGTGGCCCAGCCAGCATGGGTTTAGGAAGGGCAGGTCCTGTCTCACCAACCTGATCAATCTCCTTTTATGATCAGGTTACCTGCCTGGCGAATGTGGGGAAGGCTGTGGATGTAGTCTACCTGGACTTCAGCAAAGCCTTTGACACTGTCTGCCACAAGAAGCTCCTAGCCAAGCTGGCAGCTCATGGCTTGGACAGATTCACTCTGTGCTGGGTCAAGAACTGGCTGGATGGCAGAGCTCAGAGAGTGGTGGTGAATGGTGCCACATCCAGTTGGCAGCCAGTCACTAGCAGTGTTCCCCAATGATCAGTGCTGGGCCCAGTCCTGTTCAATATCTTTATTGATGATCTGGACGAGGGGATTGAGTCCAGCATCAGTAAGTTTGCAGATGACACCAAGCTAGGAGCAGGTGTTGATCTGTTGGAAGGTAGGAGAGCCCTGTAGAGGGACCTAGACAGGCTGGATAGGTGGGCAGAGGACAACGGGATGAGATTTAACAAGGCCAAGTGCAGGGTTCTGCACTTTGGCCACAACAACCCCAAGCAGTGCTACAGGCTGGGGACTGAGTGGCTGGAAAGCAGCCAGGAGGAAAGGGACCTGGGGGTACTGGTGGAAAGTGGGCTGAAGATGAGCCAGCAGTGTGCCCAGGTGGCCAAGAGAGCCAATGGCATCCTGGCCTGCTTCAGGAACAGTGTGGCCAGTAGGACAATGGAGGTTATCCTTCCCCTGTACTCAGCACTGGTCAGGCCACACCTTGAGTACTGTGTCCAGTTCTGGGCCCCTCAATTCAAGAGAGATGTTGAGGTGCTGGAGCGTGTCCAGAGAAGGGCAACAAAGCTGGTGAGGGGCCTGGAACACAAACCCTATGAGGAGAGGCTGAGGGAGCTGGGGTTGTTTAGCCTGGAGAAAAGGAGGGTCAGGGCTGACCTCATTGCTGTCTACAACTACCTGAAGGGGCATTGTAGCCAGGTGTGGGTTGGCCTCTCCTCCCAGGCAACCAGCAATAGAACAAGGGGACACAGTCTCAAGTTGTGACGGAGGAGGTATAGGCTGGATGTTAGGAGGAAGTTCTTCCCAGAGAGAGTGATTTGCCATTGGAATGGGCTGCCCAGGGAGGTGGTGGAGTCACCGTCCCTGAAGGTCTTCAAGAAAAGCCTGGATGAGGCACTTAGTGCCATGGTCTAGTTGACTGGATAGGGCTGGGGGATAGGTTGGACTGGATGATCTTGGAGGTCTCTTCCAACCTGCTTGATTCTATGATTCTATGATCTGATGTTGACTCAAATGTTATCTCAAGGATCTCTCTCTCTCCTACATCATACTAAGAAGTCATAGAGGGGCTGTATAAAATATAGCAAAAGCAGGAACAAACCCCACAATGCGAATGAAAGGATAAGAGTAAGAGAGCATTTGTCAGCATGTGGGCCAGCTCTCCATGCGCATCACCTAATGGAGAGGTCTGAGTAGGCAAGTAAGGGAAAGAGCAAACTCCCTTCAGTGAATATAGGAAAGAGAAAATGGTTGAACACACTGAATTGTGGGCAGGGAAAAAGATGAAAATGCCTCCTGAGGTAGGAAAATACAGCCCACTGTGCAAAGCAGAAGGGGCTACAGGTGACCCAAGGATGAGTGGGAATCTCTAAAGCAAGAGAACTCAGTGCACAATACAGAAATTTGTGGAATAAAGAAACCAGAAGAATCCCTCAAGCATACGCAGGAGGAAAAAACCAAGCTGCTGCTTTGCACCGCTCTTGTGCAACTCACATTCAATAGCTACAGGAATTCTTCCTTACTGGAAGCAACCAGTGTGGAAAGAGCAAACCAGCCTATCCAAAAGCACAAAGCTGCCCTGTGCTGTGCTTTTGGAAGTGTAAGATGCAAATCCTTCCAGAGCAGAACCTGTGCCTGTGAAGTGAGCTGCAGCTCATCAGATGGACCAGCACATGTGCCATGCAACATATGCCCAGGGCTCTTGACTGCAAGCCTGTGCCATCACCCCACAGGCACTGTCCAACTGACAGATTAATCCAGTAGCAGTGGCAGGATGAGAACAGGCAGACACGCCTGACAAGCCAGCTTGCTGCTCCTGAAAGCTCTGCTGTCCTGATTCAGGGCTGCTTCTCCAACCTTGCAGGGGACAGTTGTTCTCTTTGCACATATATGCCTCCCATGCTTTAGCACAGGTCACCTCCTCTATTCTATTACCATCACATAGCAGACTGGCAGACTCTTTCTGCAACTAGCAAAACAACCTCCCTGAGATCAGCAATTAGAGAGGATAACCCCTCTCAACATTAAAAAAAAAAAATCGAGTTGGTACATAGGAATCAAAAAAAGAAAAATACTTGGAATGAAAATATCAATCCTAAAGATTAGCATTTGTTAGCAAGAGAGCTTTAACTACTGAGGGAATCAGAAGGTTCATCAGCAAAAGACAAGGGTTATAGGCTTTCTAGACAACCATCTTTATACTGGAGAAAATCAGATAGGTCTGAGAAGGCTGAACTAGTATTGTAATACTCTGAGATGGAAGGAAAAGAACATAGTATCTGCTTTTCTACAAAGAGATCACTGCCCTATTGCACATAAATGTGGATTTGGGAAAGGAGTTAACTTAGAAAAGCAGTGTGAAAGAGCACTCTCAGTCCTGGAGGACTTAACCAGTTTTCTAAAGGTGAGCTCCTGCTTTGTCCTAGCAAAATATTTTTGTGGTTGTCTGCTCTGGTAAAACCTCTGAGTGAATGGACTCAGAAAGGTAAACACTGGGGCTAGTCACAGGAAAATCATTTGGTACAGCTAAACAAACCTCAGTCAGCATCAAGCCATCAGACACGTGGCACTGACTTTTCCACAGAGCTGGCTGAGGCTCTGCGTCCTGTTAAAGGCTGCATGGACTGCAAAGAGATATCTTAGAGTACATGTCACATGTTGTGAAGAACTGTAAGGAGGTATGCAAGCAGATGGACTGAGCCTTCAGACAGGTCTCTTGAAACAAAGATGTCCCTCTACCCACATAAGAGGAAGCAACCTTCACTAAAGATTTCCCAGTGAAAGAGCAGACCCTTGTAGAGAGTTCACAGATGTGGGTTGTGTTACAGCATGTGCACAATCATTTGCATTGCTTCTGGACAGTTATGGCAAATACATCTTAGATTAAGTTAGCGCAACCTCTAGATTCGCTCCAGCCCTAAATGAAGTAAAGGCTGGGCTCCAGGCAGATGAAGTCTACCCTTTCTACCCTGAGCCAAGAGCCACTATAGCAGAGCACCAAACATGAGTTACAAGGGAAAACCATCTCTGAGCTTGGTATGCACATGCCAAGTCAGATGAGTTTAACATTCTCATCTTCAAACCCATAAGTAAGATCTTCCCTAGAATTCTGGTCAGCCATCACCAAACACCCCTAGATTTTGCATTCTTCTAGAAGGGAATTTTCCCACTAACTTAAATTTCACTAGAAACACAGTAGTAGTATCAGAGAGGACTTGAAAGCAATGTGCAACACTGCTACTGGCCACAGCATCTAGACTGAGCAACTTCTCCCTAAATGAAGCAGAAGAAGCCCTGCTTGTAACTGCTTCCTGCACCTTAAGCATTCCACTGGAGGAGAAGTCTTATTCTCCACCCTAAGGCTGAACAGCACAACTCTTAGCAGGACAGGTGCCCTCTGTTTGAACTGAGCAACTGTCCTGCAAGCAATCCCAGCTCAAACAACACCTTGCCTCAAGAAAGGAACCAGGGAACAATGAAACATGTATTAGGGGCTGACAGCCCACCCCAGGTGAATTAAAAGCTGGTATGTAACTTGAAAAACACTGCAATCATTCCCCTTGCACCATACAGGCTTTCTGGTGTGCACTCACATAGGACTGCACATTCTTCTGGTCTCTGCCAGATCTCTCCAAAGTTTGCCTTCAAGGCTCCAAAGCAGTTTATGCACATTGCATTGAAACATGATTCCTGGGCTGCCATGCTACAGAGGGAAAAAAAAAAGTCTATCTAGAAGCAGGTGGAGTCCCACAGAACAAGGTGACCATGGGCATCTCAAAGCAAGGAAAAGCAAAGCTGATTGCTGCAGATATGGCTGTGTGCAGACTCACTGAAGCAGCAGAGTAGCTGCCTCCATTTTCACAGCAGGCTCAAGAACAGCAGAGCTATCATGTGCCAACACATCAACTCCCTGCACTTATTAAGAGAAGAATTACAGCAGAGCTCCTGTCTGCCTCATTTGCCAGAGAGTAACTCACACAACTTCACTGTCAAAGCCTCCAGCTACTCATGATAGCCTCTTTCTCCTCTCTGGTTTCAGTTGAAATCCTGGGATCAAACATAGCCCTGTCCCAGCTGCACTGTTATCTGAAGCTCACTCTACCTAGCAAAGATGCTCTATAAATCCTTCCTGCCACTTATTTGTAGCAGTCTGAAAGCCTCATCAAAACTCTTAGGTTCAGAGGCAAAGAAACTGTTTTGACTGTTCTTGAAAAGCATTCTTGGCAGCAGCGGGATGCAGAGTCAGTGCCTCAGCAGCAAGTCCAGCACAGCATGGCATCAGTGAGGGCAGCCAGACTCCCATGTCTTCTGCTCTGCTGGTGCCAGACCCAGAAGGTACAAACTTGCCTTTCTCACTCACAGAAGTGCCTTTCAAGACTAGAAACTGCCTCTGTTATCAAAACAAATCAGGAAGAGAGGTAACATATCAGAAAAAGACTCTTAATACCTATGCTGCCTAAAAGGGCTTAAAGTAAGCCTGTTAGGATCAAGTATCCTTCCCACAAGCATGGCAAAAAAATAAAACCTCTTTTGCCACTGTGGCTAACGATTCAGCAGATAAAGCAACAAAGCAAAGACAATGACCTTGCACTAGTGGACTCACCTGGGTCCAAAACAGAGATGATGCTATGCAGTTTCATAGCCTGCCCACAGATCTTAATTTCTGCACCAAAAGTTTGATTCAAGTTTCTACTAAACCAAAATTATGTTTGTAAAAGCAAATGAAAGGTAAAAAACATAATCCATGAGAAACATTTCAAAACTGTAAGCTCTTTGAAAAATCTTTCATCAAAGTGATTAGGAGCTGATGAAGCACAGGCTTGCTGAGGATAGCACTCACTGGCAGACGTCCAGATACTGGGTTCATTTCATTATGTTTGAATAATTACTGTATCTCTCTGTGGCCAAATACTAAGAGCATCCACTTCAACACTGCTGCATGAGAACAAGGAATCCTCTGAGCTTTGGACCCAGGGTCAAAGGACAGCAACCAATAGGAGGAAAAAATCCCAAATACTCTTTTTTTTTCTGGTTTAGAAAATTAAAAAATCTTATAACTGTATTCTAGACAAAAACGGAAAGGTCAAATGTGCAACTTTAAGCAGTTCATTCTTTCACCAGATCACCGATGAGGGCAAAATTGGGCTTCAGGTAAAGCAGAGCTGACACTGAGAGACCTATGAAAGGAAAGCAGAACTGTTTTTACTGGAATTTAAAAAAAAATTGGGTTGGAGAAAAGCACTTTGGAATAAACCTTCAGTGAAATCCTGACAGGGTTCAGACAAGAAATTAACCTAGACAGTAATCCTGAGCCCTATTAGAAGGGTACACCTCCTTGCATTCACTCAGAGTCACTCTACACTGCATGCAAATACTCTCCACAAACTCACAGCTCAGAGTTTTAGCTGAGACAAAAGACACCTAAAAACTCCTTGGATTAAATGGGCTACATTTGTCTGTAGACTGCCACCATAGTTGCCTTTCTCTCAGCAGGAGTCAAAGAAAACTTTGTTTTCATAAATGGACCAACAAAAGCCTTCTGCAGTTTTAAACTGCTCAGTCTATGGTCTTCCTGGCTAATTCTTGAAAAAGAAGTTCCTTTGGAGCAGTGAAGACTATTCACATCAGTAAGCACTATTGGGTCATATGCTGCACTTCAGAAGGCTTTAAGTACATAACAAGTGTTGCAGTTGCTTGTGTAATGCCAATTCCCTGCCTGACCACTCACGCAAAATAATCCAGGCATACTGGACAGAGACATCCAGTGAAAGCTGGAGATGCACATGATTCCCAGAGCTCTGAGGCAAAGCACCAAGTTGGGTACCAGTGAGACAGATGTCCCTAACTGAGCAGTCTTCAAGGGGAATGCTAGAGAGCTATAAACCAACACCCCTCAGAGGGGAGAAACCATGATCCTGCTCTGTGGCTTCACCCTGAAGACAATGCTAACTTGCTTTAAGTCCTGGACAGCAGGAATAAAACACTAGCTATGATATTTGCTAGAAAATTCTTGGAAGCACTGAACTTCAAACACATCCCACTCTCAAGCAGACTCACAAAGTTTAGAGGTCTGAATGGCAACTGCAGCATTTCTGCAAGCAGGAAATTAATGAAGAAAACAAGCCTGGGGCATAATGATGCTGTGAAATGAAGCTTAACACAAAGAGCTCTGGTCAAATTCATGAAGTTCTCAGATCACATTCCTTGCCTCTTTCTCTCAAGGGCATAGAGGAGGACATAACTTTTCTTTCTAGACAAAGACTGGAAGTAGGTGAATAGAGGGAAAGCCTGAAACATCTAACAGTCTCAGTCTCTTTTACTGAAGTAGATCATCTTCAGCTGGGTCCCGTGAAGAACCATGTCCTTGGTCATCCCTAAGTATGTGGGAACTTTGTTCTTCCTCCAGAGCCTGACAGCTGCAGATGCTTCACACAAGCTAATAGGGTGTACGTCTACAAACAGGCCAACAGTGTCAAATGACAGAGTTTCCACCCCTCCTCCCAGCTGAACAGCATTTTCTGGGGACAAGGAAACAATGCAGAGGAAGAAGAATGCCTGGCCTAATAGCACGGTCAGAGCTGCAGCTCCCAGATACGAAGAGCCTATGTGTCTCTCTATATGTACTAAGTACTTCCTCTGCTATACAACTAATCCGATTAACAGCTTTGGGAAACTCTGAAATGTTATAATTCAAGGGGTCGCAGTCATAAAAGGTCTTGGGCTGTTTCTGTACAGAGGTTGCATTATTCCCACTGGAAATAAAAAAGCAGCAAGCAGGACTTTCTCCCAGGAAGAATGGGTCCCAATCTCCACCATGCTGAAGTAGACCACCCTCTTATAATCACAAGTGTCAAGCAAGCCCTGCAAGAGAAGAATCAACCCTTCCTGCCCCTGCAGAAATCCCCCTTACAGGGCAGGTGAACACAGAGATCCCTCTGTGCATGCTCCTCAGAAAGCATGACAGTCACAGGGGCTGCCCATTTGTCAGCTTCCACTTCCTAAAAGGCTGAAGACCAGGGGCATAAACGAATCTTGTCAGAGATGAGGGCAGGGACAAGTGAGTGATGTGACATCACCATTCACCTAATGAAAAGCATCATATGACACACCAGCCTTGCCTCAGTCAATAAAATGTGCAAGGAAGAGACTAGTGCAACCACACAACATGAGACGTGGTTGTTAAGTGCCTGCATTACAGGATACATGCAGGTTAAAAAATTCTATACATCTGTCAGATGGCACAGGTCAGGCACAAGTTCCAAGCAAAAGAAATGTGCCAGCTAGGACAGCTGAAAAAGCCACCAGAGCAAACTAACACAGTTAAACATTACTGGGGAAGCAATGCCAGACAGTTTCCTCACCTAACTTCAGGAAATAACAAAGGAAATGTGGTCAAGATGAATGCTGCCTGTACCATTTACTTAGTACTGATTTTCATATTTATCTTCTGCTAAGAAGGCAATCAAGTCCTAATTACTTATCACCTCAGAAAGAGTCACAGTCCAAAACATGATATGAATGGGCTAAGTGGCACAACAACATGGGACAACTGAATTTAGAGAGAACAATTTGCCATGTGAAGAACTGGACAGCCCTTCTCTGTCCAGCATGTCAGCAGCTGTATGAATTTACTCAGTTATACTGGCATCAAAAACATGCCTCTGTGTGGGATGTGTCATCTTTCATGCTCACTCCAACAGGAAGCCGGAGCACTGATCCCCAGAATAGCAGCTATTCAACGCTTACATGCTCTGACACCAGAGCTAGACAGTGACAAGGATACAAAACCAGTGACCAGTCCTTACAAATGGTACAATATGAGCTGAGATGCATGCAGGTCAGGTGAACATACAATTTCAGTGATTGCAGCCTCTACTCAACCTTCTTGCTTGAATAAGATCATACACTGCACAAAAAGAATGTGAGGAGAATAAGAATCAAAAAGTAACAACAAATTGACTTTCCCTGTTCCAAATACATTTCCTTCTGAATTTGTAAAAGGGAGTTCCTTGTAGAAAGAGATCAGTGCTGTGAATTTGAAAATCTTTTCCCTCAGACAAGACAAAATCAGTTATATCAGATTGCTATTTGCTGTCAGTTCAGAGTGGGATCCCACCCCAGTCACATAACTAAGCTCTGCATGCACCTCCCTGCCAGTGGGAACAGGCATCATGAATGAGAGGGAGCTCCTTCCTCTCCGAGAATAAAATCAAGGAAATGGAGGCATCACCACCTCAGAGTGGTGCCCTTACCTGACGTGTGTCTTGCATTTCCATCTGAGTGCTTTGTTAAGTCATCAGTTCTGTCTACTTGAAACAGCTTCAGATCGTCTTCATCTAAAGCAATATCTCCCCAAAAAGCAGCTGGAGAGAAACAAACTGTAGTTAGTTTTTATTTTGGAAGGAAAGTACAGTTTCCACGTTGCCTGTACCACACCTAGAAGGTGATGGTACTCCATGGACCAGCAAAAGGTAATACACTGCAGTAATTTTAAAGGTACAGGTAGAGTGGACATTGGTAGAGGCCAGATGACAGCATTTAAATTAAGCCTCTGAAGATCTACAGGAGGACAGTGATGAAGGCTTCAAGGTCAGTGGCATACACCAAAAGGCAGGACAGGACAGGGCACTGTCCAGGCAGGACAGTAGGACACTATCAGCCAGCAGGACACATAGTTAGTACTCAGATACACTGCATAGTTTTAAATCTAAGCTGAGAGCCAGCCTAGTGTTTCCACTTCAGTGGAGAAATATCAGTTATTTGCTCCCTTCAGGACCAGTTACCCACACTTAAGTCTGCAGAGTTTTTAATTCTGCAAAAGTCCTTCAGTTTTAGCCAGAAGCCATGAAAATAATGTAAACAAACAGATACCTTGACATTCACAGCTCAGAGAAACAGAACTGGAAACCATCTGAGCAGAAAAAATTATACCCTGGGAGTATCCTGACTGAGCTGATGCTGCACAGTGTATAAATAATATTTTGGGAATTTGCACAAACTAAACACAGGTGATGAAGCAGTTGACCAAGCACAGCAGATCTTTCAGAGACAACAAACAGGTTACAAACAGAGCTGTTAAAATTGAGAAACCTGTGTAGGCTGATGAAAACAACAACAACAAACCACCAGTAAATTATTCAGTGGAACAGTTCAAGACAACTCAGTAAGTGAGACAAAGAGCCACGCCTGCAACACTGACTGTATTTGATGGAATAATTTTTTCTTCTCTTGTTAAGTCAACAACATTTACACTACTTGGGAAGAAAAAACATCCCACTGCTACACTAGCAACATCACCGACGCAGGTATGTTAGGCCTGAGAAACCAATGGGTTTTACTGATCATCTTACTCTTACTGCCAAGACCAAATGAAATGGGACCATTTGTCTGAATAGCAAAACCTGCAATCTTATCTGTGGCAACTGGTATGATAAAATGTTAACTCAGAGAGCGTCTTCTGATACAACATGGCATCGATTCTGATGCAGTACTTGCCACTTCTATTCTGCACCTCAGTTGGTACAACAGCATTTGCCAATGTCACTGTTATGGCGCATGCTTTTGTAGGGAAGAGTGAAAAGCCTTTGCCTGCTGCTGGGCACATCCCAGGTGCCACAAACTGCCCCAGCCAAGAGCTGCTGTGAGTAGCAAAGCCCTGACACAAGCAGAGGTGCACTCAGATGCTGTTCCCTTTCCCTGGAATAAAGCTGTCTTCCTCTGGTTACCTAGCTACAGCTGAGGAATGGGAGCCAGCCTCAAAGGAGGACAGCTCTGATTTTTTGGTTGGGTCTCCTTAACAGTGACACCAACCCCAGAGCACAGAACACAGCAACAGCTCCAGAAGAGACCGTAGTTAGTGCAGACAAACCTACACACAGACTGACATCAATTTTAACTAGGACAAAGTCACTGTTTTCTACACAAACACCAAATGCAGGCCAACTTCTTGGCAATCAAAGCTCTCACAAAGACCAGAGAAGTACCTAAAATACTGTCAAATCCCCATCAGCCAACAAATCATCCAGAATGGCCAAACATCCCAAGCTGATTGGGAATGGACAGTAGAAGAAAGCAGAGACATATGCTCCTGTATAATTTGAAGAAAGGGCATTTTATCCATCCAGAGACATTATTTGTTCAGGATAATGTAGTAGTTAGGGGGCAAAGATGCAAATGGCATCCCATGCCATCTGAATCCCTCCCCAGCCTCTAAGTCACTGTTACATTTGCCCTACCCTCCTGCCAAACCTACCATCCCATTTCAGTCTGAGACCATCAGTTTAGGTTTGCCATTAATTTAGGCTCTCCATGGCTCTTTTCCATTAGAAAGTTTGTTTCTCAGGCTGAGGCAGGACATGCCAAAATACAGCTTTCAGGACAAGCCTGTAGCATGGATTTACATCAACAGAATTGTTACATTTTCCTTCCCAATGGAACACAGCAGTTTTCTCCCAGCCTAGCAATGGAATCTCTTTCTGTTACAAAGCCATACATCATCCTGAAAGATGGCCCACTACAAAAGCTGGATTTGTCTAGCATTTATTTCCAGCTCTTTGCAATCCTAGAGTGCTCCAAGGGAACCATGATTTATCACAGTCCCAAACCAGCTGAACAACTTTCCTCGTTGGAAGTCCTGGCTGAGAATGCCGTACTGCAACTTCTCCTGCACTGTCAAAGGCTCAGTCTTAAAGGCACGCAAGCCTGAAAGATGCTTGCTTCCACCCCAAGGGAGCTGTCCCACAGGAAAGCCCAAGTACTTTATTTTAAAAGGTCACAAGTTCAGAGACTGCTGGCAAATGAAGCATCTCAAAGCTTCCTTTCTGATTTCCTTTACCAAGATCTCCTTTTTTAATGTAATGGGGGAGGATTTCCAAAACAGAAAACAACAACAAAAACTGAAGTCTCTGAACAGCAGGCTAACAAATTTGCAGACCCGTATTTCTCTTGGCAGAGAGCTCCACAGTGTACAACCAGGTGCAAACTCTTAACATTTGGTGCAACAGTGTGCCAGCCTTTCTTCTAAAAGGAGCATTAATTGCTCTCTGAACAGAGCAGCTCTTACTGAGGTTGACGGAGTCCAATATGAGAGAGTTTGCTTCTGTGCTGGACTAGTAACCTGTGCCAAGTACCCCAAACATTTAACCTCACCACCTTTCAGCATATGCAACCTGACAGCATTTGCCTGTTGAGGCAAAGGGCACCCAAATGAAAAGAGCAGCTTTGGCAAGTTGTCATCATTTTCAGCACACTTCTCTCCCAGGAAGAGTCCATGTGCTGGTGTCTGCATTTCGTGCTGAGCACAGAGGTGCCATGATGCCTGGAAGGTACAGCAGATGGCATCTAGGAGAATACCTCTTTCTAGGCAAGCAAAACCTTCATCCATTTATCCACCAGGACCCCTTGCCAGGAAGCCCCCAGTGCTGCATTAGTGTGATGATAGGGCTCAGCAGAGCAGTTATCCTCTGGATGCTATTGGAGACTAGAGCTTTCCATGCAGCACTCATCAGGAGCAGCTGTGACAGAGATATACAGAAAAAGAGGCCCTGGAAACAGGCATATCCTGCCTATTTGGAAAACTCCATCCAACCCACTCCACCTCAGACAGAGTCTTCCATCAGCTGAAGCTTTTATTAAGAAATGGTAGCTTTTAGGTTCTGTGAATGGGATAGACACAGGACTATGCCCTCTAACTTGAGCCAAAGGAGCTTTCCATCTGCGGGGTCAGAGTCACACTAAGTTAATGTATGTCATCAGCTCAGGGGTCTCATCTGAACTCTCAGCCACTTTGCACAGTTGCTGACAGACTTAATAATGGTTCTTCCAGTTTAGTTTTAACAGTTTTGTTGGAAGGACTTTACCCTTGCTCAGGTTGTTTCCCTACAGTGCAGTACAGCAATAAGCACAGAAAACAAATAGTAACATGAACCCAAATAGATGAATCAAATTTGTTTCACCAATACTCACAGCTCAGATTCAGTTTTTGCTGGTGTTCACAATCTCTGTACATAGATGTGCTTGGTTCCCAAACAGAGATGTCTCATGACAGCTCATGCCAGTGCAAAATTAGCCTTGGTAACTCCAATCTTGTGAGCATCAACAGGTAACCTGCCTGTATTTGCTTTACACAGACTCAGCTGCGTCAGCCAAGCGACGAGCCACACCATCTGTTTGTGGCTTACAGTGAAACTGAAGGATGCACTCTGAACCTATCCATGAGATCATTCACACTTGTATTTGTAAGGGACAATGTCTATCATCACCTAGATCTCTGCTCTCCGACATCTGCATTGCTAAAAGATCCCAGGGCACCAGCGCCTCTTGTTGATTTACCAAATAGTACGACAATGCCCCACTTTAGCAACATGAACTACAGGCAAGAAGTGTCGGACATGTGCAGACACAGGTAGGCAATAATGAGTGCCACCTCCTGGCAAACAACTATATGACTATGCGTGCACTGGCAAAACCACTCAAGTTATTTTTGAGCATTTGCTGAATCTTCTCAACTTGACAGGTCTGAGTGCTGAGAGATTTAATTGTCAGTGCTGACCACACTTTCATTAAGGCTATCACTCTGCAGCCTAACAATAAATAAATAAATCAACCAACAGATCAAAGTGCATTCCTGGCCCCTTCATTTTTCTTTCTTCACAGAAAGACAGGCCTGCTGCTGTTACTGAACCACCTGCTGGCACAGGAGCCAGCCGAGCAGTATTCTAAAGTATACTAAGAAAGATTTACACCTTGAAGGAAACAACTCAATGCATTCCTTTGGAGAACATCACAGCTATGTCAGAGGGACGAGCAAGGACTCCAAATAAGGCAGAAACCAGTGAAAGAAGAAAGACAAAATATCCCAACCTAACACAGCAATAATGAGTAAAACAGAAGCACCAGGACTATCATACTCAGATATTACATTTTTATCTGGATTGGTTTGTTTCTTCTCAGTAGGAATGATCAGAGTGGGATACGCTGGCTTGAAGGCTCTGGCAGTAAACCCCTCTACACAGCAAGGGTGTCTGGCATCAGCAAAGTTTCCTGGAAACAGGGACACAGCAATTTAGTTTTCAGCAGGCAGCAGTTCCCCATCCCAGACAGTATTTCATTTTGAAAAAGAAGCCTCATTTGCAGAGGGATGTCTAAGAAGATGGTCCATTTCTAAATGGCAACAAATATTTCAAAAACACCACAACATCTTGAGAATCAGAGTTAGAATTCCTGTTCAGACTTGTGTAGAAACATGAAGAGCCAAAATTGTAATGTGTAATGCTCCCACAGCACCCTCTCTTGGGAAGTTATCTACAGGAAAACAAATCAGGCCAGAAATTCTAATTCATGTTCAATGGATTTCCTTTCCTGAAAGGTGACAATGCAGGAACAAAGAAATACTTAGGGCTTGTCCAGAGCTGCAAACTCACACCTAAGCCTACACACCGAGCAGCATCAAGGAACAATCCATTCTCTCCAAATGCTGAATGATGTGTTATTTTAACCGAGAAGCAGAAAATTCAGTGGCACGGTTATAGCACCTGTAATAATTAGGTCAGGTGAAAGATCTTTTCATTTTAATATTCAGAACTCTCCTGCTGCACTCAAAGCCTTCATCTTTTCTGTATCAACATGGCAGGCACTCCAATTCAGTGACCTATAAATCCATTCCTGGTAATATGACCAATACAGGAGGGCGTATGTGAACGCACAGGTCCGGAAATGCATGCCACAGGCAGCAAAGCAGCTCCCTCTACGGGCTCTTAAATGGTTAAACACCTGCCTCTTCATAAGGAAGCACCGCAGGGCGACGGCCGCTGCTGAACACTTCAGACCACCTTGCAGGGTTTAGGATGCTGCTCTCCTGTAACGTGATGTGCAAAACGCAAGTGACAATCTCAAACTCTCCTATTTCTCTGTGCCATCACTTCAAAGTGAGATTCTTCCTCTTCAACTTCTGCTCCTTCAGCATTTCTTCCCTCCGCACTAGTACCTAGCTCTCAATTGGACACCACCCCATCCCACCACTGCCTGAGTATCTCTACTGCTTAATGTTTGTGGGAGCAGTCTGCACATAAGGTAGGCTAAAATCCACTATATTTTACTATACTGATCTAGTGGGCTGTGAAGCAATCTCTCGTTAGGGCATCCAGGGATGATAAGAAAGCATCTGTAAACCGAGCAGATGACACCTTCTTAGCCTGTAGAAGAGAGTGCAAGGAAATTGCTTTTAAGCAGGGCTAGCTTCTGTTCTCCAAGTAGCATGAAGTTCAGAGCTGCATAGAGCAAAAGCCAGTGGTGACTCAGAACAGATCTTGTATCTTCTCTTTAAGCCAAAAGCCTGACAAGAAGCCACTGCCAAAACCAAAACAAAACCCTCAAACCCTTCATCTGCCAACTTCATGTAGTTTAACCAACTCAGACATTGTTTCCTCTGTCCTAGCTGGTTTTAAAAATGCCCAAATCAGCATTTGCACAAAGCTGCAATCACTTTCTCCTCTCCCTGACCCAACTGGTCACAATTGATTTAAGGATCTAGTACTGGCTTTGCATCAAGAGATTGTTATACAGGCAAACATTTTTAAAACTAAATATTTCTTTCTTGCAGTATCCCACACCACAGTAATGATGCACAACACACAGAAGCTGGGCATGGCCACAGTGCTCAATTTCCCAATGAAGATGGGAGCTCTTGTATCCAATTAATCCAAAGCTTTAGCCTGCTCTTCATCTCCCCACCCTGCACTAGTGAACATCTTCAGTAATTTGTTATGGAAATCAGCAGAGGAAACAAACTTCCAGGACTGCCAAACCTTGAACCGCTGGGCAGACAGCAGCGTTTTTCCCTTACTGCAGCATGGTGTGTACAAACTCCCTCTTGCATGGCAAAGCATTTAAACTCCCTTAGACAGGACTGCCACAGCTCCTTTTCAGAAAGGAAAGAGAAGAAAGCCTCACATTCAACCAGATTTAAGGGAAAGCTCCAGCATCAAACCAAATGAAGATCTTCAAGAGAAAATTTGTGAGGAAATGCTTTAATCAGAGAGACATAGAACCTGGCAGGTTGAGCTACATCTCAGCTTACAGGAGTTGGCTTCTGAAACTCTATCACAAAGACAAAGCCCTGATGTGTCCAAAACTTCCCTCAGAGGGGTAAAGGAAAAGTAATATGCAACACTCCCAAAAAGCAGCTGGCACAAGCTGGAAAAGCCTATCACAAAGATAGCACTGATCAGGTGCAGCTTTTCATGAAACATACAGACAGGAGACACATGGCAGCTAGACCATAATGCAGGGAAAGGGCAGCGACATATAATTCTCTCCCTGTTTGACAGACAGCAAGTGGTAAAGGCAAGACTCTGGCCTCCTGTAGATTTTGTCACACCTTGCTCAAAATCTATTCTGACTAAATAAAGGCAGTAGAGACAAAGTAACCTAGCCATCAGCTGTCTCCTCCGCTTGCCAACACCTCCAGCTCTCCAGCTTGCAGTTCATACAGCTCTCAACCTCAGCAGAAGAGGGAATCAGGAAACAAAACCTCAAGCAGATAAAAGCATTTCATGCTCTGATTCTACATTATAGGACCCATAAATAGCACAGTGACACTAGTTGACAGAGGCAGCACCTTCCCCGAGTGCCTATAAAGTGATTCATGTTAGCTCAACCTGCAAGGCAACAACACTGGCTTGGAAATACAGTGTTGCTTCAGTTGCCCTTTAAGAGCAAAAGATGGCAAGGTTCCGGGTAATGAAATCCAAGAATACCTTTGTCAATTAATTACAGAGAAAGCTGTACCATGCAAGCCCCATCTCACATCCTCTATCATTTTTGCTGCTCAATATAACTTTAATTAATCTTTCCTTCAGTAATTTGAAGGAAGGGTGAGCACGCTGCAAACACCTACTGAGTATTAAATTGATTTCCTGTTTTATAGTCCTCTCTCCATCCCTATTGGTTTAGCTATGATTTGTGGCCCTTCACTGGGAGGTATTTTTTCCACACTAATATAATCCAAAGCCCCAAGCAGCAATTACATCCAGAAAAAGTAACTTTGCACAGCTGATCGCTTCAGCCCATCCTTCACCAGCACAGAGTGGATTCTCTCCTGCCTCTTTTTCTCTCCCCCCCCCCCTTTGTCATAACAACTCCAAACGAACACCTTATCTCCATAACTTTCAGCATTTTTGCCACAGAAATTGGCAATGCCTTTGTCCTAACTAAACAATCAAGTCCCTGTAGTTTCCTGCCTGCTGTTTTCAATAGTGCATCTTAATTATCAAAGCACTAATTTAAAGCCTATTCCACTTGCAAACATGACCTCCTGGTTGAAGTACCAGGCTGGTGTTGTTCTATAGGTATCTGGATCTAAAACCAGAAGGAAGGAACACAATGCTCAGTTGAGCTCACTCCACCTACCTCAATGAGAGATACCACCTTACACTGTAGGGTTATGAGGCTGAAAGCAAGATCTTTAGCAGCAAGCACACTCCAGTGCAAAAGCCCAGTCTAGGGTAGGCAGGAAAATAAGGACAGTTGAGTGCAGTCCAGTTGTGCAGCAATAGAACAAGCTCCTTTTCAAAGGACCTGCTTCCCTTCTGGCCCTGACCAGAGTGGAGACAGTTAGGGATCACCCACTCACCTCAGCATCACCTCAAGGACAAGCATAGGAATCAGGTGCCAACAGTTTGTGTCTCAGGCATTTAGGTCCTTGTTCAATGCTACTTTCTTAGTACTGCAGTTTAGGAGACCTTGACCTAAAACACTGCACTCCCCTCAGCAGCTGTCCCACCAGATAGACTTTCTGAGCCTTCTGGCCACCAGCTTCAGTCTTTTGGGAGGAGACAATCCAGGTCAGACTCTGTCCTTAGGTAATTCTTACACCATGAGACTTGCCCTGGATTTATTCGTCTAAATTGAGTAATAATAACTTTAGAGATGGAAGAAGAAAACTTAAGACTAAAATTGCTCTGATCCTAAGCTTCATTTGGAATGGTCCAGTGGCTATGCATGGTCTGCCCACTGAGGACATTTCACCAGCCATGTCCACAGCTTATTCAACTGCGTCGTTTGGGGAGGGATGTTCTTCCTCCAGGCAGCCTGACACTGTGTGTCAAAACCTCCCTGTTCTTATCCAAAGCACTACAGTAGAAGAACGGATGGTCCCAAACAGACAGGCAGGAAATCCACTGCTGTCTGCCCACCTATTGAAGAAATTGGATCATGGCAAAAATGAGCAGAACTGGAGCCATTAACTGAGCTGCATCCTCAAAGAAAGGAAGGTAGCAATCCAGGTCTGCTTGGCAGACTGACAATTTAAGACAACTTAAGACAGGCTGACAATTTAAAACCATGTGGTCTTGAATGAAAGGGTAAGTGGTTCATGATATATTCAAAGGCCAGGCAAGGAAAGCAACATTGGCTCATTTTATTCAATGTTCTTTATCCACCAACATCAGGAGAGAAGTGTTGCAGCACTGTTAGAAAATAAATGGACAGCAGGCAGGAAAAGAAATGGGAGCTATTTACAGAGGATATCTAATCTGAGCTGTTTACAGAGTTACCCTCTGAGAGACTGGGGATAAGAGGATGGCAGGGGGGTGGTTTCAGCCATTAAAAATACAACGCAAGAATCCATTAATTTTCCACAGAAACAATGCTGTCATAGAGCGAGACAAATCCAATCAGTCATGCAAATATGCTGATGTTAAATTCTCAGGCCTGGGTGGGGACTTTGGGTTGCTAAAAACACAACAATGAAGAGATCAGAATGAGATTAGTAGCCAGTGGTTGCAGCACTGAATAGCGTGGTGAGGGCATGGGATGCAACCAGAGGCACCCATAGACTACACTGCGGTTCATGCCCTAGGTCAGCCATAGGTGTCCCAGCAGAGCACACCAAACAGAAACGTCATCCTTGCTTGAGATCTCAGGAACTGAGCAAATGCCACATTCCTGCTCTGTAAATGAGCAAAGACCTTCATGGACCACTGAGCTCACTCCAGAGAATGAAAGGCTCAGCATCCCACAGGACTGGGGGTCTTGCAAGCTGCAAAATTACAGCGTCAAGGAAAAGCATGAGGTAATAGCAGGGGAAACAGATGAATGTGTCTCACAGCATAAACAAAACAAAGCAGCAGGCCACACAAGCTTAAGAGAAACCAAGGAGGAAGCAGGTTGGCACCAGCTCTGTCCCAGGCTGATGCTGTTCTGTGATGCAGCCTAAAACATGGCATTTATGTTGTGTTAATATAGAGAAAAACACACAAAAAAATGTTCTTCCCCTTCCAACAAGAACAACCCAAGTCCAAATGCACAACAGAAGGAGACCAGCTGTTTTTAATCTTCTTTCCTCCCTTTTCACCTTAAAAATCAAACTTCAAAAACACTCCCCAAAGGGAGACACTACAGATAGAAAGTTACAGCAGCACCTCAAGCAGGAGGAGTGGAAATCGCTCACCCTGGCAGCAGAGCACAGCCTTTCCTTGAGAAGAATCCTGCCACCATCCTGGACTGGCCTTGCCACAAGTCTTTAAGAGTTAAAAATAACCTTGCAAAACGAAGCGCTCCACCCCTTGCAGCACGCAAAACATGACAAGAGTAACGCCTGTGACCAAGAGGCTTCCAGGGAAGTCTCACTGCATGCAAAAATGGTTCAAAAAAGGCGGTGGCAAAATAGATCCCAAGAGATGCTTCACCCAGGTTCATCTATAAGCCAAAATACCAGCATTTTTCATCACAAACAGCTGCTTGGCTCGCCTGTTAAGTTTGAAAACAATTTGGTTTACAGTTGAAGCTTTTGCTGCTACAGCAAAAGGGAATGTCTTTTGCACAGGGACTGCACATGCTTCTGGGGTGGCTGCTGATGCCCACAAGCCCAGCCCATCGGCGTCTGACAAGGGGCACTTGTACCTACACTATGCACCTTGGGGAAACTTCTCCTGTCACCAATTTGCTCATAAACAGGCATTTTCCAAGTAATTCACCTTGGCCACAGAAACCTGACCTCTAATGCCACGTAATCCAAAGAGATGGCTTTCCCAGAAAAGGACAATTGTGTCAGATACAGCAGTGCCCTAGATGGGAACTGTGTTTCTAGCCCAGTGTAATATGGCACAGTGCACAGGCTGCTTGCAAGAACACTTAGTTCATGGAGACAACTGCAACCACCCCATTACCTCTGATCATTCTCTCCCTGTTTTAAATTCCTACAAGAAAGACTGAAAATACAGGTCCTGTTCTCATCATTTGTGTAACACAAACACAATCTCCTGCTTCCCATTCTGCAGCTCTTAAGCCTTGTCAGCAGGCTGCTCAAATACCTCTCTGGATTAGCACCTTTAAAGACACAGGGCAGAGGATCCAGTCAGCCAGCCCACCCCAACAGATACTCCTCAAGGCTGCTTTGCAACCAAGAGCATCATGAGACCATCAACAGCACAACCATATACGAGCACTGCACTGTGCAGACATCTCTACACAGCATGCAAAACCATACTGCTGCCTTTGTAGCAGAGATTCACATCCTGCCATCACCTTCCTTTCAGTGGTTCCTTCTGATGTCCCCAGATCTCCTTTCCAATCAGTCCTATTAGCAGTGCTTCCTGCACTCCACTTCCACTGCTTCTTCACCCTTTTCTGAACCCAAATGCCATAAACTCTTCATTCTTCATCTTTCAGGTGTTACTGTCACACACCATCTAAATTCAAACATCCACAGGAATCATCACTGCAGTCTCAGCAACTCAGTTGGCATGTATAAAGTCAATGGTCTCAATATTCAAGACCATCTTTTATTGTCGCAGTTATACACACCACAATGGGCATCTAGGACTGTGTAGCAACACAATCCTCTCAACATACAAAGCTCCACAAAGACTTACATTTCAGCGGCTGTCACAGATACAGAGGCATCAGTTTTGGGTGTAATTTCACTCCATACAAAGTTGCTCTCAAGATTCACACCCAAAAGCCACAACAGGTCACAAAGTTCACTTTCTTCACCAAGATCTAATGGTTCTCTATTTACCAAGGTTACTCAGAAAGGTGATGAATTGTGCTCTGATTGGACCTCAGAGCTCTAGTGTGTCAATATACCAGTGTACAGGTGAAAGGCACTAGCAAGGGAATCATAGACCTGCAGTCTATGTCAGTGTAACACTGACAAAACTGATTACCAGCAGTAAGCAACCAGGAAAGAAGTGAAAGGTTAAGTGTCATTACATCCACTCATCTTACTGATGCAGTGGGTGCCCATGAGAAGGTGGTCTTTGTCAGACATCCTGTAACATTCTGCATCTCTGTTTCTCTTCAAGCACTTCACTACATCTGGGTGAGGATGTGCTCCTCACTTCCCAAGCAAGCCAGCTGCACCCTTCACTCGCTCAGACACCAACGACAAAAGCCTGCTCAAGAATATGCATCTGTTTCACGTATGGCTCATACGGCTAATTTAAACAGTTTCCATATGTTGCCAAAAAGCTGTGACCAAATGCCACTTACAAATAAATGGGGAGATTGTCTGGCTTCCACAGTGCAAAGTTTTGTCACAGCTCAGAGCAACAGCTCCCTTGTTCCCAGGTCTGCCTGGGCTTCTCCAGCTCCTTCTGCAGTCAAATGTTGCTGATAGGTCCAAACTCTTGCTTCCACCCAGGACTGTGCCACCACAGGAACACACTTGATGGACCACAGTGAGCAGGCTTTGGAAAAGACCCACAATGAGCACCCTCAACGTGTGAATAAGGTCAGAAAAGTTACCCTCAAGAAGAGTGGGCTGTTCGCTCAGAGCTCATCCTGGCATTAGCACTATGTGCCAAGGCTGTAGCTATTAGAGCTCCTCCCAGCACAAATGAAGTCCTGGTGCTCCACCTAAGCTATAATTTCACGTTCTCACACTTCACCATCGGAAGTGCCATTGGAAATTTGCATCTTGCTTTCAATGTGGCCATTGTGGCTTCCTGCACAGTCATGACCTAGCAATAGGTTATTTGTCATGTTACAGCTAAACTGCAGCCAAACTAATGGTCAGTAGCTGGATGAATGGAAAGACTGAGCAGGTAGCTAGATAAGACCTTCACTCAGGGGTACCACTCTCCAAGAGGTAGGTCTGGTCAGGAAAGCAGACAATACATACCTCTACTTGGAAAGGAAGGGGAGGTTATTAGGACTTAAAACTTCAAAGGGATGCCACTGCTTTCCCTGTTAATAACGGCACATTATACTTGCGCACTAAGAAAGCACAGCGCAGAATCTGTGCTGACTGAAACAGGTTTTGCACAGTAAAACCTGCCTCATCTCTGTAGACAAAGCCTCCTGGAGCAGACACCAGCCTGTCCTGAAGAAGCAAAGTAATTTTTGTTTCAAAGAAACCCTAGATAGGGCTGCTCCTCCCAGTGCTACACCATTAGACAGGCCATCTGCTGCTAGCCAGTTCCAAGGTACTGGAGTTATCTTCTTTCTCTTGCAGATGCAGGTTTTCAAGTTCTTTGCACTTCAAAGGCTGTCATGCTACAGAAAGAGCAATTAGACCAAGCCAAGAAGAGAGTATTCAGTTCCACATTCATTACACATTGTACTGTTTCCCATCACTCAAAGCAAGGGGGATTCACATCCACCAAAGCTATCCAACTCCTATTTCTAGTGGCTGTCCCAAAGCATCTCTTCCCTCTTTGGAGAAGCTGTCTGGGACCATAGACAGAATTAACTAAAAATCTCCCTGAATCTGATGTAGGGGGAAGCACATGAAAAATTACTCACACAATTGATTCACATAATTCCATCATTCATAAATTCATATGCATAAAGGGGAGGCATCAGATTTGCACTTAACCGACCAAGACAGCTGCAGATTTCCATAAGCACTTAGTGCCTGCAGGCAGAAGCCACTCCTCATGTAATCCTGTTAAACAGCTGGAATGAATGGAAATGCTGTGTGATTCAGAATGCTAACAGCAGCCACTTCTGCTTCCTCGACTGTTAGTGCAGGGTCCTCTCCAGTTCAGCCTCTTCCCATGGGTCCAAATTACAGCAGTTATTTCATGCCCTGAACTCTGCAGGAAGACTGGAGCACATGCAAGCATGAGGCTACAGTAATGGGAGGCTACGCTCAGAGAGTGCTGGGAATGTATCCAGGCTCTGCATTGTAGTTTGCTTCCTCATAGTAAGATGTAACTTTTGGGGATATCATTGCAGAAACACACAAGTTTTCTCATGAAGTGAAATCTCTACATTGGAGATTGGGTATAAAAGGAAAACCAACACACTGCCACCTCCAAAGGCAAAGTGGTAGAATTCACACAAAATATAATTGCTAGCAGATCCTCTGCCACTGAGCTGTCTAAAAGACAGGAATTTTTCATCCTTGCTCAGCCTAGCTCTGCAAGAGAAGAAAAAGATTGCCTGTCATCACCAGTGCTTTTTACCCCACAGCTGGATCCGTTGCAGAAGCAGCATTGTGCAATTGTGTAGTTAGCTACTATCACAATGCATAAGCAAGGTTGGACTGAAGGTGCAAAAAAAAATTTCAATTTTGACATTTCCTAGCATTAATAAAATGCCTTTAAAGGTGGAGTGAAGACAGCTTCTTACCCTGAAAAGTTGTTTGTGCCCTCTGGATAGCAAATGGTCTCGTGTCAGGAGCATGCCTGTCTTTGAACTGAGAGGTTGCAGTTTAACAAAAGCAGTGAGCAAGGAGAGCTGCTCTGAGGCAGTTACCAGGATTTAACAGTGCCAGTAGGGTCTCCCTGATAGTCTTGCTGTGAGGCCGTGAAGCCCTTTTTTGGCCCAGGCTCTGAAAACACTTCTCAGGTCCAGGCAGACCAATGTCAGGAAAAGTTTCAGCCCAAAGAACTGTAAACTAGTTCCAGTTTCCCACAGCCTTAGGCCAGGCCTTACTAGAAGCATGCCTGGACATCAACAGGAGGAGAGTCACCAGCCCTATTGATTCCTGTGCCAGCTCTGGATCAGTGGAAAGCAAAATGCAAGCACTTTCCAGAAGGGCTGCCCTCTCAAAATGCATTTTCAGCTACTGAGCCATTGTAACAACCCAGCAGCCACAGATCTGCTCCCCCTCCTGTCAGTTATCCCTATGCAGCCATCATCACCATCACTTTTAATTAGTGGAATGTCAGTGCTTCCCTGTATGGTACACACCTGCACTTCAATATTAACCTGACACAAGATTAAAAGCACCATAGTTCAGTGTTGCCTAACACAGAGCTCTTCAGGTTGCACTATTCTGACTGCCCTCCCAGTTTTGCACAGATCTGCAACATAGTGGGGAGCAAACCTTCATCCACTCCTCAAACACCTGCAAGAGAAGGCAGAGCTCCCTCGCCATCAGACACAGAAGAGCTGAGAGCACGAAAATCCGTTGGTAAAAAGGGGTTATTAGTAGGATCTGGAAGTCTGAGGGAGTTCAGAAATTGAATATTTAAGGTAGTGCAGAGAACCTAACTCAGTTGTTCCCAACCATTCCTTAAACAAAGCAATCAGCACATGATAATTGCTTCTGCACATCCAACTATACAAGTAGTCTCACGTTCATGTTTCATCATTTACCAGGACATTACTGCCCTACCACCTTAATCAGACACATTCAAATACTCCACACTCAACGGTCATGCAGCATACACACCACTCCTGAGATACATTGATATGATGGAGGCTGTTGAACAGTGCTGACAGAGGGATGACATAAACATGTCATCATCACGATCCTTAAGTTTTTTTGTGGCCCTAGCAGAAACTGCTGCAACAAAAACATTCTGTCATCACCACAAACTAAAAGTTTGCAAGCAGAGAGATTTATATTTTGTTTGCATTTAATGCAGGTTAGGCAGGATAAGTATAGCTCATGGTGTTCTTTTCACATCATTGTGTCCCTACCACAGGACATGGCACAGATGTCACACAGGAAATGGGCACCATCAGATGGGGAACCAGTACTTCCACTGCTGGTGCTAGCTTCACATGCCAAGTCTGGTTTTGGTTTTCCTCACCAGGTCTGAATGCACAGGAAAGGTTATAAGATCAGTTACATAAGATAGCACAAGGGGTCAAAGAGCAAGTGAAAGGGGGAACTCATCAATCTATTTCTGTGGTCCTATTACTAGTAGGCCCTTTGACATTCACATCAATCATGACTCATGCAAAACCTCATCTGCTCCACTAGTCCTAGACACAGGGAATAGAAACATCCAGTGAGAATCTTGGGGATGACAACCCAAGGAATTTCACAGATCTAGAGGCACTAAATAAAATCCAAAATATTTCCCCATCCCCCCCAAAAAACACAGAAACCTCAGAACAACAACAATGCACTGCCCTAAATACACTTGCTTCTGCCATCAGCAGGGTTCATACGCAGTTCATACAGCACATAAACTACCCCAAGGAGGTGTGCTGTCACCGTGTGCTTTCCAGGAAACTGGCAGACAACACTAACCAAACCTCACTTGATACACTGACTCACAAGTGGGTAAGGAAAGACTAAAGAGATGCTGCAGCTAAGCTCTGGTTCTGCTCATCCAGGAGACTATGAATGATAAAAGCTTATGTAGATTCAAGAAGAAAACAAATGGAAGACAAAGCTATCCAAGATCACTAAAGACAAGCAACCACCTCTGACTCAGGGATATCATCAAAGACAGCTTCTGCATGTATCCCTCTTTTTAACACCTGCTCTTCTACACCTCCTTTGGCATTTACTACTGACCCAATTGAAACAGGCTAAGTTTGTTCTGAGGCAGATCAACCATTCTCAACAGCCTATTTCTATGGGACCATTTTAGCTTTAGCAAAGATCCAAATAAAAAAGAACGGATCTGCAAAAGTGCCTTAGAAAGCATTTCCCAAGTGCTCACCCATACCTCTGCACTCCCAACTAACTTTCAAGCTCTGGTGTGAACTGCCTTTGGTGGAAAAGGAGATTTTTTTTTTTTTTACAGAGGACCTTCAGTACAACACCAGGATGTAACAGTCTCTCTCAGATGTTCCTAGAGAGAAGTCACAGTAAAACCTATAGTACGTTGATCATTGAATGACAGGGCAAAGTATGTAAGCAGGGAAGGAATAACGTGGTTACCAGCTGGGAAGCTACTGAACACGCAGAGCCACAAAGCAGTCTTCATGCTGGAAAGCTTCTCCAGTTCCCCTCACTTGAAGTTTTATCCTGCCCCAGCTCAGAGAGTGACAATAACAGGCTGGATCATTCCTGCCAAAGCCCCACAAACTGTTTCAGAAATGGAGTGGATATTCAGAAGAACTTGCTTTGCAGGGCCTAACTTCCAGGCAAGCAAGAGGGAGAGAAAGAAAATGCAAGGTTGAAATCACCCCGAGACACATTAAGCTCATTCAAAGCTTCCATCAGGGGGATTTAGCGAAGCTTAAAGCAGTTCTCTCTGACTCTTTGTCACAGGAGTGTAGGTACAAACAAACAGAAGCCAGGACAAAGGGAGTCAACACATATTTTATTAGTAAAAAGTTAATCGGCTTAAAGTGTGCAACTAAATAAGCAAAGCCTACATTAAAGTGACCCGCCAAGAAAAGATGCCATGGAAATAAAGTTATAGGAAATACAATATAGTCTCTATGTTCTTTTGTAATCCAGCATGATAAATATTCATGATTCTGGGTTAATGGGGTACCCAGCTCTCAGCCACCACAATAGTTTTTTGTTTATTCCCAAGACCATGAACTTTGGAACCATGAACCTGAATTTCAGGACTCTGCATTCATGCATGTTAGCAAAATTCAGGCCAAGGCAGGGGGATGGAGACAATGCCTGGACCTTGGCTTGTGATGTGTAATGGAGGCTGCTAGCAGGTTTTGGTAATAAGTAACAGTAGCCTCAGGATGCACATAACTTGCATATCCATCACCCTCTCTGCCTCACCACCAGCAAGAGAGAAAAGATACACAACACAATCCCATCCCTCACCTCCAGTCTCTCCAACAACATGGCTCATTCCAGACTTTCTCTCAGGAGGACAACGGCATCCTCGGACCAGCCCTTAAGGGACCAGCTGCCTGCATACAGCAGCGCCCTGGAGCAGATGAGAGATTTGCCCCTTGCATGGAGGCATGCCTCTAAACACAATCCTTCCAGCCTTCATGTTAACTGAAAGGGCACTTGGGCATTCTGAAAACAGTTCTGCAATAGAGAGATGACCAAGCTCCAAAACTGGCATTCCCAATGGATAGAAAGCATCCATGCAAAGCATATTTTAAAGAACTCTAAGCCTCCACAGACCTCCCCACATCCAGGTGCTCCTGATAGCAACACTGTCAGCTTTCCCAGTTGTGCTACAAGACTCAGTAACTTGTATTAACATGTACCAATTACTGCTCCCCCTTTCAAGGCATGTTAGGAGTCTTTGGGGTTAGTGATGGTTATGAGGAAACTTTAAGAAAAAAAAAAAGAAGAGGGGAGGGAGAGGGAGGGAAGAGGGGAGGGAGAGGGCGGGAAGAGAGGAGGGAGAGGGCGGGAAGAGAGGAGGGAGAGAGGGAGAGAGAGAGAAGAGGGGAGAGAGAGAGAGAAGAGGGGAGAGAGAGAGAGAGAAGAGGGGAGAGAATCGTAACAACCATAGAAACTTAAAGTTCAAACCCTTGAAATAAAGTTTAGGGAAACAACTTTAAATGCTGGACTGAATGCACTTTTAAGACCTTTTAATTTACTGGTTTGTTTCGCTACACATGCTCAGAACTTAAAGCAAAGACTATGAACTGGTAAGGTCGCCAGGAGTTCCCTGGTGTATGTCACTGAAAGTATTGACTCCCTTTCCCTACAAAAATGTCCCACATTCTCCCACATAATGTAATGAGCCAGAAAAGCAAGCCTTCAAACAGCCTGGCACCAGTCAGAACCCAATTTGCTGAGATTTAGGAGCACAGCTCTCCTCTCCACATCACTGTGGATCAGTCTGCCTGGACAACAAAAGGCTCATATCTCTTTGATGACCCCTCAGGGTTTATCTGCTTATTTTAGGGACAGTGCAGCCTAAGATTTGTAAATTAATATGATCTGATCTTCCTGTGTCTTTCTTTAGGACAACCCAGATAACAAACCTTGCTGCAGTGAGCTTTATTTCTCCTTTTGGCAGAGCTCCTCATTCTGATCAGCTGAAACTGAGGAGCAACATGACAGGCAGTGCAAAGGCCAGCCTTCAGATGACAGTTTCCTATAAGAATACAAAAGTCTAAAAGAAGAAATGATGCTCCCTTAGATTTTAAGTCTTTGACACTTCAGCTGCAGTACTTCTACAAAGGACTACCATAACATGTTCATATATAAAGAAGAGCTATTCAGCAGGAACCATGAAAGCTGAGAAACTAATACAAAATATTCAGGTGTACTTTTGGGAGGAAAACTGCTTCTCCAGCTGGTGAAATACTTGCCTTGAATCCCAGGAAGGCACTGTCCAAAAATCAAATACATTTAGTAAGCAGCAACAGGCTTCTCAAAACTGAAGTATCCTGCTCAGACAGTGTTTATTTAGCATTCACCTTTGTAATATTTCATCTTAGCCATAGCTGCACTAGCATAACAGTGGCTGCCCAGAGGGAGGAACACACAAATCTGCAGAGAAGGAAGGGAACTCCCTGGGAAGAAAACACTTTCTCATTCCTTGTGTGGAATTTTGCACAGAATGTCCTGTACCTCTTGAACCAGGGCACATCTCCATGCTCTCCCACCCAGCTCCAAGGACGTGACTCTTCCCCTCACACTTGCCACAATCTACATCCATAACTACAAAGCTGCGAGAGAGCCCAAACCTAGCAACTCCTTCCATTTTACACCAAACAGAGGTGTAGCAATGGAAGTCACAATGACTTCAAAAGCATCCAGGCCCAGCTGAAAACACTGCCCAGGAGGACACAATAAGCAGACATACTTGATGGTCTGAGGGTCTTCATTTCACGCATGCTTGCAAACTCCATGGCAAACACGTCATACCTCTGCCAGGAGATGAGGGATTGTACAATAGGTAAAGAGGGTAAAAGGACAGGACATGCTCTTCTCCATATCAAGAAGAAAAAAGGCAACCAGGAGGTTTTACTCCACATGTCAACATCCCTTTACTAACCAGCAATTTACCTAGACAACGAAGCTTTCCAAGAAAAGGCAGAAACTTGGGCACTTGAGCAACAGCCTGGGGAGATCCCAGTTCTCTGACCAGGAAGCAGCAAAAAACAACCCAGCATATCACATATCACTTTCCTACTGAAGCATGACAAAGAAGAGAATATATGGCAGAAGAGGCCAAGGAGGGGAAAAAACAGAAATCAATAGGATCTAACAGAGCGTGACAGAAAATCACTTCCCCCATAAAAAGAGGTTACTTGCCAGGTTAATGAATCTTTTCTGTTCTGTACTTAGACACCCAGGAAATGGAAGGGGTCACAGGAGCCATGTGGGTGGGAATGCAATCCCTAGAACATGCTTTCAAGAACAATCAAAGGTTAGAGATTAAATCCAGGCAGCGGTCAACTACACAACACAGCAGCAGCTTGATACATGGGCCAGCTGCAGCTCAGAGTGTCACTGAACAAAATACACTTCCAGCATTAACGGCACAGCAAATAACAGACCTCTCTTCCAGGGCAACACAGTCCAACAGGCTACCACAGCTCCCATGAGAGGTCAGACCCAAGAATCAGAGCATCTCTGCCTTCCCAGGGCAGCAATGCCAGCACAGACAAACCAAAATGGTTGATGAATCTCTAATTTGAGTAACTGCAATGGACCCACAGAAACCAGGCTGCACCAGAAGTCACACTGTACAAACAGCTCTGAAAGTTCTTAGAACAGTGGCCAAAACGTCTCAAAACTCACTTTTAGGAAAAAGAGCTGTGCCTTACTCCTGTTGGGAGCACACAGACAGCAGACCAACAGAAGTGGTTCAGCTGGACAATGGCAGGATCAAGTGGCCACAGAATTCTGAACTAGACCTTTGGAGTAACAAACAAATCCAAAGCCAAGTGCAGTTTCTCCTGACTGCAATCCTACTGACAGGCTCTCTAAAAGAAGTGCAGACCCTTGCAGTTTTATCACTCTCCTGCCCATATCTAGCTTGAGATATTGACATTAGGGCTGTCCAAGGAATAGCTCTACTTAGGCCCAAGATACTCGGTGAGGGAAGTGCAGGTGCATTGATTTCCATCCCTTTAAAGACAACAGACCTTGTGGGTCACTAGATTGTGTCTTCTCACTGCCTGTCAGAATCATTTACCAACTGCTCTTTCTCAGTCTGGGGCCTCTTGACTCCAGTACAGTTCAAACACCTTTCATATGCAGCTGTTCAAGGTTCTTCTGCAGAGCTGCCTCATCTGCTACCCACTACCCAACTTCTGCAACACAGATATGGGTAATGCAGGCAGAAGGCACCTTTGTTACCAGTATTTCAGGAAGCCTCAGAGTAAACTTACTGCACAGAACGGCAGTCTGAGAAAGACTTCCATGTCACATCACACGATGCCACATATCTTCATGTCCAAGGAACTGCATCACAAGCTTCACAGTAGATTGAATGGCAGCATTGCTGCAGGACAGAGTCTTAGCTTTACAACTTCAGAGCATTTAAGTATTTTTTATATCTAGGGAACTTTAAAGCAAAACCAATGTCTTACTGAACCAAGACCTTCATCACACAGCATCCTGCCAACACACGCATCAGTACAGGCAGTCCTCTGCTTCCACAAAGCCATTTGCCCCTGCAGCAGAGACAGCCCTTCTGCTAATGGGAGGCAGGCCTCAGTTTGTAAATAAATCTCTCCTCCAAACTTTGCTCTCTGAAATCAACGAACAACCCCCAGCATCTCTCACCTGAAATTCAACAACCAAAATAATGCCAACCAAAACAACTAACTTTGTCAAAGGTCTTAGCAAATGAAAATGCTGCTCATCAGGCAATGCTGTTTGCAGAGTCATGCTGATGAGGTGTGGGAGATTGACAATATCCATGGCTATGATACAAGAAGTGGAGAAAGATTAATTCTGGGCACCATTCAGAACCACATCAACCAGCTTTTAACAAGAAAACAAAGGGACTCAACCATACTCCAACACTAACTCTCAACGGGAAGAGATAAAATTCTCAGCAGACTTGAACTTCTGCCTCACAATGCTGTGCTATGGTGCTGACATTTGCACAAATACAAAATTACACAAGAGGATGTGAATTTCCATTCACATTCCACATTCCATGTGGATCTCTGATGACTTGTATCAGTCAAAACAGAGGCTGATTTACCAGTGGACAGGGTGTCATGTGGGTTTCTTTCTCAACACACAGTTAAACATTTCTCTCCATTCCAAGCTGGGCTGACACAAACTGGCCAAGAAAGAGAAGTCAGTCAGTCAATGAGAGCTCTTTAATTAAGGGCTTCTTGAACACTTAAGCAGTTTCTGTTGACAGGCAACCTTCCTGTTCAGGAAGCACTAGAGTGGATCTGAATGTCAAAGTACAGGTACCCGCAGAGATCAGCATTTCCAGAAGCTCAGCTACAGCAAAGGAGGTTAAAAAAAAGACAACCAAAAAACAACCAGAAGACCTAGTAGCTGAATCAAAACAAGAGCCAGTTTCTGCTCAATCATCCACCTCTTTCTGAGCGAAAGCATATTTTAACCCTAGTTGAAAGCAATTTTGTTCCAGATGCATACCTGCAATACTTATGACCCAGGACACAGGACATGTCTTGTGTCTCCTTCCTTCCAAGTTGCCTGTCTCCAAAAAGAGCATACAGACCTCCCATAGGGTCAGTGTTCTCCCCAGTCCCGGCACTAACTCCATGGGACAGACAGCTCTAGACTCTTGATTCAGAGAAGCCAGACCCCTCCCATTTCCCTCTAGTTGCTCAGAGGGAAGGGGAGGAAGACCAAGCAGCCCATCTATTACAGCAAAGAGCCAGTTGTACAGAACTGGTTTGTCAAGGACCACACACAGCAGCAGGCCGACGCACAGCACAGGGCTGCTGTCTGGTGAGCGAGGAAGAGGAAACCTACTGACCCCTAGGAAAACAGGACAGATTACTGCTGGGGTGACAGAGGAGATAGGGTACCCCACAACCTGGGGGAGGAAGTACTGCAGAACACCTGAGGCAGAAAGCAGAGAAAGAACTGGAAAGAGCTTCAGGAAAAGGGAGACAGTGGAACATTTGAAATAGATCTCTAGCAAACACTTCTGTAGGGAGAAGCAGGCAGAAAGCACAGGAGTCTCTGCAACAAAGGCAACATGAAAAAAATCAGGAAATGGATGTATTAGAAAAAAGAGGCTAAAATATTGAGTGTATCAAGCACAGAGCACCTGCATTGTTCCCAAGTACAAACATGGGAGCTTGAACACACTGCAGTGGGTATTTGAAGCTGCATCTTCTCCAAACTGGGGTAGCAGCCGCCCAACTGGGAGACAGACACAGTTTCAGCAGTGAGAGAGCTGGTTTACCAGTAAATTACAGCAAGTTCTTGTGTTAGCCCTCCAGCAAGGTGTAGGCACACTACACAGGAGGTTAGGACAGGAAGAGAATAAAAGCACAACTGTGAAGGTAGAATATAATTATATGAGTGGAAAGTGCCTCAAACAAAAATCCTGGGTTTTGTGCACTTCGGAAACCTGGAAGACTTGCAGCACAGCTTCCAAGTGCCTTTGTCCAGTGTTTTGTGACTTACTGATCTTATGCAGCAGAACACCTAAGAAACAAGCAGCCTTCACTGATCAAACACACACAGACTGTTGCAAGGGCATAGAACTGTGAGCTGCTCCCTTTCGTAGAAGTGTATTCACTACAACTCAAAAAACCTTTTCCCCACCCTAGCAGTCTTCTTTAGCAGAACAAAACCAAAACAGCTCTAAATTTGCCCAGCCCTTGTCCTGTCTATTGTTAAATCCCAAGGGGTAGGTACAGCACTGCGCATTACATTTCTCACTGATGATGAAATGATCCTGATGAAGGGAAGTGGGGGTGTCTAGTTTGGAGAAAAGGAGGGTGAGAGGAGACTTTCGTGCTCTACCTAAAAGGATGCTGTAGTGAGGTAGGTCAGAGTTGATCTCTTCTCCCTAATAACAACTGATAGGACAAGAGGAAAGGGCCTAAATTTGCACCAGAAGAGGTTTAGATGGATATTAGAAGAAACTTCTTCACTAAAAGAGTTGTCAAACACTGGAGTAAGCTTCCTATGCAGCTGATTGAATCACAGTGCCTGAAGGTGTTTAAAAGACACGTAGATGTGATGCTAAGGGACGTGTTCAACACCAGACTTAGTAGAGTTAAATAATGGTTAGACTTAATGATCTTAAAGGTCTTTTCTAACCACAACGATTTTGTGGTCTCATGCAAGACAAGGAGATCCAATAGGATCCCAAAAAGCAAAGATAAGGCATGTTTTTGTCAGATCTTATGTAGCCAGCTAAACACTAGAAGGGCTTCAGATCCAACCTCAAGTACCTCTTTTCCCAGTTATCACAGGGTCTTGCTCTTAAATTCCTCAAGTTAATGGCTTCTCTGTCTGGGAATCTCAGTTTCAAGAAAATGGTTGGTGGTTATTTTTTCCGTAAGTCCCAGCAGTTAGTTTGTGCTTGGCTAGGATATAACAAAAGAAACCTTAGACTTCCCTTTGAGGAGGAAACTTCAACTGCAGCATTAACACTCTTCAAAACTGTCTCCCCAATGGCAAATGCCTGCATAACTGAACATGCAGAAAAAAAAGTATCTCTAGTAGTCCTCACCCACCTGTTTTCCATCCTATACCTGCCGTCACCTTTCCAAAGCAGGTAAATTAAAGACTGAGTAGTCTGTTCTCTCATTCTTTCTCAGACCACCCAAAAAGACTCATTCAACTTCCTCCTTGAACATTTTACCCATCCTACAACATACTCAGAAAAAACATCATAGGAATGATTGCTGGTAAGTTTTCTCCTTCCTCTATAAAAGTTTGCATCAGCATTGAGGAATTCACAGGCTAAGTTATGTCCCAGATTCTTCCTTCAAAGCACTCCCCTAACAAACCAAGCAGAACAACAGGAAGGCCCTCATAAAGAGTTGGGTTGGCTGTATCCACAGTGTGGCCTAAAAAGAGCTTTCAAGATGTATTGTTAACATGACAAATCTGCTTCCAACTGAGGAAACAGCATCTGTATCCCACTCAAAATTTGAGCAATATTCAAGCAACCTGGATGTTATAGACTCTCTCTCTCCCCTTTCTCATTTGATCATCACCTCAAGGCTTTCAGTTCCTAACAGCAAATTCCTCAGCTGCCCACAGAAATATCTGCACAAAACTTCAGATGTTTGCACCACAATCCAAATGAAATTTGCTACCTCCAGAGCAAAGGCACTGTGCCTAGGGGGAGCTAGGAGGAACAGAACAACAGCAGAGCACATTTTATGCCTCTCAGGACAGCACTCAGGGTGTGAGACTTCTGGCGTGGAGCATGTACAAGCTGCTGGATCAAGTCAGGAAGTAGAGCAAGAACACGGACACAGAGTGGTACCTTGAGACTGCGCAGGTAGCATCTACAACTTGAAGGAGCAGTGGCTTGGCAGGAAAAGCTGCACTCTCCCTGCCAGACTGATTCTCCAACAACTTTTACAGTGATAGAGATGGGACTGCTTAGTTCCCTAAAGGCACTCCTTTGTAGCCCTTGCCCCATTTCTTCCCCTTCTGAGTTCACATCCCAAGCACTCCACAAAATCCATAGGGATTAACTCACTTTCCTGGTGCTACCTCCCTGCCAGAGTCCCAGTCCCATTTTGTAACCTCCCCATGACAGGCTCTGTCTGTTCAGGAGCACTGCAAGCAACAGCACAGAGCAAAAGCCATCTCTCTGATCAAAGTCTCATGGAAAGAAGCTGAACTTGCTTGCAAGCGCTTATTGGTACCTATAAGAAACTCCTCCTTAGCCTGGCCCTCCTCAGTAACGTAAACCCTCCTGAGGGGTACTCAAGACACACACAGGCAGCAGGATACCTAGGCCATTTCGGCTGTCTCAGAAGCTGATCTGCCTGCCTCCTAATGCAAACACCTGCACAGAGAAACACTGCATCATCTCTTTGGCCTGGAAGTCAAGACTTGCAGATTGTTCCATGCTTAGACTCAGTCAGCTTATAGACAGACATGTCACTCAAGAATACACTGCCTAGCCAGAGCAAACAGAAACAGGGGGCTCCAAGACAGGACACCCTCGATGGACCTCATTCTGGAAGATGAGCTACCATGGGAAATGCCAGGGTTCAGGTAGCAACACCATGTCTCCATCTCACAAAGGGCAGGAGGCACCAGCCTAGGAGCTGAAGTATCCAAGAACTAATGGATACTGAGACCAAATCACAGCTTCTTGTCCTCACCTGCTGATTTGGCAAGTAGAAAAGAGCCTTGTGAAATACTTGCTGCTGGAGGGAAAGGGACACTGAGCCTGTAAACATCCAGGGGACATTACTCAGTGCCCAGCTCTCCTTACTATTTATGTCCTCCAGCTCCCCTTGCTGACTCAAGTCAGGCTACACCATCTCCAGAAGTCACTTTGAATCTCAGAGAGTCTACCCTTCATCTCCAATACAAGTTTGAACAAAAATAACTACCACAACAAATTACAATCTGCTTAGTTCCTTTGGTCCCAGTTTTCCTGAGAAGCCTCAAAGAGGTTATTCTTGGTTTGTTTACCAGGCATGCTACTGCTGCCTGTCTGTCAGGCAGCCTGACTCAGATCTGCACCCTGGCCTGGGCTTTCTTAGCTGGACCTTCTGAGAAGCAGATCTATCCAAAACACATGTCAAACTTAGTCATTTTCCATCTATAATGGAACAGATTTGGGCAGAAACCTTTGTACCATTCCCTTTGTAAAGCTTCAGTGACCTGCCACAACACTCAGCAAAACTCACCCAACAGAGTCAGCACTATCACACCTCCCTGGCAACTCAAACTGATAGTGCAGCCCTGCCTCAACTATCCCTTTATCAGCTATTCAGGCATTTGCCCATCTCTTTATACCCTATCAAAAATGCAGGAAGGTAGCCACAGAATAGGAAAAGGAAATCCTGAATGGCTGAGGTTAAGAGATTGAACAGCAGTGGAGATATTGCCCATCAGCGCAGGTAACTGGACACATGTTTATACCAGTAGTCCAGCAGTTGCAGTGATTCAGGAGATTACTGCCCTGTACTGTCCATCCTGCCTTGCTGCTGGAGACTACTGCACCCTTAGCTAATGCAGTAGAGAGGAGCATGTGCCAGGCTTTTCATTCCAGTATAGAAGATCAACCATCAACAGCCTGCACTCAACCTCAGGGCATGAGCTGCAGGGTGAGAAACTGGCAAGCTTTAGCTTCGTAACCTGTCAAATCTAAATCCACCACAGCCTCTGGGTCACAGCCATTAGCTTGCAGAAAAAAAAAAAAAAAAAAAAAAAAAAAAAAAAAAAAAAAAAAAAGTAAAGCACTATAGTTTTAAAAGCTTTTGAAAACATGTAAGTGGAGCAGTAGTTTGTCTTCACAATGGGCTAAGAGCCAGCATACAATCTGAAGCCGCAAGACTGTGTGCAGGAGCCTATGCCTACAGCAGCAACAGAAACATCACCATAAGACTCGCAGTGCCCACTGTTTCCACAGACTACCACAAACTTCCCCTCACAAAACACATCAATCAGCTGAGCTCTTTGCAGTAGGTCTGTAATTGTTGCCTACCCACCAGTCATGACCCTACGATAAATACTGACACTGCCTCACCAGTGGAGAAACTCAGGCCCAAAGAAGTTAAGAAGACTTGTCACTGCTACAAGCACACAGAATCAGAGCATAATAGACTTCCTACATAGGCATTAGACAACAGCCCTGATACCACTTGTCTTGGAGGGATAGCTCCATCGGAGGTGCCTTCACCTCATTTCACTCACAGAAACAGATGTCTTCGCTCATTAATCTTGGCTGAACTAACCTTTTGGGATGGTGTTTGCAGCAGTGAACACCTACTCTGTTGAGGGTCTAGTACTAGAAAACAAAGAAGGCTGTAAATGCAATGCAGGGAGGGGGGGAAGAGGCGGTTCTAACATGGGTCTGTGTGGTACAAGTCATGCTTGCTTTGTTTTGGGGCTGACTTTAAAAACTGGAGTCAGTATATGGCATGCAAGGAGTGTCTTGTTCCCTAAGTGCTCTGCAGTTTAGGTTGATACGGCTCACATAGAGAGAAACTGTATCAGAGAGTCAGGAAGCACAGCCAGCCAGAACAGATCGAAAGAGCCAGAGTCACTTTCTTCTACAGAAAAGAAGTCTGAAACTTGAGAAAGCTGGTGACAGCACTCACCAGTGCAAAAGGCTACAGCAACGCTGAAGGCACAGCACTGTCCTCCACACCCATGAAGGAAAGCCTAAGCAATGCTGGGCTAGACTGTCCAGTAGCCTCCACCACAGTGTGCCAGCACTGTCAAACACTGGCCTGGTCCTGGACTCCAGAAAAGGAATCACAAAAAAAAACATGTACCCACCAGAGGTCTTGTTTGCTCTTTCCTTTCTATGAGAAAGGAGACACTGGGATAGCATTAGAGGCAAAGCACTAAGAAGTCAGAATATAAAGATAATTTCTGTGACTGATCCTGACTGAACTGACAGGAATAACACACAAAGTTGTTCTGCCCACCAGAAGAGTGAGGATATACAACAAAGGGAGGCTGCAGTTAGCTGTCCAGGCTATTGTTGCTGTATGTGCAGAAGTAAGAGAGATGGGGAGAAAAAAAAGAGATCTTACAGCAAAGGCAGGTATATTGCAGGGTGGGGAATTTAGTTGTCCTCTTTGCTGCCACATACTCCCTGTCTGATATAGGTTAAGTCAAAGCAAATGTTCTCTGTAAGAACATATGCTCCTTAAAGGAGCATTCCTCATCGTCCATGTACTACTTGACAGTAATAACTATGTAATAAGTGATAAGCATGGCACACTGCAGATGGATACCATGCTTTTGAGGATAAAGCATGGATAGTACATATTCAAGTAGGAAGGCCAAAGCACTGTACCTGCAGCTTTCCAAGTCTGAACTATATCACTACCAACTAGTTTCACTGGAAAGAGAGAGAGTTGAATTCATTACCACTTAGAAGTAGATACAAACACAGTTAAAACACGTTTGGGTACAATACTGATTAAAAAGAATTAATTATCCCCCTCAAAGCATGTATCAAATAGCAAATTACTTACTGATACAAGGGAATGCAATTTGAATTTTGGAATAAAATCTATCACTCACAGCTCACATACAAGGCCAGTTAAACAACTTGCTATAGAAGACAAAGGGGTTATGATAGATGTTGCTTTGACAGAGCTCATCTATGTGAGCAGATACAACTACAAGTCCACTAAAAGCAGCCAGGAAAGAGCTGATAACAAGGGAAGCTATCACTTAGGGACGCTGAGGAATAGCTACTAGGAGAGCATTCAGAGAACAACTTAAAAGAAAGACCAAGACACACAAATAAGCTCCTTCCTTTTTCCGATTCCTACAATATCAGGAAAACAGGACTTTGCACAAAGTTATCTGTAAATGGAACAAGACTAACAAGGTATTGATTGCCAATTTCCCAGCAGAGAAGCAATTCGCAGGGTCACAACATTCACTGATAGCTGAAACCAAAAGGAGTAGCATTCAGACGAGGAGTACTACCGACTGTTCCAGAGAGAAAATACGGGGTTCATATGTCTTTTGAATTACTGTATTAAGGATGACAGGAGCTCTTGGAGAAACCAGACTGTTAAATTGTGTTACAAAAACTCAAAAGCGACTAAGTGCAATGCACGAGAACGAAAAACTCTAAAACAGGGTTGGACGAGGAAGCTGGAGGCTTCCGGGAACGGATGCGGTAACCTGCACAGAGGCAACCCCGAAGTATGCGGATACAAGCGGGAGGCTGGTGCTCGGGGCAGTCGTTCCGGCCGCCCGCCGGGGACACCCAGGAGAGCCCGCAGGCTGGCGCTGACAGAGGCAGCCAGCGAAGCGCCGGCGCGTCCCGCCTCCCGGAGCACGCACCGCAACTTCGGGCCGACCGGACCCCGGGACAAGTTGAAACAGCTGCCAGCAGGCTGCAAATATGCACCGAGAAAGCTTGGGGGGGAGGAGGGGGTAGGGTACGACGGGGGACGGACAACCCCAGAGCAAAACGCGAAGTGCCGTCGGGCATTTCCCCAGCGTTGCAGGGGAGATCTCGCGTCGGAAGCGCGGGGCACAGGTGGTGAGCGGGAACACGGAGGAAACGGCTCCGCCGAGTCGTACCCTCGTACTCGGAGATGCAACCCACAGGTAACGGGCGCACCGAAGGCGCGAGTTGGGCGACAACGGGCGGGACGCCTCGGCGGGACGGGGAGCAGCAGGGATGCTCGCCCGGGCGTCTGGTAGGATTTTGTGAGGGCAGCGAGATGCCGAGGCGGCTCCTAGTCGGGAGTGGAGAGTGAGGGTGTGTGGGCCCGGGGCCTGTCCCAGGTAGCACTGGGACACCGAGAAGCGTTTCGAGGGGACACCTGTCCTCCACCTCCGCACTTGCAAACTTCTCCCGGAGTTGCATCCCGCCCGCTTTCCTACCAGCTTTGCAAGGGTCTCGGTATTCTGTCAGCTCCTCTGTCGCCTCCGCTTCTGCCACCGTTAAGGCAGCTGCCCGTCCCCCTGCCCCCGAGGTCGGTAGAAGTAGCAAGGAAAGCAGCAAACGGCGGAGCGGGGCGGCCCCGCGGCCCATAGCGGCGGTGTGGGCAGCACGGCTGCCCGGGATGCCGGCAACTGCGCGGCGACAGCGGCCCCGCTGCTGCGGGAGGCGTGTGTGGGGTGGGGGTGCCGGCACTGTCACTCAAAGCACGGACAGCCAGTCACGTCTGCGCCCGCGCTTCTGCCCCGCCTCCGATGGACCCCGCTGCTCCTCCCGCACCGGGGCGCAGGTCTCCGCGCCCCAGTCGGGGAGGGGCAGAGGAGTCGGTCGGGGAACTCGCTCCTTCTCCCGCCCTCAAATAATAATCTTAATTTATAATAATAAAGTAAAATGAATAAGATTAAGATGACTATTATTACATCCCCCTGAAAGAAGTGCCACTTGAGAGGCAGCCAAAGAGAAGTAGCTCGGCTGCTGCTGGGAGAGGCAATATCGCCTGAAATCGTGGAAGCTTTTTGGTTGGAAAAGATCTTCAAGACCACGATGTCAAATCGCTGACCTAGCATAGCCAAGTTCACTCCTGAATCACGTCTCTCAGCAGCGCATCTACACCTCTGTTACACCTCAAGGGATGGTGACCCCACAACTTCTCTGGGCAGCTTGTTCCAAAGCTTTACAACCCTTTTGGTGAATAATTTTTTCTTAATATCCAACCTAAACTTCTCCTGATGCAACTGAAGGCCATTCCCCCTTGTCCTATTGTTTGTTACGTTAGAGGACAGACTGACACCCATTTCACATGATGGCCTTAAAACTCACACATAAGGAGAGTAGCAAAACCGTAAGCAGGGAAAGGTAGGACAAAACCCTCAAAACAAAGACAGACAAAACATCATCATGTGTGTCTATCCCTTTCACTTAGTTTTTAAAAGCATTACAGCAGCTTACAGGGGCAATTTGAGCTTTGGGATGATCCATATGCAGCAAGTCCTGGGAAATCAGGAAGATAGATCATGCACAAGATGCTCACCTGCATCAAAATCGACACCATGGTATCAGAGCTGGTGGATCCCAGTTACCCGATGTTGTATGGCATCTCAGATGTCTTTAACTGCACAGTATGGGGTAACACATCATACTTTAGGGCTGCTGGCTTGTGACGCAGACAGTCCAAACAAGCAGGACACAGTAACACTATAAGTAAAAGGCAGGCACCCAAAGCCCAGACATCTCAGTTTTGAGTCCTCTCACAACAGCCAGCCATGTACTTTCACTTGAATTCAATGCTGCACAGGGCAGATGCTGCTCAAACAAGATGTTTGGCTGCAGCAATAGTTACAGGTCACTCACCTGTCCTCATGCCATTCAACAGACAGATGCAAAGACACAGTGTCAGTGAATAGAGGAGTGATGAAAAGTCTGCAAGCCCAGATGAGTATTCTGAGGTGAATGTGCATACCGCAATCACCCTGTGCCACAACTCTCTTCCATCAAAGGTATTAGTTTCATGCTCCCACAGCAGGATCTTTAAGCAGTGTTTCCCGTTACAGCACCAGCTTCAAACTCTCCCTTTGCTCTGACAGATGAGGGCTTGCCATCAGCAGATCCATAAACCTGTCAATTCTTTTCTACAGCAATGAATGTATACCTGAGCATAAAAGGCACAACAGGATTCAGGCATCTCCTCAGCAGCAATGCAGGCTACTGCAAACTGTTTCTTTCTCTCCTCCCCACCCCCTACTGGATGTTGGCTTCCCAGAAATTATAAAAGTCAGGAAATTAATATCTTTTTCAAACCTTCAGAGGCCAAAAAGGCGGCATCAAACCCTGGCATGAAGTTTACAGTCAAAAGCTCTGCCGATTGAATGCACTGGAGTTCTCTACAACTGGTGAAAAGCCCATAAAGTAAAGACAAAACAGCTGTCTGGCGAAAATGGAGGAGACTCTCTCCTAGCAGAAGAGGAAGCTGGCAAGAGCTACCCACTTTCCAGACCCAAGCATCAAGTTCTTCACCTATTCTGTAGCACACAATGCTAAGGAGACACAGTACACATAGCTACCCAGAGGGAAGAAAGATAAAAAAAAACAGATGTCACATAACAACTAACAACAAGGGACAAGACACTACAGGAAGGACACTCTGAAATTTTTTACAGCACAGGACATTTTATGCTCCTGAGGCTACATTCTGAACAAGAAACACCCTGTGGGAAACTTCTAGCACTGTCCAGTTTTAATTTTCCAGGGGTTACAATCAAGGTGATAGCAGTCATGTATCCACCAGCACCTTAGAATCTCATTGTATTTTGAACTGTGATGTGAAATAGAGCAAGACAAGCATCCCATACAAACAGCAGCTGGTCCATGCTAACACCCAAGGCATTCAGCCTTGAACATTTGTGGTTCTGGCAACAGGTGAGTAGAAGACATACTGTTTACTCTACTTCGTGCTTGCTAGCAGGTCCCAGATCAGGGAAACCTGAAGGACACAGATCAGCAGATGGGGGCGTTAGGGTCACCCATGACAGAAAGTCCCAGGCCACTCCAGATGCCATCACTCACATGAAGCACACATGAGAAAGGTCTCAGATTTTCACTGGAAGAGTGAAACACCCTTTTATTGTACCAGGCAAAACCAGGAATAACAAGAACACGTTTCAGTAGATGAGTCAAGGTAGTGACTAGGACTCATTCTAATGCTGGAGAGCAAAACAGCTGCCTGGTTATTTAGTTTCCCTGTGGATGCTCATTCCAAACTGCCTGCCCTTCACTCCTCACTCATGTTCACCAAACTGGGCCATAACACCAAATCCACCTTTTGAGCCTGGCAAATACTTTGAACAGGACCACTAAATGAGCACTGAGCTCATGAAGATTGGAAATGCAGATGACCCATGCATTGGCGAGTGTCCTGAAAGGCAACAATGAAAGGAACAGTACTTTTGGAAACCAGTCTAGCACTTGAGGACTCACTAATATAGAAGAATATTGCTGCTGCTCTTGTTCTCACCATTTTAGCAGAAGATTAACAGGGGTTTTACCTACAACTCTGGAAGACCTGAGCACAGAGGACAGAGAAAAAACACTGTAATCTTACTCAGACATATAATGAAAAAGTATCAGCTGGACCAAGGACGATTTAGGTTTCAGATAAGCTGTCTAGCATTAAAAGAGGGAAGCCCTAGAGTAGATTGCCATGAAGAATGAAGGAAGTTTTCCTCACTGTAGGTTTTTGAGGAGAAATGTAGACAACCACCATCAGAATAAACTTAGTAATGTAACAATCCGTCTCCTGAATTTTATCCTGTTCATATACACACTAAACATAACTTCTCCTTTTTCTGCATTAGATTGTCTTGATAAAATCATAGAAAGTAGCAAAGAGCAGAGTTCAATGGTTAAAGGGAAAGGCTGATCATCCCTCCATGCTTCAGAAAAGCTACCAGTTCTTATGAGATAATAGCAATGGGTGCTCTTTTCTCTCTAGTCTGCAGAGAAGGTCCTGACAGCATTATTTTCTGAAGTTACATGAAACTGGAAAATAAAAGCTGAATCTGTGCTTCCCTGATCAGCATAATGGATTAGTAGAGCAAACATTGCCCTTGTCAGCAGGCTGATGATCTGGGCTGTCACCTACTAAGAACAAAGAAAGCGTTTGTTAACCTCTTCCAGGAGGCAGTCTACACTGAAGCACCCAAACTCTTCTGTATATACAGCTTTAATATAGACATGGGTGGACACACAACAGGACATCCTACAGCTCTGAAGGTGGAAGAGGAAGGAAACAAATTTTTGCAGTTAGAATGAGACCACGAGAGAGTTCAGAGGTATCTACCACCACTGTCTTTGCACAAAACCTTGCCCCACTACGGCAGACTCTGGACATCCTTACACGAGCTGCTAGGCCCTTCTAGGAATGGCTTTCAGTAACAAAAATGGCATTTTCAACTGGCAGCTAAAGCAGTGCATGCAGAGTAGTATCTGCTGCCTGATGTTTAGAAGGTAATGTCGTCTTGATTAGCAGGTGCCACATCAGTGAAAATAAGGAACAAAAAATGCCCAGTAAAAGTATCTTTTTCATTCAAACTGGTAGAAGTCAGTAAAGATTCACACTGGCCATGCAACTTGTGACACCAATAGTTAACGATTTGAAAACCATCCACATCCACTGCTATCAAAGATGGCTGTTTCCTTTGCAAAATCCCTCCTGATCAACATGTACAAACAAAATCCACCATTTTTTGAAGTCTCAATGAGCAAGAATGCACACAACTCTTTCTGAATAGTATCCATGGGCAAAACTATGTGAAAACTACTTAGCGGTGACAGAATAAAAGATGTCTCAATGTCAAAACAAACACACAGACCCCCTCTCCGTTAGTTCCTCAACAAGGCCTGCTTCTCCCTCTTACAAATGGACTTGGATCCACCTGTCCCAGTTTATGGCCTTAAGCTTCCTTGGAGCCTGTCCCACTGCTCATTCCTCAGCTGCTTGCAGGTTTACAAGCAAAGATTTCCTTTTCTGTTCTCAGCTCCTCAGATGTGCCAATATATTTCTTCCTCCATGTGCATCACCACTAAAAGGGCAGAGTCCTGGAGAGCTAGAATACATGCTTCCAAATCCAGAGCATTCTCTGGGTCTATAACTTTTGGTACCTCTCAATTCTGCTTAGACTTATTTCATTGCTTCCTTTTTGGAAGGAAACAATCCTTGCGGCAGGTGGAACACAATGTGCCATGTGCCACTTCCCACAGGCATTGCTGAGCAATCTGCAGAGCCATCACAATTTATCAGAGGCTTACTTACGCTGTTAGTAACATGACAGGATTGCTACCTGATGAAGACTATCCCCCTTCCCCATCTCCTCTTGCCTATTTTCTCCACCTGGTTTTGTGCAGCAGTTTATTGCACTCAACTCCCTTATCCCTCCCCTCAAGCTGACCCCTCTTAGGACATCCCTCCACCAGCTTGACCTCTGGTCACTGGCAAATGCAGGTGATAAAATGAGTATTGACCTCTGATCTCTCTTTCTTCCATCATCCATATTACTCTGCTGCGGTAGGCTAGGGGTGCATCATTCTTGTTTTATCACATGTACTGCCACCCAGAAAACACCTCTCACAAGGTTAAATGATTCACTAGCCACACAAAATCTTCAAAGGTATTGACACATCCACGCTTAAACGTGTCCCAGGGGTTCTTAAATCCACTGTATTCACTGCAGTCACAGGTACATTCACTGTGCATTAACAATTCAGCATACATTTAACAAGGTGGTCCTGTTATACACAAGCTGTGACACTTCAGGAAGCTCTAAGTTCGAAAATCCCTTTTTGCTCAGCAAAGTAGCAGCAGACAGGGTTTTAAGTTATGGCATTTAAAAAAGAACCAAAGATTCTTCCCATCGTTACTGCAATCCTTGAAGTATGTGTGAAAAGCCAAGCTACCTCCAGTGCATTTTTGAGCTGTAGTCAGAGACAAGCTGTGGGAGGCAGCAAGAGCAAACTGTCTTACCTGGAAATACGGAGTTTTGGCTTGACCACTGGTTCCCAAACCGAGGCATGTCAAACTGATGTTTCATTACTTCAGTTAAAGTCCATTTTCAAGGTTCATATAAGAGTCAGTTGTGCTTGGAAAGTACTGAGCAAAGCTGCTGGGTTTGGTGATCTCTACTGCAACGTTAAGCAGGGGGGCATTGGAACACCTGTAGAAAAGCATCTGTCAGTTCAAATTTCTGAAAGGTGAATCCATTGGTCCTTCCAAAGTAATTTGTGCCATAGGAAAAACAAATGTCTTAACTTTTTTCTCTTTCCCCTAAGAGATGGATGTGGAAAAGTAAAAACATTTCTCCAAGCTTTTCTGCTGCAAGATGAAGACAACAGCTGCATTTACCTGTTCACCCACAGGCATTCTTTAAAGGGGCTGGTAGCATATACTACCTGTGTTCAGGCTATTTCACAACAGTAGGTAGAATTCAGTGACTTAAAACAGAGATGCTGCTTCATGAAGAACTGCCTTAGAGAAGTTTTCTAGTAAGTTACTGCACAGGATTTCTGTACCTAGAATTATCTGTAGTAGCATCACTGAAGACCACCAATTACTACCCATTGTTACTCTTCCGTGCAGGCATGAATGACATTGAGAGCAGGAACATGGGCAAAATAAAGGCAGACTACAAAGCTCTAGGGAGCCAAGTTCTCTTTTCTTCTGTCTTGCCTGTTAAAGAGGTGGCTAGGCATAGACAAATAATGAACATTAATTTCTAGCCACATAGCTGGTGCTTCTGTAGCAGTGGACATGCTATGACAACTGCAATCTGCTAGAGGGATGGAATACACTTGACTTGAAGAGGCAAGAGAGGGAGTAGGAGGGAGGAGAGAGGGAGTAGGCTAGCCAACCTAATCAGAATGGCTTTAAACTGAAGTCCTTAAAGGGCAGAGTCTGTCACAGCAATGTGTGTGCTATTGTAGTCAAAAGGAAAATGGACCACACCAATCACAACAGCAGCAGGTATGACCACAGTGGTTACTCTTCTACAGGGTCATCTTCTTACTCCATTGAATCACTTTACAATGAGGGTGATGGAGCACTGGAACAGGCTGCCCACAAAGGTCATGGAGTCTCTAGCTTCTCTGAAGACTTTCAAAACCCAAGTGGATGTGTTCTTGGATGGCATGCTCTAAGTATTCCTGCTTTGTCAAGGGGGTTGGACTCAATGATCTCTGGAGGTCCCTTCTGACACCTACCATTCTGTGATTCTGTGGGATCTTCATCTAAACCACACACCTGGCTACGGCACAGAACATAAAAGTATTTCCTCTCATTAGGCAAGCAATACTTTAAGACAGGTTCCTCATGTATGCCACTCTTTAGGTTGCTAAAGCCAGGAATAGGGATTTCCTTTTTCATCATTTAGTTCACAATATGCATCATCAAAACCACAAAACGTTTCAGGTTCAGACCAAGGTGGGTGTTTGATCACCTTCTGGGCCCAATGCAGAACTTAAGTAACCTAACAGCATCTCTTCAACATTATACAAGCCTCCAGTTCTTGCAGGTGAATGGGTGCTTGTCTCTGCAAAACTCTCTGATCTCTTATTTTTAAAGCAAACAGTAGGTAATGTTCACCAATTCACCTGCCAGCTTCTGACCAGACATTAAAAAGGAAATGAGACATTTTCCATTATATTATTCCAGCCACTCCTTTGTAGCAAGAAGAGCCACATGCTAAGCTAAGCTGTGTTTCTTGGTCTGATTAAGTGATACATTTAAACCAACACCAATGATTCCAAAAGAAGAAATAGCATAAAATGAACTGTAAGCAAGCATTAGAATCATAGAATCATAGAATAGAATCATAGAATCAACCAGGTTGGAAGAGACCTCCAAGATCATCCAGCCCAACCTATCACCGAGCCCTAACCAATCAACTAGACCATGGCACTAAGTGCCTCATCCAGTCTTTTCTTGAAGACCCCCAGGGACGGTGCCTCCACCACCTCCCTGGGCAGCCCATTCCAATGGGAAATCACTCTCTGGGAAGAACTTCTTCCTAATATCCAGCCTATACATACCCTGGCACAACTTGAGACTGTGTCCCCTTGTTCTATTGCTGGTTGCCTGGGAGAAGAGGCCACCCCCCACCTGGCTACAATGCCCCTTCAGGTAGTTGTAGACAGTAATAAGATCACCCCTGAGCCTCCTCTTCTCCAGGCTAAACAACCCCAGCTCCCTCAACCTCTCCTCATAGGATTTGTGTTCCAGGCCCCTCACCAGCTTTGTTGCCCTTCTCTGGACACGCTCCAGCACCTCAACATCTCTCTTGAATTGAGGGGCCCAGAACTGGACACAGTACTCAAGGTGTGGCCTGACCAGTGATGAGTACAGAGGAAGAATAACCTCCCTTGTCCTTCTGGCCACACTGTTCCTGATGCAGGCCAGGATGCCATTGGCTCTCTTGGCCACCTTGGCACATTGCTGGCTCATCCTCAGCCTACTATCTACCAGTACCCCCAGGTCCCTTTCCTCCTGGCTGCTCTCCAGCCACTCAGTCCCCAGCCTATAGCGCTGCTTGGGGTTGTTGTGGCCAAAGTGCAGAATCCTGCACTTGGCCTTGTTAAATCTCATCCCATTAGATTTCTAGCAGCCCAGAAAAACACCATGCCTCACCTAGTGCTTCAATACATCATACAACTATGAAATTCCTGAGACAAACCCTTGGGAAATGAGAATAATCAGCCACAAAAGCTTCATTGCATGATGTTCTTGGACACTTTTAGAAGCTTCTCAGCAATACTTAAGTTACATTACCTCTCAAAACTTCTCAGAAACCCAGTAAAACTTGTGACACATGGCAAATTTTCAGTGTGATGCCTAAATGTAGTGTGTTTTTCTAGGTTGGTCAGCTTGTTAGACTGAACTAGTCAACGTTTTGGCCCAGACATAGCATTTCAAGTTTAGAGGGCTTAGTTCCATGCCTTGGTGAGGTGGAATCTATCAAGGTAACTACTGCATCATCCAGGTAAGCACATCTCACAGTTATTAGAAAACCCTCAAGTAACAGGTCTCTAAAGTTAGGTATTTTGTGTATGCACATAAACTCCCAATTCTAAAAATATATGTATTTTATGAAAAGCTGTAGCCATACAATGCCAGCTGTAGGATAAGACTGAATTGTATAGCTATGTTTTGGAATGCTCCAAGCCAAGGGTCTTAAAGATTTTCTGTCTGGAACATATGGGGAACTTCCTATGGGTTTGTTTTTCATAAGACATAAAACCTCATCTTGGTAGAGACTCCAGAGATATCTGACATACTATTCTGTGGTGCATTACCCAGAGCAGGCGAGAAAAACTTAGCAATAACCCAAAAGTACTGGTAACAACTAACATTATCTCCCTTGCTCATGGCAGACCAATCTCTGGTTTATGGCAAAAGCCTAGCAGCACAGTGAATACACTGATGAAAACAAAAGAACACAACTGGCACATGGCCAGAGGCAATGACACTGTAACAGCAAAGTCGTAGCCAGAGGCCTGCCTTTGCAATAGGTTAGTTCATCAGATAAAACAACTTCTTCTCATTCTTTCCCCAGTAGAGTTTTTACTCTTCAAAGAGATTCAATAACTGTTTGGATTTACTAGAACAACACAAAGCCTTCCACATTCATGGGTTCTCCCATTCCTCTTTCCTTCCCCTGCATGCCATGATCTGAAAGTTAGAAGAAAAATTTCAGAACCACAAAACTAGCCATAAAATACTGTAGCAGCCCCTTCCCCTAGCTGAAAAAGCACTTCCTGGATAGAACTGCAAGATGAGAGAAAGTACTTGCAGAATTCACATGCAGGCATGTCCTCAGAAAACGAGGACCTTTTTTCTCATTGAAACTACTTAGCAAAAAGCAGATGTTCCTTTGTAGGGCTCTGGAAAACAGCTAGCACCAAAACACAGGGTCTTTTTGAGACATGATGGTCCTGAAGAACAGCAAGCCATCGACGCACTGCTTCACAAAGTGTGGCTTATTCCAACAGAAGTCCAGCAACAGCAGGGGATTTTGTGACCTCAGCACTAACTCTGCTAAGTTACTTTAGACAGCAGCAGTGCTAACAGCCACTGCGAGGCTGCTGCTACCACAGTGCACTTAGCTAGAAAAGATCCAAGGGATCCAAAACCAGAATCCTTCTCCAACCTACGCTTCCAGGCAACTTCTAAAATGAACCAGAAGATGCACAGTTAAGAATTAGTTCAAGATAAGACCACCTCCTCAACTTTAGCCCCAATTATTCAATTTACTTTTCCACAGACTGAAGAGGAGACTTGATTTTCCTGAGCTTATGTTTTTTGGATACATTCCGGTGGAGGAACTGATGATGCACATCTGTTACACAATTCTGCTGTCTTCAGTGGAGCTGTACATAAGCCTCTCCCTGGGCAAATCTGGCTAGATGCTGGTGATGCTGAAGCCAAAGCAAAATGTAGCCTTCCAATTTGTGTTAATTCAGCAACAACAGTAGTAATAAGAATATGCTATCAATTTTAACTAGTTTCAGCAGCAAAAGTGTAAAAATTATTGGGGGTTTGGGTTTGTTTTTTAACCTCAAACTTGTTAAATAATCTATGTTATGACACAGAAAGTGATTTGTGTAACCCCTCTACCCACTTGAGAATCACAGAACTTCACAGGATGGGAGGGACCTCCAGAGGTCAGAGTCTAACCTCCTGGCCAAGGCAGTATCACCTAGGGTAGTTTGCACAGGAATAATATAATTCTGGAGAGGAATTGATAGACATTGTTGCTCCAAACCATTCAGACATCAAAAAAACAGCATAATGTAATGTTTATTTGCAGTCCCCATTACCTTCAATCCATCATTCACCACTCTATACACAATGTAACCAGAGAAGTGTATAGAAAAAGTTCTCTTCCTGCAATGAAAAGATTTACAGTTGTATTAATCTAAATCATTTGCTTAAGAGTGGCTACTGCAACATAACTGTTTACCCAGTTCTTTGGCCTCTGTACCAAAAGCAGGAAGAGACAGAAGACTTGAGTGGCCTCCTGAAGAGTTACCAAAAAGCCTAAATTCAAGAATCAGAAACCCTAAGAAACAACCACTGAAAGAGGAGTGTTGGCTGCAAGATCTTTATTTCTTCCATAAAAGAGGAAGGACTACATCATCTAAGCAGAGAGCTTCCAAATTCTATTAAGCAAGATGGTTCAAGCTATACCACAGTTTTTTGGAGGGCAAATAAATAGCCCCAAACAGCAACCATGAAGACAAGCTGTTGAAAAACTGGTCACATTTTACACTCCTTCAGAAACCACAAGGAAGGGGGAAAACAAAGCAATCCCCCAACTTACTCTCGTGCTAGGGTGGAAGTATAAAAATGTCCATTTTTCCACACACAGTACTTCTCCAGAGGAACGTACTTGCAGAAACAAAAGCAATGCCTGTGCAGTAAGTATCTTTTCAATGTCACTTTAAAGGCTATACAATCCTATCTGGATATACAAAAGCTAGTAATTCCAGAGGACAGAGAAAGCAAGTAGACAGCCCACCATTCTGTGGCATTTGAAAGTGATTAAATGAAATTCACAAATGGTTTAGTGACATTTCTGATAGAGCAATCACATAGCAGTGCTCTAAATAGAGAAACAGATCCATCATCAAAATACTTCCTTTAAAAAACTTGTACCTCAGCAGAGTACTTAATGTACTTATTGTGTGGAGATAATGACTTCTCACTTCAGATTTTGAAGAACATGGATGAAAAGAGGGCTTCTCACAGCTGTATGCACTAGTGAGAACTACTGCAAGATTCATTCTTTTGCTTTAAGTCTCTGTGTTTTGGAACAAAGGAAAACTAACTGTTGACCCAGTTTATAAGTTCATCTTAGCAGTCTGCCTGTACTTAAAAATTAAGTTATCTTCTGTTAAACAGCAGTGTTCAGCTACAGACAGCAATCACTTAGTTGAAGCAAAACTTAATTATTTTCTGACAGATTGGTTAAAATTGGCCATGGAAATGTCAGAGAAGAAAGCTCAAATACTTTTCAGAAATAATATACAGCAAGATCCACTGCTTCTCACTATCACCTATCAGTTCAGTTCCCCCAACCTCCAAACTTACTCTGCCAAAGCACAGTTGTCTCTCATTGTGGCTGCTGCCTTATCAGTAATTTTTATATAGAAATGACACAGTGCTGATCAATACAAATACTTTGCTCATTTTTTTTTAAATTCAGGAAGTTGCCTTCTCCTTGGCAGGTGGTCTACTTCAGACAGCAAAATGATGAAAACATCCCTACGTGGCAGATGCCTACAAAAAATTTAAAAAAAAAGTCAAGCCAACTGGCTCCATCACAAACACATTCAGGATATGTCTCACTAAATAGAGTGCAGCATTAACAGTCACCTTAGAAAGACTTAACCTTTATTGGCCCATTTATTTCACTCCACACTTACTCCCAGTTTTCTCGATACACTATCTGGATCACAAAACAGATTTCTCCACAAACAGTTCAGCCAAGAATATTTTTTTGGGGCTGGTCATCCACTCTGGAGTCATATTGTACAATATAGTTGTAGGAAAATTCTGAATTCAAAACATGGGATTTTTATATTTGAAAACCACACTAATATTGTATACAGAACCTAGCATTTAGCAGCATTGCCTTTTCAAACATTTTCAATTGCAAACTCATCTACTTTCACAATCAGAACTTTTTTGTCTGAAAAGTTTATTTCAGTTTTCTGAACACTCTAAAGCATCTGTGCTTCTGATGTTACACGGGTGTCCAGATAGGATTAACAAAAATTAAAATGTTCTAAATTACAAATTTAATTCCTGCAAGAGCTTGAGAAAGGAAAAGGAACAGAAAAGCATGACATACACACATTGTGAAGAACCCCCAACTTTTCATGCAATGGCAGGCAAGATGTAAAAAGCCACCCAAATTCACACATTTTTACACCGAATCATCAAAAAAGTACTCTGTAGTAAATCTGTACATCCAAATACATTTGGGATCTACACCTAAGTTACATTATTTAATGTTATATACACTTATTACCCCCTGTGTAATGTCTAAAGGAAAATCTTCATTCAAACCCAAACAAAACAAAAGAAAAGGAAGAAAAAAAAAAGCAAGACTAACTTGGAAAAAGAGAATCACTTCAGACATTCAGTTAAAATGTTGGGTTTGTTTTAATCTAGACCTCAAAGTGTTTTATTAAAAAACAAACAATCCTTTTCATTTAACATTTTGCTTTCTAACTGTACAGTAAATTGCATTGCAGAGAACACATCCCGTCTTCAGACTGTATTTTCTTTGGATGGATATAATATGTAGCTGGATATTACTTTAAAGATAAATAAGGGGAAGTTGGTCCAACTAGAACAACAGCTGATATATTACATGCACATGGGGGTTTTATATTTTTATTTATTACTATTTTTTAAACAAATGAGTGTAGGGTATACTTGGTATTGCAAATAAACCAAAAAGCACCTGGAGTCAAAATATAAAACATACCTTCTATCCTGGCAATGGCAGTAAAAAACAGAAGAGTAATCTTTCTGGAACAGCATTTTTATATAATTTAGAAAGGTTAAGTACCAGGAAGACTACTAATCAAGTAGTTTTAGCAGCCAAGTTTCCCTCTTTTTATGAATGGAACAAATGCTTTAAATAAACTGTTTGTCCTCTTCACTGAAGAGAGCTAGTCTATTCATCTTTAATGAGCTAGGTCTTTTGGTTTTTTGGTAGGGTTTTTTTTTGGGGAGGGGGGGGAAGATTAGCCACATACTGTAGTAATGCCTACTGCATATAATCCAAGCATTTGCTGTGAACAGTTGGAGAAAGCAGTCAGTAAGAATCTAGGATCAATGAAATAGATGTTACTTTAAGCCATCCACAAAATGGGAGACCCATATAGTGCCCAGTGTTGAAATCCAAATCTCTTCTCGCGCTTTTTGTTGTGCAAGTTCATCCCCAGGAAAACAGGAAATGATCCATAGTTCAATTTTCTTATTTTCTTAGTCAATTTTCACATTAGTGTAGATTTTACGAACAAAGGCACTTGTTCCCATGTAACCAATAGCTCCTGCAAAGTAAATCAGAAACACTGAGTATGTTAAGAGAGCTGATCATCAAAATAAGCCTGCAATGTAAAACACAGCTTAAACAGAGGAAGTCACACAAAGCACGCAATCTGCACACAGAAAACTACTTACCTGCAATACTTGTTCTCAAACTCTAATTAACTGTGCTCCCAGTGAACGTCTGGCAAGAACTCCTCTAGTCTAGCAATCTAAATACATTAAGCCATTTTACCAAGAGGTCATGCTCACTTGGTCTCGATAAATATAGCAGCCCCCCTACTGCTGCAAATAACTGGGTCCCTGTTTCTGAACAGAGGGTACAAAACATACAATCACCCACATACAATCACCCACTCTGCAGGGAAGGTGAATAGGAGGACAAGTTTTTATTATAAGTTACATGCCTTCTGGATGAGTGTTTTATTGGCAGATGGCATTTTCCTTCCCACAAGGCACAAGCAATAATAGATCCCCATCCCAGGAGTCTTAAACTCCAAGGAGGGCTGTACGAAGAGATTAAACTAGTAGCAGTTAGTAGTTAAATAAAATTGCAACCTGTGGTTTTCAAATGAGTCAGAATCGTGAGCACAGTATGCATTGTTGCAGTGGTAATAAAAGAACAGGTCACTGGGTTTTCGATAGGGACAACAGTTTATGCTAAGCCAAATATACTGCAGGATTAAAGATATCTAGAAAAAACAAAAGAAAGGCACTGGAGCAAGACTACTTCTCAGAAAGAGATTCAGCAGCCCAGCTGGTTAAATCTAGAACCTCAGGTTTGCCAGGCTTAGTAAACATCGTTATCTTAGAATATCTGCACAAAGTATCTTTGTCACTTCCAATCAAAATGAGAGTAAATCAGCCTTATGGAAGTCAGTTTGGCTAATTCTCAGGTTAGAAGTTAAAAATCAAGCAAGAATCAGAGACAGCTGCTGTCATTGCCAGAATAACACATCATAAAATACAGGAAGGAAAGGATAGAGAAGTGAAGGCCTGTAACACACTACAGAGAAGAGAGCTGCTGGCATCACACATTTGGATGCTCAGTGAAGAATGGACTCTAAACAGAAGAGGGAACTTTGCTTCCCTGAAATAATGCCGAAAAGCCCGAGACAAAGTACGAAAACAACATTTTTGGTGATTTAGGTTATACCAGACTCACACAAGATGTGTTAAATACAAAAGTCTAAGCAATGCTAAAAGCTTTCTGCTTAAACTTAATTTCCCAATAAAAACATAACAGGGTTTTTTTTTGCCTTTAGAAATCAAGGCCATGCAGCCCTGCAGCTAGCGTTGCTGAACAGTGTTACACGGAAACTGGAGAGTTCTTTAAATCTTAGGGACTGACCAGATAATTCATAAGGTCAGACATTAAACTCTCACAAAATTTTGGATTTTAGACCCCCAAAAGCCCAATATTTGTATCTAATCAGCAATCCACACAAGGCAAACCTGATGCATCATTCCGATGCTATCAGAGTGGTAAAGAGCTTCTGGGGTCAGCCTCTGCTACACAGCGTTTCAAGCTGTAAAAATATCACAATTATTCCACTGGTCAGCTAATGAGGGACTTGTATCAATAACTTGCACAGAGTTTGATTAAAACAAATAGAGTGCAGACAAGATCAGGTTGCTGCTCACAAGCATTAACTGAGTGTGCTGAGGATGCAGCAGAGGGAAGGCCTGGCAGCACAAAGAGAGAGAAGCAGAGCATTCAGACACACCCAAGTGTGGGCTGTGCAAAGGAGGTGATGGTGTGCTTGGAGTCATATAGGAACACACCTAGATTCTTCTGTTGCTTCTCAGGAATCACATTTTCTGTTGTATGCAGTACATGGACGGACAAAATAATGGCACTGGACTCCTGCTTGGAGAGTCATGACATTTGGCCTGTTAAAGCAGATGCTGCCAATCGATACGATGCCTATTTTTGTTGCTAAATTCATTCCAGAGCTAGTCTTTAAGCATTTCTCTAGTGATGTGATGCCAGATATCAGGAAGATATTTGTGAGAATAAAGTCTTGTCTTTCATTTGGGATCTGGAGAATGTGCACATGAGAAGGAATTGAGGGAAAAGTGCAGAGAGGAAGTAAGCCACATAAGACTACAAATTCAGTACCCCACAAACCCGTAACAACCTATTCTGAAACACAGGAGCCTTATTATGAAGGCCATTAATGTTCTATACCTAAAGCACGGAATATACCTCAAAGCTACCTCACAAGCAGTGAATAGAACGTGGAGTGAGGAGGGGTAAAGCTTAGACAATGAGAACTAAAGAATGTCTCCCTAAAACAAACACAAGACAGTTGACTCATTTAAATAAATAAAAATCCATAGTAAAGGAACTATTTTATTAGATATCTTAACAGATGATACAACTTAGTTATGGCCTACAAAAGTTTATCAGAAATAGACTGCAAGCATATTACAGCAGAACAACAAGTTTTCAAATAAAGAGAAACATCTAAATAACCAGGAAGACCAACTACTCCATAGAAAAAAAATCCCATCTGTTACTTCAAGCCACTTAATACTTACTACAGCTACGACACTGTAAGCACCTCATTTTTTCAAAAATGCCCTTCAATCACACTTAGAATATTTAACCTGATGCTGAAGTGTGGTATTGCAAGAGGCCTTTCTATACTACCTAGCTCCTAAGCCATCCACTGAACTGGGGGAAGTTTTGTTCTTTTCTGTCACTGAGTGAAACATGAGGAGCTCAAAAGGTTTGGAAGTTCTCATGGACTCCCCACTGTCCAGTCCCAGAACTGAGATGCTCTGAAGAGGGCAGCAGACTTTGTGAATGAAAGCATCCCATTACATGTGGGATTTGAGTTCACTAGGCATTTTCAGGGGCACTAAAACGGGAGCTGGACGATACAAGCATAGAGAGAGTTTTCTTGTGGCCGTTTTGGGCCATAACTAGTTCGTCTCATATCTAACTGTGTGAAACTGAACATATCCATTTATGTAAACCTCCAAAGAACAGCTCTACACACTTTTCACAGCAGACATACAGTCAGTGGCACACATGCTGCACACAAATGTCTTTGTTAGACCTCAATGGCAGCAAGTTCCCTAGACAAATGCTTTTTGACAAGGGATTTTTTTTTCCTTCCTTCCACATGCCAAAAATGGGATTTCTCAGTAAAAAGGAACCTCACAGCTTCTCTTCCAACACTCTTAAAAAGACAAAAAGAAATCTCAATAGAGCTGTGGAAATAAGGTTTAATGTGTTATTTCCAATCTTGAATAAATTTGGATTTTACTCTAACGTTCCACAGAGTAGTGTCTTACCCATGACAAGGAAGAATGCAACAATCTTCCTTTTCTGTGTTTTAAAAGACTTTTTAATTACAGAAACTGGTGGGCAAGCTTGGTTTCTGCATCATAGATGGTTTAATCAATACCAGCCTGAGTACTTTAAAAAAGAAAAGATTAGAGCTGAAAAGTATAAGCCTATTAAAGAAAAAAAATGTCTGCAAGACTACAAAAACAGCAGGGAAGTCTTGTAATGTGCCAAGAACCTGATGAAGCAAGATTAGATTGTATGAGAGAAAGAGAGAACAAGTACTCAGCAGTTAAGAGATTATTTCCCTCCTATTTTTATAAAGTATTATGAAACTACCCACCCAGCCACTTGACATATCAAGAAAAAGTGTACTTTAGAAAAAGTAAGTTCCTGTAAGAACTCAAAATACCTATCTTGAAAAAAATCCTTCCATTAGGTTCTATACGACTTTATTTACTACTAAGAAAGAAAGCACTAAATAAGGATCACACATAAAAAGCCAATATCCTCATAGGAAAGAGCAAAAGAACCAAGCAGCACTTTCTGAAAGGCATACAAAGGACAAAAATAAAGCTATAAAAAGTATATTTGACTTTATCAGATGAGCTCCATGACAAGAATTATTCTTTTTCCTTACACATCTGTCAAAAAAGGTTTCTTAAAAAGCAGTGAAACCTAGTTGTACACAGACATGCTCAGCACTCTCCTCACCTGTGAATATTCCAATACCTATTTCTCAAATGCTGAAGTGAATGTCCTTTAGGTTCTGGCCACCCTCAAAAATGCATGCCAGAAGATACAGATGGTAATATTACCAGTATTGTAATACCACTGATACCTCAATGACTGTACCTAGCTCCTTGTCCTGGAGCAACAACAAAAACTCTGAAAAAAAATGCTAGCATGGGTTTTCATAGTTTTTTTTTGGCCAAATATTAACTCTTTCAAGCTTGCACTGAGGGCAAAATTCTGTGCACAGTACAGAGAACTGTCTTCCTATCAGAAGACACAACCCATAGAAACCTCCTATATTAGGCAGGAACAAAGTATAAGCAGAGAACTGTATGGCATTTTAAACACTGCAATCTTTTTTGAGCATATCTTGCAGACATACACACTCCACCACCAAAACCACAGAATTAAAACCACAAACATGACAGCACAAAATTCTGACAGAAAACCATCAATGTATTTGAAACTTACCACACATTATTCCCAAAGCTGTGCTAAATACTGCCATATAACCAAAGTAAAATGATGTTTGAAACAGGCCATACATCCTGAAAAAGAAAAATGGGAATTTATGCTAACTATTTTTCCCAGTTTCTCTCAACAAACTTATCCAGCCATAAAGTATTATGATATTCAAGCAAGAAAACTACCACTTACTTTGTCTTGAAAAAGTAGTAGTAAAAGGAGTACATGTAAACATAAATCGCAGTTGATGCCGCAGAAAGAAAGCTCGTCCATTGCCTGAAAGTAAGCACACATCCATCACATTCCTAACCCAAGGCTTCCCAAGAAGATGCACAATGTGCTAAACCCTTACTCTGAAAAGAGAGTACTGCTTCTACAGGCTTATTTAACAGTATCTGTATGTTGTTTGCTGTAAGTGACAAAAGCTTCTACAGTAACAGCTACCACTGATAAAAACTGAGTATAGGCTGGATGTTAGGAGGAAGTTCTTCACAGAGACAGTGATTTGCCTGCTGCCCAGGGAGGTGGTGGAGTCACCGTCCCTGGAGGTGTTTAAGAAAAGACTGGATGAGGCACTTAGTGCCATGGTCCAATTGACTGGATAGGGCTGGGTGCTAGGTTGGACTGGACGATCTTGGAGGTCTCTTCCAACCTAGTTGATTCTATGATTCTTTTCATACATACATGCAAGCAGAGATGCACATACACACAGAAAGCTCCTGTGCAAAGGATCCAAGAACTGCTTTTACTTCCTACAGCTAAAATCCAGACACATCCCCTTTGAAAAGACTTTGATCAAGACTCAAGCACACTACTTTTCTAAACAACTCTCACAATCCAGTTAGCTATGCAAATAATGCAACACTTACCACCTGTAATCCTCTGCGTTCAGCAGGAAATATGTACAAACGATAGTAACGCAAACTGTCACAATGCAGAGGATCACCAGAACTAACATCATGAAGCCATAAACATAGTAGATCTTGTAAGCCCAGAATGAAGTAAAAATGAAATACCTGAATAAAGAAAATATGCAGATCATAGTGTAATTGAACTTGAATTATTATACTTTTAAAGCAAATTGGTAAATAGGTGACATACTCACATTTCAATAAAAATCGATCCAAAAGGGAGGATTCCACCTAAGCAAACAATAACAGCTGGTTCCATGAACCTGAAAGATACCAAGATCAGTTTAGGGACAACTTAAATCTTTCATTTATAAACATATCAAGATATATAATCAGAAGACTGATATAGTACAAAGAACTATTTAAAAGGCATGCTAATAAGAACATTTCTGTCTCATACCCACATACAAGAAGGAAAATTCCCCTCATAGTCGTCATGCATACAGATAGAAAGCAGAGTTATTCTTGGGGAAAACTGAAACAAAACCTATGTCTCATGCCTGTCACCTACACAAAGTTAGGCATCTAACCAGTCTTAAAGGCTACAGAAAAAAAGTCTCTCTTGCCCAAAGAGGGGTTAAGCAACAAAGACTCAAAACACTAGCCTTGCATGAAGGCACTGAAAACTCAAAGCTGTTGATGGCTGCAAACACAACAAAAAAATGTACAAAGTAATGGTTATATAATTAAGTATGAACGCATATTTTTAATACTACATCATGGTCTATGATAAAAATTAATACTCAGCTACCTGTAGACAATACTGTCACTTGCTGAAGGTCACCTCTGTGTAGCACTTGCTATGATGCTGGATCTAGCTAGGAACCAGTGATTTAATTTGCAGCTTCTTTTATTATTTATAGGGAGAGTTGTCTAAGTTGGCAGTGTGCAATTTCATCACCTTCAAGAGAAGTTCTTATTTATTTTTATCTCTGATGCTGATCCAGAAAAATCCATCAGATTCCCAAGATACAGATCGTAATATAAATCAAGTCCTAGCATTCGAGCTGCACGACCCACCACTAACGGACTTAAGTGTGATGTGCCTCCCGGATATCACAGGCATGCACGTTTCAGTGCCCCCTTCACTCTGTTCCATTCCTCTGAACAGGGAAAGCAACAAAAATCTATTAAAAAAATCCTCTGAGGATATTTTCATTTCCATAGCTTGCTGCTTCCATCTCAGAATTAAATTAACAGGAAAAGGTGACTGCATTAATCATTTTCCAAAACCCCAAGTCTACCTTTGGAGACTAGGCATCCACTCCTTTATATTCACTTCAAAAATAATAAAGGCTTACTCATAATTCAAGCTGTATACCTGCAGTATTTTAGGCTCTGTGCCATCAAAAGCAGCACAGAACTGGGAGCAGCATTGCAAGCTTCTCTCCACCATCGCCCTGCAAATACGTTTCAGCTCATACATACAGACCATCAACCAGAACAGTTCTGCCTCCAAGGAATATTCAATCCTAAATCTATAACAGGCATTAACTAAAAGGAAAAGGATTAGTTTTGAGAAACCTATTAAAAAAAACACAAAAAACCCCAGAGTTGGGACTGTCCCCTTTACATAAGAAACTAAAGAGCATTTCAGGCCAAATGTGAACCAGTGATCCAGGACTGTAAAATCTGCTCTCAACTATTAACTATAGTAGTTTAATTCAACAGAAAAAATTATGGAATCATCAGTAGAGCTGTTCTTCCAGGCAAAACTCCATTTAAAGGAAGTTACTCAAGAAAAACTTTTAAAGGTCACACCTGGAAAGTAATTTTATATGTACTAAAGTGACTAGTTCAGATTTATCCTTGTTTTTACCATTTCTTCTCTGGTATGGGACGAGGCACTGCATTGACACGACATGGAAAATTAGGCTGCCCAGACAGATTTCGGCCAAGAATGGTACCAACGAGGTTCAATGGAAGAATGACAAAGAAACAAATACAGCACACTGCCACCTGAAAGCAAAAGATAAAACAAAAATTGAATCAACCAGGTATAAGTCAATAAAAGAAGTTTACCAATCCATTCCATATAGTCCTCAGATGCTACTGCTGTACAATCATACTCCTAGTTATGTAGCATTAGTCAAAACAGCTATTTCATCAAGTGGGAAGTATTTATTGCCTGCAAAACTTCCTATTAAATGTTAAGTACATTTTCATCCATCATTGTAGACAACAGAACCACTACAGATTTTTTTTACTGTGTTTATCTAATCACTATAATCCACTATACAGAAGAAACAGAAAACTTCATGGTATTTCATCACAGAAAATGTTGTCAGCTTCTCAAACTTTTGCAGAACATGCTGTCCCTGTGAGTCAACATTTAGCAGTTAAGCAGTTCCACACAAAACTACAACCACTGGCTGCAAATTTTTAATCCGAACCGGGAAAGAAACCCCAACAAGAATTGTGAAGCCATGGCACAATGCTAACAATCAAAATTTGGGGTTCAATTTTCTCCACTACCTGCCAACCAGGTAATTAAGAGCACAGACTGTCAAAGACACAAGCTGAGTTTTCATCAGCCTTTTAAGGCAAGTATTCCTGTAACATCAGCCAAGATAAATCCAGAGAATACTTTTAGCTACCACTTCAGAAAACAGTCTGCACAAGCAGGCAGATCTACTACACCTGAAAACACAGTTTTCCATCAAGCAAACACATGATCTCTATAATCCATACTACTGAAGACAAATTACAAGAGTTTTTCTACCAAGCCAGTAAATTAAAACATGCCTATCTCATTTTAACTGTTGTGGCTTGCTGCTGCACAAAATGCCTTATTAATACATGAGAATCAGATTTAGTTTGCAGCTTTCAGTTGCCACAGAAGAGACTGTCAGCTTCACCAGACCTGTGTTCTTTCTAACCTCTTTCTGTTTTGATGGGGAAAGAATATTCTGCTGTTCTTGAGTGAATGTGTAGAACTCAGTTTTCCTTATTTGAAAGGAAACATTGTCAAGAGGAATATAATTTATGTTCAAGTGCCATGTGTTTCATATTTTCTGACAACTGTAGATTAAACTTCATTCAAAGGTGATAATTAAAATTTTTATGAGCATATCTAATATTAAACAGCTCCTGGCAGGCTATGGTGCCTTGACTGCTTAATGCACAAGGGAGAAAAGCAATAAAAATTAACTGTCAAAGCAGCAGCTTGATCTTTCCAGTCAGCTACCAAAACTGCACTCTGTCACGAGACTCTCTCCCGATACAGAAGTTACCAAATCTGTACAGTGAAACAGTGTTCTGCACATCATCTGGCCAAACACTATGTAGAACAAAAAGAAGGAGAAAAAAAAGAGAGAGAGAGAAGGCTTTAAATAAAGAGTCATTAATTTTATTACAACTAAATTGTTACTCTGGGGTGATTTCAGTGATAAACTGAGCTGCTGAAAATCCAGGCAGAAGCATTAAGCTGTGTCTGTTTTCAGTAAAAATGAGGGTTTTGGCTAAGGATTCCACAGCCACTTTCAAGCAACCTGAAGAAGCACCCTGCTGAAAGCATGTAATTAGACTTTCTATTTTTAGCCAGGTGCACCTCCTTATCTGGCTCAAAGCATGAAAATCTTTGACACTACCTGGTCCTCTCTTTTCAGTGACAGTCAATACTCATATCAACTTAAAGCTGTCAGGGATGGCTGCAGCCTGGATTAAGCTGTTAGAGGAAACACTTTTTGGTTGTTTGTTTAAACAAGGTATAAAAGATGCAAATACTAGGGTCTCAATCCCTAGAGAAATTTAGTGTGCATAACCTTGTTTAATTAAGTCATTAAAAATGCATACTAGAAGCATTAGCCACAAAGGAACCTACTGCTCAAACAAAACAAAAATAGTGTATCTTAAGGAGTTTAATAGAAGCTGCATGGTTTCTGCAGTCTGAATATTACATTACTCATAGTAGCTTTAATGGAAATCTTTAAATTATGTATCACACACAGAACATAAGCAGTCACAACTTATGAAATGCCAGAATTAAGATGGATCCTTCAAACTCAATCATGCTGTGCTCTGTAGAAATTCTGTATTACTTAGTAGGTATTTCTGCATAGAAAAATCATCACTCCTCAAACGTATACTAAAAGGCCACTTGATATAATTTTAAATCTCTTTAATTATTCCATGCTTCATTTTTTGCATAATTCAAACATAACAAAATAGAAATATGATTGTCTGACAAATACACCTAAAAGACCAAAAAACACCAACAGAATGTAAGTCAAGCTATACAGTACCTTCAGAACTCCTCTATGATCGCTATTAACAGGATGTAATAAACTAAAATCACATCTGGGCTCCAAAAGAACTAGGAATTGATCAGTATCTGTTGCATTTCTATAAAGGTGAAGAGATGAGAGAAAAAATCCAGGCTTTTGTTTCTCCTTTATATGCTTAGGGAGTTGAAAGCTTTAAACGATTAAGGTTTACACATTTTAATAAAGTCTATCATACTCCTTATTGCATTTGAAGGGGAGGGCAACTGAAAGACATCCCAGGAAAAAGATTAAGCACTTGTTCAGGCCCATGGTGTATTTCACTACAGAAGGTTTGTCACAATACAGCTAAGGCAGTTTGCATGTGTATCTAAAAGGGCTAAAGGCAGAGTACCAAGACTGAAGAAAGATTTCAGAAATAAACTCTGAACCTTTCCAGTACCTGTCACTTCTTAGAGAGGATCAGACATCAGAAACAAGTTATACAAGACAAACAGCTCTGAAGTTCAAACCAGACTGCAGTGAGGTATATGAAGGTCCTAAAGGGCCCAATGATTGTGAGCATTTCAACACAAAGCGTAGAAGATTAGCTGCCTACATTCCATAGGGCAACAAAACAAAACAAACAACAACAACAACAAAAAAAAAGCCACAAAGGAACAAATGGAAAAACAACAGCAACCACCATCTGTCTGTAGGAAGGAATTAAGTCACAGAGAGGAGGCTAACTCCTAGTTCACTGGGAAGTGGCAACGTATAAGAGGCAAAGTATGGGATGTCATAGTCTCTCATTAGCCTTTTAGCTCAGACTTTTTTCAGCAACCCAATTTCTACTTTTTCCAGATTTACAGTAGCCAAGAAGAGGTGTTAATTCTTGCCAAGCATTTAAATCAAGGAGGGCAATTTCAAGATATGCTAGGGGAAAGGAAGTAATTTCTATTTTCCAGTACATTTAGATGGCAGAAGTCTTATTTCCCCAAGACAGCAGCAGCAGCAAGTTTGCACTGGAGAATTCTGGAAGCTTCTCAATGTTCGAAACAAAAGTGGAAAGACAGAAGCTGGTTTATCTGCAAAGCCATAAGGGCCTCTCAGGGACTTCAACCTGATGCACAACATGGTAATTTCAGATAACTTTTATTTCCTTCTATAAACCAGATTCATTAGTTGATTTGAAGTCATTAAAACATTGCTTATTCTGATGAAGTTTCCGACTCATAACCTGTTCCTAGTGAAAGTCTGCTAATGCTACGGAAGTTTTATTGACACAGTCATAATGACTCAAATACTTTCATAAAGTCTTGAGATCATTAAAATCACTGTGTATAAAGAGTCCTAACATCCTGATTAAGTGACCCCTCAAGTTTTATATTCCCATTTGCTTTTGCATGTACACATTTCCATGGTCTTAAAATACAAATCAGTTAGATTTACAAGACAAACTTCGGCACAGGTAGAATTCCATTCCCTCAGCACTCCTGACCTCCAAATGGAAATACAAGTCAGAAACGTGACACGATAAATGCTTGCTCAGCAGTAAAACAGAGCCTATTGGCACACATCATAGATCAATGTTGTAAACTTTCATGACAGTATCTTATATGGATGCTAGCTTAGGAAAGAAAAAACAATGCAATTTTCCTTTGGAAAAACACAATATATTCAAAAGTAGAGTCTTAGCCTGAGCTCTTAAGAAAATTAGAAAAATTAAGTGACATTGCTAAACATGGTTCACTTGACATTATATTCAGTGGGGTCAGAACAACAAATTCACCTTAAAAAGCTGGTATTCAGGTATACATTGGAAACACTGCTAATAAGAAGGTACTAGAACCAACAATATACATGTAATGATTCCTCTGTCAGTAAAAAATTACTGAAAGACACTGCCTGAAACTGTCTCTTTTTATTACCATTTATGAATTCTATCACATTCATTCAATAGCAACATGTTCTTAAGAAGTAATTTCCTTCACATTACTGATTTTATCATATTCCTAGTAACACAATTTGTAAGGCAGAAGTTGTGATTTCAAAAAATACAATTTATAAGACAGAATTTGTGGTTCGAAGCTTCATGTTGTGGTAGATTTAAACTAAAAAGAAATCCAAGGCCACTCAAATTAGATCTCGTGAAAAAATTAACATATCACAAAAGTTTTTATGCAGGCAAGGATGCCATAAAAAAACATTAAATCCCAAGATTTGCTACAAATATTGAAAGCAAACATTGCTGGGCTACTGCACCAAGTTCGAATAAACAGCTTTATGGTGCATATTTCAAAAAATTCTACTCTCAAATAATCACAGCATGTTAGAGGTTGGAAGGGACCTCCACAGATTGAGTCCAACTTGCCTGCGAAAGCAAGACCATAGAATCTAGCTCAGGTTGCATGGGAATGCATCCAGACAGGTCTTGAAAGTGTCCAGAGGAGACTCCTCAACGTCTCTGGGGAGCCTGTTCCAGTTCTCCATGATGCTTACAGTAAAGAAGTTCTTATGTTGAGGTGGAACTTCCTGGGCTGTAGTTTATACCCATTTCCCCTTGTCCTATCACAGGGCACAACCGAGAAGAGTTTGTCCTCTTCCTCTTGACACCCAGCCCTCATATATTAACATTGATTAGATCCCTTCTAAGTCTTATCTTCTCCAGACCAAAAAGCCCCAGGTGCCTCTCCTCATAGGGCAGCACTCCAGCCCATTAATCATTTTAGCAGCCCTAATAATCCCTGCAATCTGAAAACAGAAATTCTGCCAAAGTTCCAAGTGATTATTTCCTACACTGCATTTACAGGGTTATGTGAGGTTGTCCAAAAGGGTTGTGAGAACCAACAAATCCTGACAAAAGACAGAGGAAACAAGAAAAGTCATGATTAAATGAGAAAGTAATCCAACTAGCACTGTTTTTCAAGTGATATGGTTAATACACAGATACAAGACCATAAATGGATATTAAATACCATTTTATTACGTGAAAATATTTTTCTTAAAGCTAGAGCACATAATCAGAATGACTTAGGTTAGAAGGGCTTTTAAAGGTCAACCAGACCAACCACTCTGCAGTCAGAAGGAACATTTTAAACTAGATCACATTGCTCAGAGCTCCATTCAATCTGACCTTAACTTGTAGCATGCACTACCTCTCTAGGCCAACTGTGCCAGTGTTTCATCACCCACAGTGTAAGAAATCCTTATATTTTAGTCTCAGTCTACCCTCTTTGAGTTTAAAATCATTGTTTCTGCTCCTGTCATAATAGGCCCTGCTAAAAAGACTGTCCCTACCTTTCTTATAGGTTTCCTTTAATTACTAAATGGCCACAATAAGGTCTCTCCAGAGCCTTTTCTTCTCCAGGCAGTACAAGTCCAACTCTCTCAGCCTTTCTTCACAGGAAAGCTCTTCCAGCCCTCTCATCACCTTTACGGCCCTCCTCTGGGCTCACTCCAACTGATTTATGTCGTTCTTGTGCTGAAGACTTCAGAGCTGGACAAAGATCTCAGGAAATCCCACCTAATAGTGTTGCTTGATCTTTTATTTTTTCTGCTTGTTTACAATGATCTGGAAGCAGCTTTTACTTTGAAGCCTTTGGTATTACATTTTACATAATAACCAGTTTGCATCGGCCATTAGAAGAAAGTTCAAGTTGCTAACTTCCCATATGCTGCTATAACATTCAGCTTGAACACAAAGCAGGGAATACTGTTGTTGGCATCCAGCAGCTGATGCTAGTTATTAAAATGAATTTTACATGAAGCACATTAACTCCCTGACAGAATAAGTTTCTAACTAGGAAGCTAACGCTATGACTCACAATTTTATTTAGACTAAAATTTAGCTCTCCTGTGTCTACAGTGGTGTTTACATTCTCCAGTAAAATCACTCACCATGGTTGCAAAGGGTATAGCTCTTGAAGCATGGTAATAGATGGCAATGAAGTTAATGAAGAAGGCAGTTCCACACACCATTGCTGGAATAAGGAAGGCTCCAACAAACATCTGCTTTATCCATCGCCTTCCTGTAAGAAAGGATTCCAATAGGATTGGTGAGCTATACTGCTACTTTGTGTAAACCGTTATCAGCAGGCTCTCTGGAATTTAGATGTTTGATTTCTTCCCCTCAGAATGAAAGAAGTGACAAATACACCAATACAAAAGCCAACTAAGAGTTTCGCCTGACTCCTTACAACTCAAGATGCTTATTAGGCTAGATGAAAATACAAGAGATACAGTCTAAGAACAGCACATGCTGACTAAACTGGCCAAAAAACACAAAGCATGAAATATAAGCGTATAACTAAGTTTCAGTGCAGTGGAGACAGAGACAGCAAACCCTGCTCACACACTGAAAACAGGAAGGCTCAGCACTTCCCAGGGACAACTAAGCACTACAGATGTGTTCAGGCAGCACCTGCTCAGCACTGTCTTGACTTAACCTGACTCCACACACACATAGGAACCACCTATCCCTGGCATAAAGCAAAATGCCACAGCATTTAATGTACATCTTCAAAAGCAGAAAAAAACAACAGTTTCTAAGCTCAGGCACAAACATAACAGTAACATTTGTTAGCAGTTATTACACAGTCTCAAACACAACAGTAACATTTGCTAGCAGTTACTACAAAGTCTGAGCACTCTAAGGAGCTCAAAAAACCACCTTGGTCAATATCTACAAAGTTTTCATTGTCGGCATTTGCTTTACTTTCTAACTGTTATTACTTAAATTTAATACAGCATAAATACATTTGCAATATGCACTAAATAAACCCCAGAAAACTAGCACACGCTTTTCAAGACCACTTGTTTTTTCACTATTAGCCAACATAATCAGCATTTCATGGTTTGGCACATTTGATCTATAGGAAAAACCAAACACCACAAGAAAAAACAGAACAAAATAATAAATACAAATCTAGCTTGACTATATAGCACAGTACATAACAGCAGCCCTAATTTACTGAAATCTGTTTTTCTACAAATCACTAGGTTTACATATAAACCCCATGAAAAGAAACATCTAACCTCCAAATTCAGAGAGGAGGTTCATTTGAGACTGAATACTACCAAGTATGTCACGCCAGAAGAATACAAATTTTCCTTTGCAAACTTACAAGATTTGTTTTATTATTAAAGCACTGTAGAAGACAATAGATATTGATTACTCTTTTAGTGCAGCACAGGAAATGGATGAAACTGGTGGACAGCAAGAATGTAATTGGTCATAACTCAAAAGCATAGTGCACTTGAAGACAACCTGTCCAAATTTCCTATGTCAGTTTTACTGGGCTTCTGCTCTCTACTGATAGTCACTTAGAATTCGCTCTGTATAAAGCAGAGCACATACTGGAAAGCAGAATAACCTTCTCTAAGAGATGTTATCAACAGTTTTCCCCATCCACAATTAATGGTCTAGAAAGTCGTGTACACTCAGCCTGTGTTAGCAAACATAACTGCCCAGGTAAAGGAGGGCTATGCAGAAGTCATCCGGAGAAGACAACATGAGCTGTTCAACAGCATGTTACAGAAGAGAGACTATTACACTCTAGTTGCCATGAGCCAAATGGTTATACACAAGAGTGTAACAAGCAATTCATAAGATACAATTGGTAACAGTTCTTTAGCTCTTATGACTTTAAAACTGACCGAAGACTTCAGCTATTTTTAGTTAGAAATCACAGCCAATGTTGAACAGGAAATAAGATGGAAGTCAAATATACTCAAAATATTTTACGTTTATTAAGACTGAATCTGAATGACCCAACTCCAGGAAGACACTTTATATTGGTGCAAAAGTAGAAAATAAGAACTTCTCCATATAACACAATAATGAGAAAGGTGAAACATGAAAGTAATTTACCTCCTTGTCTAGCATAAAGGCTTGCTCCAAAATATCCATTCACTGGTGATGTTGCAGAATAAACAAATATAGCTGTACTAAGCATTGATCCTCTCCTACGAGAAGTGATTTTTTGGTAAATGAAACAGAAATCCAAAAAATATTAGAGCAAAACATTAAAGTAAAATGCATACATTTAGCAGAAACAGGGTTTTTTTAACATTTTTTGGTAATGTAATTTTTTAAAATGCTTACACTGTTCTCATTCTTACACAGTTTGCAGCCAAAGGTCCTGCAAAGTCTAATTCAATTTAGGAAAAAGAGTTACAATATACTGCACTGTTTCTTAACATGCATTTATCTTCACCAGAGTACAAAATCTCACTTCTGATCAAAATCCTCTGACATTTGGATGTATATACCTTGTGTCCTGAACTATTCACAAGACATACATTATATGTAAGATTCAATTACTGTAGATTAAAGACCCCCTTTCACTTGATATTAAAATCCAGTATTAACAAAAATACACTACAATTGTGAATGAGGTGTCTGCCATCCCTCAGAAATTAACTTTTTAAAGTGTTCATCTTAGAAAAAAAATGAGAAAATCCAATTTAGAAACTATAAATATAATAATGAAGCCACAAATTAGCATGGAGTAGTCAAACCAGAAGAGTTTAGTCATTTTTAAATTATCACCTCATTAGACCTTGGCACATTTTTTCTGAAATTTTACAGGCAGAGTGAATAATTCTAAATCACAAAGCCACTTCCAAGTAGATTTTAAAAAATTTTATCTAAGAATAGCAAGACATAAATGTTGGTCGTGAATAGAGCTATTTCCTCATGCCCCTCTGGCGCTCTTCAACAGCAGAAAGTTAGCACGAGGTTTTCAGCCAGCTTGCTGTATTTTCTTCAAATTAGTTGTACTCAGATTCCATATAACTGGCATGTTGGCTTTTGATGAACCATTACTGTATGCCTGCCCTACTGAAAGAAGAACAACCAGCTTCCACGACTACATGTCTTGAACTAAGCAAATATATCTGCTGGTCAGACACTACTAACATTTTCTTCTTAAAAGAAAAATAAGCAGAAGTTCCACTTAAAAAAGCTACTGAGCAGACAGAAACCAATTTTAACACTTTTCCTAACTTAAAGCAATTTAGAAACACATGCAAAATCCCAGAAGATCATTCATAGCTTAGTGGCACAAGGAAATCCACGCTACCTGCAAAACAATCAGTAGATGTTAATCTAAAATTATCTCAACATTTTCTGCCCTTGAGCTTCCTCATTTATGTTTCAAATATTCTAATGGAAAAATGTCTCAAAATACAAACTGGTATTAGTAAACTAATCGATGACACAACCAAATTTCACTAAGAGACTTATAGTTGGCATCAGCTGTGTGACACCTAGGAGTTTGAACAGACACTAACAGGCAATCATTCTTGCAATTCTGGTTTACAGCCTTTTTCACTCACATCATTATTTCCTAAATATAAGAAATGGCCTGAACCAGATTTAGTCAACCATTCCACTACACACACAGAATTAAACTCACTCTGAAAGTGATATAAAGACCTATTGCAACAAAAGACTAAGTGCACATGTATTTATAAAAACTGCTGTTCCGGCACATTTTACAATTGCCATTATTAACTCACAGCTTCCCTACAGTCCATGAACACTCTGAAATGGTTTCTTTCCCTCCCTTAAAGGGCTGGCGTGCTGCACAATTAAAAATGTGTAAGTCTACACAGGAGTGTGGCACATGACAGGCAGAATAGCACCACATGAAAAATTAATATATGCCAAGATACTGGTACTGCAGAGTGGCTTTTTAAACACACCATCAAAAGGCAGCTACATGAAAAAAAAAACAAGAGTTCTCCCTAGTGGCACATGAGAAGTATTACAACTTGTTAAAATCAATAATTACAGGTGATACCAAAGGGAAAAGAGAACAGAGATTTGAAAATGTCATCACTGCTTAAAACAAAGCATTTGTTGAAAAAAGAAAATAAATAAAATAAATCCCTCCAGTACCCAAAATACCACGAACTACAGAAACAGATGAAGTCAGGTCACCAAAAAACTCAAACACATAAAAGGTAGACAACTAGGTGAACAGCAAGCGGGGTGTTAAATTCAACTTGAGTACTATTTGTCTGTTTTAAATTAATTCCCTCCAGTCAGGATCACAGCCCACCAGTTGCTAGAGATTTGATATGCAATACAGAACAAGCAGAATCTGTTCTAAACAATGTTAAGAAAATAAATTTCCACTCCTGATAAAACTTGTTGGTAAGATTGGCTTAATGAATAATCAGCAGTAAACAGAACTACTCACAAGACAGCACACCACAAGAAAACTACAGTAAGAAATATAGCAGTATCTTGTTGTGCCAGATGAAATATGTATCTTTTCATATTTACTTTCTATATAATCTACCTGTAATGCTGAAGAGCAACAATCTACTTTCATTATGAATCACGTAAAAAGCAACCATTAAAAGAGTAAAATTAAAGGAGACCAACTCCCATGATAAGAGTAGGACAAAGTTTCATTATGACCTTTTTTGAGTCCTTCTCAATACTACATCTGATCTATAGAGAAAGACTAACAATCCCCAAACACTTCTTTCCAGGCCAGTTAGAAGATTCCATTTGTAATTTTGTTTATTTCAGCTTTTATATTCAGAAGACATTGGACAATTATACTTACTCTGTGTATAAATCTTCTATCATTGCAACAACAATGACTATAAGAGACACAGCAAAAATTTGACAACCAGAACCAATAAGCGATGAAAATATTAGAGGATGACTGGATGGTCTAAACACATCTCCATGGACCTGCTTCCACCCATACTCATCACCTAGATCTCTGTCCTAGGAACAACAACAACAAAAATTTAAGTCTAGTCACAAGAATTAATGACAAATACATGAGCTAGGTATAAAGTAAAAGTCTGATTTATTAAAGCAACTTCAAATGCACAAATGTCTTCTCTTCTGAATGTATCAAATCTGGGAGAAAGGTTTACTTTTCAGATGCTTATGAAGACAACAAAAACTACTACCTGAACATATGATGCAGTAAAATCTAACAGATTCCCTCCTTGTCCCTAAAATCCTCTGAAGTGCTCAGAAGTATACACTGGCCTCTCTTACACTCAGAATGGACCTTGTTTAAAAACCTATGCATGGATATGAACATTAACACAGTGACTACAGACAAAGTTTTGGGTTATGTGGTAAAGAAAGCTAGCACCACTTCCAAGACTCACATAGGGCACTTTTCTGTTCAACTGAAGAAAGCCATTCATAGCTGCTAACACAATGAATATACAAAGAGAAAATAATCCTTAGGGGGAAAAGAGCATGAATGCAGATCTTACCATATCATCCATTTCCTCCTCCTTACTGTATCTTGCATAATCTTTTCGCAAAGTTCTCATTAATATCATAGACACTAGGCCAACCAGGAAGATCACCATCATAAAAGAATTGAAAATTGAAAACCAGTGAATCTACAAAAAGAAAACACATCCCTAAGGTTGAGAACTGTAAATGTGTTTCAAGCTTTTTGCAACAAGGATAAATTGTTCCCAGTAGGACAGCATGTCAGCATTAGCTAAGTAACAATAAAACTGTATTGTAAATAAATGCTACATTTGTACAAAGTCTCACTAAAATTGGCCTGTAAACCATCATCCATAAAGCTCTTCAACACTCAAGCTTGCTCTCAATGAAGTCACCACAGTTTAGATTAACACCAGCAGAGTTTGAGTAACTAACTGCACACAGTCCCTTGTTAGAGGAAGTACTGCTGCATTACTAGATAAAATCATAGCCAAAAAGAACCATTGCTTTGCACAGTGTGCTAGTTTGAAGCAAGCTAGAATGTTTTGGTAAAAGAACTAGATAATGGGCAGTGAAATGAAAAACAATTGTGTCTCCTTCTCTCACAGTCACGCTGAGAATTCTGGGAAGAAGAAGTAAACATTCTCCATTTTTGTCTTTCATTCTGCCTTTGCCTTCAGACCTAGTCACATCTCATTAACCTTGCTCCCACTAACCTTGCTCCCTAACCTTTTGGCTGCACCTCTCTTCTTCCTGAGAACTGGGGTAAGGTTGAGAGGGACGGGGGAGGTGTTGGGGTGGTTTGAGAGCCCCCCCTGGGGACTCAGGTTTCTGGGAGGGGAGTTGTGCTTCTGTATTATTTATCCTTTGTATATTTCTGTATATAACTGTATATATTGTAAATAGCTGCTTGTATATTTGCTGCTGTAAAATAAATAGCTTCATTTATATTCCCAGAGGCCGTCTGAGTTAGCTGGGACAATTCACAAAGTGTGGGGGGGCGGGTAAGAGCCCAAACCATCACACACAGGATGAAAACGTGCAACAGCAGTACTTTGACTCTGAGAAGTACATCTTCCGATGGCTAAAACCTCTCATTTCATAAAATAGTATAGCTCAGTATAACATTCTTAAGGAGATTATAACCACAAGATTATAAGGCTAATAAATAAAGGCTAATGCTTTTTGCTTTTCATTTACTTCAGCAAAGTGTACATGTGACCAATTGCAGTTATTCAGCTTACAAGATATATAGCCATGTCCCTGAAACTTTATTGTTTCTGATCATGTGAATGTATTTTCTTGAGCTGCTTTGCATTTGATGCAGGCTTGAAGTCTGCCTGCACATTTACTGAAGCCATTCTGCTTCAGAAGCAAGACTACCACAAAAAACCTACAGTCCTAGACTTGTCTGTTTCCCATTGCCCCAGAATACTTGGGACAACCAAAAATTCAAAGAAATTGTACAAAATTTCCATTACATATTCCAAAGTAAAGCAACCATTTTGAAGAGGTTTGGAGTTTGTCTTAGAGAAATACATACTCTGTGCTGGAAGAAAGATGGGTCAAGGTACTTGTCAAATCGGTCTTCAAATTTCACATCTGATTTCTTCCATTTCACCTAAAGAGTGAAAAATTTATACTTTCAGAGGTCATCATAATAAGTTCAGCTGTACTCACATGCAGAAACCCAAACCACATTTTTAAAATCACCCAGTCTAGATGTTTCCTTCAACAGCAGCCTAGGGTTTGGTAAAAATAATAGACTATCATGCTTAAAGACTGCTTATGACCAAGAACATAGAAGAATCAATCTGACACTGCCTTAGCAAAGCTTATCAAAGACGCTAACTTCTACCTGTCAAATGTAAATCCTTTTCAAGATAAGAGGAGCTCCTAAAGATACGCTGAAAGTGTCAAAATCATAATCCCTATTTTTTTTCCCAAGCAAATAATTCAGAGATGTTTATGTCCTACAGTAGATATATATGAAATGATGAGGCAGTAACTCCTAAATTTCTCCAAGATTTCAGCACAAAAGTTAGACAAAGAAATCATTTTAAGTATGTTCAAGAATGATATTCTAGAAAGCAGCAAATTTTTCCAAAGTTTTGGGGGGTTGTTTGTGGTTTTGTTGTTTTTTTTCCTGACAGCACACTCTTCTCTGTATTTCCATGTGGTGCACTGTATGAAAAGAAACTTGTGGAGAACATCACCAGTGTTCACTGAGCAATGACAACACCCTCTTACTTCTGCTCCCCTAAAAGCAGCTGGGATGTGATCTGCTGCCATGGACTGAGACTGGTATTCAGTGAAGCCATCTGTACCTAAATACTCCAAGTACAGTGCCCAGGAAAAGATACTCTCTAGCATCTAGAAAGAAGGAATATAAGAGCAGATTTAAAACAGATGCCAAAAGGAAAGAAAAGGGCATAAACTGAGACAGAAGCTGGCTGGAAGGGAAGTGGATAAAAGGGAACCAGTTGGACCCTAAAAGACAAGCATTAAAATTTTAAAAGCTACGAGCTTGGACTTGGAAGATTTAATCATACTAATGATGATACAGATGGAGCTACTATGGTAGCACAAAGTACTTTTCAGATTTTATTGCAAGATACGCTCCATTTTTCAAATGCTGTTATCAGAAATTCAATACATCCACACTAACGGTTTTTTCAAAGGTATATTGAGATTAGGAACTGCTAGGATTTTTAGTGACCTTGAAATAGATTCAGCCCTCTTGTGCATATCTTTTTAAAATACATGACAAGGTACTATCCTTTCCAGCAGATTTTCCCATATTCAGTGTAGAAGAAAGAATATAAATGCAGATCAAACACCTCTATCACTCATGAAAGACCCTGAGATGGATTAAAACCCCCAAGGTTCAAGTACTGCTCACTTTGAGGTATGATACTAATATTCTTCAGTTCAATTTACAACCTTGTTCAAGATCAGTAGCTCTAAACACGAATAGCTTTCAACATTGTTTTAAGCAGATACATTTCTTATTAGAGCATCTGTTTCTAAGCAGCACTGCTTAGAACAAGTCCACCAAAGACTAATGCCACAGATGTCAGCAAAGCCCAGTAGTACAACAGAATTGGATAGGTAGGTCTTAAGCTTGGGACACTCTGAATATTTTAAAGGGAACACCTAATATTTCTTTTCATCCTGGCAGCTGCTTAGTCCTGCACACCTCAAAAATTGCAAAAGTTTCAACTTCACAATGCTAGTGGAACTTGAAATAGAAACTTGCAAATATTCCTCTATTAATTTTGCAGTAGAAATAGGGAGATCAGTGTAAATGTAATTATAGAAAGCATATATAAAAAACAATTACCTGCACTTCAAACCACACAACAGCACAAGACAAATGTAACAGTGCCAAGAATACCTTCTGAAATAAAACCCTATGCTGACACCTACTGCTAACACTGTAGAAAAGCAACGAGGTGTGAACCATTACAGATATCCAAAAAAAGGAGAAAAACCTGATTTATTATCTCAGATTAGCACATACTGTTTATTCATTATTTTTTATTGTAGAAATTCAATTTCTACAGAAGCAGATTACTTCTGAGAAAAACACATTAATAGGATTATATAGATAGGACATATTTCTACTGGAATTGCAAAAACAAAATAAGCTTTGATACTGACTGCTTGAAAAGTATGAAAGCCAAGAGTAGGTTTTGGTCCTAGCTGTGAATCCAGTTCAAATCTATGAGGCAAATATCAGCGCTCCAAACATAAAAATGCTTGTCTACTGGGGGGTCCTTTATACCTCTAATCTCCATACCTTTTGGGACATATTCCATTCCCACCAAAACATTCTTCTGCGGATTACAGAAGCTTCAGTCTGTTTAAAAATTATTAAGAATAAAAATAAAATGATGAAACTACCCAGGTTCTTCAGTAACAAAAAAGGATCTGAAGGAGTGAAAAATGCATCTTCCTCTAACATAGCCTGATGTGTAGGCACACAACTTCCTAACTTTGAGATACTCTGCCATTTCTTATTACAGGTGCATCACCAAGTTACTTACTGAATATGACATTTGGATTTTTGTGTTTGGTACCAATTTCACCTTTCCTTCACTAGTCAGATTGACATCTACAATTCTATTTCCATTGTAACCGATTTCAAGTTTTTTGTAAGTCCAAAGGTAGTAATCTTCTCCATTTTCATCTGCTTCTCCAACAATGCCTGCATAGGAAACAAGTGTAAGCATCTATTACAGGTATGTTTTTCAAATAGTTAAATACGCATTATCAAATTTTTGCAAGCTAAAGAAGCACTATAACTAAAGAGAACACAACAGACCTTTTATGCTGCTCATTTCAACTGTAATACCTGGATTACACCTTCGAATAACAGGTATTTGCAAGAAACATTTTTTTAATGGCATAGAAAAAAAAAACAAGCAGCTAGCTATCAACACTTCAGAAGAAGCAGAAGAGACAACAGTTCCTCTAGTTTTATTCGGAACTCTTACCAGATACATGACCAGCTAAATACAGATTCAATTTCCATGAGCAGAACTTAATTGAGACCTCTATCACAGTATCATCAGGGTTGGAAGAGACCTCACAGATCATCAAGTCCAACCCTTTACCACAGAGCTCAAGGCTAGACCATGGCACCAAGTGCCATGTCCAATCTTGCCTTGAATAGCCCCAAGAATGGCGACTCCACCACCTCCCCAGGCAGCCCATTCCAGTAGCCAATGACTCTCTCAGTGAAGAACTTTCTCCTCACCTCGAGCCTAAATTTTCCCTGGCGCAGCCTGAGGCTGTGTCCTCTCGTTCTGGCACTGACCACCTGAGAGAAGAGAGCAACCTCCTCCTGGCCACAACCACCCTTCAGGTAGTTGTAGACAGCAATAAGGTCACCCCTGAGCCTCCTCTTCTCCAGGCTAAACAATCCCAGCTCCCTCAGCCTCTCCTCGTTGGGCTTGTGCTCGAGGTCTCTCACCAGCCTCATCCTTTCACTCATTTTTCTTCCCCTCAAAAATTTTACTTCATTCTGTTTTCTTCACTAGTTGACTCCCCAACATATACTTTTTTTTCTCATTTTCACACAAGCATCCAGTACTTCCCATGAATGATTTTTTACTACTCTGTTACTTTTACTGAAAAAATCAGAAAGCTATCATTTATCTGAGAAATTTTATTACCTCCAACATGGAAAGCTGCTGAGACGTTCCTGGTGCATCAGAACTCAATTGAACTCAGTATTAGCCATGATCAAGTTCTTACTTCTCAGTAAATTACTGCAAAATGTCTAATCTACTACAGACATTATCAGAAAATGTAGTATGTTGAGGAAAGAAGAAAGTCAAGTCTGCAGTCACCAAGTTAAAAGACGACACCTGTAGACTGTGAATGTCAAGGCCATCATACCAAGGAATGCATGCAAACAGCACTCACAATACTCAAGGTGAGAGGGAGAACAAGTTAAAGATATGGAACAGGCCACCTAGAAGCAGCAGGTATATGATGTAATGACACTTGTGCGTACCATACTTTCTTCTGTCATGTTTTTTACTCTTGCTCATCTGTCAGCATTGCCTTGTGTACACCATCCATATGAAATGTGCCAGTTTGTGCCTATGCTATACAGCCTAGCACCTGACACACCATCTGTTCCCATGGTAGCATCCAAACCCATGACAATATAGACCTCTAAACTACTAAAAGGACATTCTGATCAATCACTACCTGAAGCAAAGAAGTAACACAGTGCTCTGTACATTTTGGCCGGTCTCTTGAAACAAGGACAGTCAAGTGCAGCCACAGCACTGTGGGACAGCAGTTCTGGAGAAAACTGAATCATCTCTGTAACACTAAAAGACCTGGTGCACTCTTTAGGTCAGAAAATAAAGTGTAAACATTCCAAAATCCTCAAAAAGCAGTCTGAATTAAGAAAAGTTATTTTATGTGTACTCTTTATTGAAAACAGTATTCTTTACTGAGTATTTTGAGGATTTCCTAAGGAGAACTTTAGGTATTTGTATACAAGACTGACATCAATAAGCCTTACTAAAATGGAAAGCTATGAAGAATATAAACCATGAAGTTAATTGAAGTTTGTAGGGAGACCAGAGAAGTGCCACAAATCCATCTGGATGAGCCAAGAAGCACGTGTTCTGCTTCAAGACCAGAATTAAATGGAAGTTGCCTAAAATTCTCAGCAAACATTAACAGCATCTCAATCTTTTCCTTTTAAACTCTTCAAGGAATACTTACTTTCTTTTGGTAGCACAAAAGAAAGGGACTCTAGCCACTTACATTTAGGGAACAAAATTCTGGTTTAATCTGGCTACAAATTAACAATGAAAAAAATAGATGCTTGGGTGATACAGGATGTACAATGCAAGCTGGCCAGTAGGGTTCTCAGAAAAAGTATTCTAAATTAAGTGAATCAACACAATAACCTTGGAGCAACAAAAAAGCCATTTCAGCATGGGACATTTTTAATACAAGTTGAGAGTAACCAGTTCAGGATACCACCTTCTCAGTACTAAGGGTATTTCAGAGATGTCATTGTATTACTGAAGCTCTTACTCCTGCATATGCTAAGTAGTCTTAATGGCTTCTGTTACAGTTACTGAAATTAAACAGCTACGTAATTACACTCAGCCAAGTGAAGAAAACAGTTTTTCTTACTGTATCTAACACGACTAGGTAAGTCTGCACAACACAATCAAAGATAAGAAGAAGCTGTAGAGATTGTGTACTGTGCCACTTATGCCATATGCAAACAAACATTTATAATTAAAACTGCTTGGTGAAAAGGAAGTCTCAGAGCTTTTAAGGCAGCAGTCAGAGCCTCATTACCATTGAGCAGAGACCAAAATTAATATAGATAAGCTATGTTCAGAGTTTTCTAACTTGTACTTGAAAGGTAGCGATCAGAAAGACTCATTTAGGCTTACAGTCCGGTCAGCTTGGGTGCATCCATTCACAGAAGGGACCCCTAGAGATCATGGAATCCAACCTCCCTTTCTTAAGAGTCCAACCTTCCTTTCTTAGGAGGTCATAAAGAACTGATTAAATGTTTTGGAATAAAAACCAGCGTAATAGTGACCAACCAATCTGCAATCCTGCTAGTTTTACCCAGCCTTCAGGAGATAGACCAAAAATCACCAGCACCACTTGCTTTCACACCAGATGTCAGACTATACCCTTGCACAATCATCTCCAGTACTATGAAGCCACAGACTTCTAGTAACTAGCATATTTTGACGTCCTGGTTCCAAACAACTAACAAAAGTCACAGTATCACAGAATCACAGTATCATCAGGGTTGGAAGAGACCTCACAGATCATCAAGTCCAACCCTTTACCACAGAGCTCAAGGCTAGACCATGGCACCAAGTGCCATGTCCAACCTTGCCTTGAACAGCTCCACGGACGGCGACTCCACCACCTCCCCGGGCAGCCCATTCCAGTGTCCAATGACTCTCTCAGTGAAGAACTTTCTCCTCACCTTGAGCCTAAATTTCCCCTGGCACAGCCTGAGGCTGTGTCCTCTCGTTCTGGTGCTGGCCACCTGAGAGAAGAGAGCAACCTCCTCCTGGCCACAACCACCCCTCAGGTAGTTGTAGACAGCAATAAGGTCACCCCTGAGCCTCCTCTTCTCCAGGCTAAACAATCCCAGCTCCCTCAGCCTCTCCTCGTTGGGCTTGTGCTCGAGGTCTCTCACCAGCCTCATTGCCCTTCTCTGGACACGCTCAAGCATCTCAATGTCCCTCCTAAACTGGGGGGCCCAGAACTGAACACAGTACTCAAGGTGTGGTGTAACCAGTGTAGAGTCCAGGGGCAGAATGACCTCCTGCTCCTGCTGACCACACCATTCCTGATGCAGGCCAGGATGCCATTGGCTCTCTTGGCCACACCTAGATACTGCATGCTTGTTCTAGCATCAGTAATAAATTCTTGTGCATTATAAGTATACTATTGAAGAATTTTTACAAAGGGAATCACAGTCAAACATACTCTCAGGCTGAGCATGTACAATTTAGTCACTGTGTAGAAGATTTCATAAGTTCCTGAGCATTTGTGGCAATAAATAATCCCAAATAACATCAGGAAAATCAGCCTTAAAAAAATAAATTCTCCAAGACTAACTAGCCACACAGGACTCCAAAGAATTCACTTAACAGCTGCATTCTTTGACAATCTAAAGCCTACATAGCTGCCACTAGTTTAGAAAAATCATCCATTGATCTTCTCTTGCAAGGCCAGAAGCATAAAAAATATTGTAACAACTGTCACGCCAGGATGTTTTCTAAAAGCCTAACAGAAATTACACCAGAAGTATAGTAAGTGCAAGCTACACTAACTAGGGTCCTGCCACAGAGCTGTTAAAACATTCTAAGCAAACTGGCTGAAACGAACAAATACTGTATGAGTACTTTCCCTGTCAAGCATTATAATGTCACTTCTTAAAAACAGGTACAATTAAACAAAACAGAACAGAGGTAATAAGCAAATGAAGCATAAGCATATCTTGTTGGAGCTCATGTTTAGTAGATAGCTGCTTTAAAAAGTCAATTAAAATCAAAAGAGTGAGCTAAAACACACCCTCTGTCAGAATGAGTGAATGATGGGTAGCATTATTCAGCATATTACTTCTCACAGGACTTTCATCATAAGGCCTGAACTGTATTTTTGTAGGAATTGTGGCATTTTGTTTATTTCAAGTGGTTTAACCTTTTTACAGAACACAAGTTACCAATCACCTTACCTTAAAGTGTTCTATGGTGCTTTTCATTTCCCTTCAGTTTCTATCTACAACAGGGAGATTAGGGCTTGGCAGGTTTGGTTGATTGCTATTAGTGCAATTGGAAGAGCACTCTTTACTAGGTATGTGATCACAGATTACAAGGCAGTTACAAAAAACAGAGAGCTTAGGAGACAACAACAATAAGGAATCATATGTTTTTTTTCAAGACAGAAGCACTTCTAAGCCTGGATTAATAACAGTCAGGCAAGAACAATTTTAAGAACTGTGTAAGAACAAGAAAAATAAAACTCCTTCATGTAAATAGAATGCACATGTAAAACTATTAAAAGCCACTAAATTACCATAAATCAAACAGCTCTTGAGTTAATAATAAGCAAGAGAAAACTAAAGTTTAAACCCTGAAAGAGCTTTATAGAAGTTGTTACTAAAGAACACAGTAACATGGACCTTAGGTCTGACCTAATTATCACTCATTTGAACACTTAAAATAATTTAGCCCTAAGAAGTTGGTATTAATAAATCAGTGCTTGAGAAACAAAACAGCTTTTCACTCTTGTCATTCACTACTAGCCATCCTACTGTTCTTTCAATGTAAAAATCCTTCATGCAACTTTGTTATGGAAGTTCTACATACTTGTGAGATTCTTGTAATGAAGTTTAGTCATTAAATGATTCCATGAGACACACTGGCATCTGATTCCTGTAGCTGTAATCAAGTTCTTTATGCATAATATCACTCACCCCATATTGGCAAGTCATCAATATACATCTGGTACCAATAGTGATTTTTGATAGCATACACAAATGCATCTCTTTTCCCTTTGTCCAAGTCAATTTCACAGTAAGTAGTCTGCATTACATCATCTGCAAAAAAAAATTAAAGCACAGTTAATGGTTTATTAATGAGATGGTTCAAATCAAGGGCAAACCCAGCAAATGGACAAAGGGACATTGCTGAAGACTTTAACTCCTGGCTACCCTCAAGTAGGTAACAAAAAGAGGAATTTAAAAAGAAACCACTACAGCAATTACATGATGGGGTTTTTTAATTTTACCTTTTAACATGAAGCTTCTCCCAGACTGCGTAAAGGTTTCAAAGTATCCTTTTGCTATTTCACCTTGCTGGCAGCTTCATTTGTACAAACTATGAAATCTCTTTAACTAAGAGTATGAAATTATTGACAAATATCTAAAACTGAGTATAATATTATCTCTCCACTTTAGTATGATCAGGTTCACTGCCTAGTAGCACTGTGTGTAATTTAAAAGTTCTCAGCAACTTTCAAAAGGCTACTGTAGAGGAAGAAACAAAGCAATGAGAGCAAAAGCAGGGTGTCCTGGAGTCCTGTACCCCTAAATTCCTCTCCTGCCATGACTTCGGGGGAGAGGGAAAGCCGCCTGGTTCCCCCCCCTCGCCTGCCCCGCAGGCGTGAAGGGGGTGAGCAAAGGGGTCCTGCCCGCATGAGGAGTGCCCCGTGCAGTGCCCGCGCTGGAATAGGGCCGGGATCGGCTGTGCGCTTTGGCGCCTAAGGTGTGGTAACTCTGCCCTTTGTCTAGAGAGGGTATAAATATTGGGGTCTTCCCGCATTGGGGGTTCGTCCCTGCCTGGACGTTCGTGCCTGCCTGAGACTTCTCCCCCCCCTCGACTGGTGCTCTGCTTCAAAGGATTGCCTCACCCACAGACACCTTTTGTAAGAGCTTAACGACTCTTAACGATCCACCTGCGACTGCTGAAAAGGGAACCACAGAGGCAGACCGCACGAGGAAGCCTGATCGTGAGTTATTTTGGCTCAACTTTCTTAGTAAGAAAACCGCTATTAATTAATAGCTAAAGCCTTTTCCAACTTCTGACTTCCAAAATAGTCAGATTATTGATGGTATCCCTGTAGGTAATTCTCATGCAACTCAATCTGCTAATTAAACGAAATTAATCTTTGTATATATAGTTTTGGGGGCGGGTTTTTGGGAAAATAAAATAACTATTTTTGTATAAATTCCCGACTCGGCCACACATTAATTCCTGCCTCCACAACAACAGGGAAAAAGGAAGAAGACAAAACCAGGAATAACACGAAATGTACAAGAGCCTGCTTCCAGCTCTTCAAATCAGAAAGTTACTATCCCCCAACTACAATTCCTAAGTCATTAGCCACATCCCAGTTGCCTTCCCAAATGAAAAATAGAAAAGGGTTCATATTTACAAGAATTCAGGTAGCAACAGATTTAGAAACAAAAATAATCCCATCTGCTTGACTTAAATTCCAGCCCCTCCTCTCCTCTTTTTGTCATCACTGGAATCAAGGACCCATTTGTAGTAGGAAAAAAAATAATTCATACTGCAAATCTCTAATCTGCATCAGAATTCAGCTTATTTTATTCCTACACACTAACTTCAATATAAACCTTAAAAAGCAAATCAAATCACCTGCACAGAAAAAGCACCGGCAAGTATAATTTTTCAACACAAAGCATTTCTCTGATAATGACAATATGTCAAAATTAAAATATACAGAGAACATCTGGTCAAGCAAAACTGGTGAAGCAATACATTAAGAAATCAGCTATGAGCATCTTAGCATAATTTCAGTGATTTCGTACAACCCTGGAGAAGTAGTGTCCCTGGCTATTCTGAAAGGGCTGTATTTCTTTCTCCTGTTTCTTACAAAACCTAGTATTTTCTACTTTGTTTTTATTCAAAGATCTAACAAATGTACTTTAAGGTTTTTTAATGGGGAAAAAATAAAACTACCATTTTTTTTCAGGATGGTTTGTAAGGCCAGTGGAAAAATAACCAAACAACTCAAGTCAACAAGTGTCTCAAGACTTTTAGATGACAGATTACATTTTCAGGATTGATACAGGAAAGGGAAGCCATTAAAATTGGTATCATACATGAAACACAGACTTGCAAATCCAGGCCACACTTTTCATTTATGCCTCTACTAGAATGTGCTCCCAAAAAAAAGTCTCTGCTTAGCACTTTTTCACTTTTTGGAGTCATACAGATATTAATTAAAAGGAAAAAGAAAAAAAAAAATATCACACACACACAAAACAGAATTTGTATCTTCTGGATTTGTTTCCAAGTAGGGATCAATTCTTTCCAAAATACTCAGCACACTACTGCTGCAGTTTCATAGCACACTCAAATAAAGGATAACACCTTACTAATGTGATTTTTTTTTAACTCACAAAGGAGTTTTCAATAGAGATCAAATTAAAATACACTGTGGATTAAAATACAGGTAGGAGGCTCAGGGGTGACCTCACTGCTGTCTACAGCTATCTGAAGGGAGCTTGTAGCCAGGTGGGGGTTGGTCTCTTCTCCCAGGCAACCAGCAACAGAACAAGGGGACAGAGTCTCAAGTTGTGCCAGGGGAGGTATAGGCTGGATATTAGGAGGAAGTTCTTCACAGAAAGTGATTTGCCATTGCAGTGGGCTGCCCAGGGAGGTGGTGGAGTCACCATCCCTAGAGATGTTCAAGAAAGGGCCGGATGAGGCACTTAGTGCCATGGTCTAGTAGACTGTATAGGGCTGGGTGATAGGTTGGACTGATGAGTTTAGAGCACAAGTAAGAACAACAATAGGATAGGAACAAGTGCTACTAGTGAAATAAACCCTGAATGTACTGCAAGTTCTCTTTTTAGAAACCTTTTCCATTTTACTGCCTGAACACAGAAGTCTTTGCTTGCAGTTACCAACCACAACAAATGTGATTATTAAATTGTAATTCAATACCAAGTTACTCCACAGACTTTCAGGACTCTTGAATTTGCCTCTTCTTGGGTTTTTGTTGTTGTTTTTCCCCCTAATAATCTAGGATGTAATCAGTGGGTTTTGCTGCTGTAAAAAACCAAACAAACTGTGTTAGGCAGCTAAGTGAAAGTAGCTTAGAATGGCATTTAGTGGCTGAGGAAGCTGAAGTTTACTCCATCACATTTAAGTATGTTAGGTAGTCACTAAAGTTATGGTTGTGGGCAAATCCAAGGGGAGTGTGAAGCTGGAGTTATGTTTTGTGTTCTCTACATCAGGGTTCGCCAAACCTGAGGTTCAACTAGGCCAACTTCTAGGCCTTGTTGGGTAATAACAACACAGTTGTTCACTGAAACTATGTTGAGAAGAAAAATGCTTTCTTTGTTGCAGAAGCTAGTCTGTTGGAAGAATCCTAAGTCTCCTCTACTTACTCCACAGGAAAAAAAACCTAAATGTGTACAATCCAAACCTAATTTTGTAAACTCTTATAACATTCATTTAAAGGGGAACAAATAGCTTTGATAGCCTTGCTATTGTCCCGAATACACAAGCTAAAACCATGATTACTTAACTCAGAACTCAGATGAGATTCATGTATTTGCAACAAAAATCTGCACAGGGCTTTCAGCTGGTCCTGACAACAGTTTCAAATGGGTGGTGCCTATGGGTTAAGTATTTAAAAATATGTTCAAGCATCTAAACGATTGAAATGTACTTGAGTGATTCTTCATTATTTCAGATACAGATGTTAAGATACTCAACACTCATAGAAATCATTCGGTGCCAAAACGAAAGCTTCTATTTAAGGAAAATACCCAAACACAGATCACCAACGACTCTGTTTCAATTTCATTGCAACAGCTTCTGGAACACTGGTGCAGAGGTGGGAATGGGGATCAATAAGGATGAGATGATGAGGAGATCAATCAGGACAAGATAAAATCTATCCATGATTTTTTAAAAAGGTCCAATTTCACTATTATAATCCAGCTACAGTTATTTTAAAAATCAGTGAAGCCACTTCAGCCAAGAACAAGATGTACTGTTAAGAGTCACCAAGAAAAAGTAAAACTGAGCTACTAGCACATTTCAACAACCAAACTGGGACAGAATTCTTTGAACAAGTGCTAAATTTTAAGGGCTGGTGTGCTAGTTTGAAGCTATCTAGAATGTTTTGGTGAGAAGAACTAGATTACAGGCCCTGAAAGAAAAACAGGTGATGTTTACTTCACTCACACGCTTCCTGAGAAATACAAGAAGAAGAATCAAAACATAGATAAGGCATAACTTCTCCTGCTGGGGAGCTCCGAGCTGCGTCTCCCTCTCTAACCTCACCCTCTGTTTCTCTGACTAATCCACTTTGCTTCCTAACCCCCTGGCCAAACCCTCCATTCTTCCTTGGGACTGGGGTAAGGTTGAGAGGGGTAGGGGGAAGGTGAAGAGGCAGTTGGGAGCCCCTCCTGAGGACTCAGGTTTCTGGGAGAGGAGTTATGTTTCTGTATTACCTTTTACCTCGTATATTTCTGTACATAAATGTATATACTGTAAATATCTGCTTGTATATTGTGCTAAGCTGGAAATAATAAGCTTCATTCAATTTCCAGAGCTGGCTGAGTCTATTCTGGGTGACTTCAAAGTGCAGAGGGGCAGGTAACACCCAAACCATCACAGCTGGTCTATGAAATTTATGGATATAAATCATACTGGTTTTATAACAGCTTTTAAGCCTGCAAAAAAAAGTATCTCAGTCAGCAACCCTTTAAAAAAAACAAACACCTGCATATCAAGGGGATTTGGATGTAAACAAAATTCACACTAAACAATAATTAATATTTCTATTATTTTATTATTAAATATTTAATTAATAACTACTGCTACAACTAAATCATACTTATTACTCTGAAATTTTGAAAAAATATATTTTAATACTATTAATAGCAAATGAAAGATAGTAAAATAGAGTCAAATCCCATTTAGATTTCACTTTGTGAATCCACTGCTGGAAACACTCCAGCAATCCCTGGTACAGATGCTGCTAGATGCCAGCTAATAGCAAAGAAATTACTGACTCCATCACTCATTCAGAGGATACAGATTGTAAGGGAAAAAAACAGAGAAGTGCACATGGACAGTTTCCCAGATCACGTATACATACTTGGTCAAACCAGCTACCAAGCACCACCTGCTTTACAGAAAGCATCTGACACACAGCTGCTTTGCTCAGGAGTTCAGGATCACAGGATGTTAGGGGTTGGAAGGGACCTCTATAGATCACTGAGTCCAACCCCCCCTGCCAGAGCAGGACCTAGCTCAGGTTGCACAGGAACACATCCAGATAGTCTTCAAAGTCTCCAGAGGAGACACCACAACCTCTCTGGGCAGCCTGTTCCAGTGTTCCATGACCCTTACAGTAAAGAAGTCTTTCCTCATGTTGAGGTAGAACTTCCTGTGCTGTAGTTCATACTCTCATCTCCTCTCCCACTACTTAACCTCTACATGGTGCCACCTCACATTTTTCCATTGGGATACAGCAACTTTTCCACCTTCAAAATTCCACTGGTAGTTTGAAAAACCCAGCTGAAACCAATCAGATGGTGGAAGGAAAAGCAATGTTGCCTGTGGGAATGCAGTGCAAGAGGGAACAATGACAAGCAGTGTAGGACCATTTGACCTTCATTCCCACAGCTTCAGGCTGCCTCCCATAGGGGAGGAAAGATAGTAGGACATCTGCCTAAGGGGAAAAAACAAGGTGTGATATATTTAAAAGACTGGGCTGTACTCACCTAGACCATGCTAATGTGTAGGTGTGTGGTCTATGCTCAAGACTATATAAAGGGAGTCAGAATGAACAATAAGGTCTCTGGTGGATTCACACTGAATCATGAGGAGTCCATGTTGTCCCTCATAACAGCTGTCCATGTGTCAGATGGGCATGGATAAATTCCAGGCCAAGTTCACACGCCATCATGACAATTTATTAATTGCCACATGAAAGGCTTGAGAAGTAACCTCACTGTGGTGCAACCCCCATGTAGACATGGGAAGATTGGGAGATAAGTCTCACTAGTGGAGTTAATGAGGATAGCTAAAGTCTTATCTGCTTGCAAAGTTTATCATGGCTGGTCACAGGCTGTTTTGAGAAGATGTTGTGGAAATTTTTCTCTTGCTGTGTAGAAAGTGGGACAAGAGGCAACAGTTTAGGTTTTAAGACCACATCTGAGAATCATAGGATGGTTTGAGTTGGAAGGGACTTTAAAGATCATTTAGTTTCACACACACACACCCCCCCCCCACGGGCAGGGACACATTCCACTAGACCAGGCTGATCAAGGCCTTGTTCAACTTAGCCTTGAACCTCCATGGAGAGGAAAATGTGTTCAGCCATAGGACTGTGGATTCATCCACTACTTCTTAATGAGCTCCCCTTGAAAGCAGTGCCCACACCCTGTGTCTGGGAGCTGTGTAGGGCAGGGACCTCCACCTCCAATCCCAACCAACAAGGAAGGATAAGGATAGAATCACAGAACTTTAGAGGTTGGAAGGGTCCTCCAGATCATCGAGTCCAACCTCCCTGCCTAGGGTAGTTCACACAGAAATGCATCCAGGTGGGTTCTGAAAGTCTCGAGAGAGAGAGACTCCACGACTTCTCTGGGCAGCCTGTTCCAGTGCTCTGTCACTCTCACTGTAAAGAAGTTTCTCCTCATGTTGAGGTGAAACCTTCTATATTCCAGTTTGTAGCTGTTGCTCCTTGTCTTATTGCTGCTAACAACCAAAGAGATTGGCCTCATCCACGTGACACCCACCCCTCAGATATTTTCATACATTGGTAAGATCTCTCAGTCTTCTCTTCTCCAGACTAAACAACCCCGGGTTTCTCAGTCTCTCTTCATAGGGGAGATGCTCAAGTCCCCCAGTCATCCTCATGGCTCTCTGGACTCTTTCCAGCAGGTCTCTGTCTCGCCTGACCTGAGGAGCCCAAAATTGGACACAGTATTCCAGGTTTGGTCGCACCCAGTGTGCTGGTTTAAGGCTAACTGGAGTATTTTAATAAGAGAAATTAGATCATTGGTTGTGAAAATAAAATAATGAATTCTGTATCATTCAGTGGTTTGCTAAGAGGGATTAAAGAAGTAAATAATCTCTCTCACTCTGGTCTGTGTAACTGGGTCTGTTCACTTCATCTTAACTTTGCTCTATTATCTTTCCACTAGTCTCAGCTAAGAGAAAACAACAAAAGCTTTGATGGTTGTTGTGGTTTCTGGGTGGTGTTCCAGGCTGGTAACTATGGGGTTAAAATAATCCTCTAGGGACTAGAAGACTGTTATTCAATCCCATAATTTCTGCTATCTCTTTATAAACTCACGGCGAGGGCAGCTCGTTCTCTTTTCCTCCTCCTCCAGCCCTTACAAACATGTAAGGAGTAGGCATGTTTTGGTGTCCTCTGGAGGCTTGTGCCTAGGCCTACAGGTGGCAGAGGCATGAGTGGGGAGGATTGGAGCACTGGGGATTATAGATTTAGTTTAGAGTTGGGGGAAATTTGAAGGCAGTCGCTATGGATGTTGTATCTGTTTTGTAATTTCTTTCTGTATCTCTCAAAATAGAACTCTGGATTTTTTCTCCAATTCACTTAAGAGCTTCATTCTGTTGGCTCTTTTTAAAAAGAAACACAGTAACTGGGAAGGGACATAGTGAGGGAGAAACTAGGGAGTAGTTTTGAGCCCTTCTGGGCAGTTTTTCTTTGTCTGAGAAGAAGTTTGGATTTCTGCATTGTTTCTAATTTGTACATAATTGTAAACACTTGTACATACATGTAAACATATTGCGTATATGCTTGTAAATTTTGCTTTGCTGTAAATATAGCTTCATCTTACTTCCAAACCATCTCAGATAGTCTGGTAAATTCCAATAGTTGAGGGGGCAGAAGAGGCAAAGCTCCTAACCCACATCACCAGGGTAGAGTAGAGGGGGAGAAGAACCTCCCTAGACATGCTGGACACACTTCTTCCTGATGCTCACCAGGATGCCATTGGCTCTCTTGGCAACAAGGGCACTTTGCTGGCCCAGGTAGAACTTGCTGTCTGCTGCAGTTAAACGCACTGCAGGTCCAACACAGATTATCAATTCTGACAGAGCACTGCTGTGTTAATAACACATAATTTTTTTAATAGCAACAAAGGATATGAATGATGAGGAACTTCCCACCTGCTGGCAAGTGTACCAGTACATCAGTCACACCTGCAAGCCACAAACACCTTCTGAAATATCCTTTTTTGAAATCTCTACTCTTCTGTACCTATTAAAATCTGTTTTTAACATCAGACCTAGTCTTTCTGGAAGGATACAGCCCAAATTAGCAACTACATACCTGGTATGCACTGGTAAAGCAATTACAGAAAAAAAACCCCAAACAGGTATCTGAAAAAAATAGTATGCATGAAAGACTAGGCCTTGCAGCCTGAAGAAATTGGCACTTGATTCTTCACAGCAAGTAATGTAACAGAGAAAAATCTAAGGCTTTCTGTGTCAAAAATTCAGCACGAGTGATTGTGAATCAGAATCTGAAACTCCTAAACTGAAAGCAAAACAAGACAAAGAAAACAGGTTGACCTCTTGTCAAGAGTGACAGAAGACAACAAAGAAACAGGGCAGGGACATAACTGAAAACCATCACAAGACACAAAAGCCACAGTACTTTCCCATCATTCTGAATTCATGTTAGTTTGGAATGATTTTTACTCTGTCATTCTGAATTCCAGGACTTCTCTCAAATAGGACTGATATCAACTTCTATGTGCCCAGGAGCTAGAAGTTCGGTATCACCCAAGTTGTATTTATTTTCTTTTCAGAAAACCAGTATTAAGTACCTTCCAAGTGTTAAAGAATTATCAACCCAGGAACTCTTGAATTTCTCCACTATTAGAGTTTTTCACAGAAGTATTTGAGAGTGTGTTCAAAGAAGAAAAGATTTGTTCAATAATCTACTTCTGTGTATTTCCCACATACATGGTAGTAAATACTCTAGAAAGTACATCTGACTGCAGACTATACAAGCAACCACAAGAGGAGACAAAACAGAAATGACGTATATCTCATCAGTCTGACTCCTGCATATAGTTCCAGCACAAGAGGCTCTGGCTTTTTCAGATGAAGATGAAATTTTTTCAAGTATTTCAGCCAATTCCTGATAATGGGTCAATCCATTTCCTTCCCTAGATACCATCTCAACACTTCCCCTAAAAAAACAGATTACTAAATTACTACCTGCAGATCAATAAGGAAAAGGGCAGGTCCAAGATGGAAGCTCTCAAAAGTAAGCTACATCAGAGTACAATCTGATCAGTACTCTCAGTCGCAAAATGAAAGAACTGATCTAGCATAAATTTTATATGATACAGGAATAAATTAACTGCAGATAATCTGTAGAAAATAAATCTGTGAATATGACACTTTGGAACAGTAAACTGTCATTCCAATTTAGTGTTACACCTAGAATGTACATTTGTCACTGGAATAATACAATCTCTTCAAAAAGATGGGACAATCAAAGGATGCAAAAATTACAGATAAGTCACTGTAAAAATATTCTGATAACAGCAGTTTTACTTCATTTGCACAGACACATGGAGTTGCTGCCAGCTGCCTTCTCTGTTCTTCCCATTTTGCATTCCTGAGCATGTTCTATGAAGTTTAACAGAAAAATTATTTCTTCCACACTGAATAAAGTTTTCAGCAGGATACAAATCTTATAAACCAGTAACGGAATTGTTTTCCAGTGTTTGTGCAGGCACAGCTCCTTCCTTAAAAGCAAAGATTCAATTCAGATTCCTTTATGTGGATATGCTATCCTCTGTGCAACTTAAAACTTTCTGCAGCATTTATAGCTTTAACACACTTTTAATCTTTAATTCCACTTGTCCTACTTACAAAAAAAGCATCATCAAGTTTCTTATTTTGCAAACGTCCAGTTTTGGATACAGCTCTCATAACTTACAGAAACTAAGTCAGATCTGATTGCAACACTCAGATGAGATACTATGTTTACATTCTCCACCTAGTTAAGCACTGGTGATAAAATGAAGTGCAGCCATCTAAGGGGGAAAAATACATAAACACAAAAACTCAAACAAGATTAAATATATGAATGTTAAAATTTAATACAGACAGAAAGAATCTGTTATTCTTCGAAGTTCCATAACTGCCATTTACAGATACATGAAAAGGACTATTGTCATGAAAAGCATACACAGATATTCTGCAATTGAAGACTCAACCTCTAACACCAAGAAATATATTTGCAAAAGAAGTTAAATATGACTTGGAGAGAGGGAAAGGACAGGAAACAACAGAAGAAAAACAGATCAGCTCCAAACTGACTGGCATGTGATGAGTTAAAACCAGTAACATAAAAGTATCTGGTAAGATGTTTTAAACTAGACAGTAACCAGGATACAATAATTGTGTATAAGATAAAACTTGAGCCCTTGCTACCTCCTTCCAACTGTATAGTCTGTAAGTTACATCTTCAGAATTACTAATTCTAGAATATTAATTCCAGTAAATGTTTTTCGTCATTTATATGCAGAAAGCTTCGTTTTACTTTATGAAATGGAACCAGTTACTTCAGAAGCATGTATCTACTACAAAGAGCTTCCTTAAAGGGCACATAAATGAAGACTTTACTGCACAGTGAAAAGCCAGCAGTAGCAGACAACCTCTCCGGGTATTTCAAGCAACAGTATGAAATACGCTGAAGCTGCTATCAGCAGCAAACTTTCAGTTCTTCTAGTTCAAAAATCAAGTTTAAATGGGTTTGAATTTTTTTAAGTCACTAAATGCACTTTCAACTGCTTACCTTTAAATTTGATGTCAAGTCCACTAAATTCCAATTCAACTCCTTGAAGTGCTTCTCCTAAGGTTTCATGGTAATGGCTGATGCTTTTTTTTGATCCCACACAGAAAGGAAGAGAGAAGTATTTGTATGTTTCTTGGCGATTGTGGTAGGGTCCTACTGTATTCATCCATAAAACAACTTCCTCTTTATCTTGGTACTGAAAGATAAAGTTACTGAGTTAGACAAGAAGCCCATCAGAATATTCAAGAAATTAATTCATATTAATGAGCAAAGCCAGAATGTTCAATCACAGGCACCAAATACATTTAAACACAGTTGAGTATTTTCGTCTTTTGGATGGCAGGGATTCTAAGACAAGGTTTTCAAGAAAACCTGCTTTCCCACCAAAAATCCAAAAAGGCTTACCTCATCATACAGTTTCTCAGAGCCTATCACTTAAGAGTCAAAAGAGGTGGATTCATACAAAGCTAGTAGAGATGCGGAAGATGTAGAGAGCAAAAGTAGAGAAAAGCAGAAGTCTCAAAAATAAATAAGCTTTTACAAATGTTGTGGAAACACGCATCAGTTAAATGCAAAACTCCATTTTTCTGCACTATACAAATGTCAAATTAATGTTTTGCTAAACAACACCCTAGAAAATGAATCAGGAGAACTACTCATGGTGACAAATATAATGTATTTTCCTAAAATGCAACTCCTTCTCAATTTTGTAATGGCATTTAAGTTACATCTGAAATTCCCAGAAGACCACGATGCCTCCTAGGAAGCACTAAAATGTGGCATATCTACATGTGGAACGGTTGTATTTTGATGTATTTATGACATTCTCACAATGAAAAAAAATAACAGAACAGCAAGGAGTTTGGTGGCTACCATGAAATTCTTTCTAGGAATATCCACCCTTCAATTTCTACAGGTACTCCTCAACAGGAAAATGTATTCCTTGGCTAGGAGCCAAAGAGAATTTCTTTTCCAAGCCCTTAAAACTTTCCACAATGAAAAAGTCCTTGCAGACATTCACCTATCTGTATTAAAACACTACATGAATGCATCAGAAGTGATCTGAAACAATTATTTGCATTATATCTGAGCACATCTGGGTAAGATATCAGGTTTGCTGGTTACTACAAAGCCTCACGCTCAAAACACCTTCTTCATCTTCTACCATTTCAGCAGATTAGGAGGGACAGTGATCTAAATTTTAAGACACACACAAAAAAATCCTGTTTACAACTGTACACACCTACAAGCACAATCACGAAAGAAATACTTTTTTTTTTTGAGTACAGAAGAATGAAGTTCTATTTTAAGACCAATATGCAAACATAGGACACACTGGAGAGAAAAATAAAGTCAAATGCTAATTAGCCATAACTACTTCATAATCCCCAGCTGGAATACTGAATACAGTTGTGCATCTCCTTTTCTACCAAATGAACGAAGGCTTTTGACTCCATTTGTTCTGAACAGCACACAGTCACATCCAACAGGTTAACTCAGAAATAAATAGCTACATGTGAAATGCAAAAAAAACCCCACAAAACTACAGATGAGGTGTTTAGAAGTTAAACTCAAGGATTTAAACAAACATGCTTTGGGAAATAATTTAATCCCTTTATACTAACATGTCATCATTACAAGTCTCATCTTTTTTCATTTACAAAGATGCACAAGGGTTATTCCAGTTTCTTATGTGAGCAATCTCCCATGAGAAACTTGAAGTATCTAATTAATTTCCTCCTAAGCTGCAGCAGAGACCAAACATACATCAGATTCATAAACCTGCCATTTGCAGAGCACAAAACTCAGAACATTTCTGATATGTAAAGAATGACAATGAAGAAGCAAAGAAAGAGTAAACAACATAGTAAGGGAAAGTAGACATTCCTCCTCTCTGCCAGTAACAAGAACAAATACACCAGTGAAGCTCGTCCAACTTTAAATAAAATTGGGAAAGGGGAAAAAAAAGTTACAGGTCCAGACTCCTCAGAAGCAGATAGCAGAATCTGCACTACAGTATCATCTCTAGCTCTTCCCAACATAGCAAGAGACAAGCTGGTCCATACCTCTTTCTAATCTATGCCTAGTCTCAACTAGCATGTCTTCTATCTCTAGTCTAGTCATGCCTAGCATGTCTTCCCTTACTCTAACAGCTGCAGAACATATTTTCAGCCTCTTCTCAAAGTGGTTTTAACTTGTCAAGAGCCCACTTTAGCATTACTGCTTGTAATGCAACAGCTTACACATGAACTTTGCTCTCTGTTCAACCTTCAGTAACAGAATATGACAACATCCTTAGGTCTATGAATTCATCCTTGACAGTCCTTGAATAAAGCAAGCATTGACCAATGCTTCACTTAGTATGAAGCAGGTCAGAAACAAGAAGGTAAGTCAGGACCTCTGCATTTTTGGAACTATACCAGATAGTATACCTTCAAGTGTCAAAATCCAGCTCCTTAAGAACGTATTATTCAAAATCTCATTACATTTTCTGATCTAATAATGTAACTATGTTACAATTACAACATCTACAACAACAAATTTGTTCTTTCCTTGCCTCTTATCTACAGGATACTCAGCCCTCCTTCAGGTCCTACAAGTTTTTCCCACAGTAACTTTAAGATGTCATCAGTCTACTCTGGATAGAAAAGAGATCAATTTAATCATAAACAAAGAATTCATTCTACATTTATTACTTCCTTTCTCACAACCATCCCAGAACAACACAAATGAAGTCTTTTCAGGACTGCTACCTAAGCAAACACAGCAGCTCTGCCACCACAGACTACATGTCACACACAATCAACAAGTCCTTAGCCACAGCAATTTGAAGTTCATCAGGTGCTCCCAAGCCCTCCCAAAATTCATAGAGCTGTATTAAGAAACCCAGTTTGAGCAACTTCAATCTGAATTTGGAGTGCAGGTGCTGTCTGCACTAAGCTTCATATCATCTCAATAATTTCAGTAACTACATAGAGATTAATTTCAACTGCAAAACCACAGGTGCAACCTGAACAAGGCTCAGCATCAGCACAAGGTACCTACCATTTGCTGGCAGAAACTCATTAATGGGAGGTAAACCTTTAGAAACTTTTTTCCATAATTGCCACCCAGGTGGTGAAAGACCCATGTGCACCTCAAGTGCAACCACGTATCCGCTACCACCCTAATGACAGCCGGGGATATCTGTTCCAAAGCAGCAGGACATGGTCACACTGCCTATTCAGAGCACTGGGCTATAGAGATGTGCACGTGCAAGGTAAAATCCTGTTAAATCCATCTACATTAGTAGAAGTCGGGGATGTCCCTGCTTACTGCAAGGAGGTTGGACTAGATGACATCTGGAGGTCCCCTCCAAACAAGTGCATTCTATAATTCTACGATTATTCCAGTCCGCTGAAGAATATTAAACTGACATCAAACCAGACCAAGCACAGGCTTCTGTGATAAAACAACTACTGAAAACTTGGGAGCATGCACCACTTTGGGGCTTAACACAAAGGCACCTCCCACACACCTGGATGGTTTAAAAACTACTCAAGCACAGCAATACTGAGACTGTCTTCTGCACAACACATGCACCTTTCTTTCCTCTTGCCCACAGGACACTTACAACATGGAAAACAACTTAATGTTCTTTTTGCACAACCATAGAAATTAGCATGGTAGCCCTAGAAATAAACTATTTATTCTACAGAACAATTAAAGCTAGATTAAGTGAGAATATGAAAGACTGAAGAAAAAGTTAGGAGATTGGCAGACTGTTGATACTCTTTTTTAAATCCTGAAAATCTGTTGCAAAATACAATGGAGTTACAGCAGAGTTTATAACTACCAAATACTATGTGGTATTTCAGCAAAATAAATGCAAATTACTATTTCAGAAAGTATGCAATTGTACTCCTTTTCTTAAGCTGAAGTTTGGAGCAGGGCTTTCCACAACGTAGTTCATTGAACACAGCACAACTTTCGAAGCAAAAGCTATGTCGCTGGCATAGCAAAGTTGCAGAAGCAGGACAGAAAACAGGAGAGGCAACAATTAAGACTCAACCTGCAGTAATACACCAGGTTTCTAGTCCCTAGTTATCTTTCTAATTACCCAGCACTGTGATAATATGTGCAGTTCACATCCCTCATCTATTAAACAGTAGATTTCAACCCCGTGCATTCATTTAGGTTAAGCATATTATTTCTAGTAATAAGGACCATTGTCACTCTTCGTTCCTCTCTCAGTTGTAAGCCTCACCAAAACGCAGATGGGAATTACTGGCAGCACAGCCTCAACTATTGTACAAGCCGTCCCCGTGCTCTTACACCTTCTAGATGAACAAGGTTGCCCAGGCACACCACGTCTTGTTTTTGTGACATTTGTTTCACCTCCTCAAAATGGAACACAAACATTCCAAAAAAGAATAAGGCTGCTCATCCACACACAACTTTGTATTCAAGGAGGTATTTTGCATGCACCAAAGTGTTTTCCTACATTGTTTCAGTAACAGAAAAGTTATAGATAGCATACAAATTTAATAATTTTTTGTATTAATTTCAAACAGGCTTTACAGGCTCAAGGCGTTAACATACTATATCAGGCTAAAAGTCAAGCAAAATTGCTTTTCTCGAACACTGTGAAATTGGGAATGCTGCTACACAGTATAGATTTGGTTTTGTTTATTTTTCAGTGTTTGTCATGTATTTTCACGCTTACAGAGCACTGATAATTAAACTGAAGCAATATTAAAATTGAATAGGAATACCTACTCCCTAGACCATTCCCCTGCAACAAAAACTATCAGCATACAGGCAAAAGCAGGTATCCAATACACTCTGACGCATGAAATTAAGTGAAACAACTAGCAGACAAGTTTTCAGTTATGTTCCTGACAAATTGTTCTCTTGTGGTCTAGTTACTACACTGCTGCACTGTCTTTCAATGATGGATATTTTAAATGCTGTGTCAAATCCCAATTTGTCTTCACTTACTATTGATTTTAAATACCCAAATCTTCATCTTACCATTTTATTTATACTATTCTTTCCCTAAAGAAAAGACACCACGAGTAAAGACTAACTCAAGCTTAAGATACAGAATTTCTCCTCTGATTCAATGAAGCTACCCATACCTACTATCTCCAGAAACACCACTACTTTTTGTCCTCTCATAATTATTTTTATAATTTACCTTTGCAGCCCTACAATTATAAAATAAAGGACACACATAAAGCATTAACAGACAACTGGTATTAATACAGAAACACACATCACAGCACATGTATTATTTTACAAACATTAAATACTACTATGTATTATAGCAGCAGTATGGGATTTTAAAAAAATCAGTCTGCTAATACAGAATATTAAATGCTTCAATACTTGCAAACATTCAGCATGCTCAGTACAGATAAGGCCCTGTGCATTGGCAGTTAAAAGTAAATTGTGGCAAGATGCAATGACAGGACCAGGTGCCTGGGCACAAGAAACTGCACACTGAAGCGCTAACAAGGAAATGGCAGCACTAATGGTGTGCATTTCTACCAGTAGGACTCAAGTCTTAAAGCTACTGAGAATTTATATTTTCAAGCTACCATGCCCTGAATCAGTACACTAGTACTTTGTCTCCACTTCCACAAAGGCAAGCAGAAGCCTCCAAAATGTAATGGTGTATGATAAAAAGATTAATCTTCCAACTGCAATCATATTTGAAACAGAAATTCACTAAAGTGTGGTACTTAAGGAAAACTTCCTTCAGGTTCTTGACTCTCGAAATCAGTGTATTACTACAAAACCTTGTTCATCTTTCATTCATGCTGTTGTACCTCCTGTACAATATTAAAGCAGTAAAATACCTAAACAAGGAGACAGCCTTCCAAAAAAAGCTAACAGTCTTCCTACATCAACTATTTCTAACCTACTGCATGATGTTACTAGACACCATGTGACCAGGAATACTAAACTAAGAGACTGAGTTACAATTTTTAAGAGCTGAGTAATTCAGATTAAAAAAAGGACAGGTCTTCAAAAGGTATTTAGGATTTCTATTGGTAATTCTTTAGGCAATTATTTAGAAGACCTAAAACCCATCACAACTCATTTTTTAAGGGAGAGTTTAAAAAATAATAACAATAGCTTGATGAAACTCTTTTTTTATCCCCAGAAGACTATCAATACCAATAACTAAGAATCTCTCCAGTCAAACCTTTAAAACAAACACAGTGTGACACTGAAAACCATCTCACCTCAGCAGAAACCCAACCAGGTTTAGCAACATAACTGGGCCATAAACTACTTCAAAGACTGTTTGCTCCTTGAAAGTGCTCAGTAATAGTTTAACTTTTCACTCCTTAACTTCAGCACTGATAATGTCCGTTAGCTTTTAAAAAATACTTTTAAAAGTTTTCACGTCTCATAAATATATTGAATTATGTAAGCAATCAACTACGGTTTATACAAAATCTATCAATACTATTTCTCTGTTTTACTGAAAACATTGAGCTTTCCATACCACACCTAGAGAAAGTTAAGAAACTGAGAAAGCCTTCACCAGACAGGCCCCTCAAGCGCACAAAGGTTCCGACAGACAGACAGTGTGTTTAATCACAGCCACGCTAATCCACTCATTTGTGAGGATACAGGGTTGGTTTTCAGTCTCATTCAAATCTCAGCTCATAGCACAGGTTATCAATCTCCCACTCCAAAAGCTATGGAAAACAACACTCCAATATAAAATCAGAAACTGATGAAGCAATGGTACATACTTCCCAGTGATTATTTCCAATTGATGTTGCACTTCAGAACTACTCCCATACCAGTAAGTGAGCACTTAAATCAGTATTTTATGCACCCGTTTTCCTTAAGGGTCCGCGTCAGTGTTCCCAGGTCCTGCTCCTATGTCTCAGCCTAGACCCATCCGTACCTCCGTCTCCCAAAAGCGAGCTGTCACACTGCAGCGTGCGCCCGTAAGGGTGTCACTGCGCAGGCAGTGCAGAACCGTGCTCCGAATTACACTTTTGTTCTGAAGCAAATGCAAACATCCTCCCGCAGAGTGCAAGTCAAACAGCGAGGCAGCCCTCTCTAAACAAAGCACGCACACGAGCCGCGGCTGTTATCTGCTCCAGGAAAAGGTGGGAAGCACCGCACCCGGCCGCACGGCTGCCACGCTAACTGCTAACACAAGGATACCCAAACCGGAACCGAAAAGTCCGGTAGCCCTTCCTGCACCACCGAGCGCCCCGCTCACACTAAAGCGGAGAGAACAGGCCCCAAATCCCTATATATTTGGCCTACATGATTAAAACAACCCGAGCAGCGAAGAAGTCGAGAAGGAAGCTTCACGGAAGGAGAAGCGTCCGCTTGCGCCCAGGAGCCGCTGCCTAACGCACCCGCTCCCCCCTTGGCCACGGCTCATCGCTCCCCACTCCGTCTCATCTCTCCAGGCCACTGTGGACACCTCCGCCCCTCGGAAGCAGCAGGGCCCGCGAATGAGGAAGGCTGGGGTCACGGACCGAGCGCACTCAGGAGAGGCCGGGACCCGCCTCACCGTGTGTTCGTGCTCGTCGGCGCGGGCGCGCAGCGGCAGCCACAGGAGGAAGAACAGCGCGGCGGCCGCACAGAGCTGCAGCCCGGGCGCCGCCATCTCGGGCCTCCGCATCCCGTGCACGCAGCAGGCCCCGCCGCGGAGCCGGCCCGCGCCCCGCCGCCAACGCCAACCTGCGACGCCACTTCCGCTCCACCCGGCCACGTCATCCGGCCGCACGCCGGCCTCGCGGCGTCTACGGCGGCCGCCGGGAGCCAAGCCGAGCAGCGCAGCGCCGCGCGGGGCCTTCTCACCGCTGCGGGCTGGGTGGCGCGGCCTCGCCCTCAGCTCCTCCGCGTCTGGCAGAGCACATGCGGCGGGACAGAGGTCGTGGAAAGAAAGGGAGAGTGCTGAAGTTATTTTTTAACTGGTGGATTTGTTTTATAATTCATGAAAACACCGTAATCTGTTAATCAAAGCTTGAGAGCAGAGCGACACAGGGCCCCGTGCAAGTAGAAGCATAGAATTGTCAGGGCTGGGAGGGACCTCAAGGATCATCTCGTTCCACCCCTCCCTGCCATGAGCAGGGACACCTCACACTAGATCAAGTTGCCCAGAGGCCCATCCAGCCTGGCCTTAAAAACTTCTAGGGATGGGTCTTCTGTTATATACAGGCACTACACCAATTTCTCAAGTGCTGCACAAGCCGACAATTAAATAGACAGTGAAGGACATCAGCTGAATGCAGGAGTTGCTATTCATGCTTTGTAGAAACAAAGCAAAATCAGATTTCCCTATTTGCCACAGACCACCATACCTATAATAATAGCTTTTTCCCCTTGTGGTGTAATAGGTAATTGTAATTGTTTAATCAAGAAACATTTTAATAGAGTGTTAAGTATGCCTAGCCGCAAAGGGTAGTGTAGATACAGCTGTTGTAAATCAGGAAATATGCTTAACTGTAGAGGTCATGCTATATATGGTAATGTGCAAAGAATAAACTATCTAATTGCTAAAAATTTCAAGGACTAAGCTTTAGGTACATCCTTAATTTTGAGATAAGAGAGAACATGCCACATATGGGACTCGGGACATTAATCAGTCATATTCCAAGGACTAAGCTTTAGGTACATCCTTAATTTTGTGAAAACACGCCACATATGGGATCCGGGACGTTAACCAGCCAAAGGAAGCCCATATTTGGAGATGGGTTAACCAGAGGACACCTGAGGAGGACTGCTTACTTCATCCTCAACGACCACCAGAAGGGAAGGAAGACCCTAACCCAAAAGAAGGAACATGCGCAGAAAGGATGGATTTATGTAATTTGCAGGGTGGAACAACGCAGACAACACAGTATAAATATAGGCTAATTAAGAAACTTGACACGACAGTTGGCGGAGCGGTGACTCCCCTGTCGTCCAGCGCTGTAACTTTGCTCATATTCTACTTGCCTAATTGAATAAATTTGTAATCTGGACACTTTGATTTTGAGTCATTCTCAATTTATAACAGTGGGCTCACACATTTATTCTACTTTACTTGAACATATTTTAGCAAACTATAGGAAGCCTTCTCCAGGTAAGTTGGAGGTTGCAAATGTACTATTTCAGTAGAAGCAAGGTCCCTGTAGAGAGGTATTTGTCAAAACCTATATAACCCCCCCTGCTAATATATTAAAAAAAAAAAAAAAAAAAAAAAAAAAGCCTGGACAGCTTTGTTAACACCGTGTGTTTCTTCCTGGTTGCTGCATCTCTGTCCAAACCAGAGGAGCTTACCCTTGGGAGAGAAAGAGGAAGCTTCAGCGTCTTCAGTTCATTTAGTACTCAAGTCTCTCAGTCAACATAGGGCCAGCCAAGGCCATCTGCTGCAGCACATCTGTGAGCCACACTGTACAAAGACTGAACACTTTGCCCAGGCCAACCAGCTGCCACCTCCTGGTGGTGGAGTGGTTGATGCCTCCACAGGTGGCCAGGCCATTCACTTTTTACCAGCAGTTTTAGTATCTGTTCAGTCCTTAGAGCTCTAACATTTGATGGAAACGTGCTTTATTCCCGTCTCTCCCCTCTGCCTCTGCCACCCAGCGTATTCTTGAGTAACCAACTATCTGGTTGCATGCAGTTTTTCTGCTTTGATCTTCTTAGGGCTTGATTTTTAGTGCACTTTTCACCTTGGGTGGAAGCAACACAGTCTACAGGTGCAAGGACTCTTTACGTTGAGCAGGAAGAGGGTCAAAGCAACTAACTGAAACCAAACCACACATTTTGGCAACTAAGAAGGTGCCTCTGCTGGCCTGCAATAGACTTGAAAGTCATGCCTGCATTGTTTACCTGCACTTAACTTTGAAGCCCTTTTAGTGCTGTTTGTTTTCTCCTTGATAAGGTGATAGTGTTGCTGTGACTGCTGCTCAGTGAGATCCTAACTAATCCAGAATGTAGTTACAAAGGAAAAAAGTTGGGAATATCTGAGACTACAGCAGTGGCCCAAAGAGACTGCATTTGTAATATTTCTTAGCCTCACCTGTCACAGCTCACCTCTCTGCATGCAAACCAGAGCACTCACTAGCATTTGGGTTTGTATGATAGGTCAGCTCAGACTAGGAAAGTATCTAAGCTGCAAACAGGAGAGAGACTGAAAGGCTACTTAGGAGATAGTTTTCAGCATCTCACTGCAGTACCAGCAATAAAATTTCAGTTCAGAAACATGTTATTTGAATTGTAAAAAAGGCAAATGCTCAGATAGACTTCAGATAAATCCCTACTTCAGAAGGCATTTGATTATTGCACACAGGGAGTTTAGAATTAAACTTTAGCTGGGGAAGACAAGTCCCTGGGCTGCTTCATTCCAATGGCTTTGCAAGGAAATCTTCTGCATGATGCTTTCATATGTTGGTCTTCCCTTTCTACTTTGTTACAGTTTTCCCCACATCCTACATTTCTATCTTGTGTTGTGCCTAGCAGATGTGGAAGCAGATAAATTCATCTTACTCCATCACAGTTCCAAGCTTCAGAACGCAGGTGCAGCCAGCACTAAGGAGATGAAGAACTTCTGAGGAAAACCAGGAAGTGGTGTGCAAACCAAAACATGTGACAGCTGATGACAATCAAGCTGTTGAATATCCTATTTCTTTAATCCCTGCGTAAAGAGTTAACCCACCTGGGGAGTGGTCCGAACCTGACCTCAGGTCCTCCTGACTCCTCCCTGGGGGTGGATCTTGAGCCTGACCCCAGGTGTACTGGTTATCCCACTCCCATTTCCTATCCAAGGCCCCTATAAAAACACAGGAACTTCTGTTTCGTTCTCTCTTGCCCTGCCTCCCTGCCTGCTAGCACCATTGTTCCTGCTGCTGTTCTAGCACGTGGTCATCCCACCACCTGGTGGACACTCCCCTATTCCTGAAAATCTGCTTCCATCCATTGCCATCGGTCTGCTTGTATACATTTAAGTTTTTTAATCTTGTTTTCCTTTCCCTATACTTCTTTGTGACTCCCCTACCATACATACCTTCTATTTATTGTTAAAGTTTTTCGTTTTTCAAACTTTCAAATCTAAGACTATTTTATTTGGGTGTTATACCCTTTTTCCTCACTACACCTAATTCCTTTCTTTCCAAAGGGTGGGGGGAGAATGGAAGGCACCCTATTATTGTATTGGTTCTGTTAGCCATATTTTGAGCCTCTGGGAAATTTAAACTAGAACCAAGACACCCTGCTTCCTTCACTTATCCATGCTACTATTTTCCTCATTACAGCTCCCCAAAAAAACTCATTCTCGGCTTCCAGTTTGACAGAATAGTGTTGGGATCTTTGCTCTGTTCCAAGGGCAGCACAGGAAGGCAGCTCCCAGCTCACAGTTCCTCTGGCTACTGTTGAACAAAGAGCAAACTGTCAGAGCATGTGTTGTCAGAGTTACTGGAGAAAACACTGATGTACTTTAATAAAGAAAAATAAAACCCGAGTCACCTCTGTAGCTGCAGGCCTGTAACACAACACCTGCATCTCTCTACCAGGGGCTTGTATGAACTGCATTTCATACCCAGTGAGTTTAACTTGGATACTGTTTAGCTTATGCCTATACCAGTAAGAGCCACAGAGCGGTTCTCCACCTTAATTCAGTGCTGGCTGGGTCACAGTCCCTGTCTGTCAATCCTACATCTCTGCGCATTGGCTTTGCCACCTTGCAAGAGAGAGGAGCTGCAGCTCTACCCTCTGCTCTCTTACAGATTATGGGGAGTTTACACAACTGTACCTGAGGGATCACCTAACACTGATGTATCTGTGTTATCCTTCCCCTGTACTCAACACTGGTCGGGCCATACACCTAGAGTACTGTGTCCAGTTCTGGGCTCTTCAATTCAAGACAGACGTTGAGATACTGCAACGTGTCCAGAGAAGGGCAACAAAGCTGGTGAAAGGCCTGGAACACAAACCCTACGAGGAGAGGCTGAGCGAGCTGGGGTTGTTTAGCCTGGAGAAGAGGAGGCTCAGAGGTGACCTCATTGCGGTCTACAAAGGAGGTTGTAGCCAGGTGGGGGTTGGTCTCTTCTCTCAGACAACCAGCAACAGAACAAGGGGACACAGTCTCAAGTTGTGCCGGGGGAGGTATAGGCTAGATGTTAAGGAAGAAGTTCTTCAGAGAGAGAGTGATTGGCATTGGAATGGGCTGCCCAGGGAGGTGGTGGAGTCACCATGCCTGGAGGTGTTAAAGACAAGACTGGCTGAGGCGCTTTGTGCCATGGTCTAGTAGACTGGATGGGGCTGGGTGAGTGTCGTGGAGGGCCTGTAGGCCCAAAGAGAGGCTTACTTATGCCTTGCCTGGATATGTTTTTCTGCCAGGACCCCTGGTTGTAAACAAGTTGTGTAAGCCACACACCCCCAGCTCGTGTCTCCCTGGGGCAAATCCATGTGATCCCCATATTTGGGAAAGTCCAGGCAAGAACCTTCTGCCTATTATGGTAAGGTTTGGCTTACTGCCAACCTGATTGGTCATTCTAGTGGCCAAAGAGGCCGTTAATCTTGGCCCACAGTCAATAAATGGGGGTGCAGAGGTAAACAACATGTGCTCTCTGAGCCTACCCGCATCTCAGCTCGGACCACACTCGCAGGGCCCTGCTGCTCAGACCCCCACACTCAGATGCCATTGCATAGCTCCGATGCTCAGAGGCTCAGACCTCATGCTTTGGTCTATTTGCAGCTTACCTGCCTGTGTACCTTAGATGCAGAGCTCATTTAAGCCTGCACATATATATATAAGGAGCCTATAGCCTCCTAAGCCAGCTGTGCACATCTGCAAGCTGTATTGCTATCAGGACCTGATCCTGCATTGATTTACCTACAGAGCTTAGACTCCCAGCAGCCGAGCACACTTCGCATGCCCATCGCTCATCATTGCCTGGTAAAAGCCACTGCCGCTGAGAGAACCAGGAAGCAGACTTTGGATTGTCTGCACACACACACGGCCTGCTACCCGTGTGGAGACCCGTGCCAGAGACAGCACAGATATTCTTCTCCTGCTCCTGAAATCCTGCCAGCTGACATCCCTGGACACAGCATCCAGAAGAGGACAGCAGCATCAAAGGCAGAGATTGTCCCTCGCCAGGAGAACAAAGGTTAGAAAAACTAAGACCCCAGAGACTGGGAAGATTTATCATCTCCCCTCAAGCCAGGAAGATTCCAGCCTCAAAGAGTCCACAGGCAGAGCCCCTGAAGCCTGGACACTAGGCACAGGCTGTGACGCAGCCCCGAAGGGTGATTAATAATTGATAAACACTTGTGAGTAAAGCTTTAATACCTCTGTAATATAAGTCGCCTCTGCCGTAGAGCAGAAAGAGTTTCAGCCCACCCTGCTGGGAAAACAGCATAAAGATCCCAAGCGGCATTAAGCTGCAGAGAAAACTCATCTCTCTGTTTGTAGTTTGAATGTTTGCTAGTTAAATAACCAAATCCCTGTACATATTTTGTCCTGAATTGTTTTCATAACCGTGGACTGAACATTATATTAATATACAGTGGTTGGGGGTGGCAAGAGTTCAAAATATTGAATTTAATAAATTATATTTTTATATAAAACTCATATTGCCTCAAATTAATTTCTCACCTCCGCCAAATAGGCATAGGTACAGAGAACCCCCTCTGCAACAGTGAGAGATTGGACTGGATGATCTTGGAGGTCTCTTCCAACCTGGTTGATTCTATGTATGTCTCTTTCAAGGCTGGATAAGGGGCAATGGCTTGAAAACCAAGTAATACATTGGTGAGACAATCAAAGCAGGTAATCACCAATCAAAAGTAAGTAATAGTGCTCAGTTCTCTACCCTGAATGCTATTTTACAGAATTCTCATCTGTGTGGGCAGAGTTCTATACTTGCCCTGCAAGGGCCAGGATATGTACAGAAAATTGCAAGGCCTGAGAAAAAACAACAATTAAAACCCCCTTCGTGTCCATCATTCAAGTCTTTTGAAAGAAGGAATCAAAATTGATGTCTGCTTTACAGGCTTTCTACATTTAGATAACAGAGAGCCAAACCAGGAAGCTCTCCTTAAGTTTCTAAGCCTTCAAGCAGAAATGAGGCCAGAGACACCTGTGGCAGATTCACATCACTGGAAAGGAAGCAAGCAGAATCCAGCCCCCAGGCTGCCTGTTTCCAGTGCAGCAGGCTAACTATACTGGTGGCATTCATGAGGTGTGTGCATTCATAACCGGAGACACACTCTACTATTCCAGACCATGAAGTGAAATGCCTTCATCTGCTTCTACAATAAACACACCTAAGAAATACTGAACACAGCATTGCTGCCACTTCTGACCTCTCAAATTAGAGAGAATTCATGTGATTCCAAGTAACAACATACTCATCTAAACGTTTTAGTGCAGTTGTTCTGTGAGACAGGTTGTCCATTATCAGCTGCCTTGGGAGTGTCCATGGTAAATGCAGCACACAGAACACCTTGTTAAAGTCTGTCCTCTTCAGGGAGGGAAGGAGAAAAGGAAAGGTGTTTTCAAGGCTGTATGCAAATTACATTTTTTAATAAAGGCAACTTATTCTACTATGGTTTAATGACACCCGGAAGGAGATTTTACAGCTTTGGAAAGGTCAGTATATCTGTACCCACAATGTTATACCAAACAGTAGCACATTCACTTGCTCCTGCTGTAATAGGCATTCTTCAAAGAAAGTCTTCAAACAACTTTACTTTCTTCACTTTTCCAAGCATGTTTTCCAGTCAAGCCCTCATAGGCTGCATCAAGGGGTTTAGTAACAATGCTTATCAGGATTTAGTCTCTAAAATATTATGTGTTCTTTCCCAGTCAAAGGGAAACATCACATTGGTGCAGAGTCATCAAGACATACATCAACATTCTCTTTCTCAACCAAGATACTTCTTGAAGTCTTAAAGCATTAAAAGCCTTCCAAGCAAAAAAAAAAAAAAAAAAAAAAAAAAAAGCCAAGAAGTGTCAGTGAAAATCATGGACTAAAAAAAAAATCACCAGAGCTTTATGGTGGAGGAAAAAGGAAGAAAACATTTGGCTCCTAGTTATAAATAATTTAAGACAACCCAAAAACATCTGTACAAACACACATGCAAAGAGAAAAATCTCATATTCCACAGATGTTGAGAGATTCAGCGACCTCTTGGGGGCACAGGTGGAGGGTAAAAGCCTTCACAGCTTACAGGCCTATAAAAAGACAAAGAACACAAATACATTTAAAAAACATAATAAAGAACAGGGTTCTGAAATAACATGTTGCATGCAATAACATCATATCTAAGAATACCCTAAAGGCAGTAGTCATAAAAGAAAAACAGGCTATCAGTGATTCAGCAACAGAGCAGATGCTGAGGCACAAGAGCCCTGTTCCTTTCCAACTTATTTCTTTTACTCTTCAGCTGCAGTAATTCTACTGTTACAGGAAAGAGATGCTATAATATGTGGCTGGAGTGAAACTTTGATAGTATAGTATCTTTCTCCCAAAAATCAGATGAAAAGCAATAGGAAGAAATCAAAATATTCAGAATGTTGGTCTGGTTTGAGTTTTTTTTCCCAAAGTAATTACAGAGAAATTCCTACCAGAACCAAGCCAACACACAGAACTTACTGCATCCACATATTAGTAATTACTATTTTAGCAGATGGAGAATTTTATTACCATCTGTACTTACATAAGCCTCTGGGACCTGGACTTCATAGGCTGGCACTGGTTGGACTAGAGGAACATCTACAAGTTTGTGGTAGTCTGATCAAATCAAGGCAAAACCCTTCAATACCTTTTAGAAAACAGTGCTGTTTGTTCTTTGAGGCCAATCAAACATCTGTTCTTCGGAGATGTCTCAAATTTGCAAAAAGAAAAAAGTCCAAGGGAATGTCAAAAGAGAGTTCCCTCTGCATTACACTTTATATGTTCCAGGAGGTACTCAGTCTCCTTCAGGCAGGATGCTACTCCACCTGGTCAGTCTCAGTGTGGCAAGCACTGTGTGCTTCAACAATGCTGCCAACAGCAGTGTGTGAACTGCAGCAGCAGTGTCGTTTTAGGCACCTTACCAAGTCAAAAACCAATTCCACCAAGTATTACAGATGAAGAACAAGATCATACAATTTCTAATAGCATGTATTTATGTAGTCTAGTGGATTCTGTTGTAAGACACATTTGCTTTCTGCCCAAGGCTTCTATATTTAATTACTGACAGCTTATGCTTGAGCTGCATTTTAGCTTTACCTGCTTGCACCTCGAGGAGGTACTCTGGGAGGCCTTTCTGGTAAAGGCAGCCTCTCTGCTTGGTGGGCTACTGGGCTGCGGCTTCTAGCTGTTTCTGAGATTTCATTGTCCTACAGAATGAAGAAAAGAGTTTACAGAGCAGCAGAATTTGGGCCTTGTTAAGATTCACAACAGAAGTGGCTACATTTTTCCATTTCTGCAATGCAGTGCCATCCTTGAGTAACTTTTCTTTTGCATGAATCACAGAATTAACCAGGTTGGAAAAGACCTCTAGGATCATGGAGTCCCACCTATCACCTAGCCTTTCTAATTAACTAAACCATGGCACTAAGTGCCTCATCCAGCCTCCTTTTAAACACCTCCAGAGATGGAAACTCCACCACCTCCCCAGGAAGCCCATTCCAATGGGCAATCACTCTTTCCATGAATAATTTCTTCCTAACATCCAGCCTAAGCCTGCCCTGGTGCAGTTTGAGACTGCGTCCTCTTGTTCTGTCACTGCATGCCTAGGAGAAGAGACCAACCCCCACCTGGCTACAACCTCCTTTCAGGTAGTTGTAGACAGCAATGAGGTCCCCCCTGAGCCTCCTCTTCTCCAGGCTGAACAACCCCAGCTCCCTCAGCCACTCCTCGTAGGGTTTGTGCCATGTACTTAAGAACAGCGGACTAGTATATATGAGCCATGAGAGCTTACCTCACTGTCCCCTTCCATCCCACTGCTGACACTCAAGATGCTCCGAGTGCTGGAGCGGTTACTTGCACTACCTGGAGTAAGCAAGAGAAAACAAACTGATTATTAAATCCTAGCGATTTAACCACAAATCACTAACTCAGGATTCCTCATGCTCACCTCTTACACACACCATTTAGTGCTTGTTTAGAGTAATCTATTTCCCCTATTATTTTTCACATATTGGGGATTCAAACAATGGCATTTTTCATACAACACAGACCAGAGGGCCAAATCATTCCAGCTTTACTTTCTAGCAAATTTCTGCCCTATCTAGGAGCAGGCTTTGGGTTAAATAATCTAACTGAAAGGATCCGGTGCTGCTATCAGCTGGCAAGTCAGGTAAACATTTTCACAAGTGTTACACACCTAACAGTTATATACATTTATATCAGTACCCATGTTGTTAACAACTGTGTGTAGGTAAAAAAGCTTTGAGCACTGTCACACTTGCTTGAGGAATAAATGTGACTGCTTGTGAAGCCGTTGCCCCAATAGCTTTTGCCATTCCCTCTCACAACAATTGTTACTCATGACAGGAATGTTTCATGCTCTATTTCAGAACCAAAAATGAAGAAGTCTGTTCTAGCAACCTTTAGCAACCGTTTATGCAAACTCATTCAACCTGTGTGGACTCACAGTGGGGAAAGCTTTTGCAACATCGTGCCATTCTGAAGGGGACAGCAACTCAGTAACATATTCTACACTGCCGTGGCTGGTTTCAGTCATAGATACACCATGTTCTATAGGGCTGTGCAATACTGGGACACTAAAGTTCAGAAACCTGTACACTGAAATGGAGGCTATGGAGGTTTTCTCGCAAGATGGAGCCCCTCCCTAGTCTGGGTGAGGTAACTCTTATCAGCTGGTGCAAACAACAACACTTGGGAGGTGGTGGAGTCGTCGTCCCTGGGGCAGTTCAAGGCAAGGTTGGATGTGGCACTTGGTGCCATGGTCTAGCCTTGGGCACTGTGGTAAAGGGTTGGACTTGATGATCTGTGAGGTCTCTTCCAACCTTGGTGATACTGTGATACTGTGATACTGTGATAATGTTAGAGTACATTCTCCAATTATGCCACAGGAATGAAAGCCCAGTTGCACACACTCTGGTGGCTCATTACACCTCCTCATATGCATGTTACTGGCTCACTTAGCTACCTCTGCTACCTAAATCTGGACATTCCTGTAAGGAGTCCTCACTGTGACTCGGTTTTCTTTTCAGAGCACGAAAATTATAATAATGGTTTCTGCAAGAATTGCTCAGTCTGCAGTAACATCAAGAATGCAGACATTTAATTTTCACAGATTAAACTTAATAAAACCCAAATATAATAGAAACATGCAGACAGTCCAAGTATTTCAAGAAGTCTCACAGTTACCAATGAGAAACGCTGTCTTTTACCTGCAGTGACCACAGAAATAACATGTAGTGACTGGTAACCATGCTCTTCAGACCAGAATAGCACCCTGCCTATTGAGTCACTGTGAGGGACCATCATTCTTCCTGAGAGAGCAGCTGCTGTCCTACTTGTAAAAACTGAAAACAGGTGATACACCTTCCTTGAAAAAAATCAAGGGAAGCTTTCACTCAGCTTTCAGATTCTCCTCCTGCAGAAATGAAGGCTCAAGATACCTAAACTATAAGAGTTAACCCTCATGGGGAGTGGTCTGAACCTGACCCCAGTTCCTCCTGACTCCTCCCTGCGGGTGAATCTGAAACCTGAGCTCAGGTGTAGTGGATAGCCCACTCCCCGACTTTCTGTCTAGGACCCCTATAAAAACACAGGAGCTTCCTGTTTCTCTTTCCCTTTCCTGCTGCTGCTCTTGTTTTACCACATGGCCATCCTTCCACATGGTGGACAAACCCTTTCTGATTCTACCTCCACCCATTGCTATCAATCTGGTTGTATACATATTTTTGTATCTTGTTTTCCTCTATATCTCTTTGTAACTCCCCTACCTTAAATACCTTTTATGTATTGTTAAAGCTTCTTTTTTCCTCTTAACTTCCAAATAGAAGCAAGACTATTTATTTGGGTATGCTGTTTTACCCTCTTCCTCTCTACATCAAATTCCTTTCTTTCCAAAGTGGGAGGTAGTGGGGAAGGCAGCCTATTATTGTATTGGTTCTATTAGCTATATTTTGAGTCTCTGAGAAACTTAAACTAGAACTGTATGTACAGTTGCTTTTACAGGTTTGAGAGCAGCCAGCCTAAGGCATGCAGGACTTCAGGTGGCTGTGTCAGTTATGAGATTTGGGAACACAGGTCCTGTCCCCTGAGCTGACTCTAGAGTCAGGCTGGAGAAGTGTTTTCCCCCAGGTTTGCTGTAGAGAGAGTGACACTCAGAATTTCCTTACTTGTTGTGCTGGATGTGCTTTCTGTTTTCCAGTCTCCTCGCTTTAACTCCTTTTTTGGTGGGAAAATGTTTTTCCTAGGGGTGTATTCATATATTCCACATTCTGGTTTCCCCAAAGTATTATGCAAATGTCGAATGGGTACTGTAATTTCCAAATCTGCAAAGGAAAATAAACCACTCACATTACACAGTAGCACAGTATCATCAGGGTTGGAAGAGACCTCACAGATCATCAAGTCCAACCCTTTACCACAGAGCTCAAGGCTAGACCATGGAGACAGCTTTGTACCTGGGAATAAAGTTAAACAGAATCACTTAAGTGCAATCATAACTGTACACGAATAAATGAAGATTCACTCCACAGATGTGGGCATTCTTTCTTCAGTCTGGGAAGCTGAGGACTAAAGAAACCTCCCTGTTATTTAGCCAACAGGTACATGGATGTCAATGTTAAAGCCATCATATAACTGCAATACACACAGAGAGATTTCTGCCTGAAAAGTCCATTAATGTTGTTAGCTGCTCCATTACCAGAGAATATTGGAATCAGAGACCATTACCTGCACTTTTGTCCTTTTTTTGCTTCTCCATTTGCCTCCTGGTTATGCTGTCTCGTAGCCGTTTCAGGTTTTCCTAGAAACAACACAAGATATACTTTTCAGGGCTTTGGATAAAAGGGGACAAACAGCTGACAACAGCAATATTATATTTCAGATAATTCTGCAATCAAGCTGTAACAAAGCCTGATGGCCTTGCTGAAGTCCAAACCAGGTTTTAATGTATTCCCTTCTGAAATTCATGTGTGCCTTTTAGATACCAAGTTTTTTACAGATGCTGATTGTGTATGTTAGGGTCAGGTTCACAGACTCACTGGTAGTTGCAGAGAAGCTGTACATTTGGTTTATAACTCCCACTATTTTCTGTTTCCACTATGGCACTGGCACATACACAAGACCCATGATCAAGTAACTGCACAGTCCTTTCTGTACTAATGAACAGACAATTCTAACTGAAGAGACAGAGATAGCTGACAGAACAAGAGGACACAACCTCAAGCTGTGCCAGGTCAGGCTGGATGTTAGGAAGAAGTTCTTCACAGAAGGTGTGATTGGCCATTGGAATGGGCTGCCTTCAGAAGTGGTGGAGTCACCATCCTTGGAGGCATTTAAAAAGAGATGGGATGAGGTGCTTAGTGACATGGTTTAGTTAATTACAAGGTGTTAGGTGATGGGTTGGACTCGAAGATCTTGAAGGTGATCCCAGAATTCGAGAGACAGTTCAGAAAGAATTCAGGTTGTCCCCACTGAAGCAAGAAGGGACATCTAAGAATGTAACTGGGACAAAGTCTCTTCACCATTATATGGCAGCATACTGCACCTTACTAGTAAGGAAAGGTGGGGAAAGAAAAAAAAGCCACAACTTTTTCATCAAGGAAATACGTGCATATGTAAGAAGAAGAAGCCCCTGAACAGGTGGAAAAGCAGACAGAGCAACTGCTGTACCATGAGGCAAGATCTAGAGCAGCAACTTTGAAAGCTGCTCATGGAATGGGGTGTAGAACATGCCACTTCACCTCTGCTTCAGAGATCTACTGAAGCAACACTGCATCCTTCACCCACAGAAGACTGGAATCCTCTTTTTATGGGACTGTTGCTAGACCTTGTCCAGCTGCAAAGAACAGGTAGCTCGGGAGCCATCAAACATGCAGAGAGGGATCTGACCATCTACAAGATACCACTTTAAAGCCATTACACAGCCTGGGAACTGAGTCTTCATTGATCTGAAGAGATGAGAACTGACAAGCTAAATGCTCATCACACAAGTCCCCTACCAGCATGCAGGTGCTAGGTGACCTCTGGAAAGGCAATTCAGTCAACGGGATTTGGCACAATTTTTAGTGTACAATAAAAACCAACAACACTACTGCAAGACAAATGACACATCTGCAGAACAGCTACCTGCTTCCTGCATGGGAATAGTCCCTCTGTATCAGGAGAGAGCTCTGCTAACTGGGGCACTGTGTTAGCAGTCTTTCTGCTACAACCAGGAAACAAACACACCTACACTGAATAGCTTGTGATATATACATAAAGAAACAACTCTTGTTTCTTAAAGCAGTGGAATAAGCCTGTACCTGCTGGAACCGGAATGATTCTGATCTCTTTTTCTGATTCAGCTGCCACTCCTTAAAATGCAGCACAGCTTCATCAACGGTGAGCATGCCCATTTTCACCTGCTCTTGTAATGTAATCAGCTGTCGTTGACCCGGGGTTTTCATTCCAGCAAATGGATCATATATGCTTGATTGAGATAGGTCCCTTACAGGCCTGACTATTGTCTCTGAAGAGAAAACACAAAAAACACTTTTAAATTTGTGGCATCTGCTCTCCTCACTGAATACAAAGAAACTCAAGCACTCCAGAGGTCAATAAATCAGTATTACAGACTGAATGTTTCCCTAACCAGAAGGGCAATTTGTCCTTATGCGACACTGTTATTTGTCAGGGCTAAGTGCCCTACTGAGAGGTAGCCTTGCACACAAATATGTCCCAGGAATAATCTCTGTTCATAAAAATATAATTTAAGTGAGCAGCCAAACTGTACTCTTCAAAGTGCTCTGTTTCCTTACTGCAAATATTTCTCTCTTCAGCAGTCTACAAAACAGCTCTCACTTTGGCAGTGATGAAGATAGACTCTTTGTATGTAATCTCTGCTGTGTAACTCCAGAAAGAGCAAGATGAAAACCTGTCCTACTGATGCTGGTTCTTACAACTCATTTGCATCATAAAGAGGAGTTACCAACACATGAGAGAAAAGTTCAGACATGGTTCCTGGCACTGTCATAATGCACAAGAGTGATAGAATAAGGGCACAGTTTTGGAAGTGCAGAGATCAATGTCAAGCAGTTCGTTAAAGGTTAAAAACTGTGAAATAATGATCAGTGGCTCTATCTAGAAGATCAAAGGTGGGACACTGACTCCATGAAGTAATATGGGTCATAAAAAAAAGAAACAAACTTCAGATATCATGATGATTCTGACTGAGGATAAACTCCATGACAGGGAATATCTACAGTACGTGATAAAAGGGTAACCCCTCACACTCTGCAGTTATAAACGGTTTCCAGTGTCATGTAATGTCAGAAAGGCTGAGCTGTTCATACAGGGCTATTATCCCCAGAGCCTTGTAAAACAAACTATTCTTCACGTTCCATGCAAATGAAGCTACTTCGACGACCAGAAAGTTTTCAGAGTGAACTTCTGACTCACCTTTCTTAACTCTTGCTCTAGGGATGTAGAGATTCTCAGGTCTTTGAGCTTTCTGTGCAAAAACTAAAACAAATACACTTTATATACCAAAATGCATCTCACAAAGACAAAAATAGCAAGGCTGAGTACGGGAGGCATACACAATTCTGCACTGCATTACAGCTTCTGTAACCCTATTAAATCCACACAAGCAAGCAAGGTAAGGAATTGCACAGCAGAACTCTCTTACTGACCTCAAAGAATTTAGCCCAGCCACCACTAAGAGAAATCTGCCTATGTGTTCCCCACAGTTCTGATGTGAGGGGAAGGAAGAGTCATTGAAACTACTCTCCCACATGTTACTGTAATTCCTGTTAAAAATATGTGAAACATGACCAAGATTTCCAAAGCTGCCCAGCAAACTGAGGTGTTACTTTCTTAAATTTCAATTAAACCCCACCTCAGAGGGAGGTAGTGAGGTGTAGAATCACATCCTGTACAAATGCTACTGAAGCAATGCTGCTGTTACAGAGCACCAATGTTTCTATTTGTTAGTTCGATTGTGCCCTTACAAAATCAGGATTTTTCCTATCTAGTTGGATACATTTAAACCATCTGGGGGTAGTCAGTTGTCCTGCAGCTTTCACTAAGAACAAGCTCAGGCCAAGACTCTGGGATACACATCCCAGTGTTTTGAGAGTAGGCAGAAGATTAAAAATAGAATTCAAATTGGATCCCAAAGGTAATCCATCTCCAGAGACAAAATAAACCAGGGAACTCAAAAATGTGTACATTTTCTTGGTCTTTATTCAGCAATTGAAGTCTGTGTCAAGGCCATTCTACAGCTGACTATTCTACAGTCAGGTCTTGGTACCCAACTCACTTTTGGAGATGTACAGCTCATTATCTGGCTGTGGAGAGCTGGATTCTGGTCTTGGAACAGGAACTGGAGGTCGGCTAGCCACTTCCGGTGGCGAAGTATCTTGTTCCACTGAGTAGTATACATCTTCACTGGACTGCTGGTAAACTCCTTCCTCTGAATTTGGCACATCCACACTACTGCCTACAACAGAGTAGAGTACATAAAAGAAAAAACAATCTGGCCACTTCACTGAACAATGGATCCCTCCAGATGCACTAGGTACCACATTCTTACCAAGCTATTCATTTCAAAGGCAAAACTATTCAGTTTTGCAGTGAGTTCAAGTGTCTTCAAGACAGAACTTTATCAAGTCATCAACATCTAGTAGCCTGTAAGTGTTTGCCACTAAGGCTGTACCATCTGTTTTGGTGAAGAAACCACAGTGGAAAATCTGTCTTTAAGAACTCCAACATTTTTGTTCCAATAATTCCAGCTAATTAGCATATTATAATAGCTAATAAATCAAACAGAGCACTGGTTTCCAAAAGCTACTTGTGGTTGTCTACAAAGTATTACAGAGAAATATTCCATTGCCTGAAATGAACAATGGCCATCAGCTGACAGTATATTTGATCTCAGAATAATGTGTCTCATGGTGGGAGCTAAGGTCTGGCTTTGGTCAGAGAAGGCAGAAGGAGCACTTAAGAGGCAGAGTGTAGACCCGGTTTCAGAGCCAGCAGCTCTTTTCCTCTTCCCAGACTGCTGTTTTAAATGTGTGGATTCTTGAATAAAGCATCTATGCTAAAATTCATCACCAACTTGTACTGCCCTACTTGTTATTCAGCCTCTGTCCACGGGAAGAGCATGCACCCACATCAGGACACCAGAATTAATCCCCATTACTGAGATAAGGACAAAAGACAGCCATTCCTGAATAGATAATAGCTGTGTTCTTGCACTTACTGGTATGCAGGGGATGGCACTAGAAATCACTCTTTTTCTTTAAAAAACTAACTGCATTTGTGAAATCACCTCACAAGCTGCTTTTTCTGTGGTGCCTCATTTGTACCCACTAAGGCAAAACTGTCCATGCCAAACTGTGGGGACTATCAGCTGTCCTTATCAAGATCAATGACAAATCTCAAGTTCCATTTAATTACTTTATGCTGCTGCCTTCCCTCTCTCCAAACAGGTCTCACCTTCCAAAAACTTGCGGAGCATTGAGTCTTTCATAGTTTGAGAAACTTCATCTCTGGCAACTGGACTGTCTGGTTTGAACTGAAGCATCTCTACATCTGAAAAAAAACAACCAAAAGCAAAAAACAGAAAAGTGATCTTGTTCCTTATGTCCTTACACATGTGAAGCAGTGTAATATTATAAAATTACACAGTTCTGAATGATTATTTGGTTTATGGTGAAAATCAAAGAGCATGCCAGGCAACTGACATTTGCCTCAAAAAAGGCTCCTAAGTTGGTGTGTTCAGTCCACTCTGCACCAATCTTTGGCAGCTGCCTGATGCATAGGCTTGCAAAGTTCTGACAAGTCTCCAAGCAGGCACTGAGGATTAACTATTATTGAGACTGTCTTGGCTATGTGAAGGTTTTGGCCTCTGCAACCTGCTCCTGAGGCCACAGTGGAAACTCTGTGACTTGGCAAAACAGACATCAAAGGCAATTTGCCCATGACACAGAAGATAATATTTGATTTGTTTATTGGCTAAAAGTCAAAACAGCTGGCTCAGTTAATTAGTTGGACTGAAAGGTGTTCAGAGGTTGAAATTCTAATTTAGTATTGAGAAAGGAGGGACAGCAAACAATAGGATACTTTGTTAAATCAGTGTTTTGACATGAAAAAAATCCCATTTTATAAAAAGGGTCAAGCTCCTTGTACCCCTAAAACTAATCCTATATCTAAAATAAAATGTTAGGTAACCATGCTCCTAATAATATTAAGAACAAGAACGATATAAATGAATTGTTGAGCCTTACTGATATGAACAAATTGTTGGAGGCATACTGTAAAACAGCTGTAACTATGTAAACTGGATGGTTTGGGTTACCTGACAGAATATGAACTATTTCCCTGTAAATGTATTTTTAGTATTTGCTGACCTTTCTTATTTTGTTCCTGCAAACTTGAAAAGATTATGAGACAGGGGTAAGAATACACTTCCAACATTTTGCTTTGCTGGAATGACACAGGATTATTTAAACAATAATTATCAAAGACACACTGACAGTCACATGAATGCACCCCATCTAGCTGTAACCTCACAGGAGTACCTCCAGCATAGCCACAGCAATACTACATGCTGCAGATCAACCACACCAACAACATCTCAAGAGCTCTGTAGCTCATGCCAAGTTCTGTGCTGCTGGAGCTAATCTGCTCATCATCAACCTAATATAAAGTTCACTGAAATATTGCTGCACTACATGGAAGCACAGATTTGACATTTGAGCATCTTAAGGAATCAGCATTACAAAATTGCATATTTCTGTAGAGCAGTTTTTCTACTTTGCAGCCACTTCGATTATTTTTAACATAGCTTTTAGGAATGAACCTGTAGCAAAAGCCACTACTTCATGGATTTGGGAGCAGAACAGAGGGTGACAGGTGTGCAACATTCCTTTCACTCTCTGTGGAGGGAACAGTATCTTCTCAGTTTTGTCTATGCTCTGCAGGATTACTAAACCAGCAGTGCAAGAGGATACCGCAGGGTTTGCTTCCTATCACACAGTCAACATAGACAAATTGATTATGTAGAAGACATGATTGTGACCTCATTGCCCTCATGCAAATGAGTCTATCTCGCATACAGATGAGACTAACATCTCACACATACCAAAATTGAAAATAGCATCTTGTCTTAGTTAACAACAGCTTTTGTTCTCGCTTCCTGCAAAAGCAGGCTAGTGGGACAGAAGTGACAAGAAGGTGGCACACACAAACTTTGGGTATCACAGGAAAGACCCCCAGATTTTCCTGAGGCTATTAGGGACAGTTGGTCTGAAGGGATAGCAGGAAGAGGGTTAAGTAGTTCCTAGATATCAGAAGTTAGTAACTGAAGTATAGTTATTCAAAGAATTTCTGTTTCAAGGTTTCTGAAGGGAGCTTAGCAACCTCCAAACAGACACACTTACAGAAGACGAGCTGTGACTGACAGACCCTTCACAACAGCTAAAATATTCACATGTGGCTACCACCTTTTACAGAGTACCAACACCCTTCCCCCTTTAAACATTTGCAAACACTAAATTGTAGATACTCCTTCACATGAAGCAAGCTATCTCTTTACAGAGACCAGTCCTTTACTGTGCAAGAAAAAAGCTTTAAATTGTTGGCATCAATCACAACTCAGAACTTTCCAAGGACTTGTATTTTTGTGCACAATTCTCAATTTGCTCAAGGTTGACAAAGGAGGCTGCCGTTTCTTGCATTAAAGTGTAAGTGTTCAAAATGTGGTTTCAAGAGAATGAAAATGGTGGAAGAGGGAGAGGATTTGCAAAAAGGTAGACTAAGGGCATCACAACTTTTATGTGAGCTAGCATCTGCTCTTTAGCAGCTGAAGGTCTGCAAATTACAGAACAGTATGTTTAAGTCAGTTGAAACTCTCCAGGACAAAGGATTAAATCTCTGGCCAAAACCCTCATCTAGGATCTGAATGCCAACACATTCACAGATGGAAACAGTGCTAAGAGTTTGGACTTGCTTCCACCAGCTCTAGGCCACTGCCACTATCTGACCTCAAATAGAGGAAGCAGAACCTAACTTCTTACCCAAGGAAAACAGCATAACAATACACACGCTGCAGGCAGTTTGGTTCTTCACAAAAAAACAGACAGCTTTTCAGCACTTCCAAGAGCCCTTGCTCTCAGAGCCTCTCCTGCATACAACTCCAACCTACTCAAAAAAATGCTTGGCAAGAATTGGCAAGACATGCTGGTGAAAGGAAAGCAGAAAAAACACAGCACTTTATCTGATGCTGTAGTTGATGCTACCAGGCTGATATGACAGAGATAACTCTCCATTTTCGGTATTCAGCTGCTGTTTGTTAGAGCGTGTGGTACTCAGTTAAATGACATTGACCTGCAACCTGCACCAACCTGGAGCATATTCTGAAAGATTACTTTTGACTTTATTGGTATTTGAAAAGTGTAATAAGAGGGAATTGCTCTTCTGAAGTGGGAACAAACAGATAGATAATAAGAAATCAAATAAGGCAATTCAATCTCATTATTGAACAACAGCAAACAAGGTAACAGCAGTATTTAGTAAGTTGTCACTAATTTGGTTAAGAGTATTTTGTGATCTGTAGTGGGCATTAAGACCTACATGGCAAATGACACTCCTCTCCAGCAGAAGAGGTGGCAATGTTCTGTAGACAAAAAAAAACACTTCCCCCCCCCTTTTTTTTTTAATTCTATCATTTATATTAAAACTTAAAGGAATAACCAGCAACTGAACACAGGTGGGTTCAACTCCCATGTAGTTCAAGCAAAATTTCACTCTTGCACCATTTATGCATTTTCTCTGTAAATGTTTCTCCAGGAAAAAATGCAGAGATACAAAACCAGCACAAAAAAATGCATTGAAAAGTCAGAGGTGGGATGAAGAATCCAAGTACCAGAACACTCCAGTATTCAAGTATTTGCTACTTTTTCTGACACATTACAATGGCTCCAATCCAGTGTTTACCTTATTCTCAAAACAATTCCTGCCAGACAAATTGACCCTGTAGTACTTAAGCCTCCTTTGATCAGTCTCTGCAAGACTGGTGGAAGTGTATCTTGATCACAATAAATAGGCATGCCACCACAGTATTGCTGCACTTAAAATAGCCAAGGTATTGTCCTAGACACCACAGCCATAACTATTTACATAAGAGCTACTCTGACCTGCAGAAAAAATCTGCTTCTGCTGAGGTATTAAGTCAGCACAAAAGCTTTTATTTTTGACAGCAGTTCTAAACCAGTCAAAACTCTCACTGATTTCAGTGAGGGTTTGCCTGTGTCAAGCATTGCATCAGTTTCACCTTACTTGCTACAGTACAGGCAGATTTTAAACACTCTTCAGACAAGATGTAAATATTCTTCTGGCAAAGACCAAGACTACATAAGAAAAAACAGAGACTTTCTGTAAAAAGATTCCTGATTAGAAAGTAACAATACATTAGGAGAACTCCAGAAGCAGCAGGAAAAAAAGTTCCTTGCTGAGGTGTTTCAGACAAGCCATATACCACATCTCACCAATGAGGAAAACCTTGCAAACATAGATTCACTCAGCTCTGATTTTCAGTAAAGGAATCATAAGAGTCCACTTTAGGGACAGCTCAGTTTTTCACCATTCCAGTCCTACTGGCCCTGCGGAGCCTGCAGCAGCGTATTTGCATACTAGGAGAACTTTCTGATGCTGATCCCAGAGACCTCTGCCAACCTGCTGACATGGCTGTGCTTACAGAAGTTTCCCCTAAAGAACATATACACCTGCTGGGCCTTTGTTACTGAAGAGACTTAAGGAAAACAGCCTGACTTTGGCTTCAGATGCACAACGTTCCCCACCCCATAGCAACCTTTCCTAGCTCACCATTTCCATGCCTTTCAGCCAAGCAGCCTCTGTTTCATGTATTCATCTAAAACACCAGCCAAACTCCCTTCTGAGACCTGTGACAGCAGGAAACCTTGTGCATTTGAACCATTTAACTTAATATGGTTCACTGGACAGAAACAGGTAAGGGGACACAAGCAACTGAGACAGCAAACTGGGGGAGGTGGTTGTCATTACCAGGCAAGAAGAAAAGAGCACCTTAAAACAGTTATTTTTTCCACCAATAGTCTGCAGGTGTAGCAAAAGCTCTTCTTGAATCCTCATCTAAATCTGAACAAATATGAGAATATTTTCAGTCTAGTTCAAAATTGATTAATTACAGGGAGCTTGATTTGAATCTACAGAAGAAAAGAATATTCTTTGCATAGTTTCTGGGAGACCAGGACATCTCAGGAGTGAAAGATGACAAGTTTGGCTTAGTTGTTTTAAGTGTATTTTCTCCCCTCTTCACAGACGCAGTAAGTCAGCCCCATTTGGAGGTGCACTGACTTCAAGCAGCACTTCCAAACACCCAGAAGCAATCACTTCATTACTGTGAACAGCAGCAGCTTTGTTCCTTAGGAGTCAAACCTGTCTTACTGCTTATCTCCACTCAAAAGCAGAACAATCCTGGGTTTGATAGCAAAATATCCCCACAACAATCAAGCAAAACTTCACAGAGAAGAGTTTATGATTTTAGCCTGAGAACTGACAAAAGTCTTCTTGACTCTATAATTAAAGAAGAATTGTATTTTATAACATTGTTTAATATAAAAGAGAATAAAACCAGCCCAAGACAGACATAGTCTATAAGGAGAAGTGTTTTGTTAAGGAAGTTTTTCCCCTGAGCCAGCATACTTAAAACTGCAGAAACATTACAAGTCTGTATGCAGGTACTCAAGCTGTAATAAGCTACTTTCTCTGCTCATCATGGGAATCAGAAAATTTACAAGTGGGATGAAGCCAGACCAAAAGGGCAGGTAAGAAAGCAGAGCAAATTTACACTTGCTTAATACAGGTACTTAACTTGATGTTTGCAATCAGGTGATTCTGCCACTCTGCTCTGGCGAGAACTCACCTGGAGTGTACTATGCCCAGCTCTGGGGCCCCCAACACAAGAGAGACATGGAACTGCTGGAGCAGGTCCAAAAGAAGGCCACAAAGATGATCAGAGGGCTGGAGTACCTCTCCTATGAAGACAGGCTGAAAGAATTGGGGATGTTCAGTCTGGAGAAGGAAAGGCTCCGGGGAGACCTTATAGCTACATTTCAGTATCTGAAGAGCACCTAAAGGAAGGCTGGAGAAGGACTGTTTACAAGGGCTTGCAGCGATAGGTCAAGGGGCAATGCTTTTAAACTGGAGCATGGTAGATTTAGGTTGGGCATATGGAAGAAGTTCTTTACAATAAGAGTGGCAAAAGAGTGGAACAGGTTGCCCAGGGATGTGGTTGAGGCCCCATCCCTGGAGACATTTAAGAACAGACTTGATGTGGCCTTGGGCAGCCTGATCTAGTTGGAAGTGTCCCTGCACACTGCAGAGGAGTCAGACAAGACGACCTTTGAGGTCCCCTTCCAATCCAGTGCAATCTGTGAATATTATTAATGGAATTATGAGAGTTAAACATCTGCACAGCTATCAGAATTAGCAACAAATCAAGTAGAGAAGGGTAATGAGTTTTCAGCTACAGTCTTTTCAATAAATCTGTTTCTAGATGTTTATTTTGTTCTCAACACATCAAGGTAGAAGATCAGCTGTTTTTTTTGAGTTATTTAGTTGTCAATAAAATCACATCTTACATAGTGTTCTTCTCTAACAGTATCTGTAAGTCAGAGTGTCCCTGCTTCCCTGGATCTCACGAGGAACAAGCAGCACCTGGTAGAACAGTCAATATATTCCAAATGCTAATTCACTTGCTTAAGGTTCAGGGAGTCCTCAAAGCACTGAGGAAACAGCTCTTGATCTTGCACACTGGCAATCAAAGACAGGTTTAGAGCAATTTTATCAGCCCACCAACATCAAAACTAGAGCATGGTTTCCTTGTGGTGAGAACAGAAAAGCTACAACCGGCCCTGAACTCTGAAACTCAGCTGTGGCACTACTGCATATAAGAGACACAGATCAGTTTAGGCCTCTTCGAAAGGGGATCTGAGCAACCTGACCTATATGAAGATTTTGCTCCTCACTGCAGGAGGGTTGGACTAGATAATCTTTAGAGGTCTCTTCCAACCCAACTACCCTGCAATTCTGTGACTCCATGAATATACATACAAAGGTCTTCTGAGGCACCAGGGACAAATCCAGCCATGGATTCATAAAGTTCTTCATCAGAGCCAGGATTCAAGGAACACTTCATTAACAAATCAGTGGACAGATGAGCCATGGACTCATAAACAGACTCGTCCTCCTCGCCTTGCATCAGCTCTTCCTTAATGTGACTCTTCAGCATATCTGCAGTTTCCTGGAGAGGATGGCAAGCAAGAAAAAAAAAATGTTCAAGTCACATCTAAAGAATCTGAAGAATCAAAGCAAACAGAAGATATCTCACTCTTCAACACTGATGGAAAAAACCTTTTAAAAACAGACCATTCCCAAAGACTAAAGCTCCTCAAAGAAATTAAATTCCTCTACAGCTGTCTTTGTCCAGATTTCAATATCTATGTTGTAATAATAGGTGATAAAGGTGAAACAAGTTGATGCTGACACTTTGAATAGCTATTATAGCTTCTCTCTCCCTCAACTTCATGTCCTACCCAATGCCTGCAAACTTCTAGAACACAAGCAAAGCTCATTCTAAAAATATAAATAGCCTGTCAAGGCTATTTTGGGGTAAGCGTAGCTGAAGGGGGAAGCTTGTTACATGTGGAGTACTTGCAAGAAAGAAAAGTTTTAGCTTTGTTGTAGATTTAGTTTCAGTTTTTGGCTTTAGTAGCAGCACACAACACCCAGAATGAGACTGCACAGACCCTTTTCTGTGAGATTAACAGGAAACCTCACAGTAAGCATCTGTGACACAGGCAGCTTTCAATCCAGGGTACAGCAGAGTCCTTTCTCATATATTTGCAACATGGTAGAGGAGAGGATAGTGCTAGCTCTCATCAAACCCACACAAGGGAGTAAAACGTAAAGCTTCATCCCAGCATACTCCCCAGCTTCCAGCTATGTCACAAGCACAGCCATCTTAATGGGTTGCAGTACAAGAAGATACCTCCTCATGGGCATTCAATCTGCAGGGCACGCGTGTCAAAACTGTTTACACATGCTCCCTTCCACAGCCAAAACAGGTCAGCCACGTAGCTCATACAATGCTTTAGGGAGGTGCAGAGGAACTTTTGCCAGAGAAAATAAGGTGAGTAAAGGGGTTTACTGGCATTTTCAGAAGTAGTGCTTCTAGTTGCTACCTTGTGGTAGATGCACTGGTGCAAATCATTCACATGTCTTGGTAGTAAGCTGCTTGATGGTCAGTAAGTAGGATCTACTCTGCTGGCAGAGAGGAGGATATAGGAGGAGTGCAGTACCACAGTAAGAGATTGGAAGGGCTTCTCTAATTTTCCCTGATGCAAATATTTTAAATCACTTAATTTACTGTTTCTCCAGCCCTCCCCATCTCAGAACAGGGAATGACCTTTATTTAGCTGTAATTTCTAACCCTAAACTAATGTTTTTGCCAAGCAACAAAGGCCAAGACCAAGAATAACCCATGCCTCCAAAATAGGGCTGTGGGACAATGCAGAAGGACTGCTGCTTCCTCTTACCACATATTCATCAATGAATTGGCGGAGGTCCTTAAAGCCATGTTTTTCTGCTATGGTGTTTGGATAGTGGCCATATTTGTTGGCTACACTGTAGGCCTGCAGTGCTCCAGGACACGTAAGCAGCAAGGCAGTGAGGTTCTTCAGACCGTATCTTGCAGAAAAGTGAAGCAGTGTTGGCAGCTCCTCATCCCTCTGATCTGTGAGAACAGGAGGACATTAGAATGCAAGTTTCTCTCTAGCAGCAACATAACCAATAAATGAGAAGCAAAACTCTTAGTAAACATACAGATCAAAGGAGGTGTGAAACACCTGCATAGTATATGTATGGTTTCAAAATGGAGCTACTATGCACACATTAACCGAGGTATCTAACACATCTCCAGGCTTAAATCCTGTGGCACATAGTAGAAGCTGACACTGTAATAGCTCAATGTATGTAGGATCACAGGATTGCAAGGAGCTTGTAGATCATCATTCCAATAGGGCCCAGCTGCTGTAAGGCAATCACGTTGTAGTGTCACACCAATCCAACTGCCCATTGTGCACCTTAGAGCAGAATCATGGGGTTGGGGGAAAAGGACTGGGCTGGGGAGAAATGTCACATGGTACTGTGAGAACAAGAAGGGAGAAAACATGGCAGATATTTTGGAGAGCATCTTTTCATTCTGGTTGTGTTTGAAGCTGCTTACATAGCTGCATATGTCACAGTGCAACAAGTTAAGTCTGATGCACATAACAAAAAAGGGTCACGCAACCCAAATGGCAATCCCCCTTCTATAGGCATCATCAAAAAAATCAGGCTTGCTAGCCAAGATCCAAGATTTTTGAGGCAGTCCATGCAGGTACCACACACTGCAGCATTAAGGCACTTCAAGGTAAAACAACTGACACAGATGAAACTTAGAAAGAAAAAAAATTAAAATATCTTTCAACTTACTTGCTGTCATATCTTCTTCTTCCAGCTGGTTGATTCCAAACAAGTGTAAGCCACTGGCAGGAATGTTCTTCTTGAGTGACTCAGTCAGGAGTTTGTCAAGTGCTTCTATGCTGTATGGCACAATTTTAAAGGCCTAGAAATAAACCAAAAAATATTTCGTTTGGGGGAGCCTGGAGAGTCAGCTAAGGTGAAATTTATCAGTTGCTTTTTTACTTAGTAACAATAAGAAAACAGTAGGCACAAACATTGAAGGCAGCAATGTTTAGGTAAAGCAAACAACTTGAATAACTTCCTGGTCCAAAAATAGAGTATCATTAACTTGAGCAAATGAGATCTGTACATTCCACAATAAGACAGAATTAGGAAGTCAATCTTGTAACTGGAAGCACAGAAAACTGTTCTTTTCCAATTTCCTTGACAGACATAATCTTATTTTTGAAACTGTTCCTGCTCTATATGTGAAACAGTTCATCTTGAGCTGCTCTGGTGTACAGTCTGAGTTCAGCTTTTGGACAAGTTCTTAGCCAAAGACTGAGAAGTATGCCTATTCTCCAGGCAGAGGCATAGCCCACTACCAACTGCTCCCCAACTTTGAACTAAAAAGAGAAACAAAGACAGACTCTCCTGCACCGGGTATGCTAGTGACTAACACCACCACTCTGTAGGCTTCTGCTGCATTGTTGATCAAGGACAAGGGAGGCAGCAAATACAACCAAGAACTTGCTTGTTCAAGTTTTACCCCTCTAATAGGGTTCAAGTACCCTATCTGTATAAAATATAAGAAGTGAGGAGTGGCTTTAAAGAAATAAGTGCTAAGAATAAACAAACCATTTTATGTTACTCTACCTCACTGAGGTACTATGAATCATTGCTATCTTTTCCTATCTTTTCCAGGAACTCTTATGTACAAATTTCCAAACAATGTGTTTCTTTATAGTGCATTTTAATAGATCAAGTTCCATCATCCCAATCTTTTCAAGTCACCAAGATCTTAATCTGCTGGTTGACTGATTTTTAATACTTTTTTGTTGTTGTTAATTGGATAACTTGGATCACCTTAGCCAGCTATTTGCTTCAGAGACAGGATATTAAGGTTATGTGAAAATCCCTAAACAACTTCGCATTTATTCTTTTCAAAAGACCACTTCATGGAACATTTATGTCAACTTGTCTGGCCTCTGCAAGAGCTGTTTTCCAAAGTATCTGTTTGCTAGCCATTACCTGGCACATGAACTGTACTGGGTTGGCTGCATTGGCCAACAGGCTGCTGATTTCCTCCATGTCGGTATGATAGGTGACACTTGCTTCTCCTACCATCAAGTCCCCTGAATATATCTTCAGAGGCACTATCCCAGACGTTAAATCTTTGAAAAGAAAGAGAAGAAACTGCAATAAAGAACAAGCAATAGAATAAGTCTGCACGAAATACCTGGAGGATAGGAGGAGTCTGAAAATACTGCCAGCAAGATATCAAAACACTTTTTGTCTTATTGAATTCATGGAGAAAAAAATAAAGAGGATGTTGGTCTGAATAATAGGTAGGAAAGTGTTTTGGAACTACCCTCTTCATAGCTGTATCAATGCATATCACCTGCGACCTGCTAGGCATTCTGCTGACAGGCTGAGAGAGCTGGAGTTGTTCAGCCTTAAGAAGAGCAGGCTCCAGGGAGATCTAATAGTGGCCCTCCAGTACCGGAAGGGGGCCTATAGGAAAGCTGGGGAGGGATTACTTATGAAGGCATAGCAGTAGATTCAGGGGCAATGGTTTTAAACTAGAGAAGGGTAGATTTAGATTTAACATTAGGAAGAAGTTCTTTACTATGAGGGTAGTGGAACACTGGAACAGATTGGCCAGGGAGGTGGCGGAGGCCCCATACGTGGAGACATTCAACGTCAGGCTTGATGGGGCTCAGGAGCAACCTGATCTAGTTTGTGATGCCCCTGGTTAATGCAGGAGTGTTAGATTAAATGATCTCTGGAGGTCCCTTACAACCCAGTGCATTCTATGATTCTAACAATGGTGCAGACCACTAATGTTAACACTGTATCATCTCAAACTAAAAAGCCTTACATCTCTCTACTTCTAGCTTTCTCTAGAGAAGTTTCTAAAATGTGCCATAAAATATGAGCACCAAGGAAGAAGGGAAGGGAACCAGTAGAGAGTTTGCTACCCCCGTCAGCCTCACTAGTCTCTGAACAAAAATCAATTTAAAAGAATTCCAGTTTTGCAACTTTACAGCATTTATCTCCTACCCGCACCCTGGGAGCTTCTTGGTATATTGTCCAGTGTGCAATTTTTAAGTCTGAACTTTCTCTTTGAAACACAAATATTTTGAATCCCACTGAAATTAATCTTTCCCTTCTTGGCTAATAATAACTCAGTAAATTAGGAAATAATTACAGTCATGCACAAAAGGAACTAAAAATACTTTTCTCCTACTGCTAGAAATTGCAGAGCTTACACAGTTGTATACTCCATCAACATGAAGGTCATGTTTATAATTCAAAGTGCAAGGTAATATCCATATTCATCTTTAAATTATAAATCTTTATTTAAAGGAGATTAATTTGAACCTACTTTAAATCAATACACCTCACTGACTTTAAAGGAGTTCTTACAATGACTACTAGTCTGCACTCGCAGAGCTGGCACAAAAGTTTTCCAAGAGGATCAAAGCAGATTAAATAAAACCATGCTGGGAAAGTAATATCAATCTGCAAGGCTCCATAATCTTCCTCCTAAAGTTTAGTGAACCTAAAGTTTACAGGATCTATAGTTTTGTACCTATAAATATCTAGAGTGACAGAATATAGCTAAATTAAAGAGCAAGCCAAGATAGTTTTAGCTCTGATATAAGAGAGATCATCACAGACATTAAGCACATGCTGTTACAGTCACACAACTATTTATTGATCCTTAACTTCTTATATCCTGCTAATGCTAATGTAGTGATGGTTACGACAACAATTTCTAAGTGCTTTATAAGCTGAAGTCTGTTCTTAAAACGACAATTAAAGTGTTTCTACACTGCAACCCTGTCACTGCTGAGGGGAAAACAGAGACCCTAAGCTTCTGTCTAACTTAGCTCCTCATTACAGAACTATCACAGATGAGAATGTAAGTTCAAGATTTCATGGTCTCAGGTCTTCCTGTGTTACAGCCTTTACCCTTATCCCTCTGGCACTTTTCAGGACAGGCAGGTTGAGATAAAAAGGAAGCAATGAAGAAAGAACTGAGGGTAAAATCTCAACACATCTTACTCGGAGCCTTCACAGAGACAGTGTACTCATTCTCCATTTCAGCCAGCAAACGCACAGATGATGCATTCTCTGGAGAGAATTCAACTTCAGTTTTCACTTCACCATCTAGTTTGCATTTCATGATAATATAAACTGTTGTCTGCACCTAGGAGAAAAGGTATTACAACATGTAGTTTTAAAATAAAATAGTACACTGTGGTAAATTCCTTTTCCAAGGATTTTGTTGTTATTGCAACTAACACATAAATTATCCTCTGTCGTTTTCATGGTCCTGAATAGTTTTCAGGAGCATCTTCCAGTTGTGCAGTAAAAGTGCAAGTGACTTCTGTTACAGCCTGCACCAGCACAGATGCGTGCATTAAGCTGACAAAACTCCAGATCCATCAGCTAGATTTGTAAAATTTAGTTTCAACTCTATCAGTCTCTTCTGTCAAGCAGCACAACCCCACTGTACACAGAAACAAAAGAAGAAACAAACTTTTTCCATCTGAGGGGATGCTATACTAAAATGCTGCTTTTGAGACAGGAAGCCATGAATCAGGCTTTTCAGAATCAGTTGCAGGACATGCACCAGAATTGTCATATCAGATTGCATTGAAGATGTGGAGTTAATTGACAACCACAGTTAAGTGACAACGACTTTACTCCATTTGCCACTCCTAAATCTCATCAGAATGTGGTCTATGCCTCTCTCACAGAACACAAAAGCAGCTATGTTGAAGAGAATATCTCCCAGTGATGCCACAGTCTAGACAACACTGGGCACTGCACAGGAGACTGAGCTCGTGGAGACACTGAAGACAGGAGACTGAGTGGGAAGGTGACACGAAAGAAATTAGGGACCAATTTCCAGTCCTGTAAAACTGTTCATTATAGAGCAGCATAATGAACCACACCAGCCCACAGTAAAAATGCAACCCAAGGAGTGGACATACAGTACCCCACACCGTATGTGGTCAGGCTGCACCACCAGATGGTCCCCAGGGCTCTTGGATGATCCCTGTTCTTCATTCATGGCAAGACTGCAGGAGTAAACTGGGTTCTTCTCGTCTTCTGTTTCTGTATCAGTCACAGAGTCACAGCCTGAGTCTGAAACAAATCATACATGTTACATCATTCTTTTTTGCTGAAAATGCAAATCATACACATCCATCCTGAGAAACAGCCAGGAAGGTGGTGACATAGAACTTTCTATTCTTCTCAAACCAGTGCTCAGAAAAGGGGACCTGGTTAAAGAAAGGGAAACTACAGTGCTTCCTCTTTTTTTTCCCCTTAAAACAATTGCTGGGCAAATGTTCATGAAGACATAGAAGTGATGGAGTAGCACCAAACATGCTTACGAAACAAACAACACATCTTCTGGCAGAGTCCCTTCTCACGTTAAACAGGAAAATTAGCGTGTCAATGTCCTACATAAGCTGAAGTCTGAGTACACTGTAGGATGGGCAACAGCCTTTAATCTTCCTGTCCTAAAGTAAATGAAGAAAAATAGCTTTTCTTTCATTTAAGTAACATCCTTAGGTTTCTGGATCCTGCTTATGTTGCTCATCCCAACTCCCAAGTTCATTATTGTGTTGATAAAATACAGCATGAGGCAGTAGGTCTCGCTGCTCCTCAAGCAAGAACTATCAGCTCATATATATGCACAACAGTGATACTGAAATGTAGCAAGAGTCTTTATCACAGTATCACCAAGGTTGGAAGAGACTTCATAGATCATCAAGTCCAACCCTTTACCTCAGAGCTCAAGGCTAGACCATGGCACCAAGTGCCATGTCCAATCCTGCCTTGAACAGCTCCAGGGACGGCGACTCCACCACCTCCCCGGGCAGCCCATTCCAGTGTCCAATGACTCTCTCAGTGTAGAACTTTCTCCTCACCTCAAGCCTAAATTTCCCCTGTCGCAGCCTGAGGCTGTGTCCTCTCGTTCTGGTGCTGGCCACCTGAGAGAAGAGAGCAACCTCCTCCTGGCCACAACCACCCTTCAGGTAGTTGTAGACAGCAATAAGGTCACCCCTGAGCCTCCTCTTTTCCAGGCTAAACAATCCCAGCTCCCTCAGCCTCTCCTCGTAGGGCTGTGCTCAAGGTCTCTCACCAGCCTCGTCGCCCTTCTCTGGACATGCTCAAGCATCTCAATGTCCCTTTTAAACTGGGGGGCCCAGAACTGAACACAGTACTCAAGGTGTGGTGTAACCAGTGCAGAGTATAGGGGCAGAATGACCTCCTGCTCCTGCTGACCACACCATTCCTGATGCAGGCCAGGATGCCACTGGCTCTCTTGGCCACCTGGGCACACTGCTGGCTCATGTTCAGGCGGGTATCAATCAGTACCCCCAGATGCCTCTCTGTTTGGCTGCTCTCCAGCCATTCTGACCCCAGCCTGTAGCTCTGCTTGGGGTTGTTGTGGAAGAATAACACTACTCTACCCAAACAGACCCAAGAGTGGAGGTAAACACATATAAACCTACCATCAGTTGAGTACAAAATGCTCTCATTCCTGTTTCACAGTGATGGCATGGATATTGATGGAAGAGCAAACAAACTAAAAAGCAGTCACTGGCTACAAAAAATCCTGGCAAGAATGAAAAGAGATCACAAGTCTTCTGCTCCTGCCAGGAAATACTTTTCCCAACTAGAAAAAGGAAACAACAGACCATTTTGTATCTACTTAATAGAGAGTGCTTTCTTAGGCAGTTTTTACCTTTTGATTCACACAACCCACACCCTTTTTCCATAGGCCTCAGAAAGCACAAGGTGCAAGTCGCTCACTTCACCTTGTCAGAAAACCAGCATGAATTCTTAAAACTGTCTCCCATGACACATGCAAAATTGTGGAGCAGTCAAAGGCTTAAGACAATATTTTGGAAGTTATCTGTTACTTACTACTTACTGTAAAGTATCTGGAAAGTATAAATTATTTACTAGACAATATCTCAAGTTTGGACACACAGATTTTTATATTAGTAAGAAATATTCTTTTTAATATGCTCATTCCTGATCAGAAAGACCTATTGACTAAACTGTAGCATCCACAGAGTGAAGCTGTCAACAGTCCAGGCTTCACTTGGAATCCCACCACCTCTAGGTACATCAAGCTTCCACAGATCAGGAGAGCCAAATTTATTAAAGCAGGTGTTTGCGTCCTGTTAGTTTCCACAAGTCAGTCAGGAATTCTTCATCTAGATTTCTTCATAATTATTATTAACAAATACTTAAGATATTTTAAATTCTTTGTCTTGCATGTACATATAGTTTTAATATTTTCTATACACTGATATGCAACTTTGCTTTCAAGAGACAGGTTTAAAGGCACAATATTTTAGCGAATCATTCAGCTGAAATTTCTGCCAAATAGTGGTGGACCTGAAGTTAACTTAAGGCACAGGAATCACTGCAGATGGCAAGTAGTGCTATTCACATGAGTACAAGTAGATTGCTGCTTCATGTTTAAAGAGTAAAGCCAACAAAATGTAACTCTAAAGTTCAAGTAAGGCATCACCACCAACGCCAGCATTTCTTAAACCTAGAACAGCACATGTAATTTAGCAAATAGATTTTAATACTGCACCAACACAAACCTTCAAATTTGTCTAAAAACTACTTTGACATAAGGCTACATATTGAGGACAGTCTCTTAGACTTTCAGAGAGCAATGCTAAGTATTAGAGAAAGCTGTTTAAATTTCTTAGTATTTTAACTGTCCAAAGCCGTCAGCTGCAAGAGCCAGACCTCAGTTTTGAGAACCCTTCTCTTTGGGAAAGGTGGACTGCTCTCACCTAGGAGTGCCAGGATTCCTGGCTGCACAGGAGAAAACAAAAATACTGGTCTCACATGCTTCCCTTAACATGATAGCTATTACATCAGGCACCTGGCATATGCAGAGCAAGACACCATGTCTTTCAAGGAAGAGAAGAGGCAAACGTTACTAGAAAAACATCTCTATCATCTCTGTTGGCTATTTCCATGATGACTGAATCAGAAAGACTAAGCTCACTGCAGGTGAGAACAAACGATGACCAAATTACAGCAAAGCATTAGTTCCCCTGCAACACAGTCACAAGCTGACACTTGTCAGCATCCTCAGTAAGGGTATCAAGCTAACAGTTCCCAACATGGAACCATGGTAATCTGTACATCACTTGCCCAGCACATGCTTCATTTCAAAGTAAAAATGAAGCCTAAAGCTCCGGATTTCAGCTACAATATCTACAGTAAGCAAGGATAAGCGGGGAGCAAGGAGAGAATAAGCCTCTCCTCCAGCCACTGGCCTCTCTGCTTTACTGATGTTATTTGATCCTAGAAATAAATTGGCATATAAAAAATAACTTGAGACTGTAAGAGGTTCTGGTGTTGCCTGATCCTGTCTTGCACTTCCACATCCTTGCAACAGAGCTGACTGCCCAGAGGTCACATGTAGGAACAGAGTGGGTTGGGCAACACAGGAAGAGGCAAGCAATGTTAATCAGTAACTGGATTAACAGCTGAAAGAACAGGCACTCAGAGTTCTGGGTACTAATTATTCATCCTTTTTTCCATTCATAAAATCCTGAAATTGCAACCTACAATTGCAACTTCCCACATGAGCTGTGACATGATGCTGTTGTCATCTTGACACTTACAGTCACGTGCTACTGACCAGTAAACGTGCAAGCACTGAAAGTCCATTGCATTTGATAATATTTAATATTCATGCTCTAAAGGGACACACTGTTAGATCAGACTCCCCACTCACTAAGATACCTGAGTAATGATAACTCACTCGCATATACGGATTCAGGAATTATATCCTTGTAATGGCTAGAAAGGTCATCACTGAAGAGATCAGACTCATAAGGAAGTTTAGTGAATATCTGAATTGAGTTTCTCCACAAGCAGATGCTACAGATCAACAGCTCATAGTTATGAACAGCTCTACCGTAACTGGAGGGCCTTTTTGTTCCCCTTTAAACAAAGGCTATCTCAGGCCATGCTTGAGTCTATGAAACACTTGTGAGAACAGCAGCAAGGGGAGGAGATGCGGTCCAAAAAACCCAACCACATTTCCCCTTGAAGAATGTGCCCCTCTCCAGGAAGCATCAGTAGCTGAGCTACAGAAAGTGGCTTCATGCAAGCCCCTTCTTGCCTGTCCTGATGGACTCCCTGCACAGCTGCAGAAGCTCATCATGAAAAGCCCAGGGAAAATGCAGGTATGGCCACATGCTTCATGAGCCATTTGGCAGCTTTAGAAACTACTAGAAGTAGCCTGTTACTTTGACTTGTTGCTGTAAAGTGCATGCAGTGCATTCTGTCATCCATTTCCTCCTGGCTAAGCTGGTGGGCTATCAGCACGGAGCTGGCAGCTGTGGTTTCTCAGAAGTCAGTCAGCCCTTGCACCACAGGACTCATGAACACTTAGGAGGCAGAAGTCTGTCCAGATCACTTTTGTCATCCAAATATTCATGAAAATGGTGCACCCAGGCACCAGTCTGGCCACAGAGGTTCTGCATGTGCAGGTTACTGGCTCACTGGCACCTGTGAACACTTTCCACTCTATCCATCAGTCAGTTCACCAGCTGAGACAACCAGCTTTCACCAGGCCTCAGACTTTCACCTCAGTACATCCAGAGCAAGAGGGAAACCTGAAACTGGCCAGACTCTTCTTTAAGTGCAAACAGGACAAAGTCTCCCAGAGCAACTCCAGCTGCATTTGAGAAGCAAGCAGGGTACTGACAAAGCAGTCAAGGAAAGCAGAGAAAGTTATCTTTCATCATGCTAACCTCTGAACCCCCCCTTTACGAAGGAGACACGCCCTCAGCAGTGAAACATCTCATGATAATCCTGCAAAGATGGGTTATATCAGCATTTCCCCTTTCAACAGAGCTATAAGAAGCATGCAGCAAAGCAGCAAGTGAGAAGAAGGAAAAAACAACACAGAAAAATATGAGGCAAATAAAAAAGTAAACAAATAATGTATGGGACATCTCTCCCTTCTCTCCAAACCCCTTGCTCTAAGCAGCTCATGTACAAGCATAGCACCTACACCCAGATTTCCAGTTCTACAAAGTGGCCATGTTTCATTTGTCCTTGTGCTAGTTTGAAGCTAGCTAGAACGTTTTGGTGAGAAGAACTAGATTACAGGCTGTGAAAGGGAAACAATGGTGACGCCTACTTCACTCACAAGCTTGCTGAGAGGTATAAGAGCAAGAATCCAAACATAGATAAGGGAGTCACTCTTTGTCTGGGCTGTAGGCTGCATTTTTCTAACCTCACCTTCCATCTCTCTGATTAATCCACTTGCTTCCTAACCCCCCTGGACAATCCTCCATTCTTCCTTGGAGCACAAGGCAACATCTGGGATAAGGCAGAGGGGTGGGAGAAGGTGGAAGGGTGGTTGGGAGCCCCTTCTGGGGACTCGGGTTTCTGGGAGGGGTGTTATGTTTTTGTATTACCTTTTACCTTGTATATTTCTGTATATAACTGTATATATTGTAAATATCTGCTTGTATATTCTGCTAAGCTGTAAATATAAAGCTAGAACCGGCTGAGTCTAGTCTGGGTGATTTCCAAAGTGTGAGGGGGCAGGTAACACCCAAACCACTACAGTCTTGTAAAGTTGGAAGGTGCAATAAACTATTTGCATCTTCAACCAAAGAAACAAGCTGTATTTTACCATGCCAAGTTTTACTTAAGGCACTGTACATACTGTCTTGGAGTCCTGTATACCCCAAAATTCCTCTCCCTCCATGGTTTGAATGGGAGAGGAAAGGCACAAAAAAACTGTTTGCCCCTCTGCCCTGCAGGCATGAAGCAGGGGGAGCAAAGGACCCTTCCAGCACGAGGGGTGCCCTGTGCAGATACCCATGCTGGAATCAGGCTGGTGATCGGCTGTGGTCTTCATGCCTAGGAAGTGGTAACTCGACTCTCTGTCTAGGAAAGGTGTAAATATTGGGGTACTTCTGGCCTTGGGGATCCCACATTAGAATTCTCCCCGCCTGGATAGTTCCTAATAAAGAGTCCCCTGGCACTCCCAAGGACAAGCTCCTGAGGGACAGGACCGTCTCAGCTTTGGATGGCTTCCCACTATAAGCACCCTCTGTGCAAGCCTATGAGCCTGGGATGTTGTTTGAAAGAGAGAGCTGACACGCATTGGACTGCCCTTTCTCTCAGACAGCCTAACTCACCTGTGAGTAAACTTTGGCTCAGCCTGATTAATAGTGGCAATGCTACACTTAGTAGCTTAGCCTTTCCTTCTCCTGACTTCTAAAACAGTCAAATTTATCCATGGTATCATTGTAAGATCTTCTCAAACTGAATCTGCTAATTAAAACTAAGTTAATTTCTGTATATAGTTTCGGGGGCAGGTTTCAGGAAAATGAAATAATTCTATTTTTACATATATTCCTGACTCGGCCACATGAATTCCCTGCCTCCACAACACATACACACGTAGTTGTCCATCTCTTAGGGAAGCTCTATCCTTAAAAAGACAGCAGCCCAGTTATAGAGAAACCTGTTAACAGGACCAGTGCTTCAGCAAGTACAGTTTTTACCCCTGCAACTCACTAAGACAATACTCAGAAACACACACAGTGTACTGTATGAAGCACACTTCACCAAACTTCAGGGAACAGATAGCTTTGGGCATGTTTTACAACAAGGGTCCTCAAACTTTTTAAACAGGGGGCCAGTTCACTGTCCCTCAGACACTGTTGGGGGCCAGACTGTAGTTTGGCTCCAGCCCAGCCCCGGTGGGTGCCTGGGGGCCGCGGAGGCCAGCGAGCGGATCCAGGGGCAGCAAACGGCTGCCTGGTTTCCCCCTGGCAGGGGGGGATCCTGTACACAGCGGAGGGATGGACTGAGGACCCTGGAGGGCCGTATGCAGCCCAAGGGCCATAGTTTGAGGACCCCTGTTTTAGAATGACAGACGTGTAACTGAAAAGAGAAAGATGTCTTTGGAGGAGAGCGTGAGAGACGTTCATGATCTTCATGAAAAATTAACCCAAGTGAATGAATTGGTTCATTTCTCCAGTTCAGGCATGGCTGTGGGGTTGGAACTGGCTGATCCTTGTGGTCCCTTCCAACCCTGACTGATTCTGAGATTCTGTGATTGGATACTCTGAAGGGTTGACAGATTGAATATTCAGTTTAATTGTAAAATTAGATGAGTTTAAAATGATTAATGCCCTGTATTAAATGGTATTCTAGTGTTAATTTCTTTGACCCTTACCTCTAATTCCTGTTAAAGTACAACATAATTATTGAAAAACCATTTTAGAGTGTTTTCAATGGGAAATTAAGCAGATTGTGCTCTCAGCCTGAGAAAGAACAAGGTTTGAGGAAAGTTCTTCATATATCTGTATCTGTGCTCCCAAATGCTACTTCCAAGTTATTTCTTAATTTCATATTTGAAATGAAAAGTGTTTAGGAAAAGCTGAATCACCAGAAGTTGTTTACAACACCAAGGATGACTCCATATCACTCCTATAAATACTGGAAGGTAGAGATGAGAAAGTGGACAAAAAAATACCATGCTTGGGTTGTAGGAACAGGAAACTCAGCACACAGTTCTGAGAATAGTGATGTTAAGAAAGGAAAGACTGAAAAGCCACAAGAAGTGGAGAAGACATAAAAGAGAAAGCAAGAAGAAAAGAAAAAATTAAAATCACTAGCCACTAGATAAGAGTGGTAAATAAAAACCTCAAACATATGGAGAATTGGCAGAGAACAGGAAAGTAATTCACAGGATTAAAGGTAACTTCTGTAGGAACACTCTAGTTTAGGGTGCAAATGCAACAAATGTAATAAATGCAACAGTAATTTCCAGTTGGCTGCTTGTGCTGGGCTCAGTTTTCAGTTATTCCTAGCACTCATTATTAGCGTCAGATGAAAAATGCGACCAAGAAAGTCAGCTGCAAAGCACCTCTCATGACATTTCCTCATGGGCAGATGTATGGGTAAGAATCGCAGATGGGAAGTCCTTCCTGCATTAGCAACAGCTCAGAAACTGACTAACACACATTATCTGTCCCAGCAAAGCTCCTCAACCCACTCTGTCCTGACTACTGGATGGGGTGTTACAGTTCACATTGGGATCACTGGTCTGTAGCCTCATCTTCCTCAGTACCTCGGGAAGATATGGTCTTGGTCTATAACGCTGCAGATTACATGAAGACACCAGTTACACCACTTACAATGATCTAAGCACAGGAAAAGAAGCTTTGCAATCTCCCCAGGATGACAAGACAACACTCAGTAACCTTATTACAGCTTGAAGAGGAAGCTGCAATTTGTGACATCCCACAAAACTCTTTCAGACTTAGAGCTCTTGTTCATTCACTAGCATCCCTGAGCTGAGAGAAGCACCTTTAATGTAAAGAACTGGACACATCCAAGATTATTTATATAATTTAAATATTTAGAACTAGGCTTAGTCACTACTAAAGCAGCCTGTGGGGACATGATGAGAATTATAAGCCAAAAATAAGTATTATTAGTACGTGCAATGTGCATGAAGTCTACTGTAGTCCAATGCTTCCTAGTTCCTGTACTTTGCTAGTTTTGGCTATTACATCACATCTGAGCTGTCTACAGATGCCTGAAAGGAGGTTGTGGAGAGGTTGGTGCTGGTCTCTTGTCACAGGTAAATAGTGATAGAACAAGAGGGAATGGCCTCAAGCTGCCACTGGGTAGGTTTAGACTGGATATTAGGAATATTTTTTTCCCAGCAAGAGTGGTCAGGCATTGGAATGGGCTGCCCAGGGAGGTGGTGGAGTCATCAACCCTGGATGTGTTTAGAAGTTGTTTGGATGTGGTGCTTGGGGATATGATTTAGGGTGAACCTTGTAGAGTAGGATCTTTTACAACCTGAATGTTTCTGTGATTCTGTGACCATTATTTCTGTCTAGAATGCTAGCACATGGCTTGCACCTATGCTAGCACTGCTTGAATCCCATAGTGTTATGAAAGATGAGCTATGAAATATTGCTCTTAATGTACATAAACAAAGACTTTATGAAGCACCTTGATGATAAACAATGCATCCATTCTGCAGCAGGGAAGACTATTTCAACTGCTCAATCCTATTAGCTACATTGGACAAATATGTTCAAGGATAAGGACATTCATGCATTTCTCTCGGTATCACTTGAGGGCTTAGTTGAGGTTTCTCTCTGAAGTCTCTGTTTCCAGCATCAGTCATTTAAAACCATACCACCATCTGCAAGGCACACTACCAGCATGTTCTCTCAACCTTAACTCCTGTGCAAGAGCATCAGTTTCCTCCCCGTAACAGGCC